>NC_133904.1:41802611-42429898 GCF_964199755.1 Larus michahellis
AGCTGGAAGGAGGTGCTGGTTATGTGGGCTGAATTGGAGAATCATGGATCACACTGGGGCGTAGGATACTGAGCACTGGATGCGGTGATCTCTGCACTTGTCTCATAATAGAGTTCTGATTAACACCGAGCAGCGCCTGTCTGCCTGGCTGTTTCTATTCATGCTGAGGGAACAGGCAGATTACAGGATTTCAAGTCATCCTCCTAAATCTGTGGCCTAATTCAGACCCATTGTGTAATTGAGTTTCTTCACAGAAGCACACATTTGCATCTGTGACGGCTGAACTATATTTATTTTCTCAAGTACACAGCCTGCCAAATACCCACTTGGAATACACAGTGACTGCATATACAAAGTAAATGTGTGGGAGCATAGTTTGTCTTGAGGGCATGAGTCTGAGATAATTTTTCTATGTAGTTTTAACAGAAACCAGTGATATTTAGTCATCTACATGATAGAAATTAACCTTAAAGCTAAGGCTGAGATGTCAATATTTGTATTAGTTAAATTATTGGCTGAGAATGTATTGTATACAGACGTAGGAAAAAAAATAATGCTTAGGACTGATATAGCAAAGATGACCATGCTGAATTCTAGCAAGTTGTGTAAATATAATAATAAGCATAAACCAGCTACAGGTTGAGAGATCAACTATTCATAACTAACAACTAAAACTTGTGGCAAAAATAAGGTAATCCATTCTAGAATGAATACATTCTTGGTGTTTCTTAATGGGCCTTCATAGCTGCCACATAAACAGTTTCCTGGTGTGAAACCTAATGTGTTCATTACCTTCTTCCGCCAGCCATCTCTTCCACAAGAACTGCATTGACCCCTGGCTTCTGGAACACAGGACATGCCCGATGTGCAAATGTGACATACTCAAAGTTTTGGGTGTTGAGGTAAGCCAGTAGTCTGTCTTAGTGGCAGATGCCATTATCAGTATTGTGCTAGTGTAGTGATGCTGATTACTACATGTAAAAACCACATCCTGAGCCATTTCATGCTGCCTCTAGAGCGCAGGTGATAATCAGAAGCGTTGCCATGTCAGTGGTGAGATGCTACAGGACTAATTGGTGTGGCCCCTTTAGCAAAGCCTGCAGTTGACCTGGTGTGAGCTGGTGTCATCTAAAACCTTGGGCAGAATGTGAACCAAAATTGATTGTAATGTATGACTAAAGAATCACTCTTAGCTCTTGTGCTTGCAGCTAAGGATGTTTCTTAAAGCTTCAGGCAGACTTTGAGAACTCATACTGTTCCTGAAACCAGCCTCTATTCAGTTATTAAGTACCTGGTGTCCTTGTAAAGCGAATGTGTTGGCATGTATGCCTTTCCTGGAGTCACATGACTTCCTAGGACACACGCATCAGGAATTTCTGATGTGTTCTGCAACTGCTTATTGTGACAAGTGCCAGGGGAGGATGCTGTTGCCAACACCTGACACTGCCTGGACCAGCTAAAACGTATGGTGGAGTTTGTCTGGGGGAGGGAGATCTGCACTGAGTGGGAGGGGGAATCTGTTTTCTTGATACTGGGCAGTAAAAGGGAAGAGCTGGCTGAAGAATGCAGAAGCTGCATCTGAACTTCCCGCTCAATTAGGCAGCAACTGTTTTTCACCTATGATGCCACCTATGGAAGTTAACAGCAGAGCTTTTTTTTTCAATTTTAAATTATTTTTTTTTCTGGGTGAAAGTTCACTAAATTCCAGTCCTTGCAGGCATTGGTCTCCTGGAAAGATGCAGCCTCCTACATAGTTGTAACTTAACTGTTGCCTCTTTTTTTCACACAGGAGGATGTAGAAGAAGGGGCTGAGTCTGTGCAAGCCACAGTATCCAATAGGACGTCAAATGTCTCTACAGTTAATGAAGAGGATAATCACAGTGAAACAGCATCATCTGGATATGCGTCTGTACAAGGAGCAGATGAATCTGTGCTGGAGGAACATGCACCATCAGAAAGTGCGTCTACTGTTTCATCTGTCTTGCAAGATTGCATTGCGCTTCATTGCTTATGCTGTGAATGAGGGGGGGTTTGCCTTACTAACATCTCACAGTGCTTGAATACCTTGTTTTTCAGGGTAATCTTAATCTCCCGTTTTGTTTTAGCACTTGGTTCTGGTGCTTGGTCTTTGTTTTCAAATGAAGCACAACCTAAATGTGAATTAAGAACTGAAGTCTGTGAAACGAGTAGTTGAAAATCAGAGGCTTACTACTTAAAAGGCCAAAGAGATTCTTCTGAAGATGTCCCTCATCTTTTTGTCTCTTTGGAGATTTCATTTGGATGAGTGAGTGTTGCTTTGCCACCAGATCTGTTTGCTTTAAGTACTTAATTACTTACAGAAAACTTGAAGTCAGTCCTGCTCTAGCTTAGATGATGCAAAATAGAGATGACAAATACTTCAATTGAATTTCAGATTTTGCCAAGGCTGAGTCATCCTTTAACACTTTCAGAGAAGCTTAATTGGAAAAGACTGTCAGCTTTTCCAAATACCTTATCTTTTTGAACAAGATTAAACTAATTGCAAATGTCTTTGTAGTGCTCAACTTTGCCCATATGTGCTCAGTGCTGCTGTTGATTTTAAAAATTGAAAGGTTCCAGGTAAACAAACGAAAGTAACAACCCCCTAGATTGTGGAACAGCCTTGGGAAGAGGAGTAAGTGAGGAAGCTTTCAGAGGTGAAAGTGATGCTCTGGCTGTGTCCGCTTAGATTTCCTGTGCGAAGCCCACCTGCTGAGAAAGCGCAGGATTTGCTGCCTGCCTTCTGTGGGACATCTTGCTCCAGCAAGTGTTGTGCGTACAGGAGTGCTCTGTTTAGGCACCCCAGCAGAGCAGAGGGCACTTCCTATAAGCTAAACATCAGAAGTCAAAATTGCATCCCTGTAAGCAACTGAAGCGATGCTGCATGAGTTGTACGTCTCAGGCCCTTTTGTATTCTCCATTTGAGTGGCAGGGACGCACGCTAACATCAGCTTAACGAGGTTAGTCTGTAGGGAGAAGGCCTTCCTCTCTCAATCAGCCTGTGTCCCACAGTTCATCCTGAACCTAGTCTCTAGAAGTTGCTCCTGATGCCTGTCTTCAGTAGCCCTAAAGTGATACGAGAATTGCCAATCTCCTTGTAGCTGGATTTTGGAGACTCACATGGCCTTCTGCCACTTGAGCACACAACCCAGGCTTGCTCAGCACTGGTGAGAAGTGAACTCCGCAGCTGAGCAGGTACCACTAGAAATGATGGGTAGTGTCAAGAATGGGCTCACAAACTAACGAGGGGCAGCAGAAGAGTGGTAGTTGGAGCATGGCCTCGGATTTCCCACTCAGCAAGAAAAGCGCTGGGAAAAGACCGCTGCAGTAGGCTTGTGGAAATAAAGGAAGCGTGGTTTGCTTTAAGGTAGTAAAGCTTGCCTATGACACTTCTTAATTTGCCTTTTCTTGGTTTTGTTCTGGACAGATGACAACATGCATCTTGTAAACAATGAATCCCAGCCCTCCGCTGTGAATGTCCTTCCACACGTTGACAACCCAAGTTTTGAGGCAGATGAAACAGAAGTTCGTGAAGTCAAGTCCTAAGAACATGCCCAGCAACTTGGTGTAAGCCTTCTGTGAGGAGCTGCCTGCTGCTGTCACGTGGATACCAGATGTTGTAAGACTGCAGCAGAAGAATATTGCCTTGGCAATGCTGAGATCAAATGGACTTGTTCAAATCATAATTGTATGGTTTGCAATTCTTAACTGCATCTCCCATGTGGAATTTAGTTTTAGCACTCTTTGGATAAAGCTGTCTTAAATATAAAGAAAAACATCAGATTTTAACACTAAAACAAAAGTTCCATCTTATGTAAAGCTTCTCTTCAGTGTTTGAGTCATTTAAATAAGGAGAAGATTCTTTGTCGTAACTGTCTCTACTGGGAATTGTTTTGAATTAGGGGTTTTTTTGTTGTTTATTGTTCTAATTCAAGTGGATTTTCATTGTAAACAAATTTGATTTTGATTGGGTCTAATACTTATTTACCAGACCCGGTTTAGTTTAAAGCAACACTGTATTTAATATTTCAGTGCACTAATTTGCTCCTGCCGAGACTTCTATTGTTTTCCCTTTCCAGGAATAATATTGGGAATGATACCAGCACACTTCCCCTGGAGATCAGGTTAACCATCGGAGGATTGCTTATCCTTCTCGCAGGTGCACTAATTTGATAGGAGAAAGTACAAACTAATGCCTGTCAAATTGAATTTTGCCCACAGTGTCTTTGGTTTTCTAGTAAACCGATTGATACTTTACCTCTCAACTCCAACCCGCCAACCACACATTCCTAAAGGGAAAAGAAGAGAGCTTCGTGCTGACAGGCCAAATCTGACTTGCACAATACTGTAAAGGGAGCAATTGTAGGAACTTCTCAAACCTGTTAGACAGTCCAAAAGATCCTCCATGATTTTTGGAGTTATGACCATCTCTAGCACCAGCAATATGCCAGAGTCCTGGCTTTGTGAGTCTGGGATGACTTCAGGAAGACTGAACTAAAGATGAAAAGATAAATTCTTCCCAAAGGATCTGCTGTGTTTTTGTTCAGAAAATGATCCAGCCCCTGAGAAATGCTGGACTGTTGCTGTGCATGGTCTCGCCTGTGTGCTAAGGCTGCAGGGAGAGCTGACGTCCCGTAACCGTAACAGAGGATGGGACAAGTTGTCTGCCATCGGTGGGGAGTTGAACTGGGGTCAAGGAGCAACACGGGGTGCCTCAACAGTAAGCGTAGGGGCCTTGCCCAGTGAAGGTAACTAAGGACATCTTACAGATGCACTTTATTTTTTTATTTCTGTATCTATGGCTTGTTTCTAATGTTAGCAGAACTTTGTCTTAAAGCCCGCAATAAAGTACTATTGAATCTGGAGGGGAAAAGCAATGCATTTTCTTATCTATAGTACAATTAAAATTGTTGTAAATATTTCATGATTTGTATTGAATTTGAATATGAAAATGTAAATAAAACTATATTTTGATGACCCTGACTGACACTAAATGTTGATTGCCAGGGAATGCTAATTGTGTTCAGGGTGCTACTGTTACATGGATTGGGATTGTGTTGAGAGGCTTAAGCCTAGTAGCTGTACTTTATATAAAAGAAAAACCAAGCAGCTTAGGGTGGGTTCAGTGAGCTGCTTGGTATCCCTCTGAACTCTTCTTCTAGGCATGTTCAGCACAAGGCAGTCTCACGTGAACTCTTCAGATCAGACAGGCTCCATCTCGCTTTCCTCTGCCAGGTTGCTCAGCATCCCTCCCTTACTCAAAAGTTTACGCTTGCTTTGTAAGATGAAGCATTTTAAAAACAATCAAGTGCCCTTTGTTCTGCATTATATTATTAGATGGAGTAAAAAATTGTCTCTCCCTGGCCAGTTAGGTAGTAGTTAATCTTGTGCTTCTTTTTAGCTCAGTTCCCAGCCTAGTCTAGGAAGTGTGGGTTGGTTCTGGGCTCAAACTGCGAAGCTGAGTATAATTGGACTTTACTCTGAAGCTGTATTTTGCTGTGATCACATTTCTGTTCTACATCTGAAGTGCAGAGCAGAGAAAGGAACAGTCAAGCAGTAAATATACAACCCCTGAACACTTAATTTAATTTTCATTTCAAAAAGCTTTTATAAATTTATTGTGGCGTGGAAGCTGTAACATAGTAGAATTTCATGATGATATGCTCTCATGAAATCATCTGCCATCTGTGTTTAATAGGAACAAGATTTGACCTTCCCAAAAAAAAAAAAAAGGGTGTGGGGTGGGGATGGAATTCTGATCAATTCAATACATTGAAAAGTGCTTTGGCACTTTTATTTTTTGTTCCAAAGCGTTGCTTTGTTTATAGGATTCAAGCTTTTTTATTTACTGTCTTTTAAGAGCAATAAACCTGATGTTATTCCAGTACTGATATTTCTAAGGGTAAGGTGGATACACAGCATTTTCTCAAGGAATGCACCTGTGGGGGATGCAGCAGTTCATGTCAGTGAAATCCTACTCCTGTAGGATCAGATGAAGCGTATGTGTGCTGTAAAGATGTGGACTTGCTTGGAGCTTGTCCTGGTTTCAGCTGGGATTAAGTTAATTTTCTTTCTAGTAGTTGTTGTGTTTTGGATTTAGTATGAGAATAATGCTGGTAACATTGTTTTAGTTGTTGCTAAGTAATGTTTGCCTTAGTCAAGGAATTTTTCAGCTTCCCATAGAAGCTGAGAGGGAGGGTAGATGGGACAAGCTGGCCAAAGGAATATTCTGTACCATAGACACCATGCTCAGTCTAGAAATGGGGGTTGGTTGGGGGACAGGAATCGGTGATCGCTGCTTGGGATGGGCTGGGCAAACAGTCATTGGGTTGTGAGAGCAACTTGTGTCATATCACTTGATTTTTGTATATTCTTTTACCATTATTATTATCATTATGATTTTCCTCTTGTGTGACTGTTCTATTAAACTGTCTGTCTCAACCCATGAGGTTTTTCCCCCCCTCCTTTTCTCCTTCTCTCTGTCCTAGTGGTGGTGGGGGAGTTAGTGAGTGGCTGCGTCGTCGTAGTTGCTAGCTGGGGTTAAACCATGGCAGACTAATTTCTAGGCTTTTAAGATTCTTCTATCAAATGTGAAGTACTGCTAAAGGAATAAATACAGCCCTTGTATCTGAACAGTGTTTCAGTTACTGCTACACAGAAGAGTTTAATGCTTCTCTGGTTTCGCAGCTTAACCTGCTATGTTCTTGTGTGTGCTGATTTATTTGTAAATATTAGCTATGCAAGGGGTATTGTTTAAAAATGAAAGTGTGCAAATTTCATGCACACAGTCTATGACACTGAACTTGGGTCTGTTGCTGTCTGGCTTTGAAAAAATCCACTTTCTTATTTCACTGAACTCTGCTGAGGTTTTCCCCTTTGAGAACATTGCTACAGTTTTACCTGTGCTAAAGAAATTTCAAAGCTCCACTCTCACTTTGTATTTTCAGGTTTCCTTGTGTAGCAGCTGTTTTAAAGCACTGTGCAGCAGACTTTTTTTTTTTTTGGTGATGCTAAAGGCTTGAATGGCTCTGTGTTATGTATACATAGATACGTGCACTATGGCATGATGGACGGGCCTCTAAGCAGGAGGCGAACAGCAGTGTGCCTGGGGATAGGGTTGTTCCTGAAACGTGGTGCAAGCGTGCTGTTATTGTGCAATAGTTTTGGGGTTTGCTATATGTATGCATATAAGGTGCTGGAAATTACGTGCCCGCGAGTGGTAACAGTTGCTGAAACGTGTGTCTCTTGACTCTCTTAATATTCCTATTGAGTCATGCAGACATGTCAATTATTCTGCCCCCAAAGAGAAAGCAGAACAGGCTCCAGCGTTGTCGCTAAGTGTTTACTCACTGCTGTCACTTATCTCTCCCACGGGAAAGCTCTGATCTAGACACTTCACTCAAATGCTTGCGTGGTCTCAAAGGGGGACTGGGAAAGATTTATTTTTTTACCCCTGCAGGAGGGGAAGCCTTGTCACCTGGTGCTGGATTACTGTGCTTCCTTATAAACCAGGCTTTACAGCAGTGGGGTTTTATTTTAAATCCCAAACCAAAATAATACAATTTTCTCATATTGAGGAAAATTTTCAGGTGTTCCTATAGAAATGTAGTTATAGCTGACATTTTTGCTTAAGGGAAAGGCAGGGCTTGTGATGAGGGGCTGCAAACATATAGAAGCAGTTTGAGTCAAAGGACAGTTGGACTCTTCCTATGACATGGTGAGACGTAGTCCGCCTCGGTCTTTAGCTGGAAAGATCTGCACTTGTCAAATGACCTAACGGTTGGACAGAATAAATACACACATGACCTTGGCTATGTAATTTAATGTAATTTCATTCCGTGTTTAACATACAGCAAGTTGCCCTGCTGTGTTTCAGCCAGGTTTAGACTGATGGTTTCACGGCGCAGATTTGAATAGAGTTCCGCTCCTGCAGGGCTGTAATGGCTGGCATTTTGGAATAGGTGAAAGAAAATCTACTGGCTCTGGCAACTTAATTTTGGCTTTAAGGGAAATTTTGAAAACAAATTGCAGTGTTCATCCATTGTGAATTAACAACTGTGTAATTCTCTGCACTGGTTGTTCAACTGTTGGTTATGCTGAGTGAAGCCAAAATGTATTTATATAGCTATTTATCTGTTTATATAATCTTGGCTATGGTTACTTGAGGGAAGTAATTTACCATTTCTAGGAGGTCTTTAATAAAGTGAAAGAAAAATTCTGCAGCGCTAAATGAATCTCTGTTGCTGTAGAAGGCATTGATTAGACTGGAGGATGACTGTGCACTGATTAAGAAAGAATTTAAGTGCCTATAAATAAATTCCTCCAAGCCAAAAGAGGAGCACTCTTGCATTTTAACAGTATTTGGTTAAGAATTCAATGCCTGAGGGAACTGGAAGAAAGACATTCAAGACTTTGAACAAGGGAGAGGAAAACAAAACAGACGTTTTCCAAGTAGTAGCATTTTACTGTTAAATTTTTATACAATTAACAAAGTTTGAGTCTTACATAAGAAAGCCATATATGTCCTAACATGTCCAGCGTGAGATGCCAAAAGCCAAGCTCTGGGTCAGAAATGCCAATGGTATCTCCCCGTACAATTAGCATTGGAATTAAAGACCTGTGTTAGATCCTTAATAGGTATTTCCTCTCCAAGGAGCTTGGCTAATTGGGGAAAATTAAATGGCAAACACTCTCTCTGGGAATGTTCTTAGAAGAGCAGCATCCATGCAGGAATCACTCTGTCAGTTAAGCTGGTAAATCTCCAGGAACGTGCTAATGTCTGTTACTCTCAGTCACTTCAAGTGTGGGGACTGAAGAAACTGCCTCATGAAGAGTGATGTGCCGGTGTATCTAGGAGTTGTTTCCCGTGTGTCAGTCACGTTTTATCTGTGTTAGTTACCACATGCTGGCTAATGCCTTTTAATTCATTTTTCCTGTCTAGTAAAGGTAAAGCACCAGAAATTCATTGCTTTCTACTCTGTTATAAAAAAAAAAAAAAAGGTAAAAAGACTAGTATTAGTTAAAGCTATATTCAGTTCCCAAAGGTAAAACCTTTTAATACTACAGCTTCCCTTACTGTGGTGCAATGAGTGATTGGAAGAAAAAGGGGGGGGGGGAGGGGGAAAGGTCTCATAGCACTGCAATTCACCCATTTTTGAAGCCTTCCAGTGAGTTAAATGTGATTGTGCATTCAGTTCTGCTTTCACACTAGTGCCTTTAGGTAGATGGTTCCTTATGCAGATGGAACTGGATGGCCATTGCCAAACATCTTTCGGTGCGCGGTTGGCAGAATCTTGCTGTGCCTGTGCTCACAAATAGATCAGTGCTGGCAGAAGCATTTTTGGTTGTGAAGTACATTTGGGACTGTTGAAAGGGATGAAAGGAAGACAGGATAAAGCAAAAGTGCCAATTTTGCAACCTATAGTTAGTGCATCATGTGCATAATTTTTTTTAGAAAGGGCTCAAAGTAAAGGCTGAGTGTAAACTACTGTGTGATGAATTTTTCATATGATACACAATCAATAAAGCATCATTCTTGAAAATCTTAGGAAGGTCAATTATGCTGGAAAGAGACTGCTAAGGGAAGGATCTGACAGGACAGCAAGCCCCAGAGAAGTTCCTGAGAAATGGGAATGTCCTACTTACCCTGTTTGTACTGAATGACAGATTGTATCAGCACCAGGAGTGAATCTAACACGGAGGTGGGAAAAGATGGTAACCCTGAGAAGTCCTGGAATAGAGGAAGCAGTGATGCTTCCACTCCTGGAAGGCATTTATTTGTGGTTTTGCTCAGCCCCAAAAGATACCATTTATCAAGTGTAAGGCCTCGGGGAGAGATCTGGAGCTCTTTGGGACATAGTGAAGAGACTGGAGAAGAAACAGCAAGAGAAGCGGGGTCAATAATGGGCAGACTGAGCTGTGATCATGACTTCATGGGGAGCTGGGAGTTAGGCTGTACTGCGCAGTGCTCATGGAAAGCAAGTCCGGAGGTCATCCCACAGCTTTGGGACATCCGCAGCTGCCAGGTACATGTGGCAGAGTAGTTCCAGCACCCGATTTGCTTTTGAAACCTGTCTCTGAGAGAACTACTCTTTAAATCAGGAGAAGACCACAACAGAAGACAGTAGTCAGAGCAGATACTCAAGTGCAGTCCCTATGACCATGTCCTGTTCCTTAACAGGATAGATTGATTTATTCTAGCACAGAACAACTGATAAAGCCAGTCTGCAAACAATCTGAAGAGCTAGTCGTTGAAGACAAATGCCAAAGGTCTTGCAGACAAATCACGAAAATACTGAGACCACAAGTCAAAGTTGTTGTTAAGGCAACTAATTGTCTACTCCAAATTAGCACTGAATCATGTTGGGCGATAGAAGCAATGAGGCAGATGGTCTTTTTATAACGTGAAATGTAAATAGGGAATGGTGACTGTACGTCTACTTCTGCAGCTGCTGGGGCTACTCCTCTGCTCCTGGCATGGCCTGTGACCAGGCGGGGACATGCACCAGCGCTGTGACAGGGTTGCCGGTGGAGGTAGTGGCCATGGCTCTCTTTCTTGCATGGCAGGTTTTTCCTGTGGGTTTTATTCTTTCTGCACCTCAGTCTCCTGTGGCAGCATAGGGCTTAGTGCTGACAGAAAAGCAAACGTAAAAGCCAAAGTCTCTGGTGCTGCCTGTCTGTGGAATGGAATACAGAAACAGAATACAATTTGGCCAAAATTGAGAATGGTACTTCTCCGACTGGCAGAGAGTACAAAAAAAACACCCAGCCCGCTTTATGAAGGCGTTTTAAGGACACACAGGAGGCCCGTCGGGGAGGCCCGATCCTGCTGCGGCCCTGCCTGACAGGAGTTGGGGTTGGGGCCGGTCAGCTCCGGGACAAGGGAGGGGTGGTGCCGTGTGGGCGGGGCGGGAGGACGAGTCTCTTCCCGCAGCCTGTGGGACAGAAGGAGCCACAACTCTCGAGCCGCCTTCCGCGGGCTGGGACGAGCCCCGGCGGGCTGCGAGCGGCCTCTCCCCGTCCCCGCCTGTGACGGGCGGGCAGGCTGCCGCCACACGGCGCGGGAGGCGGGCGGCCGCGCGGCGCCCGACGGGAGCTGTAGTCCTGAGGCAGCGGCGCGGCGCTGCCAGCCGCCCGCGGGGACTACATCTCCCAGCATGCCTCGGGGCAGCGCCGCTCCCCCCGCTCGCCTGGCTCGGCTGGCAGCCGGGCTGTGTACGTGGGAGGGGGAGGCCGGGCGGCGCGGCAGGAATGGGCGGCGGCGGCGGGGAGTGAGGCGGCCGCCGCGATGTGGCTGAAGCCCGAGGAGGTGCTGCTGAAAAATGCCCTCAAGCTGTGGGTGCAGGAGCGCTCCAACCAGTACTTCGTGCTGCAGAGGCGGCGGGGCTACGGCGAGGAGGGAGGAGGCGGGCTGGCAGGTACGGCCACCCCCCCACCCCCCCCAAGCCCCGGTGGCCGGGGCAGGGTCTCGCCGCGGCTCGGCGGCGGGGCCGCCTCAGGCCCGGTCTCTCGGGGCTGGCGGGTGAAGGGGCCGAAGGAAGGGCTGGAGGGGGAGGATGGCCGTTTGCCGGTCCTGGGACCCCCCCCGGCTCCAGAGGGGCAGGGAGGGGGGGAGGCCTGGCCGATTTTTGGAGCCCTTGACCTTCATGGAGCGTCTCATGTGGTTCTTTTTTTCCTCCTTCCCCCCTTTTTCCTGGCATGAGAGAGGCAAGTCAACAGAAATCCCACTGGGAAAAGGAATCATAGAATGGTTTGGGTTGGAAGGGACCTTAAAGATCATCTAGTTCCATCCCCCTGCCATGGGCAGGGACACCTCCCACCAGACCATGCTGCTCAAAGCCCCATCCAGCCTGGCCTTGAACACTTCCAGGGACGGATAAAGTTTCTGGCGCACTCCGTGGGATGGGGCCTGCAGTGCCCATGGTAGCGGAGGAGATCAGTGGGGATGTGCTGAGGGCGTTGGGCTGCCCAGGGCCAGCAGCCGCCCCGGCAGTGGTATGTCAAGCTGAGGTCAGTACCAAGCCCAACACTCGGTACTAGTGTAACGGCCCTTTGCTCCAACGGACACCCTGGCAGAGTTAGATTTGCAGCCTTTTGGAAGGAGGCATCAGAAGAAATGACAGATCTGTCTTGCTTTGGCAAGATGCTCATTTCCAAATCCTTTTTCCTGCGTGCATCTGAATCTGCTTGAAGTGAGCTCCTGCTGAGGCATTTCTGATCACTTACTTAAAAAACAAGCATGTGATTTGATGGAGCTTGTCAGGAGGGGTGTGTCAGGAAAGTGACAGGGCATTGACAACTATATAATAAACTTTATTTCATGCAAACTTCAAGGTATGGAGCTGAGTTTCTATTTTTAATTCTTGTCTGTTTGTATTGTTGTGTACTGCAGGGACCCCAGCTGCCACTGTTGTGGTAGCTGTTCAGACTAGAACTGTGTCCTTCATAGTTTGTTGGCATCTGTCATTGACCCTGTCAAAGAGAAATGCTACAGCGAAGCAGAGTAAAGTTGTTCCTGGGTGGGCTATGGTTCTTGGGTGTTTTGCATGAGTTGCGTCCCTCTGGGTCTTTCTAGGCTCTCTATAATTGTGTCATCATAAAGCAAGCTATATTAAACACGAGGTGTAATTGTCTTGTTGAAACATTTACTTATTCTACAAGACAAAAACACAAAGTCCAAATTTTTGGCTTATGAATTTCAGATGTATATATAGCCCTCCCAGCTGGAGGTGGGGCGTTCTTCATTGGCATCTGTACCACTTGGAGGGCACAAAGAAAGTGTGAAAAGAAAGCATCACAAAATCCCAGATTCTCTTCTAGGCATATCATAATAGTACCGATAGATAATGTTAGGCTTTGGCTTAGAACCAAGGGTGATATTTTTGCAACCTTGGAAGTCTTGTGGGCATCAGGCTAGATCGGCCATTCTCTGTCCTTGTATCTTTGGAAGCCAAGGAAGCTGAGTTGGTATGAGGGTTGTCTTTCTGTGTGATAAGAACTGTGACTAAAGGGAAATCATAAGAACTAGAATTAGGTGTTCATTTTAAAACATCCTTGTAGGCTTACAGTTGGACAGAGGGCTGGGGCCTCCTAGTGCCCTTCGGATTTTGTTGAAGGTGAGGCTTCTGTCACTAGTCTTCTGTCCTTGATGGCATTTGACAGTGTGGAAAAAGACTTGAATGGGATAGTTCCTGTAGTATGCTTTTTTTAATGTGGCATTGCACATTTTATTTCTGTAGTTTTTCTCATAATGTTAGATTCATACAGATTTTGGCTGTACAAGTTATGTTTCTCACTGGACAGAAACAAAAAGAGTGAGATGTTATTGAATTAAAATTGTGATTAAGAAAGATTAACAAGAAAATTGGAAAAAATGCAGTTATATTTGGGTTTGCAGGTTCGAAAATATTCAAACCTCCTAGGTATAAGCTAGTATAATTTGCTGTGCCTGATTTTAATTTTATATTGCTATGTGTCACTCAAGAAAATTAGCGTTTACTTTAGAAAAAAACAATGCACAGCTATTATCTTCTGAAGTCATCGCAAACATGCCAAGTATAATCTTGTTCTGAACAGCATTTTTCAGCTGACAAGACAAGGCTAGAGGTGACTGGCAGCATTGGGGGACTGGGGAGTTATGAGTGAAAGAGGGAGGCAGCAATGGAAGACTAAGTGTTGAGGGAAGAGAGGGGCAATGCATCAAGGCAGGAATGGGAATAAAGCTGAACAGTGCTGCAGGGTTTGAATAGCAGTAACGAGGACTAGCTGAGGAGGCAGTAGCAAAGGATTCCCAAGAATACAGGAGTACACTTGGTAAGACAGACTTTAAGGAGGGGAGATGTGAGTTTTGAGGAAGCAGCTGATAGCTGCAGAAGGTACATAGCAAGGAGAAAAAGATAGATGAGAGCAAAGACACTTACCTGAAGGAAGGCTGGGAATTCTGGTGCTGTCCTAGGTTTAGAAAGAAGGCTGCAGTTGGATGTGTTTGTGTGACCCTTCTGGACTGACTGTTACAGCAGGGCCAGTTTGTCATCTGTAGATGACACAGCTCTTATGTAGCTCTTAAGGCTTGTGTTCCTCACACAGCGTAGTTCTGAGTTGGCTAGTGTGGGTAAAAATGGACAGAAGTATCTTGTGCTGGTTTTGCTCAGTCTTGGCTCTCTTCCTGCAGGTGTGCACCTGCTTAGCTTTACATTTCATTTTGCTTTCCCTTCTTAGACCTCACCTAAGGATACAGGTACTGTAACCTGTTTGCCTGGTTCTACTTCCTGATAATTCAGAACACAATAGATTGTCCCAAAGTACGTTGCTGTATGTCCGGCAGTGCAACCGTGTGACCATGTCCTCTGGTCGTTCTGTCTTCTGCAGAGCCGCTGTGGGAGAGCTACTCAGGTTTTCTAGAGTGTATTGATAAGAATGTAGTTAGGCAAAACGGCCCATCTGTGGAAGCACAGTTATGATGACACAAAACCTGTGTTGTGAATGCACAAGCTGTAACCAAGGTCTAGTGAGATTAAGCGTATTGGTCACAAAGATGTTGCTTTGGTTATAGTTTAGACAGTACCTTAATTAGGAGGTGGGTATTCCTTGAGTAGTTATACAAATGAGTATCTGGTGTCATAAAATACCAATCTTTCACTCAAATGTCAGAAAACAAATTACTTGTTTTCTGCTTCCATTGTTTCAATTCATCTCTTTCTGCTTGAGAAATTAAAGTAAAATGCAATTGTCAGAGGAGACAAACTTGTCAGTGAAATACATGGCTGGAACTAGTCTTCCCTGCTTGTTTTATGTGCCGTGCTTGCAAGGGTAGGGGAAAACTTTGACTCTTCAAGTCCTGGATTTCCTGCAGCAGTTATTGCTATTCTGAATCTGTAGAAGGCTCCTGCTGGTATTCCTATTCCTGCTTTTTAAAAGATGTAGCTTGTTGTCTGCATCATTGCTAGCTAGCTCGCAGCATAGGAGTTTGGAGGGAGTGGCCCCGTGGCCCCGTGGAGAGAAGAGCCCACGCTGGAGCAGGTTTGCTGGCAGGACTTGTGACCCCATGGGGGACCCACGCTGGAGCAGTCAGTGAAGAACTGCAGCCCATGGGAAGGACTCACGTTGGAGAAGTTTGTGGAGAACTGTCTCCCGTGGGAGGGACCCCACGCTGGAGCAGGGGCAGAGTGTGAGGAGTCCTCCCCAAGAGGAGGAAGGAGTGGCAGAGACAATGTGTGATGAACTGACCATGACCACTATTCCCCGTCCCCTGCGCCGAAATGGGGAGGAGGGAGAGAACTGGGAGTGAAGTTGAGCCTGGGAAGAAGAGGGTGGGGAAGGTATTTTAGTGGGGAAGGTATTTTAAGATTTAGTTTGTATTTCTCATTACCCTACTCTGATTTGATTGGCAACAAATTAAATTAATTTCCCCAAGTCGAGTCTGTTTTGCCCATGATGGTAATTGGTGGGTAATCTCTCCCTGTCCTGATCTCCACCCACGAGCCTTCCATCATGCTTTTTTTCCCCCCGTCCAGCTGACGAGGGGAGTGATAGAGCGGCTTTGGTGGGCACCTGTCATCCAGCCAAGATCAAACTACCACAGCTATCTGTCACAAACTTACTTGTTTTACAGTATTTTTTCCACTTTGGTTCTGCTCTGATTAGCCTTTGAACTCTTCAGTTTCTAGAAGTGAGCAGTTACTGCCGAAATGAAGCTGACTGTAGCTGCAGAATATCACTTTCTGCCACTCAGGGAAAAGCTTTTACAGTGTTTTCAAACAGCTCCTTTTTATGATGATGTAAATAAACTAAGAGTGAGAACTCAGTTGTACATCAAAGTGTCTAGTTTTCAAAATCCTTAGTGTAATGGGCCCGACCAGTGTTGCGCTAATAGAACATTTCTGTTTGTAAGGAACTCTTACAGTCTTATAAATATTTTACGTCCCTTAACACTCCTAATGTAGCAAATCAGGAGGCTGGCTGATCCAGTTTTAATATAATTAATTATTGACCTCAAAGGTACTGTTATGCATTAGAGAAGAGAACAGGCTTGTGCTAACTTTGCTTCCAAACTATAGTGCCTTTTTAAAAAAAGACAGCAGCATATTTTCTTTGATTCCAGTTCTTCATTGGTAAAATGGAACTTGTATTATTCTGTTTGCATTACACTAGTCCCACAAAGGATAGGAAGTAGTCAGATTGCTGGGTATGATATACATATTTAAAATAAAGAAGATTGTCAGCAGTAAAAAAGATGTAACTGACAGCTATTCCAGGAAAAAAAAATCTTTGAGGTTGTGGGTTGAAAAGGACAAAACAAAAAGTGAGTATTAGGAGACTCTTGATGTACTTGGTGAAATAATTATAGAAGAACAAACTGGTGTTGCCCCCAGATGGCAAAATGCTGGGCAGTTATTTTCATGTAACATATTGGCTTTATGGCCTAAATTAGTACAAATGAGAGCATAATTCATTGCAGATGTGTTGTGGTGCATGTCTCTGCAGCTAATGTTGATCTCTTGTTAAGCAAGTGTTTTAGGAGACTTTTAGGAAGAACACATCCTTATTTCAAAGCTATTCTTTGTTTTAATTTTAGGGTATTTAACTCTATTTATTTAAGTATCTAATGTATTTCCCACTACTTTTACGCCAGTAGCTGTGAAACTGAAAATCTCTTCTAAAAGCAGAGCCCCTTCTCTGTGTAAATGTGCATCCCGTTCTGTATCTACAGCTGAAGTCATTCCCCGAGCGCGGCAAGAGGACGATTTAGGTGGAATGCACAGTAGAAACTGTGGGGTCTAGCTTTGAGCAGAGATGAGAGTAGATGACCTTCTGTAGGTTGTTCCTAAAACTGGTTGATTGAGAGCAACATGTACTACATTTCGTTAGCGAGGGATTGGCAAGTATGGCCTGAGCTGCTTTTTCCCCTTGCCTCCCTTACAGAGATAGTGTTAGTGCCTGGGCTGAGCAGTTACTGATTTTTTTGTTACCTACTCCCTGATTTTACGGTTAATATCCTTGTCATTATACAGGTGAATTTTAAATCTCTGCAGCCCTGGAAGTGAATCATTCATTGTCAGTCTTGTGCGAATGGAGTTAGCAGAGTGCCAGCAAACCGCTCAGCAGTGGCCTCACTTGCCTGGGTGAACCTGGTTCTTCATTTTCCATCGGGAAATAGCAATAAAAGGGAATGCTTGCTGAGAAGCACCCAACAACTGGTAGTTATGGAAACCCTGACTGATAATACAGTATTCAAAAATTACGCAGCTCTTAGGGCACTTTCAGAACTAGGGTAAGAAGGTGAGACCATGCTGATTCCTCGCAATTATGCCAGTGGCCATAGCCACTGGAATTAGTTCATCATGTACTGAGTATTTATTAGCTTAAGTGCAAACCTGTAGTGTATATCACATTTGTGGACAAAGCAGTATTGACCAGTAGGACTGTTGAAGTGACTGTTGCTAACCCCATACAGTTTATTGTGTCTAAAATCTAATGACCTTCCAAGTAGACGGAAACTGTTAAGGCATTTTGAGGAGTGCTGCTTTGTCATGCACTGTTGTAATCATTCTCTCAAGCTGAGCAGTTGCATTAACCTTATAAACGGTGACTAATGTCCTTGTATTGTATATCATAACAGAAAACGATATTAGGAGAATTGTGAATGAAATAATAAAACATTCGCTGAAGCAAAGCCAACCTTGAGATCAGCTCACTGTTATGACTCATTCAGTATGCCAGAGCTCTTTAAACAGACATAAATGTTGTTATCTATTCAATGGCTGACTTCAGTTGGAAACTACAAAAAAATTCTTCTTTCCAACAGTAACATACAATCTATGAATTGCAGAAAAGACAAGGTAGTATTTTTGATTGATGTAATGTACTGGTCTTTGGGGTTATTTTGTGTTTTTCATTATTCACATCCATTTTTTTTAAGAGAAGCAAAAGCATTATGAAACTTGAATAGCCACCGTAAGGCAGTCACACAAGCTCTATGCTGAAAGTGTACCCTTAGGAAAACCATGTTCTGAAGATGCTTGTGTAGACTTACACGATTTTGTCTTACTTCACTTTCTTACATTCTCTCACAATTGATATTGTTCAGAATTTGAGAGGGGGTTAATGGAAAGAAAGTGGAACAAAAAGCATCAGAAACCAACCTAAAAATTCTGAAATAACTTTTGAGGGATGCATTTGAAATGATCTAAATCTAATGCTGCTATGGAATATTAAAAACCTGAATCAAAAGATTATTTTCCATTAAACAAGGAAGGGTACTTAGAGGTGCTATGAGGGATATGTTAACTTTGCATACGAGCTCTCTACACTAATAGCATTTTTTTGGGAATGCCCTGCATCCGTGATCTCAGCGGGGTGGCAGAACAGACTTTACAGCATCACTTTGGGTAATTGCATCTCATATTTTTCTAGGTAATCTCGTCTCTTATTTTGCAGTTCTTCTGTAGGAGCATACAAGCTGTGTGTGATTGCTTTGGTAGCTTTAGTTAACTTTCCATTTATGTGGCCATGCTAGAAGGATGGCAAGCATAGGAGATACAGGAAGGAAGCATAAGGTATTGTTGCTTGTATTTTTGTTTATGTTGTAACAAGAAGAAAAAGTTTTACTTCTGCATCAGGATCCAAAAGCCTATCTTTTTGTTATTTACGGAATTTTCTTCCTCTTTTAGAATTCCCTGATTATTAGATTTGAAAGTAACTTTTAAAATATCTGGGCTAATATTTTTATTACTGTGCAGCAAGAATGATTTTGGCAGCCAAGATAAAATGCATACTCATTTTCTCAGGAAACTTTTTGCTCCTGGTTGTGGAGAGATTAAGTATGTCTCCTTAATGAAATTAGTATATTTTAATCTGAACTCTGTTTAATAGGAGCTAATTCAATATTTATGGGCAGGGAGGTGATGTGGCCATCGTATCTTGGGTGTATAATCTATGTCGGAATAATGCATTTTATGTAATAGGATGAAATATTAGTGTTCCATACTTTATGTAGGAGTAATCTGACAGACTGTTTCTAAAGAATGGCAGGTATTTTCTAGCTATGAGCAGCAAAACTTTTGTATGCACAGAAAGTATGATATGGTGTTCTCATGTGAAAATGGTGTGATTTTCATAAAAATCAGACATAATGGAATTGCATTTTCCTGTTTCCTGTGACTGGAAAACAGAACAGTAAATGACTAATTAAGAGGTAGTTCAATTACTGCTTATGCTCACTGAAGGCTGTGAACTACCGTGTTACTTTTCAGGTTGTCCTCTAGTTTGGCATACTATGTGGCTATCTCTTCCAAGGGGGTCATCTCAAAAAACTTCTTCACCCTCATTTTGTGTTTATAATGGCTTTTACTGGATCAAAATATCATCACCTCCCAAAGAGGTTCCTCTGGGAGCACTTTTTGCTTTATTTATTTGTGCTTTTGTTTCCTCTGAGTTCATTAGTCCGTATTGGGTAGCATTCCTATTGACTAAGAAAGGACAGAGAAGCGAGTGTACGTTTGAAAAACCGTAGTTTCACTATGCTGTATACATTTTCTTGAACACAACAGGTCTTCTCGTGGGAACATTAGATGCGGTGTTGGATTCTACATCGAAAGTCGCCCCATTTCGCATCCTGCATCAGACACCAGACTCTCAAGTCTACTGGTCCATTGCATGTGGTATGTACTATGATTTAGAAGCGAACTGAGATTATAAAGTGAAAAATGAAGCTACAAAGTATGCGGTCCATTTTTGGGCTAATCCTCTCACATCATTACTCATTCCTGTGACCTCTAAATGGTTTAGAGTTATTTGAAAACCTGTGATTGACAGTAGCATGTCGTTCCAGTTTTTCTGAGTATATCTATGGACTCTTCCTATTACAACTTGCAATTGCCTGCTCTCTGCAGCAGTCTGTGAAGTACTGAAAAGCTGCCTTGGTGCTCCAATAGACGCACCATCTTTTCTTCTGAAAGGTGCAAGTGTATCTTGGCACAGTTCAGGATGATACGGAGAAGTTGACCCTTGAGAGTATTAAGTGTGCTGTAGGTAGGAATAGCAGGAGCTGCTTATCCTAATGTCTTTTTCTACTTTCTCTTTGCTTGTTAAAATGAGCCAGGTTCCCAGTCATGGTCAGAGCTGTTGCTCTTGTAGTTTTAGAAGTTCTTTCTCTTTCTCATGTTGTGTTATTAATCAGTAGAAAATAGAAATGAAAATTAACCTTGAGAGTAGAGTATATGCTTTTTCCTAGAGCATGCTTTCTGATAGCGTGCATGCATTTATTTTGTTGTGGGTTTTTTTAATTTATTTTAAGTTTTGCAGCTTCTCCTGAAAAAACTCTTAATTCCTTTATACAGGCTGCTTAACTTCTGGGTGTCCAAAGAGACCTGCGTTCCAAAAGTGGACTCTTTTATTCTTTACATGCATCATTGGTTTTTCTTCTGAGGCATGGTCCTGTCTTTATATTGAAGTAAATTAATATTGTCATGTGATCTAATGCTAAAAAGTCACTGTTGTGGAATTAATCTATTTCTTAGGCTTATTGAAAACTCTGAAAACATCTATAATTACAGTAAAAAAGAACCACGTATTTTAGTTCATTTTTCCATGCTTTTATTTTTTTCATTAGCAGTGTTCTTTAAAGAAACAAGACTCCATCTAGACTTCTCTGGGCTCTGGGCCTTCCTTTTAGTTGCTTGTGGCAAAAGATGAGCTTTGCAGGAAATTCACCATTCTGAAAACACTTACATGTATGAGTAATTCCACTAGTAAGTGCTGTGTTGTTGTTACATTGGACTTTGCTTCATTGCTTCACCTTAAATGAAAAATTGGGCCTCTTGCTGTATTCTCTATACAGTTAGCTACTTTCAAAATACAGATTTGTTCTTTTAGATGTTCAGTTAATCGTTTACACATTTCTCGCTGTAATCCTAATCTGCTCCCGTTCACATTCTGCAAGGACTTCTCTGAAGGGCAGTAGTCAGTGAGAAAACTGTTTAATAATGATGTAATGTAATCCATTACATGTCACTTTAAAAGGACAGCTTTATAAAGTTGATAGAATTTGAACACTTTGTGAATTGGCAGTGAATAAAATTTTAAGACTACTACTGAAGAACTCAGAACTGATGGTGACAGGCTATCAAAAAGGTACTTTGATAAGTGTGTTGGAAATATACTCTGGGGAATTCTCACGCCATCAGGTCAGCCCTTGGGAAAATACAAAAGGTAATCTTCACCTTAGGATCCAATTTATGTCAATTCTGTGCTGCACAAGTATACTTTACAACAAAAGGCTATATAATGTAGTTGTACTTTGTGTTAGAAAACAGATTGTTCCTTCTGTGAAGTGAAGAAATTGAAGAGACTACATTTTGTTCCTGCTGTTACATATTAAGGATCTGAAACGGTGCTCCTAAATCATTTAAATATTTATTTTAAAGTTTCATCTTTATTGTGTCACATCTGTGCCTCTGATTCACACTGTGACTCAAGTAATTGGTCTACATGTGTAGTCTGAGAAAAATAATTAGTTTGCAATTTAATTGCTATGTTAATTACTCTTCATATAATTTTTTAAAGTGTTGTTGCAAATCCACCCATATTTAGAACAATTTCTATTCATTCCCAAGGCAACTTTAACTAATTCTGTGGAGTCCGTTGAAAGTTGTTTAATTAGTCTTTACAAGGTAAATTGAGAAAAAAGACATTGTTAAAGGTGTGTTCTGGCTTGGGGGTATTGATAGTGTGTGATTACACTGGCTGATTTTAGTTGTGAGCATTCCTGTGGAAGATGAAACTGCCAATTAATTTATATTCTAGAATCCTTTTATTCAAACCTATGTAAATTCTTTCCCTCTCTTTCGCTCTCCCTGCCTCCCACCATCTGATGGGGACTCACCTGTCTTTAAAGAACTGATTCAGTATTGAATTTGCTGGAACCTCTACTGTTGTTTCACTAGTGTCATCTCTGCTTATTACCTGTTACCACTTGCATAATTTGTAATTGAGTATGTGGAAAGAATAAGATGCATTATCATAAGCATTTTGAAGTTGGCCTGCCACATTTCTGTAATTATTAAAGTAGCTGGTGGGTAGGAGTATTCCTTTGTATTTAAAGTAAACCAGTAATCTAAATGTATTTCTGGAAAGTTCAGGTGCGAGAGGTTTTTCTTTGCTGTAAAGTTGCAGTGACATCATTCATCCTATAGTAGGGGGTAGCTGTCTGAAACCTAGATTAAAAAGCAGTGTCAAGTAAATAAAGTAACAAGGTTGGCTTCTCTCTAAGGTGTTTGAAAAAGCAGTATTTATATTTTTGGAGCATTTAATTTTATCTTGGCTCTATGGTCTACATTCCTTATGGTTATTGATAACAGGTTTTTTAAGTTATTCCTCCTCTTGCACATGTGTAATGAAAGGAAAGAAAACAGTCCTTATTCCCGTGTGTTTGAGTCCCAGAGGGTCCAGAAGGAAAAAATACTAATTCTGGTGCCGCCAAACATTGTTTCAAGGATTGTTCACCTTGTATAAATGAGACTTTTTTCCTGCATCAGGAGTTAGTTCTGGTGTATGTTTTCCATATGGGGTGCAGCTGTGCTTCTCACCTCTTGTAGAAGCCTGCAACTGCATGAAAATATGCGTTGTTTGGAATTACAGCATAAGCAGAACTTTATTGTAGGTAGGACGGGGTATTGTTTCCTGAAGGGCAGTTGCCTGAGCTTTACTGTGGTTAGAAATACAGTTGATAGTTAGAATGAGATAAAACCATGACCTGTAATGAGCACGAGTAAGTAGCAATTGTTTGTTGTCAGTAACATAAATAGTTGTTTCATGTATCCAAAGATAAGTCTTTGCTACCTTCCTGGTTACCGTGATGTATGCTTTACATCCTTACATTTGTTAGACGGGATTTTGCACAGCAGGTCTAAGTCTTGGAGTTCTACTCTGGAAAATGGTGTGACCCAGTGATCACAGCTGAGGATATCAAAGGATCAGATTTCATTTTCTTAGTATGATGAATTTGACCTCACATTTCCCACCTTCTAGACTTAGACTGGGAGCATTCTAACGATGTTGGGACGGTACAGGCTTCATCACTGAGCCACACAATGTTGGCAAAGCTGAGATGTTTCTGGATGTAAAGGGTAGAAATATAGCTGCATAAAGGGCTTGAAAGATAAAAACACAGCAGTGCGCATTTTTAATGTACACCAAATACATTTTTAGTGTATGCAAGAGTTGGACAATCAATTTGAGACTTGTCATTTGGACTTGTGTTTCTAAATTACTCTGTGAATCAGGAATTTGCTAAGTATTCTCTTGATTAATATTTTTAGTGAAATGATTAAAGCCTGTTCTAATTTTAAGTAACACTAACTTTCTCTTTCAATCAGGATCCAGCAGAGAAGAAATAACAGAACACTGGGACTGGTTAGAACACAATGTTATGAAGACTTTATCAGTATTTGATTCAAATGAAGATATTACGAGCTTTGTCCAGGGAAAGATAAGAGTAAGTAATGGGCACATGACATGATTGGGGAAAGCTAAGTATTTTTTTCCTCTAAACGTATGCAAATAATGTGTCCTCTTTAGAATATCAAAGGACAGCATCATAATGGTACGTACTTCTTATTGAGTAGTATGTGCCTGTTAACTTCAACACATGCCATTGTTCCTGTTTATCTGCCTCACAGTTCAGTAAGGTTGGTTGACATATGCTCTTCTTGGTAAATGATACACCAGATGCCTTTAGAGAGTGGTCTGAAACTGTTGATAAATTATGTCAGAATAATTTTAGTAATGCCTGGGAAGCATATGGCATATTTTTGTGAAGGTGCACTTTATATATGCTAAATATTTAGCCAGGAATTCTTGTGATTAAGTGAGGAAAATATATCTATTTCAGAAGAGGAAACCTGGGAATGTGTGTCCTGCCTAAGTTGTGTGGGAAACTTGGTGGATGAGTCTGAAATAGCACATTTGGTTTGTGACCTGGGTTTTGATCAGATCCTCAGACTATTCTTCCTGTTCTAAAATTTACTGTCCTGTTAGGAGAATGCTACGCTGTATGTATGCAGGTGCATATATGACACCCACCCACATGGATGCGTATGTAAGGTAACTGGTTCTTTTGTTTTAGGGTTTGATTGCTGAAGAGGGAAAAGGTTCTTTTGTAAAAGAAGAAGATCCTGAGAAGTTTCGTGAAGGTCTTATGAAGTTTGAAAAGTGTTTTGGATTACCGGAGCAGGAGAAGTTGGTTACCTATTACTCATGCAGTTACTGGAAGGGCAGAGTGCCCTGTCAAGGATGGCTTTATCTTAGTACCAACTTCCTTAGTTTTTACTCATTTTTGCTGGGAGCAGAAGGTAAGCAAGCCTCGATACTAAGCCTAATCCCTTCACATTTTACTGTTTATCTTTCAGATTTGGAAGAATTCCTGCTATGTCCTAAGGCAGCTATTTTGCCATGTGAGCAGATGTCAACACAGAATAGAAAAAAACTGCAAACATAAAATACTTTATGGAAATGAATACATTCGTGTAACTTAATGGACAATGTCCATTAGTATTCTTCCTCTGTATAAGAGAGAAGGCAGACCTGTTGCAGTTGGCTGTAATGAAAAGATGTTGTAATCTTTATTCATGCTGCATATTAATTTGGTCTGTGAGGGTTACAGTTATTTCTTCACACACAGACTTGGTGTTTCACATGGTTGCACTGTGCGCTGGTGATAATTGCACATACCTTCTTTTTCCTGTGTAACATTAGTTTGAAATGCCCAAACAAATGCCTCTAATAATGTGAGCTATAACTGTATTTATGTGAAAACTAGAAAGCATAAAGAAAGTAGGATCCTTTCTAAGATACTTCTCATTTGTAGTAGGAAATATCATAGCTATTGGGCACGGTTCCTTTGCCAATACATGATGGATTTACTTTAAGAAGCCCTATTGGTAAACTGTTGAAGTGAGGTAGCTTATATGATGATGTTTGTTTGCAATTTGCAGTTTCACGAGTGCAAAAAAAAGGTGATGTAAGCTTGTATTTTCATAAATGGTGTGTCTTCAATGTTTTTCTTCCTGTAAAATTCTTTCTAATGGAATTATCTTACAGGAATTGTGAAGAGAGTGTTTTTTGTGCTTGTGAATTTGTAGCCCTTTCCAAGTGGGTTATCATTTAACTGTATTGGTTAATTATATTTTATTAGTGCTGCTGACTACTACTTTTCTTTTTTTAATATGAGGGTAGCAGCTAACAAGAAGTTACTCACATCTGCCTGTATTCATATTTTCAGTAAAACTTATTATCTCCTGGGATGAAATATCAAAGCTTGAGAAGACTTCCAATGTGATTCTGACAGAGAGCATTCATGTGTGCTCCCGTGGGGAAGATCACTATTTTTCCATGTTTTTGCACATTAGTGAAACATTCCTTCTCATGGAGCAGCTGGCAAACTATGCTGTTAGGAGACTTTTTGACAAGGAGACATTTGAAAATGACCCAGTCCTTCATGATCCTCTGCAGATCACCAAGAGGTAATATGTTACGTAGAGTCTGTCTGCTCGAGGACCAGTACTTTATTAGGCAAAGGGGAAGAGAATGCATGTCTCAAGGAGATCTGTAAATGTCAGCAAAGCTGATGTTCTCTTAAACAAGCGTCTCATTAAAATTTGGGATCAAAGTAATGTGGGGCATTGTAATTTCTTGTTACTTTGCAGTATCAAAAGTCTATATGAAAGCAGGATGTGATCAGACCTTCAGAGCTGGTCTTCAACTATAGGGTTTATAGTAGTTTGAATTTTTAAAAGGTGTTCTAGCAGCATTTAGGATTAGAAAATTAAGAATGAAGCTGCAGTGTCGACAAAGAGATCTGGTGAAGAAGGAGAAAGTGAAGAATAAATCATTTGATAAACATGTGTAAATAATAACTGCATGGCTTTGCTGCCACTGGAGATGGGTGATAAAATCAATGAGTTGCAGATGGGTGCGGTGGGAAAGATGTGTATGTCAGTAACCCGATGGTTAGCATCCCTCATTCTCAAGGAAGGTGTGTGATTATTCCTTGTAGTAATTTTATGGTTTCTCTTCAGTTCTGGTTTCTGTTGAAGCGAATATTGCCTTTTCCTCAGAGAGCTGTCCATATTCGCACTCAAACGTTCAGGTTTTGATCCGTGGAGCACAGCTATTTACTGTGAAAAGTAACCAGGAAAAGCACATCTGTTGTTGGGTAATTTAAATTCACATAAAGGGACTAAAGCTTTCTTGGGAAATGTTACCTGTTTGCAAATCAGAAATTACAATAAAGCATTTTTCTAATAACTCTTCCTACTTAGAGCTCCATGCACCTATGATTTAAGGAAAAAAAAAAAAGCTATGTAGTTTTATAGTACACTAGTAATAAAAGCTGTTTTAGGTTGTATTTCCTGGGTAATTGATACCTCAGTTTTGTAGCAGTGCTGGAGAGGGATGTTGCTCTACAACCAAAACATTGCTTCTGGCTGCAGTTACCTGTGAAGAATTAGCCCATGGCAGATGTTTACAACATGTGCTACATTTCTAGCTAATTATTCCTCTGTCAAGCCAGAACTTGTTTTAGGTGTAAGTGCGTGTTCTGATGGGTTGGGAAACAGAGCAGATTAGGCTATTAGTATGTTTTCCCGCACTACCTGTAGGCCCTGATCCAGCAAAGTGCTTTACTGTGTAAGAACATGCTTGAATCTATCGCTGTTTAGTGAAGTGTTTAAGTATTTTTTTAGATGGGTGTATATAGATAGCTGTGCTCCTGCCCCTTGTTGCCTCTTCAAGCAAAACATTGAACGCTCCAGATCAATCCACGGACTGTGGGAGAGCATGATGTTTTACTCTTTTCCCAAGGACTTTTTACCTTTTGTATTTGTAAAGACATTTTAAACTTATGTAATTTTTCTTTTCTCTCACCTCCCCTGTTTTTTGTTTTGTTTTTAATCCAGAGGCCTAGAGAGCCGTGCCCACAGTGAGCAGTTTAGTGCATTCTTCAGGCTACCCAAAGAAGAGACCTTGAAAGAAGTTCATGAGTGCTTCTTATGGGTTCCTTTCAGTCATTACAACACCCATGGGAAAATGTGCATTTCAGAAAACTACATCTGCTTTGCTAGCCAGGATGGCAGCCTGTGCAGTGTAATCATTCCATTAAGAGAGGTAATGCAAACTTCGAGTCAGAGCCAGTTATACCAGAAATTTTGCACATGTGTAGTTTAATGCCAGTTTAGCAGATTTTCATTAGGATCTGCTTACTTTACATGATGTCATATGTTTCCCCCTACCTTGGATACTGCATGTAGGAATTCTGTTTGTAGATTTATAGAACTACTTTCATGTTTCATCTTTGTTCCCTATATCCTTTTTCCCTTTTCTATTTACCCTGATTTCTGTAGCTGGATCCAGAATCCAAATTTTGAAATACTTTTTTTTTTTAATTAAAAAGCTTTTGCTTAATTCTTGAAGTTGGGTTACTGAGAGATTCTTAACACATAAAGAATTGTAGAGGGTCTTGAAGACTAGTAATCGCTCTTCTGTGTTTCTTTCTTAGCTCAGTAGTGCTAAAAAAATTCTTTTTGCAGCAATTGAGCAGCGCTGTCTGTTCAAAAGTCTATGGGAAAAATCCATTGACAGTCGTCAGTGAACAAGTATCAATGCCATTACAGCTGATAGTCTCTACAGACTGAATAAGGACCATCTTGTAAAGGACACAGCATTCATGTTTCTATAGAGTACTACAGCTAGACCGTGGAGTAACTTCTGGGGAAAAAAGCCCTTCCATCCCTCTCTTGACTTCATGTGATCTGGGACATTGCCACATTTCAGTTTCCCAATGTTAAAAGCTTTTCATCAGCACCCAGACATATTTTACAGTAGCCTGAAAATTAACCAGGTTCTGTAATTGCTCTAGATGCTCTGTGTACATATTGCCTGACATAAGACACCTGACATAGGGGCGCGAGCTGAGCTAAGTTCAGCAATACCCTTGATGTTCCCCGCCCAGATAAAGCAATTTATTTGATCACCTGTAAATAGTCCTGCAAACAATAGAGACTTCCATAACATGTGAAAAACAAGAAGAGGCTGTGTTCAAGGAGCTGACTCTAATTTTATTCTTGTGGATCGTCAGGCCCTCGCTATTTTTTCTACAGTACTGCAGAGTTACTTTATTTCAGTGGTCTTTGATCTTTTACCTAGAACATTGTAAAAGCATCAGCAATGGCAGTCAGTCGAGCTATTCATGACTGTCTCACTTGTACTTGCATTATTAAAGTGTGTTAACTGCTCTAATCTGTAACTGTTCTGTCATGGCAATTAAAATCAGCTCCAGCTGTCATGTATTATGACAGCTATCTTTGAAAGGGTATTCTCAGTGGAAATTCATTCTTGTGAAACTTGTTTCATTTGATTACTTGCAAAAGCCATGTTTGGTCTGCTTTTGGATGGTAAGAAAAAAAGTAACAGCTTTGGCAGGTAGAAGGAGGCAAGGTTTTCAAATAAGTTCAGCACTCACAGCTGGGAAAATGTTTTCAAAGATTTTTGGTACTCTTGTCAAAAATCTATCACATAATACTTATTACCTTGTGCCAAAATAGCTGCAGACCACTGAGCTTTAAAGTAGTGAGTTTTTTACTTGTGTTACTGATTCTGCTTGTGTGGGGCTTAATACTGCATTTTCATGTATGCAGATTTTCTCTTTTAGAAGTAAGCTGGTAAAATTTCTTGCCTAATTTATGTATCCTTGCTTCCATAGGTCACAGGGGTGGATAAGCCAGATCCAGCCAACAGAGGAGTCAGCATTAGTACCAAAGGAAAAACAGCTTTTCGTTTCACAGAGGTTAGAGATTTCGAACAGCTTGTGGCAAAGCTCAGAATGAAATGCAATGCAACTTCAAGTCCACAACACATCATAAATACAGAGGTAACTGCTCCGTTAATTCTGATTTCCTAGTACCTAGGAATAATGTTGTGTAGTCTTACTCAGAGTTTATGTATCGTTGTCATTGTTTTGCTCTGTAATGCTATACATTCATATTTAAGGATGAATCTAGACATAAGATGGGGAACAACGTCTGCTGGACCTCTAGATTTCAAGTTGTCTAAATTTCTTTTTCTTAAGGGTTAGAAGGCAAAAATGAGTAATAAAAGCAAGATAGTTTGATATCAGCAGAAATCCTCAGCTGATAAGGGTACAGCACAGCCCTGGGAGACCTGAGTGGTAGGGTCTGCTGGTCAGGGGTGTTCCCTTTTAGATTACTTTATTTCAGGTTGTATCTGGATTGTTTTGACATACCATGCTAAGTCATGTACCTCTGGTTTTAAGGTGTGGAAAAATAAATAACTCTGAGCCCGTACGAAAAAGAATGTGTTAAACAATGGTGCTACTGTGAATACATTCGGTTCTGGGTTCTTTTAGTTTGTTTTCCATCAGGATTTGAAAAACAGTCCAGGTTCTAATGCTGGATTTTAAATGCTCTCAGCATTTCTGTATAGTTCAGTGTATGGCTCCATTTAAATTAATGTCTTTCTGCTGACTTCAGTGGTGATGGGTGGGCAGGCCTCCCTAACTGTTACAGTTCTCATTGTTTATATTTCTCCTTTCATAATTAAGTTTTTGGCTGTAGAGATGAATTTTTTTTTCCAGTGCAACCTCCTGAAAGCCCACCTGTGCAGAGCAGGGATTGCTGGTTTTCACTTATTTTGGAAGTTTGTATCTGGTACCTGTAACTTAATATAACGAACAATGATGGTCTAGAAGCAAAATGGTTTCTGGTGTCAGCGCCGCTTCTTGAAGGATTGTTTGGCATTTGTAAACACCACTGTTAAATTTTTTTTCAAGGTTGCAGCTAGTTTTGCCTCTGACATTCCGAAGGATTTTGATGCGGGACCGTCAAAGATGGGTCAGAGAGATAACAGCAAAACTGTCAGTACAGAAGCCCTAATGACTGTCTACCATCCTCAGGATGCTGAGAATCTAGACTCTAAAATGGTAAGGGATAAAATGACCAACAGTTTTTGGACTCTAATTGGAAAGGACTGAAGTATTTTCAAAATGTATTCCAGCAAGGCTGCTTATTTCCTCTGGGGCTTTGCCAGTCCTCTTTCATCTGCATTTTCTGTGTTTGGAGTCCACAGGGTGCTTATTCATGGCTCCATTCAATTTTCTGCTCATCTTGTTTGATAATGATATGCCTTATCTTCATGGAGCTAATTCCTCCTGCTCTTCCACCCCTCAGGGAAGAGTTGGCTGTTTGTTTTGTGATAGTGAACATGTTTCATATCTATCTGAATTGTCAAGATACAAAGTCGCTACAAACTCTTTGGGGGCAAGGAGAATGTTATCAAGAAATTGACTTAATTTCTTCGTTGTTTCATTCTTTTGCGCTTCTGTCTAACAAAGTCATCCTCTGGAGAATGTTTTTTTTCTTTGGTTTTTTTTCCCAATTGTTTTTTCAGTAGGACATCCTATTTTTGTTTCTTCATAGTGTGTGCAAGAAGATAGAAAGGTTTTATTTTAAAAGGAAGTCTTTCAGCAGTACTGGGTAAATTAAGATATGGAATTTTTGATATTAGAAATGTCAAAAAATAAACACCCTTTAGGCAGGAGAAAAGGCAATCCAGGTTTTTAAGTTCTGCTTTTTTATAGTGTGTTGAACAGAAGTGGACAAAACCTGCTGATCCTTTCAGCACCTTTAATTGCTTTAACAATGTTAAACCTTAACTGCTGCATGCACAGAAAACGTAGTGGCGATGTTCACCTTGTCTCAGCCCTGGAGCCTTGCATGAGTTGGAGCACGTCGGTTGCTTTGCTGCAGAGAAACTGAATTGCGTTTTAGGTGCATAATCAATAGTTTATTAGTAATCTGGTACTTTACAAAGGATCTATTTCACTGTTTCTACTATCTCCGCCTCCTTCTACGCTGCCCGTAAAATGCCTGTAACTTCAATTTTGTTTGAATGGGGAATTTTTGCCAGTTTCCTTTCTGTGAAGCAGGTTTTACTTACGTGGCTGATCCTACAGGCATACAGTGTTATCTTCTCTGTTGACAGAAATTGCTTGTTTGTAAAAATGTTCTATCTGCTTGATAAATATTTGATTAAATGTAAAACCTGTATGGGCATAAGTGTTTTCAGCTATTAGTTCCCTCCTTAATGCATCTAAACTTCATTCTCCTGCAAATTTTCGTGATTATTTATTGTCTCCTAGTGCTATTTGGAGCTCATGTAAATAAACTGAGGGAAGATTGAGAAACTGTGGGAGAATAATGTCACTGATGTCATGTCATGCCATCCCTCTGTGTGCTTTCCACCATTTGTAGCTGTTCTGTTCCAAATCTGTCAACTAGTATAATGCAACAAAGCATGATGAATAAAAAAAAAAAGGAAGCAACCTGTTTTGCCTGTTGAGTTTCTGAGGGATATTATTTCATCTGTAACAGAGTTAGTACATTTTTTTTGCTGTTAGCAAAGAGCGGTTCATAGACATGTTGAAATCAAAATATGTTAATTTATCAGAGTAATTAAGCAGGTGTCTGTGACACCGAGCTGACTTTGCAAATAATCACTTGCTTGGTTTCATTGCGCCATCATGGCCAAATATTTTTTCTCATAGTTCATTTGTTAGAGCTCTCAAATTAGCACAGAGAAACCTGCCACCACACATAAGCAATCTGAACCTTCTCTTCACCCCGTCTTTCCTGTTTGTCTTTTCTACTGTTTCCATTCAATTTCATCTTTTTTCCTTCTTTTGTTGATTTACCCTTTACCAAGAAAATGTTACGCTGTTTATCACAAAGCAGCAACAGAAAACAGGATATTTTAAAATTGGCCCAAGTTACAATAAGCAGATTTGTTTGTATGTATGTATCATACAATCATATACATATATATATATTTACATGGAAAAAAACCTGAAAAAGAAACTTACAGAGGGAGTTTTAATGTACCTCTATTTTTTTGCCATATGAATTATATGAAATGTTAAATTTGCTTATCTATTATGCTGGCAATGTGTTTTTGGAACACCTCAGGAGGATTACAATGGCAGAAATTGTCTGCACAGCTGCACCTTGCACTGGTTAGCTGTCTTACTGCTTTATCACTGGCCATTGACTCCCTTTAAGTCCCTTATACTTTGTGGTCCTTTAACAGTAATGTAGTTTTTGCTGATGTGGTTGCAGATCGTTCAATCTAGAGGTTAACAAATAGGGCTGTCTACCTATTGATTTATTTAAAAAAAAAGTTTAGCAGAATAGTGAACAATAAAACATATCAAATAGATGGTGATGACTTCATTTAAAATGAAAATCCAGCTTGCATACAGTTATTGCTGTTTACGGGTAGGAATCATTCCCACGTGGGAATTAAGGAAAAAAGTTGAACTTAGGAGTGGCTTGAAAAAGGTGAAAGGGAGTGATTGTTTGCTGTCTTAATGCAGCAACAAGGGGGCTTCAAGTGAAGTTAGAAGGCGGCAGGTTTGTCGAGGTTCAGACAGCAGTTTGCAGGGAAAAATCTGCTGTATGTTGTTAAGTTCAGAGAGATTGCCTCTGCTGAGCAGGTGCCCGTGCTTCTATTTGCTGGAGGATGGAGGAGGATTTTACAGATGTTTGCTTGTCCTTACTGTCCTGTGGCATTTGCTGTTGGTTTCTGTCAGATGGATACTGGCTTAGATGTACCCTTTGTCTGATCTGGTATAGACGTTCTTGCAATTATATACTTTAAAGACTAGTAGGTCATGCAGGAGCTTGCATTGTGCGCCAAACTTAGACTATGCATAGGTTAGATTTTGCTCTGATTTGCATCAGCATTCATTTCACATATCAATATGGGTGCCAGTGCTGTCATTTCCAGTTCGTATGACTATATCTGAGAGCAAAATTTGGTTCTGTTCTCTGAAACATGAGGAAAATCTTCCAGTCTACTTAATGCCTGTTGTCCAGTCTACTTAATGCTTGTTGTCTTCTGCTTTTCATAGTTGAAAGAAAAAATGAAAGAACAGTCCTGGAACATTCTCTTTGTCGAACGTGGACATGGTGTCAGTATGTTTCGAACAAAGAAGACTCGAGACCTAGTTGTAAGAGGGATCCCGGAGGCATTAAGAGGAGAGCTCTGGCTACTCTTCTCAGGTATTGCATAGCAAGTATAATTGATTCATTTTGTGGACTCTCCGGTATGGTTGTTCAAGTTACTGGCTGAATGTAGTCTGACAAATAATGCTGTTCCCTCTGGCAATTTGTCCAAATCTTTCTGAAGAAAGACACTTCAAAATGATGAACAGGATAATTTTCTCTGTTATTTATATTGCATTGATTCAAACTAAACCTGCATCTGTTTCTTTTACAACAAACTCAATTGAAAAATAAGGAAAAGAATACATGCTGTTCCGGGGGACAGTCGGTTTCAGCAATGCCTCTTTACTTACTAAAAAGAAAAGCATGAATATGGAACTATGTTTCAATTGTTTTGATTTAAGCTTTCTGAGAGGATAGCGTTACCAGACACACAAAAAAAATGTTTTCCTGACAAAGAATTTGGCCCCAGTTATTGGCAGCTCTTTGCTATATGCTGTTGCGTGGTTTAAGAGTGAGATGTACAGGAACTGTGGACTCTCTTACACATGTGGGATCTCTTGACAAAGCTCTCAATGTGCTTTTGTGGCTTTTTTCTGTAGAACACGTCTGTGTCAGAGCACTTCACTTGAGGAAATGGAGGCCCAGGGAATTAAGACAGTGCTTTACAACACCTCTGTGCTCTTTCTATTCCTGTTCACTGAAACACTTAGAGAAGCAGCAGCCATTGACTTGATCAGGGTCATACAAGAAATCTGTGTCAGATTCAGAAAACGAGCTGCAGATTTTGAGGAACCACCCAGGACCTTATCTGCCAGCTGTACTCACTGTGTTCCCCTGGGCAGAGCTTCCTGCTGTTCCAGAGGATCTGTTTAGTATAACAAATGCCTTTTGTACTCTTCATTCAGCCTACTGCACGGTAGTTCCTTCTGAGGACATACGAACACGGATTTATCTTTGCTAGTGTTCTTTGAACGTTTACATAAGCATTTATGCTTCTGTTACCAGACTGGTATCTCTGTCTTGGAAGGTGTTGACGTTAAATTTATGGAATTAATTAGGTAAATATCAGTCCTTTGCCTAGTTTTTCTAATCTGTTCCCAGCTCTTCAAATGGAAATGTATTATGTTTGCCAGAAAACTTGGGCAAAATTGTAGGTGAAAGGAAGCTTCCTCCTGCCCCCAGTGAAAGAAAAAAGTAAGTAAAAATCAACTTTGTAATGGAAAGTGACTTAGATTTCCTCCAAGCCTTATTTTGTTTTGCTTTTCTGTTTTCATTTCAGAGTAATTCCTTTAATTTCAGTAGAATTACTCTGATACATTACTGCAGTAACATCTGGAGGAGATTCATGAGATACCTCAGTAGTCACCAAAAATTTTTATACAAATTGCAGACAATCACGTGGATACTTTACTGTTGTCCTCTAATACTGTGCAATACAATGTATTGACAGGTGCTGTCAATGATATGGCATCCAACCCTGGTTATTACACTGACTTGGTGGAAAAGTCCTTAGGAACATGCACTTTAGCTACTGATGAAATTGAACGAGATCTACGTCGCTCCTTACCTGAGCATCCTGCTTTTCAAAGTGACACGGGAATTTCTGCACTCAGGAGAGTTCTTACAGCTTATGCATACAGGAATCCCCAAATTGGATATTGTCAGGTACAGCAGTTTTGAGACTCTTAGTGTTGGTTGTCTAAATATTAGTTCATGATGTCAGTATAGTGGCGCCTCATAAAATCAATAAATATGTAATGGTTTCTTGCTCAGTGGTTCACTTTGCTTGTTTCATCCCGCTATGTAGCATGAGTTTTTACATTGGTCTTGAATTTATTGATAAATGCTGTCGTGTCCACTTCAAATATTCCTTTGCATTCTTACTAGACTTTTAGCACTTAAAATATTTTTATGTAGTTTAAATACTACGCTCTGTATTTAATAATATAGAGGTAAAAGTCTTATACTGGATATGTCTGTAGGTTATCCTAGCACTCTACAAATGCGCTGTAAAGTGCTTTCAGAAATACAAATTTTAAGAAATTACAACAGTTGTGTTTTTACCATCTTTCCTCATAAATGCTTCCTTTCCTGTTTAAATGTTACAGGCAATGAATATTTTGACATCAGTACTTCTGCTGTACGCTAAAGAGGAGGAAGCATTCTGGCTTTTGGTTGCTGTGTGTGAAAGGATGCTACCGGATTATTTCAATCGTCGAATCATCGGTAACATCCATCTGTCTTTTTATCTATCTAGAATTGAATGTAAATTATCTGTAAATGATCATTCATTAAGAACAAATGCACGGAATGAGCTGAAGGCTGAACAGTGGAAAGAAGCGGTTGCATTTGGTTTCAGTATTGTGAAGTAGAAAATGGAAGTTACTGAGAATGTCCTGAGACTTCTCCTTAAGCAGGAGTGGACATGATTTTCAGATATTGTCATCACTCTAGGCATAACTCCTTGGGAAGTAGTCTGTTATACTGTTCTTTTGGAATTATAACTGCAATTCATGCTAGCTTAAATAAAGGAAAAAGAGTTACTTTGGTTCAGACTTAATCTTTGATCTCATGAACTCAGTACTTGCATGTGTATAAGCTAGAAGAAAATTGGATGTGAAATTTCTCTCTAATTGCAGAGGGGGTGTATCGGCTGTCAGGAGAATCACTGGAAGTAGCCACGCACTCAGAAAAGTGCTAACATGCTTTATAGCATGGAGCAAGGCTCTGGCCCCATGCACAGAGTGCATAGGTTCCAGCACAGGGAAGGAAGTCAATGGTGCCATGCAGCTAGGCCTCTCTTTGCTTTTACAACAAACTTGCATTAGGACAGGGGCTTTCTTTCTGGCCGGTGCTCTGAGAAAAGTATGCTTCTCGCTATTAAGATTTGGGTGGTGGTTTTGTTATCCTTTCCCTGCAGGTGCCTTGGTAGATCAGGCAGTGTTTGAAGAGCTCATCAGGGTTCATCTGCCTCAGTTGACAGACCACATGACGGACATGACTTTTTTCTCCTCGGTCTCTCTCTCCTGGTTCCTTACCCTTTTTATCAGTGTGCTGCCTATTGAAAGTGCAGTCAATGTGGTGGACTGTTTCTTCTATGATGGAATAAAGGCAATCTTGCAGCTGGGTCTCGCAGTGCTGGAATACAACATGGAGAAGTTGCTGACTTGTAAGGATGATGCAGAAGCAGTCACAGTTCTTAACAGGTATCAGTGCGACTGTTATTCTTACAGGCTGCGTAGCAGCTGGTATAATTGCAAATGTGCAAGTCATTCTGGGGCAGCTGAGAAGACATCTGGACAAGACTTCCAAAGGCTTCAAAGGAATTAAGTGTTCATCTTGGGCTGAAATTCTGGAAGGGGTGGCTGGAAAGTGTACTCGGAGCCTCTGAAAGTCCCATGCTCCATTAAAGTTCTTCTAAAATCACAGAATCACAGAATGGCAGGGGTTGGAAGGGGCCTCTGGAGATCATCTAGTCCAACCCCCCTGCCAGAGCAGGGTCACCTAGAGCAGGTGGCACGGGAACGCGTCCAGGCGGGTTTGGAGTGTCTCCAGAGACGGAGCCTCCACCACCTCTCTGGGCAGCCTGTTCCAGTGCTCTGCCACCCTCAAAGTGAAGAAGTTCCTCCTCACGTTTAGGTGGCATTTTGTGTATTTTAAAGTAAAAGCAATGTGATTTTTGCCTGGAATTTATATCACTTATAGAAGGTGGCTTTCCTTAATAATGAGGTGACACTAAGACTGTTCCAAACAGTTCGGGACATTTAAATGTTGCATGTTTGAATAGGGCAGGAGCTAGAGTATTAATAAGGAAAATGTAGTTTTTATTATGAGACCGTGCAGCCTGGTATTTATTGAAAAACCTAGCTGTACTCATTTCAATATTTAACACTTAAGAAACCTAACAGTAAGAGCACATTTAAAATCTAGAAGTGTGGTGAAATTTTAATTTTCACTTGAATAAAACAAGTTGCGTTTCCACTTGACACCCAAGATTTTGATGATTGTTATGAACTCCTTTTGAGCTCTTGCTTTCAACATTTTATCTGGCTGTAACACTTCTGTTGCACAGTTAATCCAGCCTGCTGCGTGATGGTATATTTAAAAAATTATTACAGTAGTTTGCCTCTCCTCAAGAAAAAGGAAGCTATCAGTCCGTAGATATATGTTCCTCGATGCTGGCAAAGGAATTAGCAGCCTCCATAATGGATCTGTCTTCTCTGGGTAGCCAGTTCCCATGTTTGCATATCTTTGTTACTATTACAGCATATTTGTGCTACACATGCTGATATTCTTTGCTCTTTCCCATTCTCTGCACACTTTTTCTTTAGTAGATGCTGATGTTATTGTTTTGTTGTGATAAACTGGTTCCTGCTGATTTCTCCTGTGTTTGCTTTGTGCAGATTTTTTGACAGTGTCACTAACAAAGACAGTCCTTTGCCTCCGGCTGTGCAGCAGGGCTCCAACCTCAGCGATACGACGAGTGACCATCCAAAAGTGGACATTACTGATTTGATCCGAGAGTCAAATGAAGTATGTGTTCTTGTGGGTATGTTTTCGCATTGCGTGCAGTGTTTACATTGCATGGGCTACCTTAAAAATAGTGCAGCTGCGTTGTACAAACTAGAGTAGAAAATCTGTCTAGATTGGTAGAAATTGGGTTCAGTGTTTTGTTGAGCCTCATTGAAAACTTTAGAGGTTATGGGATAGGTTTGTTTTTGTATTGTTTTGTTTTTTTAACTGCCTGGAATGTGCTTGCTAGGCTGTCCTGAGCGTCCAGGGGTTCCCTAGGTTCATCACAGGTCATGTATTGCCATCCCTCATTCATTTTATTAGTATTTCAACTAAACGTCAAAGTACAGCAGAAATAGCCCTTGCATTTAGTAATTTGAAACTGATTACTGCGCATTGCAGATAGTGGTAACATTTGACATAACAACTCGTGCAGGAAACTGTTTACATGAGTAGTTTCTTGTACGGGTTAAATGCCTGTTTAGAGATGTGTTGGTTAGGAAGACCAGTTATGATCTTTTAGCACTTCCTTTCAATTTGCACGTTTGATTTCTGCAGCATCTAGCTTTGCAGCTCTGTACTAGGGAGGAGATAAGTCTGGCTTCTCCTTCTCCTTTTATCCTCAGATTTTTGTGAGGCATTTCCTTCCTTGGCATGATTTTTGTCAGGGTATTAATCCATTTGTAGATAGGTTTCTGCTCAGCCCACCCGAAGTGAAAGGCAAGTTGAGAGAAGAGATTTGTTCACGTTTTGTTTTTTTCTATTAGCTGGTTTCTTTTATCTATATGATACTTTTTTTTTTTTTTTTTTTTTTTTTGCTTATCTGATTCTCAGTCATAGGTTTCTAATGATAGATCCACAATACATCTCTTTTGGAAAAATGTCCTGGCCTTGACTCAGAAAAGATAAACTAATTATAATTTGTATAATTTAGGAACTATCTCTTTTGCTTTTACTGAGAAGAGGGCATTGCCCTTAGTGGGGTGAACAAAGACAAGAATCAGAAATTCAAGTACTTTTGAAGTGTCTTTATAGCATTGGTCTAATCATATAAAAAGTCTGAAGAGTTCCAAAAAGGAGCAGAATAAAGAACAGAGATGGTAAATAAAGAAACACTGTATGTTGCATTCTGAAGTGTAAGCTGAAGCTTTCATAGAGATGGAATCATTACTGAAAGACAAAGCAAAAGAAACTCCCTTTCTTTTTGCCCTGCCTTTGCAGGCAGGTGACTGGACCAGAGCAATAGCCTCTGATTTGGTATGGCTTTGAACATTGATTTGGGCAGATCCTTGAACCTGAATCTCCCATTTCCAAATTGACAGCCCTGTTCCTAGGCCTGTATCCCCATTTCTATCTTAAAGCCCCTTTTTTGGATGCAAATTTTTCTTTTCAGTTGAAACTGAATTTCTTCAACGCTGGTAAGCGTCACAACCTCTTGTTTGAGTACTGCTGATACTAAGTGAGAGTCAATTTCCTGCTTCCCATTTTGACCAGACAGTTAATTTCAACACAATTCTGTTCTGGTGAAGGGTTTTATTTTCGTATCACTGTGGAAGTAAAATAAATTGCAAAATGGGAAGATTGCTGCAATGGGGAGTTGTCATTCTGCAGATAGGTCTAGTTACAGATCATGAATAAATGAACAGAGATGTTTTGTGATACTGTTGCTTTGCGTGGGTGTTCACAAGGTAAATGAGATTAAGTGAAAAGATACAGAGTTGAATTTTTAAAATTATGAGCAGTTTCATGCCGTTATGGGTCAGGCACAAATGCAAGACTCATTCTTCGTCAGTGTAATCAGGTATGAAGGAGTCATGAACTAGTAAATAGAAGAACGTATAACATTTTGTCACATCACACTAATTCAGAGTTAGATTATACATCTTGTTTATATTCTTACTGAGACCATTGCACAATATCAGTGCCCAGAGGCCACACCAGTGAATGAGTTGCTCAGAGATGCAATTTCTTTCTGCTTCCTCTTTGTTCCAAGTCAGAAGAACGCTGGTAATGGTCTTCACAGGAACATAGACGTACAGTTCTGGAAGAGAACTCCACAGGTCATTCAGTTCAGCTCCCTGTCCAGAACACACTCAGATCATCCTTGAAAAAATATCTAATGTTGTTAAAACACTTCAACAAAAGAGAATCTGCAAAAACTTTAGCCCATTGCAGGGTGTCTCTGCCCTTGTCAGAAAACATCCTAATATCCAGTATAGTTCCTCTTGGATGCTCTATTGGGTGCGCTGTTGAGGATAGTCGACTGCAGTTTTCTCTGCAATTCCTTTTTGCTATTAGGTTGTTGTTGTTGTTCATCACTTACCCTTTTAACTCTAATCTTTTCTAGATTCAATACAACCAGTGTTTCTAACCTTTCCTCAAAGTTTATGTGCTCAGACTCTTTATGGCTGTGTTGCAGTTTTTCATATCTTGTTCAAAGTGCACTGTTGAAAAGGGGAGCAAGATTGCAGAAAAACTTCTGAAAATCCTGCCTAGTTTGTTCATTTATCACTCATTTGTTCTCAAAGTTTGTTATTGGAACCAGTTGCGCACATGGTGCGTGGTGATCGTGGTTAGGCCATGTCTTCCTTGTTGCATTTGCTGCTGAAGAGTGTCAAAAACCTTACAGAAGTAAAGACGTATCCTGTCCACTGTTTCAGTGCTACACACTAGACTGAATTTCCTCATTAGGAGGAAATTAAATTGATTTGACATGATCTTGATAAAGACTGTTGGCCTGTTTTGATTTATTGTGGCTGTTTCTATTTAGATTTTAATTGTTTAATAATTTTTTCCATGATTTCTCTGGGAATTTGTTTCGAGTTTTTGCCTACTATCCCACTTTTCTTTAAAGGTAAATGTATTTATTCTACTCCAATGCTCAGACACCTTCCCTGTCCTTCAGAAATTCCAGGGGTAGCTAGGACTGGTTCAGAAATTACGTCAGCTAATTTCTGAAGTTCACTAGAGTGAACTTCACACCCTGATAACATACACATCTTAGACTTTGTTTCCCTGCAGTAGTCACCATGTGATAGCAGAGTTGGATATAGAGCTGATATGTGGTAAAATCCCTTCCTTTGTCTTCCCACACAGTGACCTTTCCAGTTTCGTCTTTCTCCATCACTCTTTGAAACATCTTCCCTTTTAAAAGTTACGCTGTTTAGGAGAATGTTAGTGCTCCAATAAATGACTTTTTGCTCAGAGTTTCTGGGATCTTCCTTTGTGTCCATACCTGTATTGTACTTAGATGCAAGAAAGACAAAAATGCCTGCTTAGATGTGTCTAGCAATAGTTGATTTCATGAAACGACACTTTTCTTCTTAGAGATACGGTGATATTCGATATGAGGATGTTGAGAGCATGCGCTGCAGGAACAGACTTTATGTGATCCAGACGTTAGAAGCTACGACCAAGCAGAATGTGGTGAGTGACTTGGAAGAGCTAAAAAAAGGAAATCTTGTTCCTTTTTGGAAAATTCTGAGAAGAGCTACATTTTCCAGGGCCAAATACATGATTTTATATGCTGAAATCTGGCTCGTCTGCAGGGTTTCTGTTAACTGACGTTTGGGTTTCAGTCTGTGAATCACAGCATGACCTTCTGGTCTTGTTACAAGTAACATCATTGCAGACAACTTCTAAAGGCTGACAATCTGTGAGACTTTGCATTGAGTGGAACAGGCTGACCTGTATGTCTGTCTGCTGTTGTTAAATTGTTAATGCATTTCTCTTGGAAGCATAGGCACTGTAAAATGTCCACAGTGCTACAGTAAAACAATTAATCACCTGCATTTTTACTCTGGGAAGCAATCCCAAATGTCACAGAAGAGATTGCTGTACTGCATTCAACAAGGGTTGCTTTTTGTCTGTGGTGTGTATGGATGTCTGTCATGCGTGCATGGCGTGGTGGCTCTTCAGCTGCCAATATCATCCTCTAAGTTCAGACTCCTGAATGAAGGTGGGGGTTGCAAGGTGCTTCCTTTGTTTTCTTCAGTGGCTCATTTCCTATAACTGATGATAATAAAAGTAGTGCTGCTTTCTGTAGTAAATGTGGCTTGTAGTAACTGAGACTAAATGCTGTTGGTTGTGCTAAGATGATAACTGTTGTATTTCATTTTACCAAACATAAGTACTGTGAAGATGGAACCTGGTCTTGTGGCTAACTTTGTTTTAAAAAGCTGTGAACCATAAAAATGAGGATTCAGCTTCACTGTTGAGAGCTGAACATGTGTTTGCCCATTATAAAAGAAGCTATAGGTTATATCATTATAAATAATTAAGTTTTGTCTCCTGGGTTTCATAGTGTAGGCTCCATGTATGCAAGTAGTGTGACTAGCTTTAAGCTCCCATTTTTGGGGGAGAAATTATTTCTTTTAGTCTATAATCTTCTGATTGCTTTTAAAAAGAAATTCTGTTCTTACTCCTAATTGTAATATGCCAAAACCTGGAATATTCAAACAGTGTCTTTTAATGTAAGGTTAAGTTTCCCAGTTCTTTATTCTATGGTTTTATTCCAAGGAGGGAAGAATCATTAATTAATTTTCTCTTAATTTTGTTTCAGCTACGTGTTGTGTCCCAGGATGTAAAATTCAATCCTAGTGATCTTGAAGAGCTTTATGAATTATTCAAGGTAACGTGCCATTTTCCTCACTTACCAAACATCCATCTTAGTGGTGGACTGTGTTGTGGGTGTGAAACAGTTTTAACAAATTGAGGTAGAAGCTAGATTCAACATATGTTTTACATGTCGGCTTTAAATCAAATTACATAGTTAACTTCCCACATCTTTCACCCAGAGAGAGTTGTTGTTTCAGAAAATCTAATATTTTATCTTTCCTTTGCAGAAGGAGCACTTTCTTTCCTGTTATTGGAATGTAAATAGTCCTGTCCTGCAACATCATGATGCCAGTCTGCCGTATCTTGAACAGTATCGGATTGATTGCCAGCAATTCAGGGTTCTCTGTCATCTCTTGAGCCCCTGGTCACACTGTGCCAACAGAGACTCACTTGCATTGTGGACATTCAGACTGATGGATGAGAGCTCCGATTGCCTTATAAACTTCAAACAATTTGCCTGTATTCTTGGTATGAGAACAACACGTGTGTGTAGCACATTCACAAGGGAACTCCATCTTGGGAGCGGTCCTGGAGTGTCTCACCTTCCATACACTATATAAAGAGCCTAAGGAGACTAGCCTCTTAACTTAGGGTTAAATAGTCTGATTTTTATCATGTGACATTAAATGCAAAGACTGTTTAAATCGCAAGCCAAGTCCTCAAAGTATATTTATAAGCTTGAGAGTGGGAGCTACACTATTTAGGTGAATGATAAAGGCTTCAGGTTACGGAACTGTGTTCTCATTTTCTTGTGTGTATTTCTCCATGAAATAGCTAACACAAGGCTTTACAAACTAGTAACTCTTCTGAGATGTTAATTCCGTATTTGAGCTTAAATTTAAATTTGATTTACCATCAAAATACCAGAAAATTAGGAAATGGTATGATCTCATTGCCCAACCTGTTTGGTTGATGATAAATGCTTCCTCATACTAAGCCATCTCATGCACAGATCGTGCAAGATGACCAATGCCTTATATCTGTGGGGAACTGAAAGTTTTCTTGACTTGCTATTCTGTTCATTTCCTCTTGTTTTCAAAATGGCATTGTTCAGGAAACAAAAATTCAAGGGAAAACGCTGAGAAGACATTAGTGCTATATTTCTTTGGTGCTGTGGTGTCATTCTAGTTAAGTCATAGACAGTGTTCTTTCCTCGGTGTAGGCAAACCCCAGGCTCAGCTGCAGGTGCTACTGCCTTCCTTAAGCTTCATCTCTAATTATACTCCATGTAAGGTAGAACACATCTCCAGTTCCAACCTCCCTGGGTTGTATTTGTTTAGGTTAAGAGGGTGTTTTAAAGTTTGGCCTGGTTAAACAGACTGTCTTGCCTCTTTCCTCTGACAGATACCATGTATAATGGAAGTTTCACTGACAAACTCAAGCTTCTTTTTAAGTTGCACATCCCTCCAGGTAAGTGAGAGGCAGTGGCATTCGGGGAGGGCTGTTCCTGTATCATCTTTGCATGGTTTATTTTTCTTAGCTTTACTTTTCTTCTTGTTGTCACCAATCCTGGATACAGTACAGTCTGGTAGCTGTAATACAGATACGTGTTTCTTCCAGAGTGATGTATTCCTTGGGAAGGACTTAATGTGTTCCAACACCATTTCTGTTCATAGGGACCGTTTATCTGGACAAAGTTTTTGCTTTTTATCACTGCTTTGGGAGCCCCTAAACCACTTTATTTGCTTATTTATTGCAGCTTTTACTGAAGTAGAATCTCTAAGCCCTTCCAAAGGTGGTGATCTTTCAAAAGAAGAACTGATCCACTTCAGCCAACTCAGTGGTAAGCTCCAGAGTGTGCGGCTTTGCCTGCAGACTATCAGACAGAATTTATTGATTATCTAGTGTTGAAAAATGGGGAGCTCGCTTCTGAAAACTAGTAAATCCAGTAAGTCGTATCACTGTTAACAAGAATCCTCTGCAAAGATCTTCTGTAGATAGTTACTTTTTCATAAAGAAGTGTAGAATTTGTGGATAGCTAGTCTGATGATTGAATTCAAAGGCCAAGGCTGTTCACATGGAAACGGGGGAGCTTAGTTGTCAACATTTTGCAGCGTACTAGGCAACCTGTTGCAGGGGTTGTTGAAGTGATGGCCATTTCACTTTTGCATTTAAGGCATAAAGGGATGACATTTCCTACCTCCAGAAATAAAATATCCTAATCCATAATTATTTTGAGGTACACAAGCAAGTATTTCAAAATCCTTTGCTTCCATTTTAAACCGAGTAAGCTGAAAAAAGTTCTGTGGGGTCTAAGTTTATGGAGTTGATAAAATATTCTGTTTGGAAAGTTGTGCGGTTTTACTTCTTTGGAAGACTGAGCCTTTTTGTTTTTTAAAAACTATCCAAAAGTGCCTTATCTGTAATACCTGAGTACTGTTCTCACCACTGTTCAAGACGTGGGCCATGAACATTATGGAGATTATTTGCTTGATATAACAGATTGCAGTTTCTTTTGTGATCTCCAGCCTCATGATGGCTTCTATTTTTATAGAAAGTATACAAAACTTACCATGTGGTTATATTTGGCCAAATCTGTGTTGACAACGTAGGGGTCAGTGAGGGTTGTGCTCCTTAAGGAAGGAATGTTTGATAAAAGCAAATGGACCATTGGTCCTCCTTTCTCAATTAAATAACTCTTTCTTCTTTTTCTCCCCCTAAACTGTAGTTTCATCTGTTGGGGATAGTCTTGAAAGTGATTCCTTGAAGAGCAGCCCAGAAAAAGGTAAAGAATCCTGGAGACCCATTTGGTAACTGCGTGTATTTTGGGGGAGTAGAGCTGGGAAAGTGGTGACAAAATATACTGAGTAACGTGATCTCTAGCATAGTGCTAACTTTATATCCACTTCTGTAAGTCTAGTCCTGGGGGGCGAGATCCTGTTTAGTCCTTGGCCCCACCACTCTGTTGAGAAGGAATGACATTGGGGATGCCAGTTCTTTTGCTCATCATCCCTCACGGGAAGCTTTTAGTTCTTGTTTGTTCACGTCTGTCTGGTTTTTTTTCCCCTTTTTTTTCAAGTAGGGAAGGGGAAGGTTGATATTCAGGCATATCTGAAGCAATGGCAAGATGAACTTCTTAAAAAAGAAGAAAACATTAAGGATTTGCCAAGAATGAATCAGGTGAACTGTCTGAGTCTTATTTAAGTCTGGTTTTGACTGCTGTTCATCCTTTAAGTCCTATTAGTAGCTTTCTAAAGGATTTGTAGGATCCCTTAAATTTCAGACCTTCACATTAATCATTCGATTATGAGTTTTTTAAACTGCTGTAACTGTAAGCTTATGAAAAGAGGGACTTTCAGACACACCTAGGTTTATCAGGGCTGGTTGGCGCCCGTATTATCATTAGAGCAGTTTTGTGCCTAGCAGCAGCAAGCACTGGGTTGAGATCACAAAGTGTAGTGAAACGGGACAGTTGTGTTTTCTCTGAATAATCTCCTCTGTATCTCTCTGTAGTCTCAGTTCATCCAGTTCTCAAAAACTCTGTACAATCTGTTCCATGGGGATCCTGAGGAGGAGCTGTTATATCGGGCTATAGCGGTGGTTACCAGCCTCCTCCTGAAAATGGAAGAAGTTGGGCGAAGACTGCAGAGTCCCACGTCACCAGTCAAAAGTCCAGTTGCCATTGTGGAGGTGCCTGCGGAAAGCCCCAGAAAAGGGCAGGAGGAAAGCAGCTCTGAGCAGGCTGAAGGCAGTAGAGCACAGAGTCTGAGAGGGAACCATGAGTGGTCTTTTGCCTTTGAACAGATTCTGGCATCCTTATTAAATGAACCAGCCTTTGTGAGATTTTTTGAGAAACCTCACGACATAAAAGTTAAAATAGAGAGTGCTAAAAATTTACAACTTAAAGCGAGAATCAGCGTGTAATTTTCTTTACCTTTGACTCTGAATTAACCACAGCATCAAGCACTTACAAATGAAGGTTGTCACTATGGAAATAGAGTCTGGTGTTTACATAGAGAATGGAGTTTGAAGAGTTAGCTTTAAATATCAGATTACTAGTAGGTAATGTAAATAAAAATAGTTTGAAGCACAATCACTTTCATGCATTGTTCATAACTTTCACTCCCCCAAAAAGTACTGAATAATAAACTGTCTTTACTGTGTTATTAAAATATGCAACATTGCTTGGAAATATTGGATGTGAGCTATTGCAAACCTATCTGAATGACAGCTTTTACAGTGTGGGTGACAGGTTCATTTCTATTACTGTGATAAAAGGAATGACTTCCAGCTGTTTTCACTTAAAAGGACTAGTGACAGCTTAGAGGTTGTCTTCCAGGTTAGTTTAATTAGTTATTTCCAAATTTGCATGTGGACTGGGATCAAAGCAGGGTGAAGACTAGGAATAGAGGCAATGGTAGGCACAAGAGCATGAGGTTAGAGACAAAAGTTGCCCTGCTCTCAATTCCTCTGCCTTGGTGTTACCGATGGTCCTGGACTCTTACAGATTCCAGCCCCTTGCCAGCAGTTTGCAGACTGCATTCTCCCAGCCCACGTCTCTGTTTTTGCAGTGAACAGCTGGTTTCCTGCTTTTCTTGCTCAGCCTGCGTATGAGTTCCCTTTCCCATTTTCACACCAATCCTCCTACAAGAGAGGTGAAAAGGATGGAAGCTTGTTTGGTCATCCAGGCTGCACGCTAGCAGCATGTCAAGCAAAAGCTAGAATAGACTGTTGAAATCAAGGGAAAAAGCAGGGGCTAAATCTGTCCGACCACATGGTGGTTGTCATTCGTCTTGCAAGAGGAGCCATTGTTGTCTTTTTAGGACCATGTCAATGAAATGTAAAGTTTTGCTTGTGTTTGGAAAGCGCAAGTACATACCATCTTTAGCTGCTCCATAGTTACCTGGATGCTGACTACTGAACTGCTAGGGATAGATTGCAATTGCTCCTTTGCCTACCCTGAGTCCATACCTCAACATAGGAATTATTTTTTCTTTTCTATAGCTCTCTAGATTAGTGCTGCTGTAATATTTTCTGCCTGCCAGGATTCATGGCAACAAGAAAATCCTCTGGAATCTGACTTGAAATATTTAATATATAAAAAAAATATGTAGTAAAGATGCTGTGGAGGCAAGCTGTGCCAGCGTTAACGCTGATAAATGTTGACTTTGAACCTTCGCTAGCTGGTGCTAGAATGGGTTGTGAGAAAGGGGGGAAGAGCTTGTATTTTAACAACTGAAAAAGTAAACTGGGACTCTCTGCTAAGCTAGTTAAAAATGGCTGTTTCTAAAGCCTGTGTGACAATCTTCCTCTGCAGAGCAGCGTTATTTTTATACTGAGCATGTTTTTTTTTGTAAAGAAGCAGAATGGGGACAGTATTCACAGAGGCTTTTCTTGCAATACCAATATGAACGAAGAGTAAAATGAAATTCTGACTTGTGTTTTAAGTACTGGGTGAAATCCATCACTGCAATTGGTGTTAAAGTTCCCATGCTGCTTCTAAAGAATACAGTTTTGACCAGGAGCAATGAATTTATGAATTAGTTCTTTTGGTCTCCCCCATACTCTCAGGTATTAATGTAAAATAAAGTTTTATTGAATGAACAGTAACTCCAACAACTATATCCTGTATGTGAGAAATGAGGAAGCTTTTTTCAGAAACCTTCACGAAGTAGTTACACTTGATGCAATATAATACTGATTTGTATTTATAACCTATAAAACCTAATATATCCATTCCTATAGCTATGTTTCTAAGGCAAAGTAGGGCAACACTGTGTCACTTTTAAAATATATTTACTTACTGTTTTCCTAATGTTTTAGAAATACAAAGCAGATGATGTTGTTGTTCTGGTCCAGGGCGTACTCAGATAAGATTTACTTTGTGAGTAATTCTTCTGCAAACAGCTGTGCTGAAATTAATGGAGCCCCATGAAAATAGATGCCCATCCAAAAAGCTTTTGTAGGTTTACGACGGATATTGTTAATTTCCAGAAGTAGTCAAAGCTCTGAACTCTGTGCTAAGATAGGAAAGTCTTAAAACTCAATGACATTTGTTTTGGTTGAGAGACAAGATGTTAAGATGAAGTACAGAAGACTGTACTGAAGGAACCTGCAAAATACAGTAGCCTTGTGACATTACTTGCTTTGGTTACGCAAAACTGAGCACCTTTTTAAAATACCATTTTCTGTTAGTGTCAATCCGAGAGACTGTGGAGCCATTACCAATTACGTAGTAGCTCTTGTCAGCTATCCTATCCATGTATAACGGGATTACCAGCATATATAGATATATTAAAAAAATAGATTTAACATGAAAAGTTATGATATGTAAGGGAATACTGACTTTTATTAACTGCATGGATTTTCTGTTGTTTATATTTTTTCCCAAAAAGGGTTGTGTCTTTTAGTCGTTGCTGTAACACACCTGCAGTTTGATCCGGCGAGACCAGTCGGAGCAGCCAGGCTTCCAGCCCCAGCAGGCCAGAGGGTGGCACGAGGTGACTTCCAGCAGCCTGGCAGCTCTCGGGCAGCTGCCTCGCTGCCAGGGTCTCCCTTTGGGAGCCTGTGGATCCTGGGCTGGTCCTTCGGGGAGAGCTAGATGTAGGAAATACCAGCGATTTCCAAGGCGCGTGACCCAGAGGTGTGCTTGCTGGGGTGCTTCCACAGTGTGCCATAAAACTGAGGGACACGTGTGCTTTGCTTGTGACAGAGTAACTCTGGAGTTAGTGTCTAGCTCCTTCCCTTTCCCATTGCGGAACAGGCTGGCTAACAAATACACACAGGTGTAGTTGGGACTGGGGGAGCAAGACCAATGGAAGCTCTTCAGCTCCAAAGGGACTTCAAAAACCCTTGACTTTAAAGCCCAGTGTAGTTGGGGCAGAGATCCCCATGCGATACAGCTTTTTGGCCATCTGAAGCTCTTGGTGATGCAAAGATGACCCCAGCTTCGCACCCTGTTGCATCAGGCCCCTGCGGGCGTGCACACACGCCGTCGCAGGACACCAGCTGCCACATGAGCTGGGAATTAAGCAGAAGTGTCAGCAAGGACGCTGGCGGTTGCAGGGTGTCTGACCCAGAATTACTCAGCTACTTTCCAAGGAGGTGGGGGGACTTTCCATTCGAATTGTAACATGGAAGTTTTCAGAAGCGTTTTTGAACTTGGAACAGTTCATGTACAAAGAGGAAGCAGCGTGAGTGAGTGAGTACTCATGTGTCAGGTCTCGTATCTGTGGTGGGTTTTGTGTTTTTTTTTCTGCAACAGTTTTCATGAAGTTATCTGTCTTTATTTTTTGATTCAGTCATAGGAAATAAATGAATGTGCATCGGTCAGAACAAAATAGACAGGCGTAGGTAGGATGTGGATTCCTAACACTAGTGATGCTGTTTGTACAGTTTTAAAATTGCACTACCTGCTGCAGTGGCACTAGTGTGACTTGGCAGCTCTGCCGCGGCGACTTCCCCTCACCCATCGCGGTGGCGGTTAGTGGGCGCTGCACGGTCCTTTCTAGTGGCTGGGCCGTTGCTATTGTTATTAGCCCCATAAGATCCCCACAGTCATTAGCCCAGGGGGTGGCCGGCAGCGCTGCCATGTTCCCTGGATGTTGCACTGCAGAGCGTGCGGCTCAGGGACCCTGTCGCCCTTCCAGGTGGCAGCCCTGGCCACCGTGAGGACCTGGCCGCCTGACCCCGTGCAGGGCTTGAACACGCGAGGTGAGGGAATAGCTCCACTAATAGGAAGAAAAATACGAGCCCTTTCCATCTTGGGAGAGAACTGCTTGTAATTCAACTGGTAGCATTTCCCGGGACATGGAAACGGTGCCAAGTGAGTCAGAGAAAGCATTCTGCCTTTCCGTCCATTCCTAGAACAAGCCACTTGTTCATCACGCTAACGGCTAGATAATAATGTATTTTTAAACAGTTTGCTACCACAGTGACTAAGAAATAGCTGTGTGTTGATTTTATTAGAAGTTTCTCATCCAGTTGTGCCGTACGAAGGTCTTGATTGCGATTGCAGGTGTTATCTGGACTATTCAAATAGTCCAACAAAAAGAAATATTCAGATTTGTTTCCAGAAAAATAGGCTATTGCGTCCTTTTTGCTATAGCTTTGTCACTTTACCAAGAAGGCAACACATGTTTGTGTTGGCAGGTTGGCTTTTTATACAATGTGTTGTATGCAGAGGTACTGTAAGACAAATGGGATATTAAATAAAAATTTGTTTCAAGAAAAAAAATAGTATCTTTGTTTGGGGCACTATTATTTCTCATGATGGACTGCTTCAGAAGTTCCTTCAGGAGCACTGGTCATGTTAAAGCCACATTTAGTCAGTGCTTTCCAAAGCAAGGTCCAAGCCCAAACCCATGCTAGGATGCCAGCCGCCCCAGAAGCGGAGGGAGAACAAAGAGGAGACACAGATTTTTGAAGCCTGGGACCAGTTTAGCCTTGCATACAGCCTGGGCTTGCGATGGAAAGCGAGTTAGCCCAGGAAGAGGACTGTTACTTGGTTTTGGCATCCAAATTAAACCATTTACAGTGTGCAGACATGGCTACACCGACTCTGATGCCTTGTTCTTGCTGAATTATGCATTGCCCCTATTGCTTCTGGCACTGGCCATGGAAATCCCATGGAAATCTCTGTCCCAAGCCCCATCCCTCCAATGTTTTTACACATAAATACGTGATGGCTGTTGCTCTCATGCCTCCTGGAGAACAAGGAGCAGATTCTGATCCCCAACAGACCCATACCACCCAGGGAATAACAACAGCGCATATTGTGTAAGACATCTTACAAGTAGTATTTTATTTTGTTGTCGTCTTTTTTTTTTTTTCTTTAAAATACTATATACAATCTGTTTAAAGCTTGTCAAAATGCACGGGCTCCCATTCAGTGGGGCTGTGCAGGGACATGGATTCAAGACAAGAATAAAATCTTTACTGTTCATCTTCATAAGACACTTCCTTTTCCCCATTACAAAATACTTTTAAGAATAGTAACATTTATAAATGTATCTATATTCAACATCATATAAAATAAACCAAGATTTATACTCAATTCTAAGATTTTTTTTCTCCTATTTTTTTTTTTTTACATGGAGTATATACAAAATATACAGTCACTTTTCACTGTGTTAGTCAAACCAGCCTGATTATACCCACCAGGCTTTAGCTTATATGTACAAATATGCTAAAAGTGCAAGACTTTTTATTAATTAAAGCTGCCTGTGTTTTCAGAGGTCTGGAATTGTGTGGCCTATACATATATTTTTATATATAGATACACATACATACATATGTATATTAAAAATACATATATCAGTATATCTATATATATATAGAGAGAGCGATTGTATATAGGTGCTTGTGCACTAGAAAGCCCCAGAACATTAATGACTAATAGGTCAACGCCGACACTGGAGCCCAGCCCCAAGGCAGGTGGCATCGGTCACGGTCCTGCCCTCTGCTTGTCACCAACGCGTGTGTTTTCGCCGAAGCACCTTGGCGGGGGGGGGATGTGAACCAAACCCACCAGCAACCCTCAATTCCAAATGGGTCCCAAAAAAAAAAACAACACAGGTCTTAGTTAACACCGAGGTAAACAAATACAAATCAACCTGAATAAAGAGATTTATTTATTCGTATATTTTTTTTGAGAATGAGTGAGTGACAATATAAGGCAAAAACCCCATGGCCTTGACTCAGCCTTCCCCCCAGCCTGGAGGCAGACGGAGCAGGGACCAAGCAAGTCCCAGAGAGGGACTGGGGGATTTTTGTCCTTTGGAGCATGTCTGGAAAACACGGCTCTACCCCTGCGGGAGCGCCGGGCATGGCGCAGACACCCACCACCCGCCAGCAGCTCAGCGAGTGGCTGGGGGGGGGGCCAGTGGGAATAAATGGGGGGGGGGGGGAGAGGGAGACGGGACACACATGATAAAGTGCATTTTAGGTCTCTTGTTTTAGCAAGGCCAATCTAACATGTAAACATCCCCGCAAACCTGTGCTCCTTGCCGGGAGGCTGCGAGAGGGGTGGCAGTGCCCCCCGCCAGCCCTCCCCGTCCCTGCGGCCCAGGGCTGCCATCAGAAGGGCTGTGTCCCTGGCACAGCCCCGTCCGGCACACCCACCGCCCCCCCCAAACCCATTCCCAACCCTCTGTTGTTGGACTTGCTTCCAAAGCCACAGCAACCCCAGAAAGCTACTCTGCCTTGGCTACTTCCCTACCAAGCCTGTTCAAAAGAACACCCCCAACGCCCCTGTCCCCAACCACCGCCACCTCCGAGGTCCATTTGATGGACACCTGCCGTGCCAGGGGTCACGTACGGTGACGGGACACTGCAGAACAGCCATGGTTGGGGCGGGGGGGGGATGCAGGTTTAATGGGCGAGGGAGGGAGGGAAATGCACGGCCTTTCCCCCCCCCACCAGCCACATCAGGCCACAAATTGTGCACAATAGTGGCATCCTAACGTAAATGCGTTTATTTGCCTCCCCACTAACACTATGTGCCAAGATAAGGGGGGAAAAAAAACAACAAACAAACACAAACAACCCTCCAAAATACAGCAACCCCTCCCGCCCCAACGTCATGAGAAACCCTGCTGTCTTGGGGATAGGGAGACCCAAAAAGTAATAATGCTTTTAAAAATAATAATAATAAAAAAAAAAATATTTCCCACCTCAAAGGCTGGGTGCTGTGTCCCCTCATGTGAAGCAGCAGCAAAAAGACAGACACACTGCCCCCCCCCCCAGCTCTCCCCAGGACTTGGGCTCCAAGAGCCAAGGGTGGGGGCTGTTATTAGTTCAGTTCCAGACTGCACCCAAAGGCAGGGGCTCCACATCCCACCGCCAGCAGTGAGGTGACCCCGGCCCACGGCTCTGCTGTAGCCACGCTTATTTATAGGGCTTTGAAATTTGGGGGGGGGGGGGGGAGGGGGGACAGTCCAGGTGGTGCCCAGGGTCTGTGTGTGCCGGCTGGGCTGGGTCCAACTGGGAATGCACTCCCAAGGCACTCTCCCTGCTATCGTAGCCCCAGGGCTACGGGCTGCTGGGCAACTCCACGGCGCCATGCTATGGCCCACTGCACTCCCCTAAACGCTGCTGGTGGCCAGGAGGCTGCTCTGCCACCCACGCTCCATCACCGCTGGCACCCCCGGGAGGTGTGTGCCCAAACGCCCCAGCCAAAGCCAACCCATGCCGATGCTTTTGCCAAGGGAGGGGGTGCCCCGTGAAAAGCTGGGAGCTCGCACAGCTTTTGTTCGCGTGCCCACCCCTGCCCCAGCCAAAACAGCCCCGTGCCTCACACCGGCCCCGCGAAAGCTCCCACCCTGCTCCGGCAGCCCGTCCTCCCGCCGCCATTCCGGGCGATGCGGCACATCAAAACCCCGTCCCCTTCCTCAGGAAAAACCCGGCGGGTGGGAAACAGCCCCTTGTGTGGGGGGTGGCCTTCGTGGCCTCGCCAGCCATGAAGGCTGCAGCCAAAGCCGAGTGCGGGGCAGATCTGCTGCCCTCTCGTTTCGCTCCTGAGCTCTCCGGGAAACTCGGGCTGCCACAACCTGCTTCAGTCAGGCTGAAACAGTCAGGGTTTTCTGACACCCCCCCCCCCCCCCCCCCCGCCCCCCCGCTGCCGCTATCGAGCCCATGCGCCCACGTCTGGCCCCAGAGATAACGGAATCCTCCCAGTGCTGCAGCGCAGAAAATGCGTGGCTGGTGGGAGGAAGCGAGCTAGCTAGAGATACAGCTATATGTACAGCACTAGATATCTCTAGCTATAGATACCCTTAGCTATACCTATTTTTATTTTTTTCTTGCATGCTAACTTTCCCACTTCCCCCCTTTTCTTGAAACATGGGGCTGCTTGGGGTCCCAAAGCTCCATCCATAAGCACCAGCCTCCAGCCGCTGCGAAGAGCCGAGCAAGTGGCTCGCACGAGGGAAAAAGCAAACAAACGCCAAAAAAAAAGAAAAAAAAAAAAAAAAAAGGTGCATTTTGCTTGGATTCGACAGAGGTTCCCAACTGACCCGTCCCTAAACCTTGTTCCTACTGCCAGATGGAGCTTCGCCGCTCGATGGACCTCGTCCTAACTCACCCTTTTCTTGCAAAGCTTATAGTAATGTCCTAACCCATCGCCTACGCTTGGGCACTAACAGTGACCAAAGTTAGCACTCAACTACTAACGCCCCCAAAAATGTACATTTCATTTTTCCTTTGGAAAGACACAAACAGTAGGGACACTTAACTATACACCCACTGAGGAATAAACTGGTTTTTCCATTCATAAATATAAAATTATAGTTAAAAAGTGACAATTTACAAAAATACAATTTATTGCTGACCCTACGGGCTTGTAACATCGCTTGTGTCGTTGTGATCACACGTTTCACGTTCGCCAAATTGCAACATGATCTAGCAAACCCACAAAGTTTGCCGTCATATGCTGTTCTATGCTTGTTTGTTTGTTTTCATGTATAGAAACACATACAACTACCTCACTTGAAACAAAACAACCAAAAAAAAAAAAAAGGAGGAGTAAGGATTCTTTGTCTGTAACCTGAAAAATATTTGGCTACAGGGAGTAAAAACCATATAAATTTATCTGCACTTGTTAACCAAAATAAAACACGACAAATATCTTACTAGCTGCGATGTGAGCTGGTATAACAACAGTAAGAAATTCAGGCAAAAGTGGTGTTATGTAAATTAGCAGCATTATCCAATCTCCTGGAAAACAAAAAATTGCGGGACTGAGGTATAGAAAAAAGGGAAAAAAAAAAAATCCACAATGGACCTACTACAGCAAAACGAGTTATGTACACGGTAATCCAACGGCGTCCTGCGGACCGGTACAGTCTGTGTATGTGCTCCACGTGCTGGGCTTAAATTCACAGTGACTTTCAGCATTGAAGTCCTGAATGGAAAAGGTTTATCTCGGTTGCAAAGCAATCTTCGTGGCGACCTGATAAATAACCTCCCTGCAGCCAGAAAGCCATCACCTTCCAGTTGTACCACTGGGCTGGGCAAGAGCACGCACGGCTGCCAGAGCAGCATCACAGCTGCCTGGAAATCCCAATTGACGAGGTGCCCCCAGGGCCATCTGAGGTGCCCCCGGATCCATCCGTCCCCGGCGGGGACCGTCCCTCCAGCCACCACCTTCCCTGCAGGGCCCGACCTCACCGGTCCCATGCTCTGATGGCGGCGACCTTCTCTTCTCTCTGTGTGCGCCCGGGGTGCTGAGCGGCTGTGGCCAAGGTGGTCCCTGCAAGGTGGACCTGGCGTTCACGGCAGCTGCATCTCGGGCAGGTCGGGCAGGTTGCAGGGCTGGCCCTGCGCGTGGCGGCTCTGCTGCTGCGGGTGGAGGAAGCAGCTCAGGGGGTTCTGCTGCGGGGTGTGGGGGGACTGGAAAATGCGCTGTGTCGGACCCCCAGGCACCGGCTCGGGTCCTTGCATCTGCCGGGAGACACAAATCCCACAAGTCAGACCTGCCCCATCACCCATCTGCTCCCTGTCTTGATGCAGGGCTGATGCTGAGACTCGTACCCAGGAGCGAGAGTACCAAATCCTAAAGGTAACCTCTACCCATCGAGGGTATGAGTTGGGGACAAGCGGCTTGGGATGCTGGTGCTATCAGCACCACTAATGATGCCTGGACGTACCGAGGGGAAGCAGGACGCATTCATCCTACCATCCCCACGGGGAACCCAGCAGGAATGGAGACCTTCAAAAGCTACTTGGACGTAAGGTAAAATCTGCAGGACGTGCAACTTCCATCTTCAGGCAACCAAGGAAGAAGTTGTAGAGTGACCTTGTCCATATACCACTTTGTGGCTGGTACCCCAAAGACCTGGACTTGGTGGTTCAGCCTCGTTAAAAGACACTGTGGCACCAAAGCCTGGTTTTCTGTTGCCCTGGAGCTTATTTATCTCCCCCAGCATCATCATTCTGCCGTCCATATTGCTAGTCCTCAGGACGTCAGTGCAGCCATAAGCACGGCTACCCAAAGCAGGGATGGCTCACGTCCACATTTGCTGACAACAACGATTAACTTCTCACTCTAAATCCAGTCCTGCTGCATGGCTACTTTCAGCTGTACCTGCTCCTCCTGCTTTATTTTCTACCATCTTTGCCTGGAGGACCGTAACTTACCTCTGCCAACCAGGCAAGTCTTGAAGAGTGTATTACTAATTAATTATTAGTTTCAACAACCGCTCTCCTTGGCAGCGTCATTGGTTTGGCATGCACTGATGAAGATGTGCTTGGAAAGACCAAAATCACCTTCTCCAGAGATTTGTGTTGTGAAACAGCCATTTATTAAAAGAAAGCAGTGACGGCAGCTGGTAAAAAACCTCGCTATGCTGAGACATAACAGCACGAGGCAGGATTTCAAAAGAGCTTATCCCTTACCACGTTTCACCTCTACAGCGAGATTCCCGCCAGAGCTCCTCTGGATGACAAGCTGTGTTTGAAAAACTGAATATTTTTTCTGGACGCTAAGCGATAACTGAGTTTGTTGGAAAATATGGCATTGAATGGGTGCAGAGCCAACCTGGAAAGGTTGAGCACTTGGGTACGTGCAGATACAATGGGAACGGAGGACATGCGAGTGCACCAACCAGATTTGATTAGCCAAGTAAGCCCCATTTCTTCAAAAAAACCAACCCAACCCCAAAGCCGTCCCCATGCATCCTCAGAAACCCCTTCCAGCTCCAGTACCTGAAGGTAGAGACGGTGCTGCTGAACCTGTTGCTGTGGCCACTGGTGGAGATGAACCGGTGTGTTTGCCTGGTGGGACGTGAAGCTGGTGTGTGGGATCATCAGCGACGGGGAGAAAATGGGCGATGGGGCTGGAGGTCGGACGGTGCTACAGGTAATCGGTTGCATCTGTATCGGGGGAGGCAAGATCTGCTGCTCTGCAACGAACCTGCCACGAGGAGGAAAACAAGGTGTGAGAATCCAAACCCAGACCCAGACCCACCACCACTGTGGGCCCTGGGGAGCCCAGGTGCTGCAGGAACCAGGCTGGAGCAGGGTTTGCCAAACCACGCAGAGCCTGGTGAAAGCAGGCCCCAGATTTCCCCCTCCCCATCAAGCACGGTCTGGAAGTGCAGAAAATTAAGGTTTTTAAGGCTGTGCACCTTCTCCATGACTTGATTAGGCATTTGAAGCTTTGCAAAAGCCAGAAATTGATTAAAAAAAAATATTTTTTCACAGCATCTTAGTAATCATAAAGTCCTTTGTAATTAAAAAATATTCTAATTACTTTTTCTCCCAACGAGCTGAGCTTTTGTTTCTTTTAAGACTGAGACCGTTTGCGTTCGCTTGATCACCTACAAGTTTTTCAAAATAATTGTCAGCGCCGTGAAGCGCCTGCTAACACGCGGCGTGAGAACAAGGGGCAGCAGAGACTCACTTTCCTTGCTGCCTGCTGGCACTGCTCTGCGCGGGCTGGCCACTGCCGTTGGCGGCGGGCATCATGGCTTGGATAGACTGATCCAGCAGCATCCTGCGGGGGAGGAAAAACAGAGGAAGGGTCAGGAAAAGGGAGAGGGCCAAACTCCTCTCAGTCTCGAGAAACAAATCTCGGAAAATCCTCCCTGAAAGCGTGCAAACCGTCGCCCTGAAAAAACAGCTAATGAAAAAATGGGATGCTCATTATCGTCTTGCCTAACGCGCTCGCAGAGGTGAGCTGAAACTTGCTACATCTTTCATGTAGGAACTATGTTTGAAAGATGGTAAGACTTCTAGGGTTTATCTTGTTTCCTTACACAGTATTTCGAAACAGCTGGATGCTGTAGGCAGTGTCTGCAGATACCTCCCTGAAAGGTGGCTGAATAGTTTGGGGCAGTTGTATATGTTTTCTACAACATTACCAACTTTGTATATGTTTTACACAACTTTACCAGCGTTGTATAAAAGAAAAATGGCTTTGCCACGGCACTTGTCCTGGCTGGAGAAAAGACACCCTGGAGATCCAGAGCAAGCAAACAGAGGTTTAGGAAAGGCTGTTCCCGCTAGTTTTTCCTGTTCACTGCCTCCGACAGCACCAGATGTCCAAAGGTTACTGAGCTACATGGACAATTTATGGAAATATGGAGAGAAAAGGACTTCAGGCGCCTGAGGGTAGGGCATGGTGTGCACAGCACACTGCTTGCACACACACCGGGCTCACCATTAATCCAGATCTCTGCAGGAGGAGACATCCCTACGCACCCAGAGACCATCACCCGCCCCCAGACCAGCCGTGCCTGCCCTCCCCGCCACCCAGGTACTATTTTCTGTCACCGACATCAGGACGGTCCCAGCAGGGCTGTGTTCGTACCTGAGGCTCCTGTCCTGGCTGTAGTCAGACTGCGGTTGCCTTTCGCTGCCGTCAGCCGGCATCTGTGCAGCCACTGCAATGGGATGTGTTTGTGAAAACACCATGGGGTTGTTGTAGAGGGGGACTGAAATGCTCGTCTGCCCTGGCAGACACGTTTGCTGGGCTTGGTTTCCTCTCATTAGGTGCTGCTGCTGCTGCTGCACCTGAAATGAAGACACAGATATCCACGTGAGATTTTAAAGCTCCCTAATAGAAGGCTAAAATAACTGCTTCCAGCATGGAGATGGGAAAAGTAGGAGGAACAGTAGGAACTGAAAGAGGGGAGATTTAGATTAGATATTAGGAAGAAATTCTTTCCTGTGAGGGTGGTGACACAGTGGCCCAGGTTGCCCAGAGAAGCTGTGGATGCCCCATCCCTGGAAGTGCTCAAGTGGCTTGGAGCCAGCTGGTCCAGTGCGAGGTGTCCCTGCCCAGGGCATGGGGACTGGAACTAGAGGATCTTTAAGGACCCTTCCAACCCAAACCATTCTATGATTCTATGTTGCAATCGCAAACGGCAGCGAATAAGAGCCCAAACCTCCCACTCGGTTCCTCTCCGGTCCCTAGGATGGCTCCGGTGGTCCCCAGGGTATAATGCTTTTCAACTACCTGGCTTTTATTTTTACAGTTGAATGACATCATTCACAACTGACTCTCGGCACAGACTTCATAATGCCAGCTCTGGAGTAAAACCAGCACAGAGGAGATGCGTGGGACCATGGGGAGGGGGGACATGGCAGGCAAGTATTTAAAAGCCAGGAAAGGGGCCGATGAAGACAAGGAAGCAGCCAGCGACCTGGGCGGCCGTGCCGCAGGGGTCCCTGAGGAATTGGCGCGGTGACAGCAGGTGGGTGCTGCAGTAGTGCTTCGTCCCCATAAGGCCTTGCTGTTGCGACTTCTTGGCTGTGGTCTGCCTGGGCGTCCCCGGCGGCGGCGGCCTCCTGGGGCTTGGGTGCTGCACGTTGTTAAAGACAACAGGGATCGGCTGCTGCATCAGCATCTTTAAATAAAAGAGACACATGAATTGTTGCAGCTCATGCGGTGGTTGTACTGCTGCCCTGGTTTCAGCTGGGATAGAGTTAATTGTCTTTCTGGTTGCTGTGGTTGTGTTTCAGATTTGGTAGGAAAGGAATGTCAATAATGCACGTTGCTTCAGTTGTTGCTAGGTGATGTCTATACTATTCAAGGGCTTTTTTGCAGCTTCCCATAGAAGCTGAGAGGGACCATGGACAGGATAACGGAGTGGCCAATGGAATATTCCGTACCACAGATGCCATGCTCAGTATATAAATGGGGGTTCGTTAGGGGGCAGGAATCCGTGATCTCTACTCAGGACAGGCTGGGCAACCGATCACTGGGTGGTGAGAGTGACTTGTGTTGTGTTACTTTATCTTGTATATTCTCTTACCATTGTTATTATTACTGTTATTTTCTTTTTCCTATTATTGCTCTATTAAACTATCATTATCTCAACCCACAAAGGTTTTTTTTTTTCTTTCATTTCCTTTCCCCTCCTTTTCTGCCTCTTCTCCCTGCCCTTCTGGGGTAAAAGGGGGAAAACTGCGTGAGCGGCTGCGTGGTCCCAGCTGCCGGCTGGGGTTAAACCATGATAACTGCCTGGGAGATACCGGCTCTGGCTCCCAGGCTGTCTCTATCAACATATATAACACTGCCACAGCAACATCTCTAAATCCAGGGGCAAAGTGAACCATGAATAATAGAAAATCAAATGCTAGCTTGTGCTCAAATATTTATTCAGAGCCACGACCGTTCTGGCTCCATTACGCCTGCTGCACTTTGCAGGAATGGCACTGGGGATCCAGTGGCGTTAACCAGCCACTGAACTGCTGAGCTTTTCACGCAGGGGGGACTTTAGATTAGCTTGGGATTGCTTTTTTCTAAATAATGAAAATTACTGATTCAATACTTGAGCAGATACTGATGCCACTCATCTCTCAGGAGACACTACTCACACATCTGAGACCAAACTACCAGTTTATCCAGAGCTCATTTCTAAATGCTTCTGCCGCGGACAATTTCGTTACCGATCCGCGTGCTCAAAGGAAAAGCAAACGGTTTGGGGGTTTGGGCACCCCGGGGGCAGCGGGTACCTGCAGGTTGGAGTCCTGCACTAGCTGGAGCTGCTCCTTGATGACGTGGAGCTCTTCTTGCTGCGTCTTGATGTCAGCTTGCAGTATGCGAGTCCTCTCCTCCAGCTGCTCTTTCAGCTGATGCATCATCCCCAGCTGGGTCGGGAAATGGTACACGGGCTGCAGAGAACAGAGAAGATCATCACGCGGTGAGACCAGCCCTGCTACTCACATTCCTAGTGACGCTGGCTTCAGAAAAACGACTGCTTTTCAGCTTTTTGCCATAGAAAATATGATGCTGACAAAAAATGGCAACTGCACATCTAACCAGTAAGCACTGTACTTCCAGAGCAGCAGCACAACCAGCTCATACTCAGTGCCTCGCTCCCCATCTCGGTCTGCTGAATTTCTGTGGAGGTGTAGCGTCTGTGCACGGGACTCCCCTGTCCCTTCAGCGTGACACCCTGCTGATTTCTGACACCTTCTGCGGCAGACGCTGCATGCTAACCCTCGCCACACCTCCAGGCTGGGCTTTCGGTTCTGCTGCTAATTGTCCGGGAAATGCCAGGCCCAACTTAGGTTGTAATCCCACCCTGGGACCCATCCTTCACACCTACATTGTCTGTCTTCAATCCCCGTATTTTAGTCTGAATGGTTACTACACTGACCTCAAAGCTCGGTGAGGATGGGCCTCATAGTCATGGTTTATGACTCCCGCTTTTCTCTTGCAGTTTTTTTTTTTCTTTTTCTGGCCTAACTCAAGCCCCTACCGGGGCAATAAAACCCTCCAGCACCGTACCAGCCTGCAGTTAGCTGCTAGCAATTCAGAGAAGAGCCTTCAGCGGCCCCCAATGGCTTTGACAAGTGTAAACCTTCTTCTAAGCTATTCTCTTGAGTGTCCTACCCGCTCTGTCTCCTCGCTGAATTAAGTGGTTGCGATAATTTGGTTGCCCGTTAACCTCAGTAACAGCAATGGAAAGGGCGCTGAAGCCATGCTGCCGCACTGGGACCAGCCAGCAAGGAGGTAAGGGCAGTGAACCGGAGCCACCGAGTCTGCCCCGCTGCCTGGCCATCCCAGTGCGTTTGACAAAAATAAACCACGTACCATCACAGCGTGCTGAGAGGGGACTGCCGGCTGAGCCACGGGATGCTGAGGGAGGTGTTCACCAGGGGCTTGAGGAGCTGCTATGGCCTAGAAATGAAAACTTTGCCTTACTGCAGGTCCATAGCACCTCTAGTGCAGAGCTGGTGCCATACCAGCTCATACCGGCGATGAACAAGTGCAGGGAATTAGACCACTCCACAAGGAGATGTGAGGATGAGTCTGCAGGGAGAGTTTAAGCTCCTGCACGCCCCCTGCTAACGGCAAATCCTCGGTGTCAGCATCCATTTTTGGATAAAGGCCATTTCACGTGTACAAACCCCCCAGAAAGCAGGCTCGCAGTGTGAGAAGGTGTTTGGCCTGGAGGAGCAAATTGAATCCCGAAGGAAGGCAGCAGAGGAGCCTCTAGCAGCTCCCCACCGGCTGTGCCGGCCAGCAGCGCTCCCCGCAGCCCGGGACATCCCAATGCCAGGCCCAGTACACTCGGAGGTGGGGATCCAGCCTCTCTGATGGCAAGATCAAAGTTTGTCACGCTCATTTCTTTACAGTGTCGGAAAGGCTTTTGCTCGCAGGGACCACTGACCTGAGCGCTTCCAGCTGATGCCAGCCGCAGGGCTGCCTTCTCCGCCTGCCCCCCCGGCACCGACGGCCGGGTGGGAGTGCTGGTGTCCGTGTGCCGCATGGATGACGTGGCTGGAAAAGAGGTGGTTTACTGCGATACAGCACACTCGCGCCTGGGTACCCTGGCTAAGCCTGAACTCCTCGTACGCAGATGAGCAGTGGCCCAAACGCTGCCAAACTGGTCCCCACACTGCCCCTCCGTGGTCCCGCTGGCTCCCCGCCTGCTCGCGGGGCTCCCTTCTGATGCTAACACCCCATTTCATCCTTCCCTCCATGGGTGTCTCCAGATGAGCTTTCTGACTCTCTCCCTGGCAAATATTTCAAGAAAAGCCCCCGGAGTGGCCTCCTACCCACAGTCCCGCACGGGCACTGCCGTCACCTTGCTGCTGCCCCCAGGGCAGGGGGGGCACTGATGGGAGCTGGGATGAAGCTGACAGCAAGGCAGGCAGCCTCCTGCACCCCTTCTGCAGGGATTTATCATCAGGGACCAAATTACTCCGTAATAAAAGTTTTGTCAGTGAGGTTTGTGGTTTGATCAAATTGCTTCGGCTTAGCGGGTCACCTCCTCTCCTCTGAGCCACAGCAAACAACCACAACCCTCAGTGGGTGGCGCATGAGGAGAAAGCCGCTCTCACACTGGCAGTGGGCTAAAAGGGAGAAGGCAGCACATGGCCGCAGCTCCGCTCCCATACCATAACCTGTTATGGCACAGTAAGTTGGTCCCGGTGCGGAGCATCCCCCTCCCGCCCCGACTGGGGGACTCCCAGCCGAACCCCAGTATGTTGGAGGCTGCTCTGCCCTCCAGCCCGCTCCTCGCCCCGCGCTGGGCTGCCCACGGCCGCGCTGGCACCTACACGCCGAGTCGGAGAGGGCGGTGTGCGAGGAGCGCCGGGAGCTGTGGGACGACAGTGACACTCCTTCCCGGCTGGCGTCCTGGCTGCTGCCGCACTGCCCCACGTCCAGATAGCTGCTGTGGCTCTGCGGGGAGAGAAGCACAAGCGGCGAGACGGTCAGCAGGAGGGGACGGCGCTGGAGGGGACCTCCACCTCCCCGACTGCTTGTTTGCGGAGGAGAGTAACAGACTGGGTGCGGAGAGGGCCAGCACTGCAAAACCTGGACCACACCACCAAACCCTGGTGCAGTGTCAGACTCGATGTGCTGGAAGGTCCCTTCCAACCTAGACAATTCTACGATTCTATTCGGTCAGCCCCTCCATGTTCACCCTAAAGCCTTCAGGTTTCCCCATGCCGACAGAACCCTCAGGATCACACACCGGGCACCGCTGGCTTTGGGGTGACGCCACACATTTCTGTCCCAGGACACCCATCTGGTGGCAGCGAGCAGTGGTGGGGGACATGCACCACGAGTCCGGCAAACACCGTGGGGTTGCTGCCTGTGCCCTTCGCTCTGGCGTGCCACCCTCCTGCTCCTCTGCCACCGGAGCTGTCTGCAAATGAAAATATGCTTTTATAATTAGCTTCCTTCTGCCCGATTTCCTCAGGGATGTCACAGTTTGTTGGCTGTGGCACACTGGGGAGCGGTGGCAGAGGTAACGAATGAAGGTGGCAGGAGGGGCTGGCTGGGGAATGGTTTTATTCACTGGGGAGATGGAGAGAGATGGCTGGGAAGGGACATGGAGCAGTGGCAGAGGGACGTCAGCTGCGGCCCCAGGAGAACCTACAGCAAACAGCTCCTGCGGGGGACAGGTACCGGGTGGCGCTGAGAGCTGTAACCCCGCTGGCCGCTGCCTGGGGAGCTGTCGGTCCCAGCAGGCTGTTGTGGGCAGGAGCCTGGCGGCACATCCGCAGAGGGGAACAGCCCACGTTAGTGAATATTAACAGCTTCGGAGCTGTCACACCCAAATGACAGATGCCACCTGGCAGATGGTTTATGGCAAACAGCCCACAACTGTTGGGTAGTAGGTGATTGTTTCACCTGCGGGATACGGCTGATCCCGATGGCCGCGCCACCACCCTCCGCACGCCTCCCAGGGTGCTCCCCAGCTTCCCACTCCCCTCCAGAAGATCAAGCAATGGGAGCGATGGCTCTGCCTCTCTCCAGCTGTCTTACAACAACAGATGCAGCTTAACATCTACAGAAAAATATCTCGACTACCATGTGGAAAGGGGAAAACGACACAGAAGTGTGCTGTGGTGACGGCGAAGCAGATGGTTTGCAAGATGGTCCTTGCTCAAGTGAAAAAGGTCTCTGTGACAGCTTCCCCTGTACATCCCATAAACGGCTTCTATAAAATAATGTCTGAAGAGCAATGAGGCTAATAGAATGATAATTACACAACAGTCCACTTGAAATTACTTTGATTACTGGTCTTACTTATAAACTATTGAGAAGAAGAACTTAAAAGTAATTAAAATGACCTTGTTAATTGGACAGGTGTGTTGGGATGCCAGACTGATTCAAGCCATGGAAATTACTGCTCTGGTCACAATCCTACACTTGATGCGCTCCTGCCCAATGGTGTAAACGGAGCTGAAATCTGGAATGAGTGTTTTCCCTTCACTTCCAATCTTCGTCTGAGCATCAGCGACCAGCTGGGACTAACAAAACAGGTACCATGTGGCACCACTCTGTCCTTGGATCCTCTGCGCCTTACTAATGGTGACAGGTACAGCAATCTAGCCTCCAGCTCCAGCGCTACTTTTCTGCTTCTGAACTGAGGTGGTTTAACCTATCGTTTGCAGAACAGTCTCAGCAAGATAACGAATAGCAGAACAGCAGCAATGCAACTGCTGAATTTGCAGTTAGATGCCTGAACCGAGATGGGTACTTTTGAGCCATGCAATGGGAAACTTCTCGGGGTCCACTTGAGTCAGAACCCAAGTGAAGGCTTGGAAGGAGGTGGGAGTAAAGGAGAAGGAGAAGAAAGAACGGCTGTTTTCCTAAGATTGGTAAGCGATTACTCAGTTTGGTTTAAACAGCGACTCATTCAACTGTGAAGGGACGTGGTACCTTTAGAGAAGAGGAGGCCAGTTCAATTGATGACTCTTCAAGGCCAAGATCTCGCCTTCTCTCAGCTCGAACTTCTGCATAACTAAAAAAAAAGAATAATAAATTTTAAATCCACTTTTTCAGTCTGGATATTGTTTACTGTACTGTGACTATCCTACCACACAGGTCACTACGGAGTTTTGACGTTGAGTCACAAACTCTGCACAGCACACACACACAAACACACGCTCTCTCACGTACAAGGCGCTCAGAGGAACATCATCATACGGCCTTGTGGTCTGCGAATAACCGCACACGCTGAATATCCACAGATTCGAAACTACAGGGCAGCGTCCCAGCCCCATTGCACCCAGGACGGCAGAGCCTGTATGATTAATTGCACTAATCATTCCAAGCATGAACGTAGACACTGCTTTGCAATTGTCATCCCTGGATGCCTTTGAACAAGACTAATCTAAAAGCAAAGTGCACTTGGTTACTGAAGACAAAATGGGCGTCTTTGTCCTCAGTACAATTTTCCTAATAAAGGAGATTCCCATTTTCCATAACCAGGCAGAAAAATGATCCTACAGCTTCTGTGCAGGTAAACTGCCATAGGTAATGTACGTTCATTTTCTAACCTGCTGATGCTCATGACTCAGTTTTTTGCGTGTTGCACGGTGGCTCGGTGAGACCAAAGCCGGTGCCTTGGGGAGCAGGGGGTCAGGTCCCCTCTTTCTGAGGGTGCGCAGAGCGCCGTGCAGCGTGCTACATCGGAGTTACCATCCCTCGCTTCCTGAAACCACGTTTTAACTTGTGTGCTTCAATAATATATTCTAAACCTTAACTGTATGAGACAGAATTGAATTTCAAAATCTATTTAGGACTATATCAATAGGATTAAGGGGAAGCAGAAAGAAGAAACAATATGCATAATAAATTCAGAGCTTAAAGTGAAGCCAAATTCCCTGAAGAACAACAAAAACAACACAACTCAGAAGCAATCCCTTCATCTAACATTTGCTTACGGTAACACCCAACATGTACTTTATATCCGTGCACACAGCTCTGATCCCTTACACCTGTTTAGTGGTGTCAGGTGTTCCCAGTCTGTGTTTCAGAATATCAATTTACAAGTGTTTGTTCTTCCAGATGTTTGAGGGAGAAAAAGAGGGACCAGAAAAAAACTTCACAAATTGATTCCTGACAGTAAAGAAAGACGCAGCGAGCAATAATATGTCCACGCAAGTTAATAGAGAAAACCAGTGTGTCACTATTTTTCAAGCCCTTCAGTAAATATATTCTCAATCTTAACACCGTTTTTTTTTGAGATGACAGCGGGAATCCAGCAGATTCCCCTCCAGAAGGTGCGTATCACAGAGCACCCCACATGCACACCGTCTTCCAGCGCAACCAGCTTCCCACTAGGGGGGGATCCTGGGCTGAATTTCAGGTGAGGAATAAGGCTAGCAGGACAGCAGCTAACTTCAAGTCATAAACCTTTAAAGCTCTGATCAAAAGGTTTTGTAGGAAAAGTACGATCCCGTTCACGCCCATAAAGCTGACTGATTCTTAACAGCTTTAATTATTCCTACGGCCATGTCATTGCGAGGGATAAAAGGGAAATGTTATGGATGTGGTCTACCTTGACTTCAGCAAGGCGTTCGACACGGTCTCCCACAGCATCCTCATAGGGAAGCTTAGGAAGAGTGGGTTAGATGAATGGACAGTGGGGTGGATAGAAAACTGGTTGAAAGACAGAGCTCAGAGGGTCGTGATTAGGGGCACAGAGTCTAGTTGGAGGTCAGTGATGAGTGGTGTTCCCCAGGGGTCAGTACTGGGTCCAGTCCTCTTCAATATATTCATCAATGACCTGGACGAGGGGACAGAGTGCACCCTCAGCAAGTTTGCTGATGACGCAACGCTGGGGGCGGTGGTTGACACACAGGAAAGCTGTGCCGCCATACAGAGAGACCTGGACAGGCTGGAGATTTGAGCAAAGAGGAACCTTATGAAATTCAACAAGGGCAAGTGTAGGGTGCTGCACCTGGGGAGGAATAACCTCATGCGCCAGTACAAGTTGGGGGCTGACCTGCTGGAGAGCAGCTTGGTGGAAAGAGACCTGGGAGTCCTGGTGGACAACAGGATGACCATGAGCCAGCAATGTGCCCTTGTGGCCAAGAAGGCCAATGGCATCCTGGGGTGCATCAAGAAGTGTGTGGCCGGCAGGCCGAGGGAGGTCATCCTCCCCCTCTACTCTGCCTTGGTGAGGCCGCATCTGGAGTACTGTGTCCAGTTCTGGGCTCCCCGGCTCAAGAGGGATGGGGAACTGCTGGAGAGGGTGCAGCAAAGGGCTACAAAGATGATTAGGGGGCTGGAACACCTCTCTTATGAAGAAAGGCTGAGGGATTTGGCTCTCTTCAGTCTGGAAGAAAGACGACTGAGGGGGGACCTTATCAACACTTATAAACACTTAAAGGGTGGGTGTCAGGAGGATGGGACCAGGCCCTTTTCAGTGGTGCCCAGCAACAGGACAAGAGGTAATGGGCACAAACTTGTGCATAGGAACTTCCACCTAAACATGAGAAGGAACTTCTTTCCTTTGAGGGTGGCAGAGCACTGGAACAGGCTGCCCAGGGAGGCTGTGGAGTCTCCGTCTCTGGAGACATTCAAAACCCACCTGGATGCGTTCTTGTACAACCTGCTCTAGGTGACCCTGCTCTGGCAGGGGGTTGGACTAGATGATCTCCAGAGGTCCCTTCCAACCCTACCATTCTGTGATTCTTTGAAATGTAACACACTGATAGACTTGTCCAATGGTGGCTTCCAGGCTTTTGGCCCGGTTGCCAAGAAAAAAAAAAAAAAGAGTAATGAAAACATATTATGTTTTTCACCATGCTCCCTGTCATAATAGTTTTATAGAATTACATACCGTCTTAGTGTGTCAACATGCACAGCACATATTTGTCTAACACAAAACAGGACTAGAATAAAACAATGGTTGAGCATGACATGCATTGTGAAGCGTTTGGCGCTTGCTCCTACCTAACTACCAGGTGAGTGCAAACGATGAACTCGGGTTTGGAATTCCACTGGTGGTAGGTGATGTAGTAGTGTGTCTGCAGCCATATCCACTGCTGGCCTTTGGTCAGGAACCGATAGTAACAGGACTTGCCTTTTCCAAACTGCATCACTGTCAAATGAAAAAGAAAGCAATTTATAGCAAACAGACATTTCATGGTGTAAAGGCGATTAGAAAAAACCACTTAGTCCCATTCCCCTCTTGTGGTCTGCTACTGCACTAAAATGGCTCTTGTGGCTTTATAAAGATGGCAGATGACACACAACCACGTACTGAGCTTTTGTTTGGGTTCTCTTCTGCTATTGGTTTTCCAGAGTGCACTTTGCTATTTTGAGATTGTTCTTATAACTAATAATTGGGATAACCATATAACTAGTTGTATTCTTGTAACTTATTCCTGGGCTCCTCTGAAATAAGCATAAATAGCATTAATTAAACAAAGTATTGGCCTTTCACAAGTATACAAGAATGCATTTCAAAGACCGGAGGCTTGAAGTCAGGATCCTAATCATGGCACAAAATAATAATGGAGTTTTAGCAGTTTGTCTGAGAGTTTTCTTCTGAGAGATGCCCTAAATACACCAGAGCTGGTACGTTTTATCAGGGTATGTCTAGAAAAATCTCAAGTGGTGTAATACAACCGGAACATAATAAGGGGAACTACATTAAATAACCGCGTTAATTGTTCCCAGACTGCCGGGAGTACAAAATGAAACATGCTCACTTAAAATACCCATAATTAATGCAAAGTAAAATACAAACGTGGTTTAAGCAAACCCATTTCACTGCACAGTAGGCAAGATGCCTGCCCAGAGCGGTCAACCTGATGAACAGGAACTTACCAAGCCACAGTAACCCAAGTGTTTTTACTCACCTGCACACCTCTACTTTGTTAAATATCAGAATTAACTTCTTTAGTGATCCCACTAACAGTGATGGGCTTTAGATGAAGCACTTCGCAAAGGTCTTCTGGCCAAGACACCATGCTGGGGATCACTCGGCTCCTAGTCCTGGCAGAGATTTCCTGAAGCAACTTCTATAAGTCACTTTGCCAACACCTTACTTTGTCCACAGTAAGATTAAAAGATCCTTTCCTTCAGGTGTGTTATGCAAATACTCTTTTAATATGTAAGAGATTCTCTGCTGAATGATCTGACCCCACTCGCAATATAGTTAGTGTCTACGTTAAACTGCACACACATATTACCAAAGGGACATCGTCTGCTAAAGCAGCTCACTTCTGTCTGAACGGTCTTTTAAGCAAAGAGCACTAAAAAGCACTGTACCTCAGAGCAATTAAAATGTTCCTTTAATATTCCCATCTACAAGCTTGCTGCACTCGCCACAACTTGCTTCCAGCCCCTTTCACATCTTCCTTTGGGTGCTCAGGTGGGAACCCGCTTCCCCATCACTGTTTTGTACCAGCCCTTTGGCTTGACAGGGCAGAAAAGTAGGGAAATTTGACATTCAGAGAAGTAATTTTCTCCATTCTCTACTAGGTCCTTTAGCATCTTATATGTGTAAGTGGTAGAGGGTACATGGTAGAGATAGGAGTGGTTTGCAACTCAGAGATGAAGCAGCTTGTCTAGCTCCAGTGTGCCAGGGGGCTCTGGAGTTTCTTGGTGTCCCTGCATCGCGCTGGTTTGCATCTCACAGTAATTACAGCATCCCACTTTCTCCACTCTCTGGGGTGTCCTTGTTTGCTTTTGACAAAACACTCTGCTTTCAAACGGAGATAGCAGAGAGACAAATAGAGAGTTTGCCCAACAGGAAGCCTATAAGTAATATTTCTTGGCAAAATATCTGATCACCTAGATGCATTTTACAAAGCGCGCGGTTACTTTTCATTACAGTGCTTGGCCATGCAAACCAGCTGGAGGAGAGACCTAACCCTGCATCAGTTTCTCAGTCTGAAGTGCACGTTAACAAAATGGAAAAATACAGCCTCAGGGATAAAACATCTCACATGCTCATCCGGTAGGAAAAGCACACTAACTTAGACCACGTCTGAAGCCACCTTTTGCCCTTCCTCAGGTCAGCTCCAGCCTTCAGCAGGACATGGTGCTTCAGCCACGGGCTGCACTGCCGCAGTACTCGGGCTACACGCTCCTTCTGACCTGGCTCCTCATGGGCTTTCGCAGGTCACAGTATTCCACCTTGCACCAAGATGAACTTCACAGACATTCTCCGGTGTCCATATATCAGCCTGAACTGGACTTTTCTGCTTTACTTTCAGATCGACCAAAAATGAGCCATCTTCACCCACAGGGAGCCTGTCTTCAGTACTTTTGCATTTAAAAAAGAGTCTGGATCTCCAGAAGCATTTTACTAATAGTTAAGTGAGGTTCACAACACCTAATTGCACAGGCAGGCGATGCAAATGTGGCTTTCAGAAGGCGTTTTGGTGAGCTGAGCCTCCTGGCTGACACCGGAGCCCAGAGGAAGAACAAGACCCCGTGAACTGTGACAATCAAGGAAAAACCCCAGGGTTTGGGGCTGCCCTCACAAACTGGGAGCAGAGAGTGGACAGTTCTCACTTCCCATCTATTAATCTCATTCCACTCTCAGACAACCCGTGTTCAAACAGGGCATCTGCCAATTTGGGAGACCTACACAATCAGTTCCTGATCGGAGTGAATTCTGCAGGGATTCAACCTCCCAGGTAAGCGTCAGCTGTGACAGTCTGTCATGGGAAGACAGAATTCCCTTGTACCCCAGATAAAGATGCCTTTTGTGACGACGAATAAAAGGTTTTTGCACGAGTGACAAACGAGATCAAAGACATGCACGCTGCAGAGCGAGAGGAACTTACAGTGTTCATGGCACCTAGCAAGAAGCTCCAGGTCATCTGCGTGGTAGTAATCATACCCTGACGTTCCCAGAACCTCAAAGGGTAAATATCCTATAATAGGTGGAGCCCTAGAAGGGAAGCAAAGGGCAGGGAGTGAGCACAAAACCTGACACTTTGGCATCCTGGCAGATACGCTGCGATACTAGTGACCAGAACCATCTCATACGTTCACTTGGCAGGGAAATCAGGAGTGGATTTTCATAGACGCAACGACGTGTTTTCATACACAAGCACAAAAAAACCAACCCAAACCAGCGAGGGAGAGGTAAAAATTGAGAAAATGAAAAGGTGTGTGTTTACTGTTTCATAGCCTATTCATTATGTGGGTGTAGAGAAAGGCATGTACGCACGCAAGTGACTCAATTCATTAAGCATGCTTGGGAGACACGCAGCTTGAGAAACGCTACGGCTGTGCGTGTGCATAATAACTTGGAGCTCGAGTAGAATTATCCAGTAGGTTGGATGTAAATGTCATCTGGGTAGTAACTGTAGAAGAAAGAGTAAGTGGGAAACTGCAAAGTGTGTCAGGACCAGCTCGGGTAAAAGAAAAACGAATTGCTCCTGTGGAAAAGCTTGGGAAATTATAACCAGCAAAAAATGTTTTTATGTTGGAAGTAAAGATAAGAATAGGCATGGCGCTGGTTTTAAGGATGGTTATTTCTATGATAGGTGGAGAAGGAATCGAGGAAGTATTTAGATGGGCACATTGCAATGACTTACCTGACTATTCTGCTGTCAACTCTAGATTTTCCATTTTCCAGGCAATATATGAGATTATTTTTTTTTAAGCAGGTTTCCTAACAACACTGAGCTTATGCACAACCTCCACCAGAGCCTCCTAGCTTATGATTGTGAAACAACACTGAAATGGGAGGAGAAAACCACTATTTTTGCCTCTCTCCCTATACCAGCATGCCACCTTCTGTCCCCTAACGCTCAAGTACGCTCCTCCTTGCAGCAGCTCAAGCACTGCGTGTACTCCCTGAAGCAGGAGACATGTGCTAATTTGGCTCCACCTATTTGTTTTGGCTGCTGGATGTGCTGCTAGCAAGAGGCTCACCCGCCAAGTTCAGTGTGTTCCGCGGGAATAAGGCGGCGGTGTGTCAGCGAAATGGCTAACATTTCAAAACCAGGGCAGGAGGAAGGTGTCACCGCCGCTGCCTTTCTCTTGGTGTGTCAAGTGACCCTCTTAAGGAAGGTGAATGCCATAAAGCAGCCAAGAATACGAGCAAAAAATTATTTAGGTGTAAGTACATTTGGGTTTGGATGGATCAATCCTGACTGTTCCAAATGTTAATATGGGAAGTTGTCCTGCCCTGGCTGAGCGACCCACCTCCACATTTGTACTCTCGAGAGACGTGGTGGGCATAAATTATTTGACTAAAGACAGCCCAGACAGGTCTATCATCTCTCTCCTCCCCACAATGATGAGCAGTTTGGCACCAAATGGGAGACAGGGAAAAAAGAGAGAGATCCCTGGAAAGCTCAACAGCATCCCTGAAGGATCGAGATCTCAGCAGGAGGTCCCAGTCCCAGCACAAGGGCTTGGCTGGAGGAGCCAGTCCTCCACATTCTCTGATGGCAAAGCTCTTGAAACGGCGTGCGCTTAGTACACTGTGGTCTCCACCAGAATCAGTCTTATTTATTCAAACAACTTTTCATAGAGCACTATGTTCCTTTTCCTCATGTGACGCAGATTTCTGTTAATGATGATAATATGTCTATTTATTAAAGTGTCCTTTCTTGCTGTCTCTTTGGCAGAACGCACCAGTGTCTCTCCTATCTTTAATGACATGCTTATATTTGAGACAATAAAGTCTTTCAGATGCACATCAGATACACATTTAAGCTGATCAGGAAAGTATTATGCTTCCCTGACTTTCACCAGAATTCCTTAAATGAGAAAGCAACCACAAAATGCTCCTCATCTGTCATTTGACAAGGAGCTGCCTTGCTTGTGGAACAATTTAAAAGGGTCTTAGTTGAAGTTCCAGCCTTGAGGCCTGCAACTCGCTATGCAAATGGAAACGCACAGTCTTCAGAGAGCCCTTCGAGTGCAGTCTCTTCATAAAGGAAGGGGAAATAAGGCAAGGACCACAACGCAGAAGAGAAACAGATCATTATCAAAGTCGACAGGTTTTCTTCCTCTGCACGTATTTACATGTAGGCCCAGAATACAGGTATTTTCCTAGTTTTCTAATGTTTATCCAGGTCTGTGGAGTGCTTTCTGCATTATCTATCTTTACCCCAATTTACGTTGTCGTCATGAGAGCAAAGGTCCGGGCTGCAGCTGATGCTGGGTACCCTCTGCCCCTGCTGACGGCCCACCTCAGCATCAGGTGGTGTGCGCTGACACAAATAAGTGAGAAACAGCAAAATGCCCAACAACGGTGGAGAGAGGTTTGAATTAGTGATTAAATGAGACAACCCACACGATCCCTTGCTCCTTCTTGGGTCTGGCCTCACCGCTCGCATCCGGGGCTGTCCCAAATTCCACCTCAGCATCTCCATCAGCTTTATTTACTCTCAGTAACAATGGTTTCCTCACCGGGGATATCAGTGGGACCGGAGTGACTGCAAGCACCCGGCGCAGAGAGATTCCTCTCTGAGTCATAACCCAGATTCATCAAAAGGCTCTTTGATAGGTTTCAAAGCAGCTCCTGCTCACCTTATCCATAGGAGCTGCTGGGACACAGCCCTTCATCAGACAGTGAGATATAAGAAAACAAGGTGAGACAGAAGTAAGGGTCTTAGGGATCTTTTACGAATCTTAACATTAATCACCTGATTCCGAAAATGTGCATTATATTGGAGAGGCCAATCAAAGTCTAAAAAAAGTCACTCCAGCAAGATCTTGACAACATGAATAATAAGCCGACTGTCCCAAACCACACAGCATTAATCGTAGGGCTGTTGCACAGTCAGTTCCTCCGGGCTTCAGCGTATGATGCGTGAGGTGCACGTCTTGTCTACTACCCAAATGCAAATTATTATTCATTCAAATTTGCTCTCTCTCTTTCTTGCTCTAAATGTGCAGGTGATATTTAGGGGTTTTTCCTCCCAAATATTTTTTTCCCCTACAGCCTTATTTACCAGTCTTCTATTTCTAGTAATGACTACCTGTGCATGGCTTGCAAAGGGAGGGATAATGGAAAGGGCAGGATTTTGCAATGTGCTTACGCGTACATGTCAAATGCAGAGAAGTAAAAGAATGAACAAAACCCTCCAGCGTCTTTTGAAGAAAATGAATCCTATATTAATCAGCCTAATAAAGTGGTTCCAGTCTGTTTCATTCACCAAGCTGAATCCTGGCCCACCATATGGCATTGTCAAAAACAAATCTGCAATTACACCATCTAATCCACTGCTTTTTCTTTTATTTTTATAAATTCCATCATTTCCCAAGGTGAAAAATCAAAAGTTTGTTAACACAGCAAAAGTTTTAGAAGGGTTCTTGGAAGCTGTAGCTGGAAAACAGAGGCGCTAAACCAATACATTGAACAGGACCCACACTGCTCAGTTTTAATGACTTAATATTTTGGTGAAGTTAGACATTGTTCTTGACATTTTCCCACTATTTCATATGGCTTCTTACTGGCCTAAAATGTGGAAAAGAGCAAAGCATTTAAGGATGCCTAATATGTAAGTTCAGAGTATTATTACTTCCTCATCTGCATTTAATTAGAGCTGTTCTACTTGGGATCTCAGGCAATAGCGCCACTGAGTTTTTGATTTTTAAGCGACAGTTTGTTAATTCTTCAGTGACTAAAACCAAATCTCTTACCTGTGGTCCAAGAATAAAAACTTCCATTCCAAACTATGCCTCGATGTAAATTCTTCACATGGCTCTTCAACATTGCAGAGCTCCTGCAAAACAGTTGGCACATTCAGACATTTAATTCTGTGAAACGACAAAAAGAGCCCTCTATGCAGACTAAGGATGCATCTTCTTGATACAACAAACCCTAGCAAAACACAGTGCTTTTAAAGCACTTGACTTATTTTCCTCTAAGGAATGAATACGCCTTGTTTTACAGAGGCATAAACTGATGAAAAGTGGCTGCATAATTTACCCTGGGCTGAATTTCAGAGCTAGGATAAATAGTCCAAGGGCCTCATCTTGCAGTCTGTAGACAAAATCCCCCAACTTTTTGTAAATATTGGTATCTGAGGATGGATGACAGTACCTCAGGTCCAGCCTCAGACTGCGCTGGCTAATGGCCTCTTGAGCAAGAAGCCTCTACAGTTGTCACCCCTGCCATCGCTGCGCTGTGCCACAGGACACAAGATGCGGGTGGCCTTCTTAGATCAAAGGAACAGTGGGATGTATTTCTTTAAAGGCTGCAACTTTTCAAGCGGTTTAGCTGGTCACCTTGTATTGGTGCTCCCTGCACTGATGGCCCCAGGACACCCCATCACACAAACGCCTCTTCTCAGAAGCACCTCCCGCTTTATATCTCGCCATTCCAAAACACATACTTCTGTCACCTCCCACTCCCAAACACAGCAGTGTCCTCTCTCATTTACCAGCCCTCTGCACAAGCAATCTGTGCTGCTGAACGTGCTCTTGGAGAGGCTGGGCCCCCTGGTTCAAGAAGGACAGGGAACTGCTGGAGAGGGTGCAGCAAAGGGCTACAAAGATGATTAGGGGGCTGGAACACCTCTCTTATGAAGAAAGGCTGAGGGATTTGGCTCTCTTCAGTCTGGAAGAAAGATGACTGAGGGGGGACCTTATCAACACTTATAAACACTTAAAGGGTGGGTGTCAGGAGGATGGGACCAGGCCCTTTTCAGTGGTGCCCAGCAACAGGACAAGAGGTAATGGGCACAAACTTGAGCATAGCAAGTTCCACCTAAACATGAGGAGGAACTTCTTTCCTTTGAGGGTGGCAGAGCACTGGAACAGGCTGCCCAGAGAGGCTGTGGAGTCTCTGTCCCTGGAGACATTCAAAACCCGCCTGGACACGTTCCTGTGCAACCTGCTCTGGGTGACCCTGCTCTGGCAGGGGGGTTGGACTAGATGATCTCCAGAGGTCCCTTCCAACCCTACCATTCTGTGATTCTGTGATTCTGTAACACGGCTCCCCTCGCCACAGCCGAGCACATAGCTCGTGGCACCAGCAGCAGCTCTGAGCACCAGTCAGTCCCTCACAGAAGGGAAGATGGTGCTTAGGGACATGGTTTAGCGGTGGTTTTGGCAGCATTATGTTGATAGTTGGACTTGATGACCTTAAAGGTCCCTTCCAACCCCGACGATTCTGTGATTCTACGATTGTCTGCCGGCACAGAGCTCTCACCTTTAAGAACTGCGGTGTGACAAGACGAACGGTAGCTACGAGGCAAATCTGCTCCTCCGTGGCTGACCTGAAAGCTCGTGCAATAGCTGACTCAAAGCCATTACAGGAGGGTGTAGGCACTAGACACAACCAGACAATTTATTTAAGAAGAAGAGGAAGAAGAGCTTTCTTTTCATGTCAAGACAGGTACAATGACTGATGAAACCCAAGCAACAAACTCCTCCTTCCCACAAGGTTGATGCCACACTGATACACGCTGATGTTATTTAAAGAATGACCCTCTAGGCTCCGAGTTACACCGTTGTAACCACCTACCCCTGGCTTGCAGGGAAGCTTCATAAGACAGCTTTGAGCAGCTCACAATGTGCAGCTACAGTCTTCTTGTCAGCCTTTCTCCAGCTCAACAAGATTCAAGATTTTACAGGTTTCTCAAACTATTTAATCTTTTTAAAGTGTCATTTTATTGCCACAAGTGAAACAGAATGGCGTATTTTCCTGGTTATTTGAATAAGTAGGCTGCTTTACAATTGGCAGCGGGTCAAAAGGAGGTCGGATCAGTCTGGTATCACTTCTTTAAGCACAGCACGCAGAAGAGTGCACTCTTCTGACCAACAGCCTCCCCCCCACTTTTACATGAAAAGTATCTCCAACATATCCACAGGTCGTTCAATCCCTGCCCATTATGGGGCATTTTCAGCTGAAACAAGGCCTTTAGGAGGCTACAGTTCAACACACAATTTAAAGAAGAGAGGCAGAGAGGTAAAGGTAGGCTGGAGGAGTAACTTACCATGAGTAAAATATTTAAAATCCACTACAAATTTCACATATTCATACATCAGGGGTTCATTTGGGTCTAAGCTGCCTCTTGCTAAATGGCAGCAAAACTCTATTTGTTTTTCTGCTGAAATGAGAGAAAGAGAGGGAGGCATATACAATGTTAGTAGAAGTCTGCACTTTAGCAGACTCTCCATATATTGAATCTGTCTAGGTGCTTAAACCAACCCTGCTGCTCTGGTATCTCAGCACACCCTGCTGGGATGCTCTTGATAACTGTAAGTAAATATATAACTATTAAGAGCAATGATCAGCTGGTTCCGCTTAAGGAAATGTATTCTTACCCTTTCTCCCATGGCTTTACGGCCACCCCGCTACGCTGGGGGTGAAGCCCTGGCAATATCGGTCAGCGGTGTTTTCCCCTGACTTCCTGCGTGCACAATTTCAAGCAAAGCTGTTAAGCGATATTGCAGTACTCTGCTCGGGAGGACCCAGATCCAAAGGGCGCTGAAGTCACCCTAAGCCCTTCCATTAACGGTGGAGGGCATCGTGCCAAGCTCTTATTCAGTTTTCTGCCCGAGGACTGAACTCCATGGATTAGGCCATGCGGTCTCCAGTCAGAGGGAAACCAATCCCAGGATGGAGCACCAGCACGAGGCGAGGGCTGCCCGGCTCAACGGACGCCGATGGGGCCGCCGAGAGGGAAGGCATTGCCCAGTCATGGCGAACCCACTGGGAAAGGGTGGGGTCCCTACACAGGCTGGGTGAAATGTGGATGTTGGAAGAGGCTGCTGCCCGCTCTGGTGCTGGGGACGTTTTCTGGGGGAAAGGGACATTTTGGGGGCGGGACAGCAACCAGCAGTAGAGATCCAGATGGACCGTTCAGATAGGACGCCTGTTGCTTAAATTCCATCTAGGGTTTCTCAGGCGTCCTGAGACATGCAGACTTCCTAAGGAACAAACCCCTTGGGGATTTCTACTACTCCTTTCCTTCCCCCAAGCCCCTCACTCCTTTCACAGGCTCAGTCCAGCATCCTGCCCTAGGAAGAATATCTACTGAGGGCAACTTCACTGTCCTGTGGTGCAAAGCAGTCAGTAAAACAAAGACTGTCCAAATCAAAGACCAAGTACTGGGAGCAGGTAGGAACATTAGAAGATGTGCTGCGTTAAAAACCAGAAATATTAACTGCAGCAAAACAGAAGTGGCAGGCAGGAGAATTACATAGCTGGAGAGCCCTGTGCAGGCTCCCCCGGGAGCTGTTTGCCTTTGGCAAATTTCCCTGACCGACAGGCAAGAGCAGAGCTTACCGTTTAGAAAATCAGCTGCAACAGGATCGGTCATGAGCACATGTGGAGAAAGGAGCTTGTACACCTCGCTCTGCTCCCGCTCAGGCAGAAAGTTTAATATATTTTGGTCCACCAAATCTGACTGATACAAAAGAATGCTTTGTCATGTTCAGCAGTACAGCCTGACACAACCACACGCCTTTGCATCCCGCAGCGGAGCACAGATGCTGCTGGTCTAGCGTGGATGCTTAAGACAAGGAAGCCCAGTCATTCTGTGGATGGATCTAGGGCACAATATAGCCCTTAAGTTATTTTACCCCAGGCTTGCTAGCTATTTGCAAAAGGCTGTATGGTTCCAGAGGTTCAGCCAGGTGCAAGCTGGAGAAGAATCCCTGGTACCACCAGAATACAACACGATGAGAAATATTGTATCAAAATGAAAATTTTAAACATTTCCCTTTGGAATTACGAGACAGAAGCGAGGGAGCTCCTCCTCACATCCTCCATTTGTCTTCTAGGCTGAACATCTGGCAAAGTCAGCTCGACCTGCAAGTGTTTCAGTGCTGACAAACCCACGCATCCTGACTCAAGGGGTCCTACCGAAATGTCAGCACGTATTTGTTTCTCTGCACACCAGGACATTCAGCCAGGTTAACTGTGTGCTCCAATTCGCCCTCACATGGCGTCGCTGGTGCCACGTGCCTGGCACCAGACAAAAATAAAAAATGTTTTTGAGGGGCCAGCAGAACCTGCTGGTACTCAACAGCCAACTGATGTCTAGAAATTCTCCCAGAAAACTCTGAGGCTACATATTTGTTACTAAAGACCATGGGCTCAAAGTAGAAAAAAACCACAATGACATTAGGAAAGCGTACACTCAGTCCCGAAATCATCTTTAAATTAGCTGAGAAGAGCTTCGGCATGCACAGATTTCACAAGCATAAGATTTTCCATATACCTGGTGGGATAAACACTGCCCAGACCCTCCCTCAGACGTGCTGCAAGCAGTGCGCTGCGAGTGCAGTGATTTTGCCTAGGTTTTTTCCTTTTTTTGCTAACTCGCAGACCCTGGCGGAGAATCTCTTATTCACAGGAGCTTGAGAAACTCCCTAAGAGTCTGTTGGCTTTTTGGTTAGAGAAAACCAAGCCCCAGCCCTGCAGCATCGAGGCTGCACTAAGGCAGGGGAACGATTCTTCAACATATCGCATTGTCAGAACTTACCGGTAAGTGTCCAAGCAGAGATGAGACACTATCAGATACATAAATAATAATCCCATCAGTGGTAAGAGCAATGAGAAAGCCATCTAGTGCCTAATGATAAAAAGCAAGCAAAAAGAAAAAAAAAAAAAAAAGAATTATGCAAGGGAACAACTTACTTAAAATATAACAGGCTAATTTATTCTTTGGTGATGCTAACAGCCTAAAACTAACATAAATCAATTATGGAAATGATAGTTCAGTGCGGAAAAATAAAAATTACACATGCTGTCTAATTCAACATTCTTCTATATTCTTATTTGCTCATTAATAGTAAATTGACTTGTATTTTTCACCCAGTGAGTATTGATTTAACGTGAAGCAAGACAGTGGTGGTTAGAATTTCCACACCCACACAATCCTAGTGACTTCAGTCACTTCATTATGTGTTCTGAATTACACAATAGTTAACCAATTAAGTGCGTAAGGAGGTGTTAGATATGATCATGGCAAACCCAGCATTGTGGACGGATGGATGGATGGATGGATGGATGGATGGATGGATGGATGGATAAGCAGGGACAGAAAAATGATACAATGCTGTATTTTTAGCAATTAATGGACAATATGGGACAAGATCTAAAAACTTATTTATTCTGCATAAAGTACTCATTTGTTAGGCTAGTGACACAACATTTTTAAGTCTGTTTTGTTTCCCCTTTCTTATTCACAATGGTTTATGTCCTGGAGTCAAAGTTCTCTGTCCCTTTTGAGTCACTGCATGTGCTTTCCTCTTTGGGTGTTCTCCCTGTTCTTCACAATATCTTCTTGCACCATTGACCCAGTGTCTGTCCCTATTCTTCTCTAACACTTACCAAGGCCTGGGAGGTTTAATCTCTGGTTAGCACTGTGCACAAAGCCAGCTCTCCTAAAGACACTGTTAGGCTGCTCTGCATCTTAGCCCTGCAGCTACAGGGAGCCACAGACGCAGCATTCACCATCTTCCCCCACGGCCAGTTATTCCCCACCTCACTGACATAGAATCATGGAATCATACAATAGTTTGGGTTGGAAGGGATCTTTAAAGGTCATCTAGTCCAACCCCCCTGCAATGAGCAGGGAGATCTTCAACTAGATCAGGTTGCTCAGAGCCCCGTCCAACCTGACCTTGAACATTTCCAAGGATGAGGCAGCTACCACCTCTCTGGGCAACCTGGGACAGTGTGTCACCACCCTCACTGTAAAAATTTTCTTCCGTATTTCTAGTCTAAATCTCCCCCCTTTTAGTTTAAAAGCATTACCCCTTGCCCTATTGCAATGGGCCCTGCTAAAAAGTCTGTCCCCGTCTTTCTTACAAGTCATACTCTGCCTTTGCTGAAAATAAGCCCTCTCTGGAAAAAAACATTTTAAGTAAACTAGTCAATGGTCTAACATAGTCCAGTAAGCCAACAGTTATTAAAGGGCGCCCTCTTCCCCTGCCACTTCTAAGAGGGAAATTTGTTTTGATTCAGCTGGAACAAACTAGCTTGTTTGGTGAGAGAAATTCCCAGAAAGAATGAACAGACTTTTCCAGGGAGGTGAGTCACGACGTCCTGATGAAAAGGAACAACTAAGGCACTGCAGCACCTCCCAGCTCAGCCCAGCATACACCCTTATTTTCGTGGGGCAAAGAGCAACGGCTGCCCACGCAGGGCAGGAGATGGCCTCGCCAGAGGAGCGTGCAGCACAAACCCAAAGCAGCATCCTTCAGAAAGGAAAAACCATATAGGCTCGGGGGGGATGTTTCTAAATCAGCTAAGCATTTCATAGGTGAGAGTATGAGAGCTGTTCTCCCGAATCCAGGCGATCCAAGCAAAAGATACAGCTCACATCACAAGTACAGCACCGCGCAGCAGCAGCGGCAGCGGCAGCAAAGCAAATGCTGCCTGGCTAATGGGATGCGGGAGGAAGAGAGCGGCTCCGTTTTTGTCAGGTCCTTTCAAGTTTTTGCTAAAACTGCTAGCTCTAGCAGCTCTTCTGAGAAGGGAAATTCTCTTTTTCCTCTCTCACCAGGCCAAATCTGGGCCAAATTCATCTTCATTCCTAAATGAAAAGCTGTTTATCTTTAAGTGGAAGCAATCGTATTTTTAATTCTGTGTCTGCAAAGCATTTAGCACAACATTGGTCTCTGTCAGGTTTGGATTCCATGTGCCAGCAGAGTAGAAATCATTAACATTAACATTGGGACCTACAGGTGAAAAAGAACTGTATCCCTGAACTACTTCACTGAACTGATTACTTCTCACTAATCTATGCAGCTTTAATTTCGTCTTACCTCTAACATCAACTGGGTGAACTCCTCGTTGCTAAGAAATGAAGGCTTCCAGTCTTGTCTAATCTCACAGGCTTCTGTCTGTGCTGTGATTTCTTAAAGAGAAAAACATCAAAAAAGCAACATGACTCATGCTAGTTGGATTTTTTTTTTTCATTTTCAAGTAACACTAGATTTCTTTTAAGAGGCTTTCAGAAGAATCATCCTCAGATCATTCTCCACACAAAGCCTACTTGCATGTAACAGTCATTTTCCACGCCATCACGACACAAGTGCCTTAGAAATGAAGAAAAGGAAGAGGAGACTTTTTCGGCGGTTTGAGGAAATGCTTCAAAAAAATTAAGGTCAATGGGCTAATTTCAGAGTGGCTGAGCATCACCGTGAGCAGAGGATGTTCGTGACTCCGGAGCTGTTTCGGGAAGGCTCACGGGAGTGCGCAGGCAGCAGGACAGGCTGCACCCAGCCATGTCCTACCCCAGGAGACCAGGGAACAGGGCAGAGAAACCCCTTTCCCCTGGCTTTTGCAGTGTGTGCTGTTCCTCAGCTCTTCCTCATGCTCTTTTTGAGAGCATACGAAGCGTGCCAGGGGTTCGGCAGCCAGCGAGGGAAATGAAGCGATGTCACTACATTAAAAAGCATACAGCGCTGCATCTTCTCAAGTATATCATAAACTGGTCAGCACCATATTCAAACTCTAGCCCATGTCCTGAGGCCAGCTGCTATGCCTGCTGCTGCCCCTCACGTAGGTTCATGTCCTCTCTGGAGGTTTTGGATGCTTGGAAAAAAACAGTTTTCATCATCGGCGTGGAAACTGGCTGCTGGGCAGGTGCAGAGCCAGAGCCCTCCAGTACCTTTCTGTTTCTGTAAGAAGTCGATGGTCCTCTGCAGTATTGTGGACTTGTCCATCTTGAGAGGGTGGCCGTGGCCCTGCAGCATCGTGCAAAGCTCTTTGATGAGGACATTGAACTGGTCTCTCCTCTTCTTTTCAGATTTGTTGCGTGATGCCCTGGGTGACAGAAACATAAATGCCGCTAAGTAAAACGATGGACACACAGCTCAACCCAGGGAGAGGTAAATGGCCCTGTCTCAGGAAAACACTTTAAATACAAGAATCTAAACTCTGCTGGGACTGCTCATTTGTTTAAAATCAAACTCGGGTGTAAGCACCTTGAGCAGGACTGAGCTCACCGTCAGCAAGGAGGTAACAAATATGATTTACATTCATTTGAGCGAGACCATACCCGTATGTAGACTTCAGCAGCGGTTCCCATTGTTTCAGAAGCGGTGATAATGATGTGAAGGTGTTACGGGTGAAATTTCTCCAGTAAGAGAAGCCTTGGCATCTACACGCTTGTGTTTTGCCCACCTCGTTTTTATGAACTTTTGTTTTGCAGTTAGTACACACACTATAAAGGTCAAAGTGCGAAGGATTCCTTATTCCCTGACTTATACTTGCAAAAGTAATTTACAGACAGACAATGCCATGCAGAGACATCTCAACTGCAGAACGGAGTTGAATGAAACACATGCTCTTGTATCTGGTTTTGAAAATCTGCTGCCACGATATATGAAACTGGGAACGTTAAAGAGTCTGGCTGCAGAAACCACAGACAAGTTTCCAGCTTGCGTTAATACAATTTAAGAATGTTTTATTAGGGTTTTCCCCTCCATTAAAACAATAAAGAAGAAAGCAAATCCATTCAGTTTCTTCCAAAATGTTCTTTCCAATGGTCATATCTGAGATAAACCTATTTTCATACAACCTCTTCCAGCAGTAATTAATTTTCTTTACAAGCGTATTCATGATGATACATGCCTCCTGTGATCTAGACCGAGTGTGGTAGGCAGGAGGCACTTCCATTCATATTCAGGCTGGCATTTGGAGGTTCCCAGATCCAGCATTTGCGTTCACAGCTATCTCTGATTTGGCACTCGGGTACGATGACTAATTAGAACTGAGCCAAACGCTTCTCTGAAGGGAGACTAACTCATACCTGTGCTAAAGCAGGACTGCTCTCTAAGTCTCACGGGGAACTCTGCCCCGGGTGGGCAGCACTGCATGATGTCAGTAAAATCACAGGTCAGGAGTCTTGCATCAGGATAATAAATAGCCATAGGATAACACGAGATTCTGAGGGCACGACAATGTAATTTAAGGACCACTCAGCTGATTAACCCATTGTAGGGGTGGTCAAACACACTATGAAAAGCTTGAAAATGGTGACTTAATTATGCTGTTGGTGCTCTGCTGTATATAGCCTGTAAACTGCCTGGGGGTTTTGCCTCTGACATCAGTGGTCCCAAGTACTTTTTCAGGCATCGGCCAACACGGCATTAACAGTTCTCCCCTGAGAGAGCTTCCACTGTCAGCGCTCTGTGCATGCCTTCGTACCTCTTTGCCCTGTCCTTCTCATCTTCATCCATCAGTTCGTCTACACAACACAGGGCTCTGGAAGGAAAAGACAGAAGGACTTACTGAGACATATTCCCTGATCTTGTTGATGATGTCAGAATAGGGAGCTCACTGGTTTGTACTTCACGACCTCCTGGACGTTTCATTCTTCCCTTTCCCAAACTCCACTCTCGTTACGTAGCTTCTTGCTTGTTCTGTCAGCTACTGAGGTTTCAGAAGTGAGACCGTTGCTATATGCCCAAACATACAGCTACCATAAGCATGATTTAGAGGGAAGGAAGGAAGAGCCAGGAGCCCCTCGGTCCGCCTTTGCGCTGCCCTCTGCCACAGGACGGGGAACCCTGCTGACGCACTGAACTCTGCACAGGAATCAGCACCTCCCTTGTCAGTGCGAGAGCCAGTTTGACTCTGATGTCTGTATTAGGCAGCGTGTGCCTGATCCTGTTTTGTGAAATCCCACGGGCTGCTGGCTGACTTCAAGCATTGCAAGGCTTGAAATGCATCTGAGATTTCTTTCCCAGTGGAAGGGCATAGGAGGAAGGAGGAAACTGTGCTAATCCCCCAAAGGATTAGTATTAGCCAACAGCAGGGTACTATCAGGACGTCTAAGAGGTGATATGATAGATGGGTTCATCCAAAGCACCCTGCAGCCAATGACTGCTGCCTGCACTGGTGGACTTCCACCACATCATCTGAGCTGCATCCTGCCACTGGGATTCATACCCAAGGCTTCAAGTTAAAGCTTCCTCACCCGGCACTAGCCAGTGAAAAGAAGGGAATGTGACCAGAGTTCCCTGGGTTCTGCATGTCCCTGCACCAGAACAGTCATTGTGAGCTGCTGCCTTTACTTTATTAGGACAGGGAACTGCTGGAGAGGGTGCAGCAAAGGGCTACAAAGATGATTAGGGGGCTGGAACACCTCTCTCATGAAGAAAGGCTGAGGGATTTGGCTCTCTTCAGTCTGGAAGAAAGACGACTGAGGGGGGACCTTATCAACACTTATAAATACTTAAAGGGTGGGTGTCAGGAGGATGGGACCAGGCCCTTTTCAGTGGTGCCCAGCAACAGGACAAGAGGTAATGGGCACAAACTTGAGCATAGCAAGTTCCACCTAAACATGAGGAGGAACTTCTTTCCTTTGAGGGTGGCAGAGCCCTGGAACAGGCTGCCCAGAGAGGTGGTGGAGTCTCTGTCCCTGGAGGCATTCAAAACCCGCCTGGACACGTTCCTGTGCAACCTGCTCTGGGTGACCCTGCTCTGGCAGGGGGTTGGACTAGATGATCTCCAGAGGTCCCTTCCAACCCTACCATTCTGTGATTCTGTGATTAAAGTGTTCCTGCAGCACAGGTAAGTTGGCAACAATTCCAGTAAGGACACGGTACCCTCAAGCCCTGTGAAATGATGGAAAATTCAACATAAGGGTAACTTCTTCACTGGCACCTTGCTTTTTGTGACTCAGATGGGCTGAGTCTGAGGGACGGGGCGCCAGGCAGATGCAGACAAGCCAGCTGCCATCACTCCATGCTGCATCACCTGGGTCAGCTCTGCTGGCTTGCACCCACCTCAGACACCTTCAAAGAGGAGATCGCACCCGTCCCCGACATCAGCACCAACCTGCCTCCATCTCTAGCGAGCCCTTTCACTGGCGAAACCCTCCCACCCCACGCGAGGGGCATTTTTCAATGGGTACGTCCAAATGTTTTTCCCTGCTTTAAGACTATTCCAAGTTCAAACAACCCGGTGGCTATAAAAGTAACACCAAATAAAACCACCCACAACCGACAGGAAGACAAAGATGCTGCTCACAGTAAAAAGCTACAAAAATTTACCCTCCCTCCAGGGCAAGGATCTCCCTCCCTGCGGATGACCTGGACAGAAGAAACTGTATGATTTCTTTTGTCCCAAAATAGGAATGCACTCCATGGGGAGGGAGTGGTTCTCACTGCCTGAGTCACTGAGAGCTATGAGCCAAATTAGAAATTACCTGTTCTATTCCTCAGATTCATCAGTCCAGACTGACGGAGTAGGATTAGCACTTCTTATCACCATGTAAATAGAGACGGAGAAAAATTAATCCTGGAAGGAAAAGCAAATCCAGTTAAAACACAGTTGCAGGCAAGACTTAGCCCAGATTGCAGCAATCACTTCAAGCTGAAAACGGCTACCGCCATAAACTAAATGCTCAAGTACAACTGTTGAAAGCTCAGCAAAGCCTCCAGGAACTGGAGCTGGACTGTGTTCTGAGGCTCCTGGCTCTGTGTGCACCACCTGCTGCTGCAGAAGAAGCCTGGGAAGGCCAACTTGACCTCTCGTGTCCAAAAAGCCATGTAGCCCAGCAGGGTGGAGGAATGACCTTGCTAGCCTGGGGCCACTGAGGATTGATCAGTGACCTTCCAAAGTATGACAGTTTACCTGGCATGCGTGCTATGAAAACTGGTGAGTATGAACGATCCATACTTCATCTATCCAATCTTGCAATCAAAAACCTCCTTCAAGATGGATGTGATCACCTAAACTCAGCGCAAGCCACAACCACCCACCTGTGGACAGATTCAAGGCCTCCCACTAAGATTTGCTGCTGATGGGACACACGTCTCCATTTTGTTTGTGATTTAAATGGTTACTAATGAACACCCTGAACTCTTGGCTATACCCACACCACAGTGCCCATCTCCCTGAAACCGTCGCTGTTGAAATTTGTTTGGCTTCAGATGAGGCTCATTCTCAGGAAGGATATGGATGCAACGAAACCGTCCATGACTGACAGGAATATCTTCAACAACAGCCAAATGCTGGGCTTCCAAATTGAACAAGCCTTTAATGCCCTTGAAGTGACCTCCCTGCTTTGAGCCCACGTTCATGGCTGTTTCTCCTGTTACCATTAGTTCCAGCATCAGCTCAAGGCACTGCAAAAAACCTCCCTGCCGCTACCAGGGATTCCGTATTTGCAACCACGGTGAACAAGCAAACTTTCCCCCACATTTTTGACCGTCTAAAGGACTAGCAAGAGCCTGTTTGTTTCTCTAGCTAGTGAAAATGCCTCAAAGGGAAGGAAACACAAGAAGGTGGCTGAAGAACCACTGCAAGAGACACACATCAGACACGCAGGCGGACGGGGAAGGGGCTGACAACGTGGGGCTGCTGCTGAACACCACGAGCAACTCGGATCCTGAGCAGTGACACGGTGAGAATGCTTCGCAGGGAAGGTTTTCTGCAAGTCACGTGAGACCACGGGCCAAATTCCTGCTCATTGCAGCTAAATGGAATGATGTCAGACCATTTGCTCAAAAAAAATGTTTCAGATAAAGCGGGATATGGTGGTTGTAAATGTAATATGGAAGTCACCTGCAAGAGGCCTGAACCTCCTGACACAACAGAAGTACAGGAGTAACATATAAAATACCTAGTGTGTTTCAGTGGTAAGTGATTCGGCAAAACAATGCAGTTGGGATGAAGTGATCGTTTTCAGCTTGGAACATGAACTTCCAGGGAAAACCTCACGCAACTCCTGATATCCCCCGTGAAGCCGCAACTGCAAACAACAGCTAGGTAACAAGTTTAAACAGGGCGGATCTGCTTCGCTTCTGCTCTCACGGTCGTCGTATGCCGGTCACGTTACAAGCTTTTATCCTAGGTCGAAAGGAGCATGTGAGCTTATTTGTTACCCTGGTGAGCTATCATAGAGCTGAGGTGCTTATCTTGGTCACTGCTCCTCATCGGTCAGCGCTGGTTTATCAAAACCACACAGTCGCTTTTCCTCTAGAAGGATGACTCATACTGAACTTTTGCTAACTCATAATAATTTCTGAGATACGTAGGTATAAAGAAGATTCTTTTTAAAGCAACGGGTTAAATTCTAAAAAACCACTTGCGAGTACACAAACAGATCTATTACAATTTTTCAGGAAACATTTTTTCTATATGGGCTTAAGTATGCAAAAATTCAGCCAAACAAAAGGATCCTTCCCGAGCTTTGAGTGCAAAGCTTTAAGCAGAAATCTTTGCACTGCCTTGCCCATAGGTTGTCTGACAACTGGAAACTCCTGAGAAGCCTGGCAGGTTTTCTGCCTTGTACTTGCGGTTGCCCAACCAGCCAGCTTGAACAGCAGTAAGCTGAGGGAAGCCGTTTGGTCACTGAGGGAGACAACAGTCCGGTTAATGCTCTAAATTGGGAAACAAAGCCCCAGTTCTCCACTCTCCAGCAGCAGCTATCACATCCCGCTGCCGCACGGCCGATGTGAGCTGCAAGGGGCAGAGGAACAAGGCTTCCCAGGACAGTCCCAGTGGGACAACCCCAACGAACTTGAGAGATGTCCTCAGTCAACACCGCCAGCCTTCGAGGCTCTGACAGAATAAATGGCCATAAAAGAATTCCCAGGCCCTTTTTGCATGATGCAGCAGGATGGGTGAGCTACAAAAAGCCTTAGCAGAAGACACCTAAGGACAAAATATTCTTAACCGGATTAAGCACTTCAGGTCTACATTTAGCAAAGTGCTTTTTGTCTTGTTATGAGCCAGAGCTAAATATAGTAACCAGAATACTTAAGAATAGTTTCATAAGGGTTGTATACACTCCTCAGCAAGATAAGGCACTTAGCACTACTGACAGCAGTATGTCTGCATGTTAAGAGTATTTTAGATGGCTCTAAATAGAATCTCTTTGACCTTAACTGTATTAACCAGAGGGATCAAAATTTATTTATTGCCTCCTGAAAATCCTCTCCTGCAGCACTTGGAGAGACGGATTCCTGAACTCGATGGGCAGGTAAAGAGAGAGGACACTTGCCAGTGCATTGTTTTTCACCCCGCCTGCGACAGGTGAGGATCAGCTCTCCCACAAAGAAACGCACATCCATCGCTGCTTAATGACCTCTGTAAAGGGAAAAGATTTTTCTTCCCGTGTACAGGGAGTCTCAAAAAAACACTCATAGCATTTTAAGGGCAAGTTATATTTTAGACTTTTCAAATATCACGGTATTTGAAGTTGTTTCCAGGGTTACAGAAAGGGTAATGTAGTATGACAGCCTTAACAAGACAAATGGACTTCTCAGACACACAGCTAATAGCTTAAGCGCTATTCCATGCTATCTGCAATATTCTCGCACATTTTTTACTGAAGAGAGAATGGGAGAGGGAACTTGTTTAAAATTCTTTGTGTTGCAGAACTGTCTGGCTTCAGGAGCTATCTAAAACTGCAGAGTTTTCACTAAAGAAAATGTTTATTTATCGGCTTGCTGCAAATCATCAAAATATTAACATTACCTTAGAATAACTCTTAATGGAACATCACATTAGTAAGAATTACCCCCTGGAAACAACAGTTCCTATGAATGCTTCATTACAGCTTTAATTTTAATTATTTGGTGATGTCACTGATGGTAAGGTGACACAAAGATCACTCTGTGAGTGTCACGCTGCACATTTCTTTGTGAGCAGTGGCAAATAAAGCTTTCATTGGTCACCTAAAAAAGGTCCCCGAACCCAGCTAATTTGATGGCTTTTCCCAACTACATCAACTGCTCTAATTAAAAATATTCTCTGTGCGTAAAAACTTTGTTGTACTCGCATTAAATTTTTCATAAAATTTTGCATTTGAGTAACGTACGGCAGTTAGGGAGGCTTCAACTCTGTACTGTAGGAAACATTTTAATTATGGAAATGTGCTGTGCTAATAATTTCCACAGATTTTACATGCAACGAATTCGGCAGAGAGCCCTCAATTACAAGATGCAGCATTTCGTGGCACAATGCAGCCATAAATAAGAGCGTTAATGCCTTCTCCAGCAATACGATTTATATGTCAATACGCCAATGTTTCATTCTTCTTGAGGCGAGAGGAGGGCATGGCTGTCGTTGACAGCTAAACAGCTGATCTAATTTTTAAAAGGCAGAATTTAACCTTTTCAAGTAAAGTGCTACGCTTCAATTATAAGATGCTAATGTGAATGGCATTTGAAGCACCAAACAGTGCTGCTGTTCAGCACAAGAAGCGCTCACCGCCTCCGTTCAGGCCCCGCAGGCCGTCCTGCGCCGCCGAGCCACCCCGGCATCAGCCGTCGCGGGGAGCAGAGGGGAAGCCACGGCAGCGGTTCCCACAGCTTTATAAGAGAAAGGCCTTTCTCTTTCATTGAGCAGACTCCAGTGACAAAGTTACCCGCCTTTGGGACAAATGCTTCCGGACAGGCTTTGTCCCAGTGAGCCAGCAACAGGCGCAATAGGAGCTCTGCAGGGCTACGGCATTACCCTCTGCCGGAGTACCCCATGGGCACTGCCTCGCCGCTGCCGCAGCACAGATCAGCGTGAAGACGCCATGCAGAAATGCAAAAACCAAAACGTTATCTGCATTGTTTGACCTGCTTGCTTTTATTTTTTTTTTTCTGCTTGCATTTTACCCTCTCCCTTCCATGCTGTACCTTGTCTTCTGTTGTTCTTCGTTCTTTCCTGCTCTTTCACTTATCCCCGTTACTTAACATCCATTGGTTTGCAATTCAGAGAACTGGATCTTCCTTGAACATAGTTTCTCTCCATCTCGTTATCTCTTATGTCATCTGCCTTCATCTTTCCATTGCTTTTTCTTCTCTGCGTCCTTCACTTTCCTCTTCTCAGAAGAGAAAAAAAATGTTATAACGATCTCAGTGTTGACAATCAATCAGCCATTCAGCTGTGGGAGCTCTTGGCTTGCCCAGCTCTGAGGCACGCAGGACTGCCAAATTCTCTTTAGGGACACGCTGCCTTAGGGATCACGCTGGTGGGAATCAGATGGGTGTCTTCAACATGGTCAGCTCCCACACCGCCTCGGTCCAGCTCTAGGAGCACTGGCTCCTGTCCTGTCTCATAGCTCCTAATTCCAGTTTCAGACCCTTTGCCTCTTTGGAGGCACTGGGATCCCCCTCAGTTCAGCTCCATTCTTCACAGAAACACGGCCCCACACCTCCATCTCTACCAGGATGGCTGAGGGAAATGGTCCTGTCCGGCACGCTCGTCTGGGGCAGCTAACGCACGCCTTCCCTCTTTGGGGGTGTCGAGGCAGGGTGACGTGCCGGGACTGCACCTATATTGTAACACAGCATCTTTGTTTTCCAGAGCACGGGCAAGGGCGGTGAATCAGTGAGGGAACCAAATATTCTGTCCGCTTTTGTTAACCTGCCAGAAGTGGACTTTCTGTGCCACTATTGTAACTACTGCATCTCGATGTGCTCACTCCTCTACGGCATACTCTCCCCTGGTTTATTGAGCTCTAAATTTAGCTTGTTACTTGTGACAGATTTATTACTACATTCATTATAGCAGAAACGGCTTCAGACAGAAGCTAAGAGGTGCCCAAAGAAAATGGATTATACAAAACAATTACACCATAAAAAAGGCTGTATCAGAACACTGTGATTCAGCACAGAAATGAAATGAAAGATACAGGGAGGAACAATGGTGGTGTGCTGTTCTTTTTTTTTTGTTTTTTGGTCTTTTTAACCAGGATATGGCGTTTTCTGACAAAAGGAAGGGGGAAAAGGATTAAAAACTGACAGACACTTGAAAAGAAAAGATGATTACTGGAACATTTTGTCCTCTAGGATTTTTGTCAGATCCTGGAGAAAATAGCTGGCCAAGTTTGTTCTGTTCCAGCAAATTACTGAACCTTGCAGGGTAAAGATACAACATTGTAGAATATTATTTAAAATGTCTTCAGGGTTTCCGTAACAAGAAGGGCATGCATTTAATTAACTATATCAGTATGTCTAATAGCCCCTTAAAAGTCTCAAAACATGGCAAAAGGCGGAACTGCTGATTCCCAGTGGTACAAAACTGCACTTCTCCTGGCACAAGCAGGGTAGGATAAAAACGCAAATAATACTTCTTCTGCAGTCTTGGATGAATACCTGTGTTCATTTGTAGCCAAATGAAGGTAAATGTGTGCTGCGGTATGAGATGATGATATCTAACCCGTAAACAATTCTTTAACACACCTGACTCAGTCAGACATAAAGCCAAATAATCCTCAAATAATAACATCATTTTCCCTCGTGTAGGATGGGAGCAGAGGCAGTTGTCCACAGTTAATCCTTCAGCAGAAATCGAGATGTGTGTTTTCATGGGACTATTTCCAGGAAAGTCACACAGAGCTGAAGAGAAGGCAGCGCTATTGAAATCTAACAGTCAGAACAGAATATTCTCCAAACCTTCCATCAAATACGAATGATCTTAAAGCTCTGCTTCTGCTTATGGCTGATCCTGATGGTGCAAATGCATGTGGGTGGGTGGGTACACAGGCACACGTATATAAAAAACCATTTTACTTCAGAGCAATTTAAAAAAAAAAAAAAAACAAACAAAAAAACCCCCAAAAAACCCAAGGAGAGCAATTTCTACCAAGGAAAGCAGTGGTGACACTCAGGATGACTCCTGCCCCGCTCGCCTCCTGATGTTGGAAGTTAGGTAACCGTTCCTGCTGGGTGCATGCGAAGGGAGGGTGAGCAGGGCTCCCTCTCTCCTGCCTCGGGCCACTTTCTATCACATCCACTTCTCTGGCAAATCACAAAGGATGGGGGGGTGCATGGGAAGGTTAACCCAATAAACTTCAGCGATGAAAAGAGTGGCTCAACAAGCTAAAAAAAAAAAAGTCCTCAGAGCCATTGATTCTGTAGCTTAAACAATACGGACAACATCTAATCATAAACCCACTGCGGAAATTCTGGCGAATTTCAGGGTGTCATTCAGAATAGTTTCAACACTATCATAGCAAACCCGTGAGGAACGTTTTTAAAAGAAACCACCAGTCTCTGCCAACTTGACAGCGTTGGCTTCCGCACCCACCGCCGAGCTGCCCCGGATGCGGGCGCGGAGCACCCGGACACCTCATGCTCCGTGTTCAGGGATCACCGGCTGGAGCTTCTCCCGGGGAGGTGCCGTGCGTTACTCCCACGAAGAGGACATAGTTTGCATCAACTGTATTTATGGCATCTAGCGAGGTCATTGGGTCCGTTTTCAGTTTCGGATTTTGTTTTGGCATCTATGTAGATACTAGGACAAACACGTCAAAGCTGTCTTTTTGGATGTGTTACCCTGAAATCCCTCTTGCAATTTCTTACCTCTTGTATTTACTATGGGTGGAACTCATCCCAAGCAGACAGCTACAGAAAGTCTATGTGTCATTAAACTACCTACTTTTACGCCTTACGCTCTCCATGTGCACAGAATAAATGTAATCATGAGGCAACAAAGCAAATCAGCTATCTAATTAAACTAAATACCTTCTCCTCTACTTTTCTCAGCAAGAGAACACCCCCCACAACCACCAGTTCATTGAAAGAGGTAATAGTGGCATTCATGTCCTTAGCTGTTCTCTTTTTCTCCTCAAACAATACATTTTTTGCTTTGTTTCTTCTTTGCCCTTCCCAGTCTTGTATATAAAGTTAATTGGTGGTGGTACAGATGAGGAGATGAGCACTTGTGCTTTGTGTTTGCTTGTGCTGGGGGTTGAACTCATAATGCAAAAATAAACCTAAGGCCCGAGGGCTGCTTGCCTTGCACTGTAAAAGCAGGGGCCTTCAACTGGGTCAGGAGTGGGTCCTAGGTGGTTCCAGGACCACACTTCCAAACTATTCTGCTCCAGCGAGGAGAAAAATGCTGTGTATGACTTGGCTTCAAAGTCCATCTGCTCACAGGTTGCAGGACCAGCAGATGGTGGGAGCTATTTGTGGACTGGAGGATTTTCCTTCAAACTCGAACACCTTCTGTCTACGTACAGCACTCCCCTGGCATTGCCCAGTTAATGTACCTCAGCTCACTTCAAAGCCTGACAGCAACCCAAGTCGATCTTGGAGGATGCACCTGCGAAAGTGCTGTACACTCCTACCACCCGTGAAAGGCAGAAGAGTCTACCAACTCCCCAGCCCATTTAATGAAAGGAGCCTCATACTGTCAGCACTCCTCCGCTACATGACCAGATGTTTAGCATAGCTGATCCACACCTGCACAGTAGGTCTGCCCCTTTCCAGCACGCACAGACTGACTGTATGTGACACAAATCAGAACCTCCTAGAAGCACACGGCTTAATACACCTCTGCTGCCCCGGCCACACTCAATGTGACGTCCCTGGATCCCTCCTCCAAGAAAGGACAACTCAGCTGGCTCCTCTGCTGCTGTTGGGCGACACGTGGGAAGGCAGCTGATGGGCTGGGGGCTGTACAGACAGTCTGCAGACAGGCGGCTATCCTTGACTCTGTCATTTCTGTGCTTCCTTAGATCTGCTTGGTCCTCTGTGCTGCCTGGGGAGCCCTTCGGCTGGTAAAATGGGAGGCCTCGGAAGTCTGGTTCTTGTTCAGCATCCTTTGATTTGTGCTGAACAACGTCTACTTTTCTGATGCTTTGCAAGCAGCTTGCTGCCATCCTCTCTCTCCTCTAATGCCTTTACATCAGGAAGCCTTGGTGCACTCCATAAACACAGTTACCCTTGTTGTACAAGTGAGGAAATGGGGGCACGCATTTTACTTCTGTCTCTTTTTACAAGCGTCCCAGTTTTGGGAAGCTGAATTTGAAAGAGTAAATGCAGTTACAGCCTAATTTTCAGTAATGCTGAAACCCAGCATAAGCACCTACAGACAATGCACATTTTGGAAAAGCTCGACCTAAATCATTGACCCAAGGTCACGCAGCAGAGTTAAGAAGTGAATCCAGATGTCCTCGTGATTAGCTCCGTCTATTGGCATTCAGTCAAGTCTTCCCTCCTAAAATAAGCTTCCTGAAGCATCTAAGACTATAGTCTTAGAACTCCCTTAAATACGCAGCACTGGTAACAACCGATTTTCAAATGAAGGAGGTGGAAAAAAACCCAATTCGTTATTTTTTCCTCAAGTGATCACTGACTGACCAATCAAAGGGCAGCTCAGAGTCATTTGATCTCAAACTTCTTCCTATAAATAAAAAAAGGAAGATTCTTCTCCCTTTTCAAACAACACGAAGAAAAAAAATGTTCTGCCTCAGTAATCCTAGACCTGAGTAACTTAATCTGCTCTCTGTTGCAATCTGTTTCCCATGTGTATCACCAGCCTGGAATTTCTGGAACTCAATACATAAGGAAGCTATTCAGAAAAAGGAAATACTACGACAAAAGGATTAGAGATAGGTCTGAACCAGATTGAAAGCCTCCCTATACCAGAGGAGAATTCAGCTCCTGATCCAGAGTTCAACTTCTTGACTTCCGCTCAAATCTCAAACCTAAAAACTGCCAAAATGACAAATTTCCCGGAGGCAGACCACCTCTGGTTCAGAGAGAGAAGAAATGAGAAGACAGGTTGAGGAGCCCCGCGGTGGTACTGCAGCAGAAGTGGAACAGCCCTAGCTGTCTGAACAGTAAAACTGCTCTATAGAATAGAATAAAATATTTTAGTTGGAAGGGAACTACAATGATCATCTAGTCCAACTGCCGGGCCAAAAGGTAAAGCATGTTATTAAGGGTATTGTCCAAATGCGTCTTGAACACTGACAGGCTTTGGGGCATCGACCAGCTCTTTCAGAAACCTGCTCTAGTGTTTGACCACCCTCTCGGTAAAGAAATGCTTCCTAATGTCCAGCCTATGTAAAAGACCTGTGAGAAAATTATAAAAAGCTTTAGTAGTTAAAATTCAAAGTCTCCCATGCAAGCTTACTTAGAGTTTTATCTACTTATCCATTAAATGAATATCAAAGGATTCACTGCAGCTGAGCTAACTGACCTCATTTTACATCTTTGGCTTCACACGTCCAAGTTCAAGCATAAGAAACTTCTTTACCCTCTTGGTGTGTTTAATTCTGGAGCATTCCAGGTATAATGTGCACATCAGTCAAAAGGAATTTAAACAAAGCCCTTACATTTCAAAATTTGTCTTATCCTCATTTGGCTCCGAGAATTTCAGCTGCTTGCCTTAAATGATCTACTCACATCTGCTCTCCAGCTGAGCCGTGTTCATGCCCCACTGACCTTACCGCTGCCATCTCTGTAATCTTGCAGCTGAGAATAACCAGCAACGCACCCAGCCCCTGTAAGCACCAAGAGCCTTTCAAGAAAGAGGAGGCAGAAAAGAATCAGCCTTTATATAACAGGGAAAAGAAGGATTTCAGAGAAAAACCATTGTTTGACTAAGGTGAGTAATGGGAGCCGCTCGCCTGAAGTGCCCTGGCCCAGCTCCCTTGGGCAATGGGAACTGGAGGCGTCAGCATCTTGCAGGATTATACTCCACAACGGCAGCTGGCAGATATTTTTCTAATAGAGGGCACAGCAGCATCGTTCACACTCATTTGATTCTATTTGCTGCCGTTCCTATTCAAACTCGGCTAATCCGATCAAGTTATTTCTTGGCCTGCGCCTTAAAGCTGAATAAGTAAACACCTTTCATAAGGTCTGAGCCCACTTGTTTCGAGTGTATGATTAAGGGCTGGACTCGAGTGTTATGGTGAGAAAACTCATCTCATTACTCAGAATTTCCAAAATCACTCACAGTTGTCTTGAAGTGGCTCTTTTCCATCCACTGTTTTACTTCCTGTGTTGCAAATCCATAATACGGTTGCAAAGGGTCCCAAACACTAAATGTACATTTGTGTCTCAGCTGCCTCTTTGAGCTGAGAATAGCCCATAATGGCACCAGTTAGACACTACGATGCAAAATATTTTCTGTGGCTACCAGACCTTCTCCACAGATGTCTCTTCTTGTTTACTATGAAGAAGACAGATGATAAATATAGCCAGCAAATGCATTTTGGACAAAGTTGTGCTCGTTTGTAGCATTTGCATTAACTAACGCTAGAAGACTTATGCAACGGGAAAGATGTTGATCCAAGTGTAATTCCACTGTTGTTACACCAAGGATGGATTTGAACTATTGAAGCTGACAAATTTCTTTTAAGAAGAACTGCTGCCACTTACTTATGTTACTGGTATTGTTAATAATATCACCGTTTGTTTTTTTTTTTCTTCTGTAAAACACCCCCTCCCTACTTCTCTTTCTCTTTTCTGAGACACTTTTAACTTCACATCCAATATTCTCTTTTGCACTATCTTGCCCACATCACTTCTCAATTCACTCCTCAAAAGACGGTTATTTGTTTTGAAGGCTTCAGGAATAAAAGAATATTTAAACAATTAACTGCAATCATATTCATCATTCTGCATGGTCCCGCTGATATGCGCTAGAAATATAACGAGAAAGCAAAACTTTCCTTCAGAAAGAAGAAAAGAGAAGATAAACATCCACAGATCTCTCTCTCTCTCTTATTACTTTGTTATCTTTTTTAGACTGCAAATATGTCAGTCACTGGAACACTTTCATACTAGGTCATTATTGTTGCACAAATTATGCACAAAGACCCAAGGCCTCATTCTGTCGTAGATAAGATATTCACACACGTCCTTTTTTCCCCCCCTTGCAGTTTATTTGCATGGCTGGATGGATAATCAACCATAATAACAAAATATGACTCAGCATGACTGAATGTCCACTTTGCTTTGGGGATTCTCTTTGGAGGTTTTTGTGTTGGGTTTTTTTTTTTAACTATTGAAGACCGGAAAAGATGTGTCTCTCCCAGATAATGCTCATGTAAAAAAGATTTGAGTAAACACAGAGACTCGGGGGAAAGGGAAGGGATCAAACAGCAACATTTCTGCTATCGTACCCTCAAAGAGGCTCTGGTCTCTCGCAGAGTGACCAGCGCTGCAGAGCGCACGGTCCCTCGTCACCCGCCACAGCACAGGCAGGGGGCAATTCTCACCGACAGTAGAGGACGGACACGGGACAGAGAACTGGTCATGTCCCACAAGGGTGGGGATCTCTGAAATTAAGGACATATGGTTGGGGTTTTTTTTCCTCATTTTCTTAATGCTGTCTATGGATTACAATTGTGCAAGCATGCGTAAAATTTTAAAATATGCTCTATTGCACATCTGTGATGGTCCAGTACTAAGAATCCTCCTAGTATGAGTCAAAATCAAGACTACAATACAACCAGCAAATTAAATACATGGGTCCATCTCTCTCGAAGGATAACTCTCCTCCACTAAGTAAGTAGTTAATGGCAGCAGTGATGGATACTGCCACCCTGCTGAGCACCCCTGGCTGTACGGATGTGGCTGACAAGGACGGTGGATATGTGCCTATAGACATCTATAGTCCTGGGTTTCAAGTAAGAGACTGGGCCAGCTGAAAAGGCTGCAGAGGGAGATCACACCTCACCTGGGACAAAGTGAAAAGAGCACTGAAAAGCTTGGCCCTTCATTTAGATAGATCCATTGGCACATGCCTCCTTTTTTAAACATCTGTGTAACTCTTGAAATGGCGAAAACAGTGGGATTTGTTTGTGTTTCCAGAATTAGGATAAACATGAATTTATTACCTAGGGCTTTCCTGACCAAAGCGCCTTAAACCATATATCCATAGGCTAACAATGTCCATACTGTATTTAACACAACAAAATTAGGCTGGCTGAGAAAATACACATTAAAACCAGCTGATGAAAAGAATCATACCGTAATGTACGCTCATAAAAAACACATGGGTTAAAAGGGAGCTTGTTTCTGTGATAATCTGACGACGTAATACCACCAAGGCCAGCAAGTTCCCTGACAAACATCTACGCAGCAGCATGAGGCCAGCAGCAGAAGTTAAAAACACCCATGACCTTTAGCTGGCAGCCCCAGTTTCCTCAGAATTTCACATCATGTTCGAGAGGCAAATATCATCTGTAATCCCAACCTCCTCCTTTCATGCACTGCTTTTGTGCATGTGTCCTAAGAAAAATCACAAGCAAACTATACAATCGTTTAGCCAAAACTCAAGCCGGGAAAGCATTCAATCAGGCAGAGAGAAAAGTTAACTTCCTCCTTCCTTTTCTTCCTCTCATCAGCCCTTCCGCAAAAGATCAGTAGTAAAATTCCTATCGACTTCACTGAAATGAGTATTACACCCGTCCTGACTGAACATTAAAGTTTCTTCCAAATTAATTCAGTTTTCTTTTCAGCAAGCGAGAATTGCAGAACAAACAAGAAATTAAAGCCATGTCCTGAATTATTGCTTACGTATAGCCCGTGCTTCAGAGAGCCAGCGGGGTTACCGCGTAGCAATGGCACGACAGGGGCACGGAGCACACAGTCCCAGCTCAGCTCCCAGCCAAGGGCTGCGGCCACCACCGAAGCCTGGCATCGGGGGGCAGGTGCAAAACCGAGGCAGAGGATGGAGGTTTTGGTGCTTGGGCTGTCATCTTCCTACTGAAGCCAAAATCTGTGCCACGATCATGTCCCCATGGCAAAATCTGCAGCTTTGTGCCCATCCTGTAGACAAATGCGGCACGTTGTAAACCAGGATGAAGGTGGCCGTGTTTATTAGGGTTAAGCACGTTGGGCTCTCTTCAAAGCGAGCCCCTGGTTATGATCAGTGCTGTCACAAAAGTAATCCAAAATACCCAAGCTGTCTTCTTCTACACTGAGGTTTAAATGAATAAGAAATCAAGTACAGAACCACAAAATGCTTCTCTTCAGCCTCAGAAGCTTGTTTACCGTTGCCGTAGTAGCTGAATTGCTGAATGAAATATTTACAACTATTCATGCAATCAAACTCATTTTCCTTAGGAAATAACTGATTAGGTATCTCACATCTGCTCCTGACAATGATTTAAGCCTGTGCTGATCCATATCTAGACCTGACATGAATGTTAATGTTTCAGAAACAGTCATCCTTAATAGGAGGGTGACGACAGGCTGCCCGGGTCTGGTGGCGATTGGCTGCAATTGGGAACTTCTCTATCTACAGGTGAAGGATGACACAATCAGCCCACAATTTTCTCTAACCTTATGACCTGGGGCTTAGGAAGCCTGGCAGGAGACAGACGCTAGAGCAGAGCTTGACGCGGAATTATCTTGAGAATTATCTTCCTATCCCCGTCAAAAGTTTTTAATATCTCACAGATGTTTGCTTCCTCTCTGCAGAGCAGCAATCCTGCTCTGCCGGACTCCAGCGTTGCACGTCATCCTTCCAGCAACGTTTCACCATCAGGGCTCTTTGATTGAAGCTGCTGCAAGTGTTGCAAAGCTGGGAGGAAAATCAGCTGCTAGTAAAGCTGGTTGAAATAATTCCCTAATAAAACATGATGTTCATGTCAGGAAAGACACAAAAGTAAATTCCACATTTTTGCTCAAAAAAAATAGCTGTTTTATGGATAAACAGTCAATGCCAATGCGCTATTCGAAACAAAGAGAGAAATCTAATGTTTAGTTAATCTGATTTAATTCATCCAGCCATCTTTCTTTTCCACAGCCACCTTTCTTTTCCAACTTACTGAAGAAGCAGGAAAAAGAAGTATTTATCGCAATGGCTCCAAACTCCATACTCTTAGTTACTGCACAGAGCAAGGGAGAAATATCGGCCCCTCTCAGGTCAACTGCAAAGCTCTTCAATGTTGTGCCAAAGATGCCAATGACAAAGGTGATGATCTGTATTACTGCTCCCGCTGGCAAGGCGCATCCATTGAGATAATAGTGCTTCCCAAGTTCTGACAAGAGCAACTAGGTCAGAAGAAAACTTTTGGCAACACCTATAATCACTGCAAATTTTACTTCAAGGTCAAGGAACCAAATAAAAACGACTGAAGAAACAGAACATTGGCCTGCAAAGGACCTTGTAGAGCTGTAAATCAAATATAAACGAAGTCTATATAAGTGTCTGAACAGTAATCTCTGGAACAGTCAGGAATGCCTCATAAAAGTAGATTTCAAACACAATCCAAAGAAGATTAAGCAGACAATTCATCCCTCTCAGGACTTCCATACATCATAAATAGGCATTATGCCTTCTATGTAAAGCAGCTCATTATCTGATTTATTCACCGATATCTCTTCTTATTCAAACAACTCAAACTGGACTGTATTAGAAAATCCCAGAATAGTTTGCTCGGCACTGCAGCTTTTGAAATAAGATTATATTTATAAAATTTTACTTACTGGGCAATCAAATTCATGTTAATATAATACACTATCTCTAAGGACAATTTTTAAGAAAGATGCTATTCCAGCTGGATCACTTATTAATATTCATATGCTTGCCTTCAAAAAAAAAAAATCAGAACACAGAAGTTGTTCTTTGCGTTAGTCTTTTTTCCATCCCTCAAGCGAAAGCAGAGATTCTGCTCTAGTCACAACAGCTTAGTACCAACAAACTAATCAGTCTAACACTCTACATCTTGATAGGTCTACTAATTGCCTTTTTAACTATGAATATACCCAAGATAAGGAATTCATCTCCAGATTCGAAACATGAGCCTTGGATAAGACAAAGTTCTGATTCAGGCTCATTTCTTGTTTCCAAATGATTTAGTGGCACTTTAAGTCCATTGCATTTATTCTTCTCCCATTTTAGGTAATGGATCTTTGCCCTTCCCAGACAGTACACCAGGACTACTACAGAATCATACATGCTCCCCTACCATAATAACCTTCTTCTGGGACCCCCTCCTTTCAAACTCCAAATTATTTCCAGAAAGTAGAAAAAAAGGAGTTGTAGACAATTTTCCCACGTAACAAAATTTTCAGCACGGATTCCCGAGTTGTGCAAACTTCCCCAAATAATGGGCTTCTGCTCCGGGCCCGGTGACACATAGATACCAGGAGGTCTTGCAGTGTAAGACCCAAGTCCCAAGAGACGCGAAGATGCCCCAGATAAAGAAAGTGATTTAGATTCACGGAAGTCCATGCTCCAGCAGAACAAGCAATGGGAATTGCCTGTCCCAGGACTGGCACCCACAGGCCAATCCATACTCCCTCTGCAATTACACAGCTCCCCATCACCGCTGCCATGCGGGAGGCAAACCCCAGAGCTTATGATGGAAAGAAAATAAAGTAACTCACTTTTTCTGTGTTGACACATTTTCTCCACTAATGACAAGGCTCAGCCCTCTGCAATAAGCAAGATTAAATAGAAAATGTCTGTGTTAAGATTAGCACAAAGAGTTTGTTTTATTAATACTTCCTACTGCGCCCCTTCCATTAAAAGCCTGCCCCAAAACGAAACCAATTTTGCCAATTATTCTATTTGAGAGAAAAAGTAAACTGTTGATATCCATCTTTAACACATGCAGAGTCAACCAAAGTCCCACCTTTTTTTTTCCGCACAGGACTCGCTTAACACACACACACACTTAATGCATCACTTCATAAAATTTGGTTGGAAACAGTTTGATCGGAGTGAATATTCTTAATTTACTGTAAATCGTGCCAGTGTACATTGCACTCAGGGACAGGACGAACAGGTTTATGGTCAAACTTCCTCAGCAAGGGGTGTAACCCTCCCCAGCTATTACAGCCTCTCTAATTGCTGTGTTTGCTGTGACAAGCCAACAGCGGACCAAACACACAGCATCCTCCTCCATACATAAAAACAGATTTGCAGTTTGTGCAGTAGAGCCTTAAACAGCCTAAACCCAAGGGCTGACTCTCAGGGACGTTTATTTTTCTCTTCAGCTGATGCTCTGGGAGAGGTTCTCGCTGCACAGAAGTTGATGGAAATTGAACCTTTGCCTTCATCAGGGCCAGGGTTCGTCTCATCCCCTCCAGATAAAACCTCTGCGGTCGCTTGAAAAATCTTCCTATAATGCTGCCATGTCTATGCAAAATAATTAACGGCAATGGGAGCTATTATCAGCTCATCTATCATTCATTTATTTCTCCAAAAAATGGTTTACTTAGTATGTTGCTTATGGCCAAAACTTTATTGTCCTGAAGCAATAACCACGCTGTGCTGTGCGTTAAAACAAGATTAAAGTAGGCTGAGCCCAGAAGAGAGTAAACAAACCTTATTAATTTCTTTTAAGCATGTGTGTATGCGTGTGTTTGTGGGCTGAACAGATGAAGCAAGAGAGGAGATTAGCATTTTTATGGATATGATTCCTGCCATTGCTACATACTTGAAAATCTTGCCTAAGCTCGGGCAGTTTGTAAACAAGAATAAACACACCTACAAATATCTTTGCGTTTATCACAGAATGGATTATCTATTAGTCAATCAATTAATCAATCTCTCTATACCTGGCACTCAACAGAGCACCTCACATTGACTTATAGGTCACCTGTGGGTGAGGGGGAACACAAGTGGTGGGGTGACAGAGGTCCAGGGTAAGCTGAGCCATGACCCTGCCATGGGGAAGAGGGGGGCTTGCCCAAACCCCTGCCCAGAGCCAGGGCACAGAGCGCAGCCCCAGGGGCAACTGCAGGTACAACACAGCTACCGGCCAAGCCCCAGGTACTCGGTGCTCACTGTAAAACTTCACATTTTTCTGGTTTATGCAGCAAATCCCTGAGAAGCAGCCCTGGGAGACTGAGGTCCCAGAAGCCGACGAGGGTGACGTGCAGGGTGGCATAGTCCTCCAACGCCGTGTCAGTGGTGGTGTGGGGAAGACCAAGCCCCTTGCTCTCCCCGTCCGCTCGGGACTCCTGGGTGTTGAGGACCTGGTGGGAGGGGGGCATAGTTGTCCCCAGTCCATCTGCTCCGCAAAAGGCGGGTAGCGCTAGTGTTCAAGGCAGTTTTTAGCCAGTGTCACATCTTCAATCATACCCAGAATATGCACATCACGAACAAACCCTCCTATGCTCGTCTTTCTTCCACCACCATCAACGGGAGGCCATTTCCAACTGCTGATGTGTGCGCTTGGGTGTGTTTGTGTGTGTGTGTATCAGTTTTCCAAAGGCAGAGCTCCAAGGTCTTGCTCTGCCTCCCTCCCTCTTCGGGAAAGATATATTTTACAGTGTTCCCTGTGACAATGTTTAGCGAGCCTCTTGGTTACCATAGCGCTATGCACTAAAGAAATGTCGACAAATTAATCAATTATACAATTGTGTTTGCCTAAGAACACAAGTCACAGTTAGATGATTCAATGCATTTCAACAGCTCCATGGAGTTTGGTTAACACACTTCCTCTTCTACCATCTCAATATTATCCTCATCTGCACTGTCATTTTTCCATATTTCAATTTCTCTTTACAGGCAGCTTATCAGGTATGTGATCTCTGCTTCAGGCTAAGTCAAGCTGTTTTCCTTCTTGCTTGCCTGCTTGTTTTCTGTCCCTTTTTTTTTTTCTTTGCTTCTCTCTTTCTTGTAATAAGATGCACATCATGCATTCAACTTTCCTATAACAGAACAGTGTTTTTAAAATTACTAATCCATCACTAATGCCTAGCAATCTCTTACTTCGTCAAGAGGTTATCCTGCACAACTTACAGAATTTTGCTCTGACCTGCACCAGAGCAGAGCTGATTTTAAGTCCAGCTGTGCAACTTATTTTAGGAATATCAGGTGGAAAGGGAACGGTGGGGACACCAACGCCAGCACTGCGGTCTTGGAAAACAACACTATTAATGGCTACTTCACAACATCTCCTCAACCTGCCGAGGTGCACCAGGAGCCCCAGAATGTTTCCTCACATCCTACAACAAACTTACGATACACATCAGACCCACAAAAGATTAAACTGCATTGTGACACAGCAAAGGGCAAGTGAAGATCTCTGCCAGTACTGCATGTCCTTGGATCCACGCAAAAATCATGAAACAACACTAGCAGCGGATCCCAGAAAATATCCCATGAAATGCAATACAGCTACTGGCAACACAACCCGAAGGAAAAATGCCTCTCTGGCATCAAATCTGATGAACAGGTTAAACCAGGGAGCATGCCAGAAAAAACTGCAGGCAACTGTGTCCATCTAACGCTAAAAGGAGTGAGTCTCTGCAATGCACCCTCCAATGTGTAGTGCTTGAGAGGAAGGTAAACATGGGGGGGTAAAAAGATTCAAATCTACAGCAACAGGGAAAATTCATTCTTGCCTTGGCTCCCAAGAAAAGAGCAGAAGCCTTGATGCATGGGGTTAGCAGTGCAAACAAAACCAGGTCCATTCTCCTTTCAACCTTACATTAAAAATATGACTATACTGGAGACCAAAGGACTAACTCTGCAAACTTAATTTCCTATCTCCAGGAACTCTCTAATCTAATTGTATAACCTCTTTCATAAGATTATCAAGATCTATCTCAAAACTACCCTAATTGAAAGACTATTACACAACTTCAATCCTTAGGTAGGTAGAAGCTTTCTTCTAATTTCCTATCCAAACTTATTCATGACCAACTCAGACAATTTGATCTTCTGTGGATGCTATCTTTTGACTTAGTTTTTCTGCCTTCTTGCTCTTTAGTCCCACCTGTGTGGAAAAAGACCTACTGTAACCTGTCCTTTCATTTTTTCAGCTGGCCAGAGCTAACCAAATTATGCTCTTTAACCTCATACAATACAACTTCATACAACAGACGGTCCATTTGTGTAACCACATCTCTAGCCCTCCTACTGTTGCAATTTAACATTTTCTTGGCTGGGCTATCCAGAGCTACACAAAATCCCGATGGGCTACTCCATGAGCAACGGAAAGCTCTTGTACCGACACTCCATATGATGATTTGTACGATGATAATATCACACTTCCCTGAATCTCTCCTATTATTTTCCTTTGATATCCAAGGATGTCATTGGTCTCCTTCACGGCTTTATCTCACTGCTTGCTTGCAGGTATCTCCCGACCAGCCAGCGCATCCACATCTCTCCCTTCTGTCACAGACAGCTGACGAGCTCCTGTTTCACACTGGAAATTCTTGTTACTGGTCTCCACGCTTAAAACTTTGCATGACTTTGCACTCAACGCTATTAAATGTCATTTTATTTCTATCACTCCGATCAACAGAGTCATCTAAATTCCTTTCATATGATGACCCGATCCTCCTCTGTATTGACAATACCTCCCAACTTTGTGTCATCCCACACAGCTCCTGGGCACACCCCCAAATCCTGCCCACAGGTCAGAGCGGCTCCGCTCAACAGGCACGAGCCTGGTCCCAAGGGAGCGACAGCACTAATCTCTCTCCAGCCCCATGACTTTCTTTGGATACCCCTCTCCATTCAGACAACTTTTATTCACACACAACCTGTGTATCTTTTCCTTAACCAGCTCTTTTTCCACCTTTCAATTCTTGTATTGGACCACCATCGTCATTTTAAGCAATAAAGCCCCGTGGGGCATGGTATCAAATGCTTGGTTTTAGATAAATTACATTCCTGCCTTACCCCACCTAAATAATCTCTTATACAAAAAAGATGTTAGATTAGTCCAGCACAATCCATCTTTGATAGAAATCTTGTTGTAATTTAGCCTGCTTCCTCATTATTTCCATGTCTGATTATTCTTTCCTACAAAATACGTCACGAGACCCTGTACACTGCATTCACATCAGCAGGCCTATAGTTCCATGCATCGCTTTTTAATTTTTTGACTGCACAGGGGCTCCGGGTACAGGACACGAATGCTTCCCCTCTTCTGCAGCTGAAGAGCCACGGGAGAGCCTTGCTGCAAACCTCGTGCCACTGCTTTTAGTATTCCATGACTGGGATTATTGTCACTTCTTCATTTGTCTCACTAAGATATCTGAGTTTTGCTTGTTTGCTTTCTTTTTTTTTTTTTTTTTTTTTTTTTTTTTTTAAACTTTGCTATGAATAGCTTTCAGTCTCCTGCAGGTTTGTTAGTAATTACACTCTGTTCCAGATTTCCAGAAGGTTCTGCTTTCATGAGAAAGTTGTGTCATTATTTAGAGACATGAGTTCTCCTTTCAGTTTAGGCACGGCTAATTTCAGTTCTGTATAAATTGACTAAGCGCAGGTTTTGGCTGAACCCAAATAAGTTCATTCGAACCAAAATAAGAATGTCCTTACGCAAGGTCACATCAGGTTAATCAAATCACTTTAAAAATGGACTTAAACTAAATTGGTGTAATCTCCGCATGTAGACAAGGCCAAAGCCAATAATGGAATATGAAGTAGGTCAAAGTCTCTCATTAATTGTACACACCTCTGCGGTTTGACTGAATCTGGGGTTTCTGAGGCCAAGCAGACGCCAGCCAGCCCAGCTGGGTGCACAGCCCTTGCCGAGGCCTCGCCACCACCTCAACCTCACTTAAAACTGGGGTTCAAGTGGGGCTGGAGTAATAATAAACACGCTTTTGCAGGGCTTCTGCACAGGGGCACTCTTGGTTGGGCACACAGGCTACTGGCCAGGTGAGTCCCACTGGGCCAACGGGCACAGAGTCACTATTGCAGCAGGACAACGTGGGACACATCGAGCAGAGCATGGCCTTAGGTCAACAAAGATTTGCATGGAAGAAGGGTGTCATCCAGGTCGTAACAAATAAATACAGCTTTTGTACCTGCCTGACTTCCTTAATAGAGGTTTGGAACTGAAGTGATACAGAGGTGTATCGTTTCAATACCAGCAAAGACTGGTCCATACTATTTTGGGTTTCTATAGGTGTTATTATTTTGGTTAAAGTCATATTATTCCACTAGAACCCATAGCGGTTTCAGTACAAGCCTGGCTTCAGTTGTTCTGGTATAGGCACATAGCTTATTCGCCCGGTCTTGAAGGAATGAGCTACGCTGGCATCAAAACCTTTGTATCGTTACATGTGAATCTTGGGAGGTTGCGTAATTTAAGGCAAAACAATGCAACTTCTGTGCATAGACAAGCCCTAGCTCCAAACTGTAAAGACATTCTACCAATTTTTGGATACTACTAATGAGCAGAAGTTGGATTTGACATCAGTATCTCTGAAATGTAATGCTGCATCCAACACCATGAGACTTTAATTATGAACTACTCATTTTCTAATTTTAATCTTTAACCCTAAACTATTTTTGAGTACTTGATGTGTGTCTTGAACCAGCGAAATAATTTAATACAGACGTAATCTGAGTGGCTAAACCCAGGAACCACCACATCCCTTACTGCCAAATTTCACTGAAGTTTGCAGTTTATAAAAAAAAAAATTCAATCCAATTTTACTTTTTCCTCTAGATCAAGTAAGTCTAATCCACAGTTCTAAATGAACAGAATACATGAGCAGTAAGCAACCACTCCTAAAGCAGTTTGCGTTTTTCCTAGTCCATCTTCCAGAAATATTCTGAAGATTCAGTGGTAAACACGTTTAGCCCAAGAGATACGAATGCCTCCCTTCCGTACAAACTTCCACTTTTGGCTTAACTCTCTCCAGCTTCCTCTCCTCATTAGTGCTTTCTGCATTTGTCAGAACTTCGTCAGCCAGAGCGCTGTCGTTACGGCGCATCAGTGCACGGGGTGCTCCGCTCCTCCGCGATGCATCACTGACATGCTGGTTTACTCCGATCAGCACGTTACAGGAAAATTATCTTTTTTTTTTTTTTTCTTTTTTTAATACAATTTCTAGAAAACCAAAAAATCCAACTGTATTTTTCTGACTGGCTAACTATGGTGAGGCATTGCAGCCTAGGAAGTTTATAAAAATTACACAAATTCCCAAGCAAACCAGCGCATGTTGTAGTATGTTCAGTACAAGGGGTTCACACTGCATACTCCTGAAAGTACCTGCTGCTCCAAACAACATTGGCAGGACTTAAGAAGACTGTAAAGCCTGTGTATCAAAACACGAAGAGCTAGCTGGCTCTTTAAGGCAAGTTCCCATTTCCAGAGCTAGGGATTAGCGAGTAGCGATCCAGCAAAATAAGGAGAGGGGAGCACCCTCATTCTGCCTAAAAATGAAGTGACTCCTGCCACTTTCCCATCTATACACCAGAAGGTCAGGTCCCATCAGTTAAATCAGCACCCCTGCTTTCACTGCACACGACAAAATAAACTCAGGCTAATAAACAACCCTGCCCTCCCAGGTTATACTGCAGCCTCGCAGGCGGGCAGAGCACGGGACATTTTAACAGCTTTGATTTCATGTACGTTATCTCCAGGGCCGCTCCCCTCCTGAAGAAGACAACTTCATTCAGTGCTAGTTGGCACTTCGGTGCCAGTTCTGCCCCTAAAATGGAACTGGTCTGCTCGACTCCTCCAAAATCCACTTAGGAGGGACCAGCTTTGCAGATGGCTCAGGAGCCTCCCCCTGCCTTTGGGGACTGTGGCATTTTACAAAGGACGAGTGCTCTCTAAAGTGCATATGACACCTCGTTTATGAATCAGGCTGGGCTCAGCTTTGAACTGTGCTTCCAGTGCAAGCTACCCAGAGCAATCGGTTTGCAATTTCTGCCATGACGGACCAAGGCTTGGAGTTATCATTCACAAATCCACGGCTGAAACACACGGGGGGCTTTCAAAGCCTTCATAATTCCCCGCTTATAATGTAAACAGTCTGTAAAATCAAATAACACGATAACCCTGGTGGGAGGTGTAACTTTTCAACCTGGATTTTAGATGCTATATTTAGGCACAAGACTCAATTTGGAGGTTTTTCTCCCCCCATCGTGTTTTCAGCCAAACACATTCCCAGAACGACAGAAATTCAAGACAGAACGAGAAAACCGCCATCGGGCCCCATTTTAGCCCCCAGCAAAGCGGTGTGTGTTCCCCCCAACCTCAACACCCCTCAGCTCTCGGTCGTGCTATTCCCGGGCCGCTCCGTAACCCGGCGTCCGCGGGCACCTGCGGGGCCGGGATGAGCCCGGTGTCCGGCCGCGCTCCAGCATCCCCGGCCCGGGAGCCGCGGGGGCAGCACCGGAGCCCCCTCCCCGCCTCACCTCTCCACCGGGAAACCCACCGGGGAGCCCGGGCTGCACTCCCGTGCCCGTCCTCCCGACACACGGAATTTTTTTTGGGGGGTGGAAATCAGACGACTTAAGTTGGCGGCTGTAAATTTTCCTCTCCAAAACTTAATTGGGACCGGTCCTAGAGGTGTTGGAGGAGGACAAGGCGAAGCGGCAAATGCTCTTCCCGGGGCACAGGGCAGCCCGTCCCGCCGCTCCCCCCCGAGGGGCACCCCCCCGTCCCGCACCCCCCCCCCCCCGCGAAGGGTCCGCGGCGCCCGTGTCCCCGCCGCAGGGGTGTACGTACCGTGTCGGAGGATGCGCGTCCCGCAGCCGCTCTCAGTGCCATGCCCAGCCCCGGCGCGGTGCCCCCCCGGCGCCGGGGGTTACCGCCCGCCGCGGGGTCCCGCTGCCCGCAGGAGACATGGCATGAGGGCGGGCAGGGCTGGCGCGGTGGGGAGGTGGGTGGTCGCCCGGTGGGTGCGGGCTACCGGCGAGCTGCGGCGGGACTTGTGAAAGTCGGCGATTGCGGCGGGCGGTTGTGTAACGCGGCGGCGGGCTGAGCCCGTCCCCCCGGCACTGCACAGGCGCGCTCCTCCTCCCCTCCCCGCCGACACCGGGGCGGGCAGCGCCGGGACGGAGCGAAGGACGGGCGCAGAAGGGGCGCAGGAGGCGCGCAGCCCGGGCAGGGCAGGTGGCGCCGGTACCCTCCGCCGGGAGGAGCCGGCGGAAAGTAGGTCAGCGGCACCGGCAGCGAGCCCCGGGAGGGCTCGGCCGCGGAGCCCGGCCGGCACCGGCCCTTCTCCCCTCCCCTCCCCTCCCCGGGTTTCGCCGGGCGCTGCGCGGGGGGGAGCGGGGCGGCGGCAGCGCGGCCCCGGCGTTCCCGCTGCCCCGCCGGGTCCCGCAGCCTCCCTGCTCTCCCCGGCAATTCGGTTCGGCACCAATTCCATGCCCGACACGAGGAGCGCTTTGACGGCATTAGTCATCCCATGCCATGAGTCACTGATTTAACATTTGCTGCTTCCTTCCTCATACGACTTTTTTTTTTTTTTTCTTTCATTCTTTCTTCCCTTTCTCTCCGGTAATTATTTTCCCTCTCCTCAGGGACAGTGGGCGCCCGCGACATCAGCCGTGCCCGGCTCCGGGCGAGGAGGCGGCGGGTCCCGCCGGCCCGGCCGCGGTAGCTCCGGAGGGGCGGAGGTGGGGCCGCTTTTCACTCGTTCATTAGGTAATGCTGATTGCCGGGGATTTGATTTATGCTTCTCCTGTCTCTGGAAGCAGTAGATACCAAAAGCTGTGGCATCAAGGTTGGCCTGTAGCTTTCTCCTTTCTCTTCTCAAGGTACTGCTGGGAGCGGATCAGCGCTGGCTGGGGCGCTGCAGTGGGAAAAGCACGTTTTATGTCACCATTGGGGTAACCTGGGGGAACGTGGGGCTGGGGACATCGCTTGGGTCCCTGCCCCACGCCCCAGGGTGCTGCAAGCAGCTGCATCATGTAATCCCCTTCCAAAACTGAGTGAGCTCTCTCTAACTAACAAGTTAGATATTTTGGGTGGGTGTTGGTTTTGGTTCTCCCTCCCCTCCGTCCCCCACCCCAACGCCTCTTGGAAGGCTGCTCCTCAGCCTGTGCAACGCTGGGAGATGTGCTCTGCTGGGAGCACATTCCTGCCCAGTAGCCCTTTCTCACAGCTGGCACACCTGACCCCTGGCTTTTTTTTGGCTCAGCCAAAACTCCTGTTCTTCTCCTAGCCTTCATTCTGCTGGAGGAAGGGGGCAGGCAGGCAGCCCGCCTCTACGGCCCTGTCCCCCACACAAACCAGTTCCCCAAAGCACAGCACAGGGGACAAAAGCAGAACCTAAGGGGGACAGTGGACAAAAAGCTTTGCTATGAGGCTTTTAATATAAACCTGATGCCACTGAGGAAAGGGAAGTGACATTGTTATAGCAATAACCCTGAGGAACATCAGCCGTTATTGATACAGACAAGAGAAAGGGCACCTCTGCACACAGTTAATATTTCTTATTTTCTTTCTTATCGGAGGCAAAGCAAATAGCGTGGTTGTGATGACTGCCACAAGTGGCAAATCTCATTTTCCCACTGAGAGCAGGTTTTTGAGGCACGCAGCCTCATCATGCAAAACACAGCAACCCTTCCCTCCTTCATGTGGGAAAAATCCTTCTTGCCCTCTTTTAGGCAAGGTACAAATAGGTATTGAATGCGGCGTTTCTCTCCTTTTTTACTTGAGTTAAGGTGTGTCTCTGCAGCCTGCAGTCACTCATGCGAGTGACGGTCACTGAGAGGATGGCATTGCCCACGTATGTGGGCATGGAGATACACATTTGGGGAGTTAGATCAGGAATAAAGAGGGTACTGCACTCTGCAGCTGAGGCACGTAAGATTAAGCACCCACAGACGGATGCTGTGGGCAGCGCAGGCAGGATGTGGCCCCAGAGGGGCTGGGCTGGGGCTGGGACAGGTCTCCCCGGGAGGCACCAAGTGCCACAGCTATTGCCCCGGGTTGTGCTGGCACTGCCCGGCCATGTCTGCACCTGGGACACTTCCACGGCCACCCCCCATCCTGTGAGCCTGGCAGCCACAGCAAACAGCGTCAACGCTCTCTTCTAATAAAGCAAACCACTCAGAAACGCCACTTTACATGTTAATTGCAATAACATGATTTTCTGAGCAGAAATCATGTTCTATTTGAAGTGTTTCAATCAACTCCCCTGCAGCCCCTGGCAGGTAGAGACAGCAGGCTGGGCGAGTGCAGGGGCTACTCTTCCTATAGCAACGCTGAGAATTTTCATGTCAATGACTTTAATTATCTCGTTTAGAAGAACACGCTCTCCACTAAGATCCTTCAAAAAGTTAAAGAAGAATAGGGAAACAGACATTTCTGACAAGAAAACCCTCACACGTTGCTCAGCAAGCTGCAGCGTTGGGCAGCTTTGGCTGTACTCTGCGATGGTTGGCATAGCCTCAGAATTGTTTATATTATTAGGTTTTAACAATGCTGTGTTGCAAAGACACGCCAGCGGCAACAAAACCAAGAGAAACCCGGGTTTGGCCAGAAAATAAGAACAGCAAAGAATACGTATATGCACATATAAACCAGCCGGTGTCTGCTGCACTCACCCAGTGCACTGGAGAATCCCGCAGCCTGGCAGGCACTATGAAGGAGTAACATAATTAAATGAAGAAATAGAGAGATAGCTTGAGCTGTATTTTGCAAGATCACACTCCCGTGCACAACCTTTCATCTGGAGCAAAGGGTTGTCCAAACTAGCCTTTAAATTACATACTGCAAAAATTCATAGCCAGGAAATGATTGCGTTGCGCGGTGCTAAACTGAGAACCAGCTCCGGTACCGGATCAGGCACCTCAGCCTCGTCTCACTCCGGAGTGTGCCCAGAAATTCAACGTGATGTTCTCGCTTTCCACGCAGCAATCCCAACTGTGAGGCTTGGGATAATGCCAACCAAAAGGAAAGAGAAGAATAGAGGCAACAAAGCGAAAAACAAAAAAAACCCACCCTTGCCTTGATCCGAAGAGGCTGGCTCTGTGCAGGTTCCGCTGGGAGCACGGGATGCGGCGGCGAGGGGAGGGATGGAGCGGAGGAGCCCACCCAGCCCTGCCATGGGAGCGTGCAGGCGAGGCCAGCGGGAGCCCAAGGCAGGGACACGGCGTTAATCGTGTCAGTGCTATTGCACAACACTGTTGCCTTGACACTGTGTCATGTAAAGATTTTAAACTGCCTCTTTATTAGTCATCCTCTATTCATTTTAATTGTGCCTGATAAACAGGGCCGTTTCACCTTTGTGTTCTGGTGTACGCACTTATCTTGCGTATTTATATCACCCAAGAGACTTTCAGTCCTTCACTGCAGGGCTGTAGATGCAGAGGAGTGTCGAGGCATTGCCATCGCAGCCCGCTGGTGATCTCACACGTTTGCTTGCTCCTTTTTCAGCCCTCTGCTGTCCCAGCGTGGAGATCTCCACTGGTCCTTGGTCCTGCCACTGAAAATGTCCGGGCAGAGGCTTAAGTAAATGCATGGGAACCAGCAAGAAGGGATAGGCTGATTGAAACACACACTTGATTTTTTTTCAGGATCAAGTGCTGTAGGTGTGTGCTTAACACCACGGGACTCGCTTTGATCTTCTCCGAGGACAGAATTTTCTGTGGATTAAATTCTTGCCTCTGAATTATGGTATTGGTTATTTAACAAAATCAAAGTTGGGAGATGAATACATAATTATTAGATTTAAAGTAAAGAATATAGTTAGAGGTTTCTGGAATATTTTAGTCACATTTACTTGCAACATAAAAATAGAATGCGGAAGAGTTTGCCTATGTGAAACTCTGCCCCTGCAATTCTTTATCTATCCTTATGTTTGTGAATTCTAAAGTTTCATGGAAAACTCCTGGAAACGGCAGTGCATTTTCCCTTCTGTGGTACTGTGACCTCCTCATCCTGAACACCCCCCCCCGGCTTGTGGTGGGGAGAGGGAAGTGCATTTTGGGCAGGCACAACCCTGCCACCTGTACGAGAACCACAGTCAGCTTCACAGCAGCCTCTCCAGCCCTGGAGGAGAGCTGGCATTGCTGCCACACTGCGGGGACCCGGCTTAGAGCTCACATCTCGGCTTCAACCAACACCCTGCAGTTGCTAGAGCCCTTCTCCCTCTGGAGATGCATCTGTTCTCTGGGATAATACAGTTTCACCTTCATTTCCCCCCTTTAAAAAGGACTCAAAAATAAAAGTCAGGTTTGCACCACAATCATGTGAGAAGATGGGTAAAATCCCATTCTCATTTAAGTTCAGAAAAAGGAACGGAAACTCCATTAAAGGCAGAGCAAAAACCACATTTACTCCAGTGTGAACAGGATTTCCCCCCCAGCATAAAATCTTGCATCCCTGTGGGCTGGAAGGAGCTGCTTGCCGTCCTACCCAGCATCTTTGTGCGCCACTTCGAATCTTTATGCAACTGCTTTAAAACAATTAGAAATATATATGAGTAAATCACCATTTAGGACAAAATTCCACCTGAGCTTTTGAGAACCAACTGGAATATTTTCATTTCCATCATCCAGCACCTTATTTTGTAGTAAACGGTTTAAGATGGTTCTTGCTGAGGCAAGATTGGTATCCAAATTTTGTGAGTATCTAAGGCCCTGTATTTCCTTGTGCTGGAGTAATAGCATGGCCAGATAAATGTATTTATCTGAAAAGCTGAGAGGTGCCCAAGTCAGAGATCTGGCCAGGAAAAAGAGTAAAAGAATATTTTTAATGTGGCTGATCACACTTTCAGCAATAACTACTATTTCTATAAAGGAAGAAGTGTTCTCTGTTAACTGCAGTAAAATATTCTCTGGTAAGTATTCTTGTGATCTGTTGTTCTGCCTAACTCAAAGAAGTGGGGGAAAAAACTTGCACGAACAAGGACATGGCTACCTTCTTCTGCCCATATCCTTCCATGAAAGCATATACTGTCTCTGAAGCTCTTTGACCACATTTTAGCTCGATCCCAAAGGATAATGTACCTATGAATTAATTTTCTTTGATGCTGGGTTCATATCTGCTGAAGACAAATTCAGGCTGCTGCATTTAAATATGGGTTAAGTGGGTACAGGCAATAATCACCTCTGATTAGTATAATCAGCTACTGAGGGGCCTCATGAACAGAGACATAAAATAGAAACTTAATAATAATTATGTTAAAAGCCCAAATTCCCCTGAATTCAGCAGTGAGAGGACAAATGGGCAGAGGGAGCACCAGGCAACGGCAAAGGCGTAGTATCACCCACGGACGAAGGCACTGAGGAAGAATGGGCAAGTCAGTGCAGAATTACTGCCCATCATCTGCAAGTGCGTCCTTCCTAATGAATCATGGTTGTTACTAATTAGCGCATTAAATCCACATTGATAAACATGGGTATTTCATATTAATATTTCTGCTGATGCTAAGCTTTATTCATACAAGGTGGTAACACTTTATATCTTCTCTCTGGTCCTTGCCTGTTCATCCCATACATAGCAGTTGGGAATTCTGCAGGTCAACTATTCCTTGCACTGAAAAGTTTCCACTTCTCCTCTCTGGCCTTTACCCAGAGCAAATGCAATGTTAACAGTGTCATCTGATGGAGTTTTCAACATCATGGCTTAGAGCAGCAACGGCTGACTCCAAGACAAGAAGCAACGTGCTCCTGGCCAAATGCAGCAGAGAGGAAGCTGTCCTTGTCACCTGATCTTCCTACTATAACCCAGGGTCTGACCAGGCCGCCAAGTTGCAGATGTGGGTGACAAAGGACACGTGTGTTGGGAGGGCCCACCAGGCTGTGCTGGGACCAGCTGCCTCCATCCACACCTTCCCGCTTTTCTCCCAGATACTGACATTCACCTCCTGTGCTCTGCCTGGACTGGTCTGCAGCCAGAGGGCTCCCAACTACATCCTAATCTTCTTCGGAAACTGGGATGGAGAGTGGCATTAGGATGGCTGTGACCTGCAGGCACGGAGCACTGCAGTTCCTATGGCCTTGCTGGTGGGGAGACCTCCCTCTGCAAAACCACCTGCAACGGGGTGCTGAGCGAAGCTATTGCCTGATTTTAATTTGTAAGGAAAGTAAAATTTTCCTCTCCAAGGCAAAGTGACCTGCGCGGTCCTTTGCCAGCTTTGCAGCTTGTACAAGACCAAGACGACATTAAAATCAAGACTATTGAAGACCGTGGCAGAACCCAGTAGACAGCAGATAGGGCGTTTGCGTTTAGAAGACCTCCCGATTGGCAAAGACTGAAAAAACAATACGCTTATCTCTGTGTACGTATCTGACACCATGCAAACTCCCTCACCACAAACAGTTGCACGTACTTAACCACCAAGGAAAGACCGGGCATAGTTTGACAGTCAGCCAAATTAGAAATGTCAAGCAGCGGCTTCTTAAGCACAAGCTGTGCCAGCGGTTCTTTAGAAGAACCGAGCAGCCTGATTGTCTCGAGGGACCACTGGCAACACAGCCCAGATGCTAACAAGGACAGGAGCCCCGAGCACAAGCCCCAGGCCACAGCTCTCCAAACACCTCCCTTAATGGTCTTTTAGGATACACAGGAAAGAAAACAATGCATGTCCTTGATCCCAAGTGCACCAAAGTCAACAGAATTCACAGGTAACTTCCACTGTTTTCCTTCTACCTTCTTCAAAAACGCAGAAACCTTCTAAATAAATTCATGAATGCATAAAACAAGTGGCCTGGTAGTCAGCAGAGATTGTACCCTGGGAGCAGGACAGACCGAAAGCATCACGTGTTGCTGATGCTGTGCCGCTGTGCTCATACCTAAACAGAAGCGAGTTAAAACGCAAGTCTGTGAGACTTTATCACTGTGTTTTGCCACTGAATGATACTGAAACGTGTCAAAAAATGTTCAGAACTGTGTGGGATGTTACCGCACTCTCTACTCACAGAAATGCATTTGGTTTTTCTGGGCACAGGGGAGGTGCTGAACACCATCAACGAATGCACTACGACTCTGGAAACTACTATTTTATGACAGATTTTTGTCTATGAGCAGTGTTGCAAAAAGTCAGTCCTAATAAGCGGAAACAAACCCCTGACTGACCCGATGAAATCAGTTTTGATTATGCAGCTCTAAGTGACTGATCGCCTTCTTATGTGTCTATGGAAAATGAATATGTAAGACAGAATTTGCTCATCTAAGCAGGAGTATCAAGGTCAGTTTTGGTCAGCGCTTGTGAATGAGGGGCTGGGAGTGAAGAGAGGAGCTGTCTAATGCACGTGCTCGTCATGAAACTCAGGACACATTTTGAAGAAGCACGACCTTTGGGAAATGGACTGGAGTTTTTTTTTTTCTTTGGACAATTTGTCTCTTTTCTTGGCCTAAATATGGGGGTGACCATGCGAGCAGTTAAGTACTGCCAGCCTTCTCATCCTGACCCCAAGACCCTCCATCGCGCCCCTGACTGTCTTAGCAACAGATCCCGCTGGTCCTCTCCACATCAAGAAGCCCTTTCTGCCTTCTTCCTCCAGAGGAGCATCCACCTTCTGTGGCCAGCCAAGCAGCACCTTCCCAGCACATTTGCGGGCAGCCAGAGGAGCCCGAGGGGGTTCGTTGCAGAAAAACGGTTCCTAGTTGTTTTGCACTAACTAACTGACTTTTGTCCACTTGCAGTGTTTCTCACGGACGCCACCCACCTTTGTACCCAATTTTGCGTTCAGCAGAGTATACAAACAACATGGTTCTGCTCTTCTCAGAGCACTGCAAACCACTGTTTAGGACAACGTGGACTTACAACAAATTTCTTTTGATTAAAGCGAAAGACTGTCCTGCTTTGGAGCATCATTGCTTTGGAGCATCATTGCTGCTCTAGTGACATCTCCCAGCTCCCCCCAGTTTTCATCCTCCCCTTGTCCATTTAATACACCTGACCGCCCTTAATGCTGGTGGTGGTGCTAGTTTGCAGAATAACAAGTCATTTCAACTGAGGAAAAACAAGAGACAGAGACTCCAAAAATAAACGAAAAAAGTGCGTTGTTTCCTGTAGAGCTTCAGTCCTTTCACTTGCAGAACTTCGGCTGACCCGCATTAGACAGCACTTGCACAAAGTGCTACAAAACCAGCACTCACTGCGGGTTTGCTGCCCTGTCATCATCTCCTTCGGTTAATTCAGACACCAGTAGTACGTACGTGGCGCAGATAGTGTCACTAGCATAGCAACTGGTGGGTGAATCATAACGAAACTATGAAGAGGAAACATGTCACAAACCGAAGGAAAAGCTTGCTTTTCAGTGAAGTGTTTCGTCTACAGGAGAGTGCTCAAGTGAAGGATGCCGATAAGAGAATTAACTTGTGCCCTGGTCACTTAATGCAGCTTTTTATGCAGTTATTTACCGGTCCCGTTGCTATGGGAAATATGAATACTCGCCATGACAACTACGGCAGAGCGTAGAACAAAATCCACTTCACACAGAGCATCTTCTTATAGAACCGCTCCCATTCATGCATCCTACCAAATTCCGTGTCCTTGAGAGCAATTCAGGGTGGGGTTTTCAAGCACAGTGGATTAATTCTTCTGCATTTTTACAGCGGGATATTGCCTGGTGTCTAGTATTATTTATTACTTAGTTCTTACACAGCCCTTTCAGTGTTATATCTGAAAGTACTTTACAAAGGTAATCCTTAAAAACAAACAAAAAAAATACTCTGCTTATTTTACACATGAGGAATGTGGGCAAAAAATTTCACCTAAGGCCCCACAGCGCAGCAGTGTGAGCATTGGCATTTACACCCGTGTCACTTGGGCCAGTACTTGAGGGTAAGAGGATGAGGTGGGATGATCCCCTGCACTCTGCAGCCAAAATCTGCACCACGGGGACCGAGCGGCTGCTGGGGAAAACTCCTGTAAGCTCGGCGCATCCCTACCTCTGGTTAAACAGGAGCAACACACCACGCTGCTCTCGCTCGAACCCTGGTTTGTGGTGTGGCCAGGCGGCAGCTGGCTGCGGAGGACCGTCCCCCGTGCCAGCCAGCACGCTGCAGGAAAAGGGTTGCATTTGGACCTCCAACATTTTGGTCCAGAAGATGCTTCTGGAAACGTCTTCCCTGGTTTGCAAGGAGGCGTTACGCATGCTGACGCAGATTCAACTTCTGCAGACTGCACTAAAGCACGTGCTGTCCTTGTTTTGTCCACCCTGGTCAACCCGCAGCTCCAAACACCCTGCGAGCCCCCACTTCGCTTGGGCAGCCGAGCTGCGTCGTGCCAAATCACACCTGGTCAGCAGGGCAGAGACCCACCGCTTCCCAGGCACCGGCTGCGAGCACAGCGCAGACACCGCTAAGGTAGATGGCCGGGGTGCGCTTACTTTATGAGATGAATTCATTGAAGCTCTGTCCTGCCTTGGCCACTAGTGGAACATGGAGTTTTCTGAAGTTATTTACCTTAAAATGGTTTCCGGAGGTGGAAAAAAAGCCCCCAACAAATGTTGATCAAGAGTTATGAGTAACCTGGAACACAAAGAATGTGCTCAGAGAACATCTGTGGCTGAGAAAACCATTACCAACCCAGAAGATCATCATTCTGCCTATTTACCTCTTAACCTTGCCAGACATGTTCAAAAGTGCATAATAAGTGACATCTTTCCTTTATCACAAGGTTTAGCCTAGAGGGAAACACTCTCTTTTAGTTACCGACGTTAACCATGTTGCTTTTGGCATTGGATCTATTTCCCTACTTTAAAAAACATCATTGACAACTTTTTTCCACTGTTTAATTTGTGCAGTCACAGTAATTAAATATGAATCTTCAAATATTGCTTGACATATTGCAGATTTATCATCAGTGAAACAGTCTTCTGCACATTTCCATAATTGCTGCTGTTCAGAGCAAAATGGTTAAGCACTGAAAGACTGACAATTTTCTCTTTTGGTTAAGTTCTCATTTGCTTGCCCTCTTGGCAGTGCTGTGCAGCCGTTTCATTTCATAATTAAATTATTTTCCATTCGCATATGGAAGCAATAGTTTATTTTCCGTTTTTTTTTTTTTTTTTTTTTTTTTTTTTCATTTTACATTGTTTCTGAAGATGCGTAATCCAATAGGTACTGCAAGGAGCCAACATATCCTTTAACAGCATCTTATGAAACACTTTGTGTGCTGCCCTGGCTAAGTAACAGACAAATATAAATCCCATGGATATTTCATACAACCATAGAATGGTTCGGGTTGGAAGGGACCTTAAAGATCTAGTTCCAACCCGCCTGGCGCGGGCAGGGACACCTCCCACTTTTTTTTTTTTTAACTTTTTTTTTTTTTTTCATTTGAATATAGTGGCCTTGGTGGCCCAGAAAGAGTTTTGCCTGACGGGTGGCTTTAACCCTTTGTGCTTCTGTGGGTGGGGAATTTTGCCAAGAATTAACAGTGACTTCAGGCCTTAGTTTGGATTTTTTCTTTTCAAAAAAACCCATTTTTTGGATGGGTTTTTTCCATCTCCGTGCTGAGCGCTTTTATATCATGACTGCCCGCCATCTCTGCGTGTTTTCTTAGAAAGGACAGAGACTTAACATTTCCTGAACAGAGCAGTTTTGCAGTAAAGAGGAAAGATGAAAGGAGAAGTAATTTTTGGGACCCATAAACCCCGGCAGGAGCAGGCTGGGTGATTTCCACGTCTCAGACAGTGCTGGGGCGAAGCGCTCCCCATCCCGACTCCCCACGCAGGCGGCTGGCGAAGTGTTACCTGTCTGTCAATCGTGCTGTTACACAAGCTGTCGTAATAGCCTCTGCTTAACTGTTCACGCAGTATCTGCTCAGAAACCCTTCTGGCTGTCTTCCCTTCGGTAAATAAATATGTAGCTTCTTGTGAACAAAGCCTTATCAGATTGAACAAGCCTCTTGGGAATGTCTGAGGTATGCGAGCTAGTACAAAAAAACTGCAGACAGGTCGAAATACTTGAAGTGATAAGAAGCCCCAGTGAATTTTTTCACTGAAAATCAGGATTTTGTTCTAGGGGCCAGTTTACCTCCACTCCATGTCGAAGATGAGAAAGGAACAGGCCGCTCCTGTTGCACATGCCTTTTGTAAACCCTCAGCAAGCACAACTGCCCGTGTCTCACCACCCCGCTCTTTCTGGGTGCTCTCGGGTGAGCCCCGGCATGGATGCTGCAGTCACTCCTCAACACATCTGGTGGACAGTGCCGAGAGCCAGGTGCCTCCAGGGAGAGTGGTGGGACCAAAGGAGAAGAGGGGTTGAAGACATGACCACTTCATCAGGAGCGAGCAAGGAGTTTTGCCCAGCCATGATTAGACACAAGCTTTCAGCTGCCTGGGACCTGCTGCTGGTGCCAGAGATGACCTGATTCAACCAGACCTGCAATTCCTGCCCTCCTGGCGGGGTGGAGCAGCACGTGGTCTCGTGTGGCTCCTGCCCATCTCATCACAGCCCCTGAGAGCAGGGAGAGAATCTCTTCATTTCACAGAAATCGGATCAGTCCTCTTCTTTGAAAAGCAGTTTTCCTCACAGGTTAGCGACAGTGAGACTGCAGCTTGCTTTTCTTTGAAATATTCAGACTTTGGTACACAAGGTTAGAGTCACAGCCTGTGGTGGGGAAGGGCAATCCTCAGTTTTTCAATGGATTGCCACTAAAAGAAGGACCTACAGTGTGAGGGGCTGAACTGGTTTAGTAATTTCCCGCTTGCCACAGGCAAACCCCAGTGTCCCCATGGACATCGGACACTTTGTCTAGCACTGACAAAAAAAACGGGGCCAGAGAGCAGTGAAGTGATCTCTGAGAAAGGTGTCCTCCTCCTCCCTCCATGAGGACACTGGAGATCTTCCAGTGCATGGCCAACACTCAGCTGCGCGTTTCTATTTCAGGTCTGGGCTGCCGGAGCTGGCTGGAGCGGCTGATCGGCTTACCCACTGTCTTGCCAGGATCAGGGCTTGAATGAGGGCAAGCTGGCTGTGACCCAGCCCAGATAAGTCTAAGGTTGTGCTGACAGGCTGGGGAAGGGAGGGAGCTGGGAGAACTTCTGTTCTCCGCGAGGATAGTTTGCTTTTTATCGATCAGATTTTTCAGACCCAGGGACTGTAGTGGACCGGCTTCTGCCCCGTCAATAATAAGACGAATCAAGGATGGTCCGTTTGCTTTTTCTTAGGGCTGCTTTTCTGGATCAGACGGTAGAGCCCACTCTTTTGAACACGGGTCTTTCCTATACCAGCTCATCTTGAGAGCGGACTTCAAATGTCCAGGACACCCTCATAACTACGTGTGCGCCGGGAGCGGTGCAAGCTCCCCTCTGGGCAGGCTGAAGCAGCGGTTTGAACGCACAGCTTCCCCGTTCGCAAAGGCTGCAGCACTGAGAGATTGCACAACAAATGAAAATAAGAGGCAAAAGCATTTGTATCCTGTGTCCTGGGTGCTGGAAACGTGGATATCCACAGGACAGACTCCTCATCCCAAGGCTGACTGGCAGAGCCGAGGCATCCGAGATAGTGCTTGTTTGTCATCCTTGGAAGAAGCATTTTCTCCTTTATGTAGCCTTTCCGCTCCTCGCATCTACAAAGGGACTTCATGGCTCTGTATTTTGACCTTTCCTCGTTCAGAAGATCGTAAGCAAATGAAATTTTTGATTGCTATAACAGACAAGAGCCCAGAGGCAACACCGGAAACAAACACTGAATATTTGACAGAGCAAAACTGCTGGGTTGGGGCTCACTGCCTCCTCGTGATGGCCAATTTGAGCATGGCCTCTAAGACTGAAAAGACTTGCCATGGAGAGCTTGTTGGAATAATATGCACTGTTGACCTGTACAGGTGAGATGGGAAACTTTGCGTAAGTCTGCCACTTGTAAAAATAAAGCTGAACCATTAGGTGGTATTTTTTGATTATGAAACTGGTATTGCTTACAGTTCCTGGAGGGAGTGGAAAGGCATCCCTTCCTTCATGAATTCTGGTGAGGGAAGAACTTATATTTCCTGAAAATCCTCTCAGAATGGTAATAGAATGGACATTTGCTCCTGTGTCCTCATAAAACACATAATGGGTAAAATTTTAAAGGGAACTAAGCCTTTGTGAATATCAATTCTCTTCTCTAATGAGAGCAGGGGCGATAACTGTGTGCTGTGAAGCATCCCACTCTTTTGGCTACCCTGCATGTTGGAACGCTGGATTTAAATTTGGGGGGCTGCAGGTCCTGAGCTGTACTTTTAGACTAGCTTGGAAGGTATAATCGAGATTTCTGCGTTTTGTGTGCAATTTACAAATGGGAGAAATTAGAGCCATATCCTTCCACTGAACAAAGAGACAACAGCAATCTTCAGGCAGAATCCTCTTCTCAGATCTACCCACGCTGCACACAGCGATGGCAAAGAAAGGCATCTTCTGTGCCGCTTGCAGAGAGAACGCAGCATGAAAACAGATGCCCAAAGCACATCTCTTACAAGAATATATTTAGCCTAGAAGTGTTTTAGACTGAGAAGTGATTGTGCAAAATACAGTTTTCTTGCCAGCATTATTTTAGTAAATAAGGAGGAAAATTTTACCCTACTATTATAGATAATCTGGTAAAAGTGGAGACGAAGGAGTTGCTTTGGGTGTGCATTGATAAGAAGAAATACCATGACATTTCATATACTCAGGCTCTCAGAGGTTCATTTCAGATTCAGCAGTCAATACATGGAGCAGAGCTTTCAGTTTTCAGTCCTTTTTGGGGAAAAAGGAACAGGTAAAGCCAAGGAGTTTGAAACATGTTCAGTCAGTTTATCAGGTGGAAATCTGCCAGTTTGCAGTGAAAGGCGACACATACAGCTTCAGAGGGCGGACTGTTTCGTTTGCGGGAACTATGCGAGCGTGTGAAACATTGCATGCAATAGAGAGAGAGCTCTGGAGATTTTAGAAGACCGATCCCAAGGAGAGAGGCCCCTGAGTCTCATGCCAGCAGACACGCTGGGTGCAGCGCGCTGCCTCCAGTGCTGCCAGGACGTCGGTGTGTGCCCATCAACACCTTACATCGCGTCCCGTGTACCACACCACTATCACCTCTTGTTACCACCATGCCAAATGGAGTTTTGCTCTCACTCTTTCTCCTTAAAGAACAGACTTCTAGATGTTGCTACAGCACCACGAGTTTGCCAAGTGTGTAGTTCGTTGCTAATGCACGGACATATTTCAGGCACTGTTAAAATTAATCAATATCCTTCAATTTGGGACACAATCAGCCTAGGCTGAGAAGTCTAACGCAGGCAGTCTCGAGCAGCCAGTCATTATCCTTCTCTATAAGGACGAGTTGAGACCTAATTGCATTGCAATCCACCTAGGAGGATACTAGAAGAGTAAATATCATATAATCAGAACAGAGCACGCGTTTTCCAGTGATTTGATCCACTCCAATCCAGAATAAAACTAACAGAGCCAATCCTGAAATCAGTATGTAGAAAATACCTCCACAATGTAACTAGAACACCGAACACAGCACTTCCATTACAAAAGTATTCAGAATTCATCACACCATTAAAATTAATATTATAATAGCTATTTAGCTGTTCTTGTCTGGGGAAGCCCTTATTAGCACTCATAAAGCATTGTGAAGATGGGAGTTACTATTTCTAAGAGTCATCGTCATCAATAAAATACTTCTTTTGGAGTTCAGTGGAATTATGAACTTCTGTATCTAGTCTAGAATTATTAGAAATTACATGATTTCTTCTCCCACAGATGCAGGACAGAGAAACAGTTTTAGGGTGAATTGTGGTAAAATCTAGCAGGCCCATGACAGTTATCAAGGATGATATTATTATTATTATTTTACATTATTGTTGTTGTTATTGTTATTATTGCTGTCATATGCCCGTTGCAGCTGGATAAAAACCAGGTTAAGTTTAGTTAAAAAGAAAAAAGCGCCACTGCATTTAGGCTTCCGTTATTAACACAATTACCAAATTGAGCTAAATGACTGCTTTTTGTTCAAGCAGTTCAGACTTTGCAGTCAATGCACAGTTACGTTCATTTATTTTATTAGTTGCTTTTCAGGTAGAAATTCAGTAACTTAAATGTTCCTCAATCTGAAGTTCAACCCGGTATCCTCAATTCATACCTGCCGCCCTTTGATGTAAGTGCAATCTTAAATCTCTGCTTCACACAAGCATAAAGCTAAAAAGATAACAGCGGTGCTGCTGCCCGATGTGTTTCAAGCTCTTTCCATTTTATATAACCCAGCAGCACAAGTAGGCTTTTCTTCTATTGATAATAACTCCAGATGTGGCACAGCCATACCTATGACTAACGCACTCGACAATAACATTCACAAAATATATCGGTCAAGAGGGCAATCAGGCACACAGCACCAGCCTACATCACCTCTGGATTTCAGCGTCTATGGAACACAGTCACACGCTCGCAATAAAGGCTCAAAACCAAAGGAAGATGCAGCCTCTGCTGCCACAGCTATTACAACGAACAAGAGACAGCTACCTTTGCATTCCAGGCTCGGAAGAGCGTAGTCTCTGAATAAGAAAAGCTGAGCTGCTGGAACAGTTTGGATTTTGATCTGTACTTGTTTGGGTCAGCCTCACAGCAACTATGAGCGTGCCTTACTTTGCTCTTCACTTTCCTCACGTGCTTCTCTATGTTCCACGCCCATTCGGTAACGCTTCTGGTTTTCCTACTAAATGTATTTTCATTGCCAACAAAGTGCAGTTTTAGATAAAGACACGGGAAGAAAAAATGACACCAGCTCCCCATGGCAATAATTTGTGTGACCCTATGTGGGGTCTCAGCTCCCTTCCTTGCACCATAACAACCCAAATGTGCAGTAGAGGAGGCAGCGCTATGGCAAACCAGAACTGGCAGAGAAGAAGCCTCACTGGACATCTAAAAACTCAAATGGATCAGGGGAACATCCTCTGGTAACAGAAGGTGAGGTTTGACCTGATAAAATGGGCTGGTTTGGTTTGGCTGGCTGTTTCTCTAAATACTCTATCATGCCCAAATAAGCTGGCAATTATATTTTCATCACTCGTTATATGTGTTGTTCAAAAGCTGCTCCCTTCAGTCACTGGGCACCGTCCAAGGGAATGCTCCACCAGAGCCAGCTCAGGAACTTCTGCTGCTTAACATCCCTTCTCCAAGACCAGGAGCCCACCTCCTCCACAAAACCAGATCCCTTTCACACCTAAGACGACTGGAGCCACATTTTCTTTCCCTTTGCCAGGTCTGTTGGGATCTCCGTCTCCATCTGCCCGATGAGTCAAACCTCCTCCCTGGCTCCACTGGGGAAAATGATTACGCAGGGTGGGGAAACCCTGCCTCCCTGGGGTGCCCCGCTCAGGGACTGACTCTGCCACAGGCAGGTGTCCCTGGCCAGGGGTGGCACTTCCCTCGCTCCATCCCCTGAGCTGGTTTCCAAACCTGGCATGCTCCGGCTGACACCTAAGGCTGTCACAGACTGTGTCACAGCATCTGCCGTAGGCAGAGTGACGGGGAAGCAACCGGTTTGCTTCATGTCAGAAAGCCACCCGATTTTGCAGGTGTTTAAGGCTCGGTGCGCAGGCACCACACAGCATCCTCTGCAGCCACTCTGCTCCCTCCGGCCTGCCCGCTTCATGGCCTGCAGCCAGGGGAGAGTTTTCATCCAGTGACCCAGCGTGGGTGTAGCGGGGTTTGCACCGTTTCTTCACCTGTGCCACAAGGCAGGTGAAGAATTTTTGTTTGGAGAGATCCGTATCTGCACAAAAGACATCTCAGTGAAACATCAGGGTGTGGGACTCCGGAGAAATCATCACGTGAGCCATGAGACGTAAGCAAGCGACTGCCAGCTTTACAGATTACAATATATAACTTGCTGACAGACAGAACTTCCCTTACAGGACCATTTTGTCTCTAGGATGAACTCCTCCTCCATGAGGATCCTGCAAACACTGGGTGGGAAAGCAGACGTCAGGAACACAATGATGACGCATATGATGAAAGCAATCTGTGGATTGCTTACCATAGGGTGAAGGACACAAGTACCCATAGGATGTTCAGAAACACTGCTGGAATAGTGAAGAACACAAGCCAGAGGAGTCTTTTCCTTGCAGCATGACTGCGTGGAGCTTCCTTTCTATCAGGTGGCTCTGTTCAAGTCAGTTTTGCCCTGGGAATGGCCACTGGCAGGATGACAGCCTACACTTTGCTCCTTAATCTTCTTGGCACGTTTCGTTGGACAGAGTTTAATTAAAATTAATACTAGATTGATTCATGGCTGCAATCATGAGGGATGAGAAAGTTGTAAGAAGGACATGCAAAATAAGGTCAACTTCATTTTTGCTGTCCGAAATTCCTTTTGAAGCCTCCAAACATCCCTGACTTCTCTGGGTGGGAATTTGGAGGTAGGATGGCTCCATAAATGCATTGGGAAATAATACTTAGTAATGGACAAACCTGAACCGGTGAGTCCTCTCAGCCCCTCTGGGGTGTGGGTTAGCCAGCAGAGCCAGAAGTTGTGCAATCCCCTGGCAGAGCAGTGGAACGTGCCCTGCTGCAACACCGCCCAAGCCCAGCGTGAAGGGAGGTGGCCGTTTGTGCCTGTGCAATGTGGAGAATTGTCCATTCTGAATCAAATTAAAAAACTCCTTCTCAGCACTCCAGGGGCACCTGTGGGTGATGACTGCACGTGATTGAGAGCTGCTGCATGGCTCGGGGAGCGGGTGGGACCAGCCTGGGACCTGCACTGCAAGCAGCCTTGCACCATGAACGGTGCAAGGCAAGCCCAAATGACACCACCACCCTCTCCGTCCCACATCTGTAAGTGAAAATACCACGAATGGACGGCGCAGGTACAGACCTAAAACATTACTGCTCTCTTCCCACCAGTTTCTGTAACTGCAGCCCAATGTCCGATGGCTGCTGTTTATCAATATTAAAGCACATACAAATCCCCCGTTCAAGACGGATGAGGCTGAGGGCCCAAGTGACACCAGCCCTATGCACACAAAAAACTTACGTTGGTTCTACCAACCAGCAGATGTTATATTCTGAGCAATTTATTTAACTACACCGCAGCACAACGCTACCGTGACATGGATTTCAAGCCAAAAGTCAGGAATGTTTTCAAGGGCCTCCATGACACGGGAACCTGGGTTCCTCTGACTCTGTAAATCACAAGGGGTTGTGTTCACCAGAAAGCGGGGATGCATGCACTCCTGAGGAAAGAAAATAGGTGTTTTTTGGAAATGTCACACATTAATCTTGCTTTTCCAAGCACCCTGAGATACAGGCAGACAAAGCACTAGCTATGAGGAAAATGATGACTGTGTTGAATAACTGTCTAGCCAATAGGATCTCCATAAACAGTTATTCAGATATGCCCTGTTCACACCTATCACCAACTAATTGCAACATGACTGTAAGATCACCAGGACCGTATTGACATGTGAGGAAGTGATTATGAACACAGAGCTTCCTAAGAAGCCAGGGCTGTCCCACTTTTCACAATGATGTTGGAGAACAGAAATCTCTGCGGAGCTCTAATGGGCTACAGGGGTGAGCTGACAATAAGCACTCTTTAATTAAGCTCTTTGTGGAAGTCAGGCTCCCACTGGGCTTGTTGTGAGAGCAGCAAAGCTCTTGATTTATAGCAATTCAATGCCCAAGCTCCCTAATACTGATGTAGGACACCAAAGCACCAAGACCTCTTCAGTGTAGTTAAAGGCAGGATGTGCTCCAGGCTGGTTTATCCCAGCTCTGAACAGGAATGCAGTCAGGTGTATTCTTGGGGTTTGGTCCTGTAGTTTCTATGGTCTATGCCATATAATGGATTGCACTGATGATAGTAAAAGCTGAGTTAATTAGAAGAGGGAAAGAAGTAGTGATGGGGAGATTATTCAGGATTTTCCGAGTCCTGACCATGCCACAACCTTGCTGCAAAGTTTTGAGAAGCCTAAAGTTTATCTTTTCCTCGCTTAAATAAATTGGAAAAAATAATTAAGCATATAGGCGTGCAGAGGTTAATTAGTTATGGCTTGATTTTCAGAAATGCTAAGCCAATTTCAACGCGTTCCTGGCACTTTTTATCTTTGAAAAAAATCAGGCCGAACAGCGTTATCTTTCTTTGCAGCATTTATAAAGGCTAATACTGCTCCTATAACCTAAATCTATCTATCTTGGCCATCTCATGAGGGCTACGGGCCCTAATGCGGCACATATGATGTCTGGATTAAGTCCTGCCCGCACAAGTGCTCAAGCTCACGCAGAGTGCTAGCCCAGCGGTACACCACCGACTGGTGTGGCAGGTGACTGCTGGCCACTCTGTGCTGTCTTTACATGGAGGTACAAGAGGTAGTGCTGCCAGCGTCCGTGGCTGGCAGCACCTTCGAGCCACCAGCATTTTAGACCGTCAGTCTGTCTGAGCTTGGAACTGCCCTGCACGTGAGGATCTGACCCGACCCTTGATGAACCACAATGATCTGTGCAAACTGGATCGATTTGGGAATTCTCCTAACTTCACCTTCTAGCCATTGACTCTCATTATGCCTTTATCTGCCTAACTGGAGAACCTGCTACTAATAAGTGGTCCTTCTTGGGAATATTAACTCCTCCTTGGCTGCAGTCAAGTCAGCCCTAAACCTTGTCTTTGTTAAGCCAACCTGATGGCAGCCCTGGAGTCCTTCACCAACATATGCATTTTCCAGTCCCTCTGCAGCTTTTCATCATCATTTTTGAATTAAAGGAAGGCTTGCATCAGCATTGCCACGAGCGCCAAATAAGAGAAGTAATATAACTTAATATCCCTGATTGCATTCCTTCTAACTACAGCATTGTGACTATTTAACCGTGACTCTTAAAGTCTTGTTCAGAGTCATTGCTTTCAGTTCTGTGAGCCTGCCTTCCCATCTTGGTCCTTTGAAGCATGACTCTGTATTAGTCCAGGCTGAAAGTAAAGCTACGTGCTTGCCATGCTGTTCCCTTTGTATTACCTTACAGAGGTAAATAAAAACGGGAAGAAAATAACTGCACAATTTGAATCACCCTTATTCCTACTTTTTCATCACAAAAACTATGTCGATATTTGAAAAAGAAATGCCATAAAGATTTTAAGTTTTCTGCTTTGCTCCAAAAACTACCGTAGGAAAGAAAATGGCAACAACTAAAATATCTAAGTACAGTTACAACCCTAGAGGTCACGGCTGTGCTGTGGCCAGCGGGACTCTTCTGTTGGTGAAGTTAATTCCTCTGTGGAGGCCAATCTGAGGCCTTTGTCCCCAAAATTCTTCAAAAATAGGTTGCCCACAGCAGGTAGGTCGCTCTTTTACTCCAGATTGAATTTTAGCCCATGTGCATATCAAATGAATAGGATTTGGTTCAATGAAAGAGTCTGAAGGGAAATTTTTTTCAAGCTGTGTGATGTGCAAAAACACCCAACCCATCAAGAAGAAAGGCATGAAAAAAACAATAGAGAAACCAAAAGTATAAAGGAGGAATAAAGACATCCTTTGGGATAAGGCAATGGAACACGTGTGGGTGGAAAAGCACACAGGAGAGATATGGAAAGTATTCAAAGAGAAATTACTGTATGCCCAATGGTTATGTGTGCCATTGAGCTATAAATACTTCAGGACTGGAGACAAGGGTAAAATTCATATGAGGAAGTGGAAAAAGTCATCTGATGTAAGGGAAAGCTCTCTAAAAGCATAGGAAAATTGAAAAAATTGAGGTGGAGGATGGAAAAAAAAGAAAAGATTTGTTAATGACGTGAAGAGAGTAGGTCGAGAGTCCAAAGGCACATTTGCTTCTTCCATGTATGGGTCTCTAAGTGTGTGAGTGTTTATTAAACTCTTACTGTTAGCAACCCTGGTGTCAACTGTGAAAGGGCGTATTTCAGAAGCAGGCCTTTGGTACCACAAAGGCCTAGTGCGGCCCTTCGGAGCCGCCCTGGCTAAGCCCCCTGGTTATCCTGCATTTCTCCCAGTGCTCGCTGGATCCACCCGCCGCCTCCCGCATCATTCTACGCTCGATGGTCCTGCAGGTCCTGACCGCTTTTCCGTTCTGTGTTTGTTCAGCACCAACAGAGCCCAGTGCCTCCATGTGTCCTGAGACCAGGCAGAGCTACAAATTACACCGCCAGTGCCAAGGCCGGCGTTTATATCTCCGTAGGCGACGTACATTCATTTCCGTTTGCCCAGCAGCATACCTGTCTATTGACACAGGAATTTCACGTCCCCGGGTAATGGATGTGAGTACACAAATAAAATGTTGCAAATCCTGTAACTACCACTACACACTGAGAACCAGCTACAAGACCTATGACCCGAGGTGTGACAACTTCCAGGAAGGGTAATTATGCATTACCTCAAGGAATTCAGGTTCCCTGGGGCAGGATTCATCTCACCCAACTTCAGCGAGCTCAGTGCTCGCTCCTAGCTAATTGTGTAGGCTCGTTTCTAGAAACAGCGGAAGGAGAGAGGCTCCTTCAAAGACTCCAGCTCCAACTTTCTGATGAAGGTTGCATGGAAGGGCCCATCTCTTGCCGTGGACAAGCAGCTTGTTGGGCAAGGCATGGGTGGCTGCTGGGTGACCGCAATCGTGCTGCAGGCAATTCTCGTTTCCATAACAGAAATGGTTGCGCTGTTGTAATATTTTTTGGGGATGTGTTAAGAGCTGAGAAGGAATATTTTAAAGAAGGGGTTGAAGTGTACCTTCAAAACCCCCTTTGACCTACCACAAGCAGCTGAACGCTGAAGCCCTGGGAAAGTTCATCCCAATGGGAGACGCTTCTACCACCGCTGCTGTTTCGTGGCAGGCAAGTACATTTGCTCTCTTTTTAACCGTATCGCCTCTGCTGAGTGAAATTGGCCCTCCCTGTCAAGAAGGAACCGGAATCCCACGTGCAGCCGTACTTTCCGCCGGGAAGCGGGCAGGCGACCGCCGAGCGGCACTGCCCGGGTCTCTGCCCTGCCCTACTTGCTCTGCCGCAATTACACAAGCAGCATTTGCCTGGCTCCTACTTTCTCGCTTCCTTCGCTTGTTTTCTCATTTTTAGGACACACTTTTGCTCGAGTTACACTGACCTCTTTTGCGAGAGAGGGTAACGTATTTTCTGACTAAAGCCTCTTATTCTTTAATAACCCAGCACATTTACTGCCCAAGTCAATAGTTAGACTTGGGAATTCTTTTAATTAGAAAAGCGACCGCTCTAATCAATAGCGAAACCTGAAAGCCCCACGTAACAGGGAAGCAGCTATGCAGAAATCTAGACCATTTGCAAGCTAAGCAGACACCTACAACAAGTATCGTACTCCTTTTCTCCTTTTCATTCAGCAGTGGAAAATATGAGAACGTATCGCAGGGCATCCAAACGACCCTAAACAGTCATCCGCGAGAAGTTCTGCTTTAGTTGTAGTGGAATAAAAAATGGCAGCACCGCTGATATTCAGGCCTGCTAAATATCACATTCTTCATAAAAAAAACATGGGTACCAGTTAATATATTCCACAATGCTCCCTCCACTCCTGCCATTGTGGCTTACCCACGTGGCCGAGGGAGACCAGCAGCAGCTGGGTGGCTTCTCTGCCTTCGCTAGGAGATCACCAACCCCGAGCTGAGGGTTTCCTTCTGAGGTCTGCAGCCGTGTAGCATGGGTGGCAGCCAAACCCCCACCACAGCCAGCTGGCACGGCGATGGATTCTTCTCTTTAACCCATGACAAAGCCAGGGTAATATGAAAACTATTTTATCCAGCATGTAAGAAAACGTGTCACGTGGAGGGCAGGGGTGAGCAAGGGAGCCGAAGAAACGTGGTGGGAGGGGAGAGGAGAGAAATGGGTTAAACCAGAAGGTAACAAAGTCCAGAAGGTCCAGCTCAGTCCAGAAGTCCCATCCTCACCCCACCGCCTGTCGGCCAGTGCTGCCACGGCCAGTGCGGGGGAAAAACGTGTGCACGGGTCGTGCTGTGCGCGCATCCTAGATACGTGTTAGGATGCCGGAGGGTTGCTTTAAAATCTACTTGTCACAGGCTCCTATGGAGAAAAACCTGGTTCCCCAACTTTAAGCTGAGCAGTTGCCCACCTCCCAACCAGCAGGGCTGGGAAAACCATCACCAGGGATTTTGCTGGAAAGCCCTTGCGCAGGGTGAGGGCTGGTTAGTGAGTACCGAGCGCCTTTTGTACCCAGCCCAGCACGATGGTGTCCCTCTACTCAAACAGAATGGAAGATTAATCAGATGTTAAAAATTACTATTCAAAAGATATTCTGTGTCATAAATATCCAGACCCACAGCAGCACATTCAGCAGCACGTCCGAACCCCCTTCCTCTTCGCCAGAGGAACAGAAACTGCTTCTCAAACAAATGAGAACAAGACTTCTGTTTTGGTTTGTTACAAAGGAAAATCAACCGATGACAGCAGACGTTAAAAAAACAACCCCGCTTAATTATAATCTTTCTGGAGCAACCAGGATGGCTTCAGATTATTTTACATAACTGTGTTAAATCCCCCCTGAGAATTATTCGCCTCCTACACTCCAGGGTGCCTGAGCTTAAAAGATGGCCAGTTATTTAACAGGCTGGTGGGTAGCTTAAAAATGTACCAGCGCTTGCTGCAAAAGAACAATTGCGAGTGGGTTTACTTCGTTATCTTCACAGCCCCTCTAAGATGGGCAGGAGATTGTTCTTTGATGGTGCATTTTATTTCGAAATGTGTATTGCACCTGTCCTGCTGCGTATTCAAATCGTAATGAACTTAAAAAATATATATATATATGCGGACAAGGCTTGGAGTCTCTTTTCAGGCAGTATTTGCAGTAGCAGCCTTGCAAAACTTTACTAGTCATCTTGCACAAAGACAGCACTTTTTGCTTCTATAATTTGGAAAGGGAAGGAACATCTTATTTTCCTGCACCACCTTCCTAGAAAAGGAGAAACGATCTGACTAATTAATGGCCCACTATTTTTGCGGGGACTTAGAAATGCAACTGGGAAAGGAAAAGATGGCAAGATTCAGCCCCAGCTGTGCTGTGGCCCATCCTTCTTGGGTTACACTTGTTTCTTTCGATTTTTGGTATTTAAAGGTATCTTTCTAACCACAAATCTCTATGTTTACCTAACACAAATGATGAAGATAAATGACAAAGTGAGGAAAGAACTGAATTTTTGTCCGTGGACTCTTAAGCCCTGTAACATTCAATAGAGTTTGCATGCAGACTACTGTATCACCCGAGCATCCCTCGCCAGAGGACAAGGCTTTTGCCTGGGCTTGAGCAGGCAGAAGGACAATTGGTGTCTTCTCTCCCTCCCCTGGGCTGTCTTTTCTGAGTAGAGACAGTTCTTAAAGCAGGTAGGTAAAAGGAGAAAGCAGCGTGTGGGCTTTAGCATGGCCCAGATATTACCTTCACTGCCATAGAGACAAGAAGAACACTGGCAATACCTTCATTTTCCTTTCCCTCCGATGGTCTGGCAGCAAAATATGTCATCTGCTAATCAAAGTCTCAGTGAGCTATACAGGGACAGGAGTGGCTATTAGCTGCAGCCTTGAAGATGGAAGAAGTGCAAAGCCAGATGCAGCAGCTCTTTCTCAGCTGCTGACGGTAAAAAAACCAACCCAAATGTCCCATAGAGCTGTAGAAGGGACCTGAAGCCATGCCTGAGCATCACTGCACCACTGCCAGCACCCTCGGGACTAACGAGACTTCAGGAGTCTATTCTGTTGTTATTATTTGTGATGGTTAATCCAGCTGAGGGCTGGATGAGCAGCATCGTGCTCATGGCGGGCAGCCAGCCTTCGGAGGGACACCTGAACCCTGCCAACACTGGCTCCCAGTGCACCCATTGGAACCTTTTAGTTATAACCATGATCCTGCCTTCTTCCAGCAGCGGGAGAGCTGTAAGGACTGGAGTTATCGCTGCTGGGCTCAGGGTTACATCTCATGGTGAGAGGCTGGGGAAGGTCCCCTGTGCCTGACGGCTCCGGTCCCTCCCGCTGCCCCCCTCCACCCGGTAACCCCCTCCTGCTCTTGCACAGAGGAGCTGGTGCAGGACAGCGAATGGGAAGAGGAGGCACTTTGTGGAGTCGGCGTACCCCCTGGGGCCGGACTGCCTGTGTCTGTGGCAGGGCAGAAGGGAAAACATGTCCCTGAGCGTGATAACCATCATTCTTGCAGTCAGGGGCTGATGTGAAACTTTCGGCACTGAAATCAAAAACCGAACAAGGGGGCCTGTAAGCTGGTCACTATGTGAAAAAAAAACAATCTCCTGTAAACTGGCCAGAAAGGAGTACAGTTACCTCAGTTACCAGTTAGAAACCAGGTGAGAAGGACAGAAGCTCACCGTGTCCCAGGGAAGACTAGATTACGTACAGTCGGCATCCCTCAGCTGCAGACAGACCCTAATGCTTGACGAAAGGGTAAATTGAACCTTGATGCAAACCCAACGGTGGGGGAACCTGCAGGGTGACGCCTGCTGCTGGGAATCCCTCGGCGCTGCAGCACCGCGGGCCAGCTCCGCGCCTCCCTTCACACTCGGCTGAAGCTGTTCAAGAGGATGTGCCAAAACACGGATCTCCACGCTCAGAAGGGAAAGGGTACAAGCAGAGTTCAAGCTGACAGAGAGACTGTGCCACAACAGCTGAGCCAAGGACCAGGGCGAACGGAAGAAGGGACGGAGCCTGAGCAGCCCTGCAGTGGCCAGAGGACCAGGCAGTGGCGAAAATGCAGCCAGTTTCTCATAAAAGCTCTTTGCAGAGCCGGAGATGGCAGCGGTGGGCAACACATCATGCTGGCTTGGATGAACAGATGAGTGGCATGGAGGGACTGATCGACCCTGCACTGGGACCTGCATCGTGATCTCGGACCGTGCCAGGGTCCAGTACCCGCATCTCTGCATCCCGACCCATCCCATATACCATGGGCTGTGTCCGGCTCTGCCCCCCATCTCGCTCAGCCTCTTGGGAATATGGGGTAGGAAAGGGGAGCTCTCCTTCCCTGTATATGTAAAACTTTTCTTCTGAAATAATGTAAGCAAGCTCATCTAGAAACAAGAAACTCGATTGAGCTTTCCAAGAACACTTCGGAGAGAGATTGATTTCGTGTTTGTGAGGGTGTAAATCCAGGCTTTGTGACTTAAGCGGAACTATTTTGAATATGCTCCGTATAACGAAGCTGGCCATTTTGGAATACAAATAGGAAATACAACAATCGATATTAAATACCTTCAGTCCCATTTTAACGGGCTCTGTACTTCAGAGCTGGGATAAGTGCCTTCACTGTCTGCTATTAATATAAAAGCTACATGACTACCCGGTATTATTATATGGCAGAACTGACAGGGAGGTACAAACCTCCTCTTAATTGCTGGAAAGAAAGTTAGGAATACCTAGTTGACGAGCTTATCTTATTCACCCTCTGGATTTGCCACTTATTCAGTTCAGGGGAATAAACATACATCATTTACGCTTGTAAGTACATTATGTCCTTTCTTCCCCTTAAATAAGTCCCAGTAGGGAGCACTGCAATTGAGCTGCCAAAAAGGAAACCTTGGAAAAAGTCAAAACACACGATTTTAAAGCTTGAGCACATTAGAAATCTACATTGTCAGTGTGACAGATCTGTATTTTATAAATGAGGCCTCTAACCAGCTTTTTAAAATATAATGGAGCAGTCCCAATTACCCCTGGCAGCTCAGCGAGGGGGGAGTGGGGGCATGAGTGGGTGCTAAAGAAGGAGCGTGGTAAAGAGCAGTCCCAAGCACCCGCCCCCCGCAAGAACAACGTCACTGTCACCGCGTCCACCAGGCACAGGGAGGGACCTGCAACTGGGGACGCAATAAAGTGCGCGGGGAAATTTTTACTCGATTCTGTAACTTTTCAGAGGAATTCCAGCAGCATTCGGAACGCCGGGTCCATCTCTGTAGCACGCTGCCCCGGCTGGCGAGCAGCCTGTGGAGGAGCCGAGATTTGGGTTTGAAATGGAGGATATGGTCCATCCCCTCTGGGGATGTCCCAAGGGACAGATACAAGCGGCCGGGTTGCCCCCCTCCTGTCTGCGGTCACCGGGCAGGGATGGCCCAGGGAAGCCTGCAAAGGGACCCTAACCGGGGCACTGGTCTGGATCCAGAGCATGGTGCTGCCCTGCTGTCCCGAGCCTGAGAGGATCGTCATGACCCAGGACTGCATCATCTTATCTCCCTGCTTGGCAATAAAGGGAAGGGATACACTCACAGCACATACTCCATACGCTAATTTAGGTGTTCACCTACAGCACATAAGTACCCAAAGTAGCTCCATTGACCAGACATTAAAAGTCTGAAACACAAACTCCTGAAGCTGATCTCTGGTGGCATACAGGCTGTTTAAATAAGTGCCAAGGAGAAAGGACTTCCAAAGGATGTCCCAAAATTATCCCCAGGGGAACCAAATAATCTTCCCTCTTCCACCCAGCCCAAGATTATTTCCATAGCATGGAAGGAGCGCCACCCCTTCCTCAGCACGACCAAATACTACGCTGGAAAATAAAGTTGAAATGTTCTCGAGCACAAGGCGATTACTGGAGGGTTAGGCTAAGCAAGTATGATTTCCATTGAAAATAAAAGATATTTAAGGTTTATGTAACTTAAACATTGCCGCTGTTCCATGAACCGTAGAAATTAAAGAGTAAGAAAAAACAAACCTGCAACAAGCCATCTGTGCCTCCTGTCTGTTCGGCGTGGGGTAGAGTCTTAACAAAGCAAGATTAACGTGTGGAAATGGAAAGAACCACGTACAGAAAAATGCTAATAAGCAGCAGGACTGCAGAGCCAGAGCAGGGGCTGAATCGTAACCTCGAGACAAACGGCTAGGGCAACTTTTCCGCAGTTCGTCAGGAATCAGCCTGTGTGTCAATTAAACCCTTCCAGCTGCAAGCGGAGAATTAAGGCAGGGCAGGGAGGCGGGGAGCGTCGTGCTGCACAGGAGAGTTGCACCTCGCAGGCTGCAAACGCCTCGGGGCTGGGTGACTGCAAAGGTTATGAAGGATGCAGAAGAAAGCGGCAGGAAAACAACAGGGAGAGGAAAAGCTTCCCCTGCTCAGGGCCTGAGCCTCACAGGAAGGTGACAGGGACAAATGACCCGCAGGTAGCACCTCCACCCCGCGGGGCAGAAGGATGCTGAGGACAGCCCCTCGCCGGTGCGAAGCTGATGGGTCTGTGCGAATCACACCTGCTGCGGAGCCCGTCCTCTCCACATCACCCAGGCACGATTATTTGTGTTAATGATCCAAGGCAAACCTCGTTAACCAGCCTCAAAGAACCTTTAGTTTTTCATGGGGCACGTGTGGAAATAACAAAAGAACATTTTTACTTGACACCTAAAACAACACTCCACGAAATCTGTTGGCTGCATTTCTCCCTGGAAAGTAACACGACCATTTGCAAATGGCACCGCTGCGCAGTCTTGTTTGTCCCCTTTCCCAGGGGAGCTCTGACCTCAAAAATCCCCGAGGGTTTCGTAATCGATCGGGATCCGTATTTTCCAGGAGAATGCCTTATTTAAAAAGCATCTGAAAGCTGACTCTCAGCTAATCCCTTCACAACGAAAAGGCAACTTCTTTCCACGCTTTCTTCTCCCTGCTATTTTTTCTCTCTCCCTGCTGTTTCCTACACTTTAATGCATATCCAAATTTTCTGATTCTTCCCCGTCCCCCTCTCTGCGGTCAGTTCTTAGTAAAAGGGTAAGTAAAAGACCTGGCCGGCTACAGGCTGTTGTGCTCCTTGCTCGCAGGAAAGAAAGAAAGGGGCGCGTGAGCCACAGCCCGCCCCCCCCTCCATTACCGAGCCTGTGAGCAGGATGGCAGCTCCGATCTCACGGTACAGAAATACCAACAGCCCCTGCCTGGAAAAGGTGAATTTTCCTAAACACTTAGGCAAACCCCAGGCTTTGGAGCTGTTATTAATAGACTGGGATAGCTGGGAGAAAGCTCACTGTATACACTAACAAAAATGCGGCCAAGTACTTTGGAGCCGTGAATTTCTATTTTTAGAGAGATGTGGGTAGTTAAGTAACCCCTGGCTGCTTGTGTCAGAGGAGCAGCGGCAAGCGTCCTGCCTACGGAAAACCCCAAGCCACGAAGGACAGAGGAACGAGATAATTTCCTATAAGGCTGAAACAGAGCCTTTCAGCTGAGGGAGAACCCAGAGCGCAATGAAAAATCCGGATGGACAGACAGCCACACATCACTAGGTGAAGCCCAGCCAAGCCCAGGGTAAAAGGCAGCAGTGGAATAGCAGAAGAAGGGCATGACCCGCCAGCCTAGGCCAGGAGGTGCAGGAGAGCAGCTCTCCCACTGAAATCGCAGGGGGCACCTGAGGTAGCCACCGTGCAATTACTCCTATTGGGATTCAGCCACGGAGCCGGAATTAACGGCCCTTCCTCAGTCAAAAAATCCCACAGGTGGCCAGAGCCTCTCGGCCCAGGGCGAGCGCGGCTCCAGCAGCCCTGAGCTGCTGCGCGTCGGCTTGGCCGTGGCTCCGAACGCAGTGCGCCCACGTGCAGCATCCGAGGTGCAGCCCCCAAAGCCGTGCGGTCCCCCTCGGCCATCTCCCCTGCAACACCCACCCCATTTCAAACCTCGTCGTCGTGTAACACAACACTGACAGGGGTGAGAGGCGGGCGCAGAAAAGAGAAAGGTTTCTGTAGTTTCAGATTAAATATAAATAAAAGCGGTTTTCATGGCTGCTCAGTCTAAGGAAGAGGCTGTTCGGGGCTTGCTGTGCTCACTCGACTGCAGAGAGTGCGGCGTTCACCCCTCCATCGCTACAAGCTTTGGCAAATCTGGGGTGGAGGTGACTAAACGCCCCAACCGTGTTCAAACACTCCACTGAGAATGGCTGATTTACCCAATTTCCAGCTAACCTTCTTAACTTGGTGCTTCATAGGGGACAATTAAATAGCCATAATCAACAGGCATGGAGGTAGCCTGCCGTGGGCTCCCAAGACTTTTTCTGCAAGTCTAGTATTTAAAAGGTTAAGCACTCCCTGTGGTGGTCAAAAAAGCCTAATCTAGAATTCATTTGCCTTGATCACTTCCTATTCGTAAGAACAAAAAGAAAAAAAATACAGATTTTGGTGCAATTAAGAGAATGTGGCTAATGTTCAAGCGTGGCCACTTAATTCATCTGGAGTAGTACCACCGAGCATCTGGGGAGCTGCAAAGAGGTAACCAGGCCAAGAGCTGATGAGGATCTAATGAACTGATCTGTGTCACAGTCCTCTTCCATCACTAAAAAGAGCTGAACATTTTATTAAGGGCATCCAAGAGGATGCTTGTGATCCTTCTCTGTAGAGTACAGGTACTTATCTTAATGGCATCTCTGCCCATCATCAGCTCAGACTATTGCACACAAAAACGGAAAACCATAAGAGCAGGCTTAGAAGTGTCTGTACGGACGGGTGGATAGCGAACCCAGAAAGGAAGAGAGTTCAATTCTCCACTTCATTCAAAGTGGAGATTCTCAGCCTCTTCTCCTTTGCAGTGATCCGGCTCGCTGATTCTGCTCTGCATTTCCTCCTCCCCAGATAAAGGCTGTGCCGGTGGATATGCCGTTAGCTGTCTGAGAGGGGATGTCAAACTCCCATGAAAGAGTTCAAAGCTCCCAAAGATACTGAGAAAAGGGAAGTGAGAGATTCCCAAGCCCGCTGTTCTGGCATGCAATTTGGCAAGTTTTCCTTAGAACCTATGATTGGGAGTAGGTGCGTCTTTCAAAACAAGGAAAGAAGAGCAATGTCCTGGCACTGCAGTATTTCCACTTGGAGGGAATCTCCCAGGACCAAGATCTCCACAGGGGAAGACATAGCTCAAGAGCTCCTTGAAAGTGGCAGTTTTTGCTAATGTATTCCGGGTAACTGGGGTTCAGTTGTGTCCTCTCCTCCTTCCATTCTCCTCCAAATTCCTCTTGTGAAATGATGTTTCACAGGAGCCTGGAGGTGCGGGACCTTCCTCTGGAGCTGGGTGAAGATCACGAAGGGAGGCTGGCTCTCGGGTGGCCATGGTCTGCGGAGGTCAATATCAGCCTCCTGGTCCTACAAGGAAGAGCAGCCATGAATCCTCCTTGATCTTCCCAGCAAGGTGGACGTAGGCGGCAGAAGAATCAGACAGATTCACTTGGTGGCAGGTGACTACAAAGATGGGGCTGCCTGGCCCCTGAGAAGCTCAAGCCACAGCTGCAAGTCACAGACCCGGGTTCAGCTCACAGGGAATTTGAATTCTGTGCTTGACCAGCCATTGATAACAATGGCCTTTGCTGCTATAAAACTCTCTAAAACACAAACATCTGTGTGCGAACACTACCGTGGCCTTGTCTTGATGACAGAAAAAGAAACACCTCCTTTCCCTCAGCCCTTGTCGGGGTGGATGGTAACTATGGAGCCTTTCACACTTGTTGGGTATTTTCAGATTGGGGGGAAAAAAAAAAATAATCTTACCAGGTATAAATGAACAGGAAAGATATAATATAAAGCCTCACCATAATTAATGGAATACAAACATGTCTGTGTCTGAACGAAACTGCAGCAGTAAGTAAAGGTTTTCTTCGTTCTCTCCCATTTTTCAAATAATTCTCGAAAATAAATATTTGGGGTATTTTCCATGTGAGAGACAGAAAGAGAGGAAACACATGCATCATTCTTTACAAGCTATTATTTTTATATTCCTAAATAGCTGCCATGTTAAGAAGCCAAGAGAACACAAGTGTGTATTTAGTCCTAAAACAAACTGAGTATGAATAGAGCCAGCGCTGGCTGCTTTCCCGAGGGCCTTGCTCTAACATACTTCAGCTTTGATTTGGAAAACCATCTTTAGGGAAAGAAAACGCCACGGCCCCATGTCTGCCTGGCCACTTGCCTGCCTACAAACAGCTGGCCACGGCGCTAACGAAGGCAGGAATGGGACTGCAAATGACAGTTCTCCCCCTCAAAAGGAAAAAAGAAAAGAGAAAAAAACCAAAACCCAACACCCTGAAACCCCAAAAGTTTATGTACTGGCTGCTGAGCTGAGACTCATTTTGCACAGGCCACTGGACAGACATCAGATGGTAAGACGTTTTAATTGCTAATGGCCTGGTCTGGATTTCAACGCGTGACACGGAGATAAAGGACTCTATATCCTATTATCAGTCCCCTGAGCAACTGTTACATCTTATTAAGTGTAACTAGATTCATAGGTCAGAATCCGGTACACGGAGAGTATATGTATTTCCTTTGACTGGAAGCAGAGTATTATTAGGGCATTCCTTTGCCATAATAATGGTTTGCATGTTCTTAGGCAGAGCCCTGATACCAGGCTTTGATATTTTTACTTTCATGCTACAGCTGTTGAAGCGACAAAGCTGGGCTGGAGAGCTGCTTGTGCAGCAGGGATGAAGAACAGACACAGACTGCTGCTCTTTTATGTCGCTTCCCGCCCCCCCCAAAAAAAAGTCTAGGTAAAAGCACTCTGATAGCGCTGTCGTCACGGTTTCGCAGAGAGAGGAATCAAGACCAAGCGCAGCGACGGGCTTTGCATAAGACCACACAACACAGCAGCGCAGGGGCAGGGGCAGGAGCGAGCACGTGAGATGTGGCAGCGCTCTCAAACCAACAGACCGTCACTTCCTTCGCCAACCCTGCGCGGGGCAGGAAGGCAGAACCGAGCCGCGCAGTGACTGCAAACTCGCCAGGGCTTGGTGCCCAAGACAGACAGACATGGATTTTCACACAGGTCAACTTCCAGGCCAAGTTAGCATCCACACAACCCCCTAGGAAACAAGCCCAGCAAGAACTAATGCTGGATATTTTGCATTTTACACGCACGCCTCCCCTTAAAGCTTTAGAGCTTTTCCTTCTAAATAGACGCCTGGCCAGATTCTCATCCATCGTACACCAGCGTAGCTCCTCTGAAGGCGACGGAGCTGCCTCTATTTTTATCAGTGACGAATCTGATCCGGCCCGCTACGAAAGAAGGGGGCAGGCAGGGGGTGAGCCGCTCGCCTCCTCCCTGCCTCCCGTAACGCTGCTTCCCACGCCAAACACTCAGCACCTCGCAGGACTGGGGTCTTCGGGGTGAGGCTTAACATATAGTCTCCGGTAGTCGCTGAACTGATCGCCAGCAGAGACGGAACTGTAAGTCAGTGGTGATAACCGGGGCCCTGCTGAGCCGTCGCCGGTGGGGAACCTTTGCAGCTCCCAGAGGCTGATGCTCTCTCATAAATAACACGTCTTCCAGGAGATGCTGCAGTTTGACTTGCATTTCACTAAACAGTCAGAAAATGAGCTGATCCCTACTTTGAAACGTGGAGACTTGTGGGTTTATATTAGCTGCGTTACCCACCTCACCCTTCTTTGAGCAACATATTTTTCCTGCAGTTGCAGAAAGTCAGATATTTTCAGGTTGCGGGCAAGAAACGTGAAGAGGCATGTGAAAACCATAGTGCTGAGGGTGGCCTTTGCCGGCTGCGCGAACCATTTTCTGGGTGCACTGCTGATGCGTTGTGATTAGATGCCATTTTATCTCGGCAAGGAGCATTTAGCAATGCTGTTCTTTCTGTCCTGCTACATCTGGTCTGGCAGCAGAAAGCTCCCTGATTTAAGAGAGAGATTTTGCGAGGTGCAATCTTCAAATCCTGCTTGCCTTTTTTTCTCTTTACTTTCTTTTAGATGAGTTTTCGGAAGCACTGAAAACTCGATGAATCACTTGGCTGAATGGCCCACATAGTTTCCTCTTAAGTCAGCTTTGGCAGCAAGCCACTCAACAAATTCTGAGGCTTTGCTTTGAGTCAGACTTTTATTGGTGAGATTATTCAAATATTTGAAGCCAGGCCGCCCGTCCCTTGTGTACCCCACTCTTTGCACTTAACCGGAGGGAGGAAGGCTGCGGGATCAGGCTGTGGAAATCTGGGCGCAAAGGCACTGATCAAGAGGAAAGCTTGCCTCCAGCACTGAAGGAATTTCTCTTTGGATATGATGTTATACACCCAACTGCAAGGCTGGGGCAGTCCAGCTGTGTGCCAGTGGTTAATGGTGGCTGGACGCGACCTCTGGAGCGATCAGGCCCAGAAAGGGCTCATGCCAGCCCTGTGGATGAAGCAGCCGCCACCACTGCCTTTGTGGTCCCCTCGTGGGGCGATGGAGCCCGTGGCAGCACTGGGACAAGCGGTGCGATCACGGGCTGCCATCACCCAGCACACGAGGGACCGCAGGGCCCGATACTCAGGGCAGGTACAAACCCACGTGAGTCAGCTTCGCCTCTGCAATCATAGAAGCATTTAGGTTGGAAAAGACTTTTAAGATCATCCAGTCCATCCTCCTGCCCCTTTGCTCTCGCCGGGAAGGCGGCTGCAATCGTGTTCCTTGTGTTGCCCGCCAGGTTTCCCACCCTCAGCCTGGCACCTTGCTCTCCTTCAGGGAGCCGATCCTGTCGGCAGCCCGCAGCATGGTCCACACACCCGGCAGCTCGGACACGAGCTCTGGCTTTGCAGAGGCTTACAAGGACAGAACGTCTGCGGGGGGAAGGAACCAGTTTTGGACAAAGCGGTGCAAGCAGCTGGGGGGGTGTTTCAAACAGATCAGAGCGTGAATCAAAACTCCTTTATTCCAAAATTCACTGTTCTGAGCTAGATTCAAATTTTGCAGGTGTCCCAAGGGATCTTCTCGAACACATCGCTGGATCTGGGAGCAAATTCTTCAGTACTGAATTTCGAGTGACCTCACGTCTCTGCACACTCCAGTGAGTTTAGAAAGTTTTTTGACTTCAAGCTAATCATTTAAGGACAGTCTTTCTTCTAGCCACTGACTTCCAATTATCTTTCCTTTTCGTTTCAAAAAAGCAAGCCACCAAAAAGCGAGCATCCTGCAAAGCGACAATCTCAGGCAAGTGCAGAAGGACAAGTTCAAACACATCTTGCTGTTGTAAAGCACGGCTTGCATTCCTTTTAGACTCATTTTAGCATGGCAGGTCACAGCAGTATAAACATTGTGGGGAAAAAAAAAACCAGGCCGAGCTGGCAAACAGTCAGAACTTGCCGTTCCTGACCCAGTAACCTACTTTTTGAGCACCACGTAACATGAAAGCCACCCCTAGCTCAGACTGCAACGTCACCTCTTACTTAACTTCTTAGAGCAAATAGTGGGTCTGTCTGGGAAGAGTTAGACCAGATGTGGTCATCGTTTACTTCATTCTGGCCACAAAAATCATTTTTGGTTAGACAGGAATACAGAGAGTGGTTTCTAACCTTGAGTCATTGAAAGCCACCATCTGAGCACGCGTGCTCCACGCAGCAGAGTTTGGACCTGGGAGTCCATCACACTGACACATAGAGCAACCTCAAATTTTGTCTACAGCACTAGTGCCACCATCAGCAACGTGGCCATGGGTAAAGAAATTGCCCAAGGGAACACTTCACAAAGGGGACCTGATCCACAGCGCTGCTTTAGCTATTTTCGCTCCAACTCCCTCACCCTGACCTGATGTGGTACTCAGAGACCACATAACTCAGTCTTTAAAGGCAGGGGAGACTTGAGGACCTCTGTGACCAGCCAAAGCTGCTCTCTCGGAATAGTTCTCCATGTCTGTTCTCCCTCCCAACAGGGCAACAGCCATCAACACCCACCAGCTCTGGGATGGCATCTGCCTTCCGCTTCCCCTCTTTGCTCCCCCAGGTTTCTCCTCCATCTCAGGCTTCCCTTCAAACCGAGAAGCAGCCAAGTTGATCCCGTGCTCGTGCACTTTTCCATCTCTGTTCAGGCTAACGAAGGATTGGGGAACTGCTACATATAGCAGGAAAAGATGTATTCTCAAGGATATGCAGTATCCCTTTTCTCCAGGGCAGCACAGCCCTGGCGTTGCAGGACCAGAGAGAGCTTAATGGGGCCCCAGTTCAGCAAAACACGCTCTACATCTTCAAAACATTTTGTTTGCCTAAAGCCAGCTGGAGTTTTCCCACCAAAACACAAATGGAGATGGACTAGGAGTAAAGTTTTCAGGCAGTTTTCTACTAGAAAACACAGCACAGAAACAGAAAATTCTACTCATCCAGTGTTGATTGAAGCTATATCTGCCTTTGTGAACATCCTCAGAAATCAGTGTTTGATACTAGCCTTTAAGAAGCAAAAGATAACTGAAAGACAAATTCAGGCTTAACATTTGAAAGGATTAACATTTCACTGAACACCAGGGAAAACAAATACGAGTAGTGAGACAGAGTGAGAGAAATTACAGAGGGAGCTCTTTAGGGAAACGATGGGAAATTATTCTTTACTGGACTATGCCCATTTTTGCAGGCGATTGCTTCCATTGCGTATCTCAGCTGAAACACACATACGCACACGCGAAATAGGAAGAGGTGGAAATGAAAAGACTTTTGGTCGAACATTCCAGCTACACGCAAAAAGAAGTGGTTGAAATAATGGGAACAAAATGTCTCGAAGTTATTCCACCTTCCAGCTGCCTCAAACTGACTAAGATTTTATTTCTGTTGACACTTTGGACTTCCCTATTGCAGAGCAGGAGGGGATGGGGCACTGCAGTATCTTAAAAATTCTAGCTACATTTTCTTGCATCATCACAAACCATTTTTCCATCATCTCTTCTACCAGCAGTTTTAACTTAACCTAAGATTAAAAACATATGGAAGTATTTTACTCTAGCTGGCATAAGCACAACACAAAAGTAAATGTTCTAATAGACATAAAAAGTCATTTTTCTTTACCACAATGTCCAATTTAGATCTCTGAAATTGTAAAATTAAAATCTATTCTAATCCATACTTACACAAAAAGGCATTTCTAGCAGATTATAATATCTAACTGCCTATTACACAAAAATCTTGGGAGGACTGTATTGTAAAAAAAATAATTGCCTAATTATGAAATCCTGATGATAAAGACACCATTGTCGTGAAAACATCTGGGCTACCAGCCCCCCCAGAATGCATGAAATTTCAATAGGCAGAGAAAAATCAGGAGGCAGATGAAAGAGGAGTTATAAAGAGGTCCAGAGAAAAAACATCACCCACTGCAATTTCTGTATGGAAGCGCGGGTGATGCCTACAAACAAACAAGGCAGTAACAACCTATTCACAGCAGGAGAGCACTAAACATGTATGGGGACGTCAGGGACAATTAACAAATATTATGCCTATTCTTGCATAACCCTGGAAAAAATATACATCTAACTCTACCTCTCTAAAACGACAACCTGGAAAAACGTTCACTGTAGCAGGGCGTTGGAAGAGCGTTTAGCAATCCGATGCCTTATAACAGAGTCGTCCAATTTGAACAGAGCAGCAATCAATCAGTAGCATTTCTACAGCATTTAACTCGCATGAAACATCATTTAAATGATATCTGAAGAGCAGGGACACGAATAGGAATGAAGGAGAGGGAAAGGTCAGTTACACACCAACAGGAGAAGGACTGAGAAAAGTAAGAGAAGTTTGACTGCTGCCTTCAGTTCAGCCCAACAGGGCTAATCACCAACGAGAAATCTGGTCCTTGGTGTTAAGCCTGTTGTAAATGTTATTTTAATAGCCAAGTTAGTGGCTATGAATATTTTAGCCGCTTATGAAGTGATGAAAGCTTTCTTGGAAAACAGGGAGTGCAACGACATCGTTATCCCAGCCGTGAGATGTTACACCAAAAGCACCAGAGGAAGCACGAGAACACCTGCAGTAGGCTGGGGGATGCAGTCTAGGGAGAGCAGACCTTGCCCGTGAGCCGGGATATGATCATGTTGGAAGGACCTCTCCAAAGCAGGGCTCTTCTCTTTTGCCCAAGCCATGAAGATGCATACACCTATAACTGGCCCTGAACATGCAGGGGATTCCAGGGAAGCTAATGAGGACTTGCCGTTCAGATGGTTAAAAGTTAAATGTGTGAAGGTGTTCACAGGTCTGACAGCTCCAGTAAGGCTTGATTTCTTACCTCTAACTAGAGCTCCCACCACTGGCAGTGACTTTTCACCACTGATCAGCCTGAACCTTGGACTCCGCAATGGAAACCTCACGTGTAAATAATCTGCAAGGCCCCAGAACCAGACTTCATGGATGGGACATCAGAGGAGGATGTATCACTGATAGGATAAGACACTTTTTTACGGGGGTGATTACAATGCAGATGGCATTAAAAGCACAGTAGCCTTCTCACATGGTTGCCATCTGTGATTCTCTGCAAAGGTTATATCAGGACTCCTATTATAAAATGCTGCCGGCTGAGATTTACAATTCAGTGGACAGCCAAGTTCTCAGCCAAGAAGTCCTTCCAAATGAAAACCGTTCAGTTGTGGGTATTCTGCTCATGTTGGATATTTTTGATTGCTAACATGATAAAATCCACAAAGCAGCGTCAGCCTGTGCATCTGATATGTTTTCCATAAACGGCTCTGCACGACAGCCAAACTGATGGAGTCGATCATCCCCTTTGGCCTTGGCTCCGCCTGCTTGTTTGCACGGCATTCGGAGGGTAGGATGAAAATCACCCCCCGTGCAAAGGCTCACCACAAGATTTGTACAGCACTTAAGTCTCCCCTAAGCCTGATATTTGGGCTTACAGGGGATTTAAGAAGTGTGTGCACTGCAGAATGGCCTGGCAGGGTACTGGTGAATAGAGTCGCGTGCGCTAGGAAAAGCTTTCGTATCTTCTAAAGAAGCGTTACTCTTCCGCCAAGTAAACAAAGATGCGCCTGCTGTTTACTTTCCAGCACATATTGCAAAGTTCATGTTAATTAAACTTCTAAAACACACAACAGAATAAATCTGTATTGACGTAATGCCAACAAATTGTATACGAACTCTCCCCCATGCACTTAGTAAATATTTGCTTGGAAGAAAATAACTTGCTCTGTCCTGGAAAAAGGACAAGCCAGTTAGGGCACTGGAGCCAAGAGCCCCCTTTCTGCGCTCCTGGGCTCCAGAGCCGAAGATCTAGGATCCCTGAGTCCACTTACACAGAGTTCAAACATCAGGCAAACACATCAGAAAGGAGACAGCCAGGATAAACCTCACTGGCCTGATGCCAGGCTCACTGTGAAGTGGCCACTGGTAGCTCTGTGGCACCAGAGGGTCTCGGTACAACATCAAAGACCTCAGGTTTTTCCCTGGGTGATTTAAAGTTCGTAGCATATAGGGTATGTCAGTGGTCGAAAGGATGGCCCCAATCCAAAACCATCTCCAAAGCTCAACTACATCACATTTAAAAGTCCCCTTTAAATACTGTAGCTCTCGAAATGCAAGCACGAATATTTGGTCGGTTACTCATTTACCTTTAGTTGAATTTCCAAAGTACCCCAAGTATGGATAGATAAAACATATATACATCTAAAATATATTTTCTCTTGTCCAAAACCCAGTCACTCCCAATAAAACATGCAAGGAACCCCAGTCAAACCTTGTTTGACATTTACAGCATGTCCTTTTAGATAACTCTAGTCTATCAAGGCAATGGCAGACTACACAGTGACTAAATACCTTGGTAATGGCAAAACTGCCTCTGACTTCAGCAGACAGAGGTTCATCCCTAAAATCCCATGAAATTTCAATCTATTAGTATCCCTCTCATTATTAATATATTTTTTTCATCTTTAAAGCAGGTGGACTGATTGCGCAAGGCTGAAAGATGTCCGAAAGAGTCGTGTCTTCTACTTGGGAACAGTGTATGAAGCATAAGCGCTCCCAAAATATGTGAATCACTCTGGTAGGCCGTCACAGCACTTTTCTGACTTTGAACCTACACAATCTGAGACCCTTTTTTTTTTGGTGTCACACCATATTTTGACTCTTGCCAGTTCTCACTGGCCAGCTACGACTCAGTTCTGACAAATTTCAAGAAAACTGCAACTATGATAACAGAGCCTCTTAACCTTCACATCGACTCCCTGTTGAAGCACATGCAGAGATACACACAAGTGGAAAAAAAGGAAGATTATTTTCAACTGACATGTTACTCGGAGTCTCATACCTGTCTTTCAAAACCAGATTAGATAGCATTACTGTCCTGGATTAGAAGGTCTGGGATTTTGTTTAAGTTTCCAAGTAACAGTCATGGGGAATTGCTTTTAGTTGGTCTTTTGTCTTCCATGATCCACAGGGATGATGGACACACGTAATGTGCTTATCAAAATACTATACTCCACACTTACATTACTGATGCTCAGGAAAGACAGAAGCGTTACTATTGATTCCTCTATATGAATACGATAAATACAGTTTATAAGAAGGCATATTTACATAAGTTTTGATGACTCATGCAACCGACAGAGAAGCCTTAATGCACTTTTTTCTTCTCCTACACACTGCCGTGTGCTCAGTGCTTTGTCTGGAGCTATTTCACAAAAGAATGTGTTAACGGCTTTTTTTTTTCTTCTCTGGTACAAGAGCTGTTTCCAAACACCAACGCTATCTTCCATTTCAACAGCACTGTCACCCCGTGTATTGGTACTGAGCCGTTTGCAATGTGAATCCATTGCAACCCACCAAATTTCAGCATTGGCAAAAGCAAAGTGAATTTTTCATTTCGACGCTGCAATGCAATGGGCTCGTGTGTTTGAAAAACACAGCCCTGAATTTCCGACAAGGCTGAAGCCAGTTCTTGCACTATTACTTCATGCTATTAATTTAGGCCCTTATTCAGCGAATGCTACAGTGAAACTTGAGCTCATGCTTAGGTTCATCCCTCTTCAACCAAGTGCTGCTGTGCAAGTTGAAAATTCAGTCTAGCTTTCCACAGCTTTTGTTTTTCAATACTTTTCATTCAGCGGGGGGGGGGGGGGCGGGCAATACTGGAAATGTTACCCGTGTTATTTCTAACATGGCTCAACTTCCTTGGTTTAGCATCTTTACAAAAAAGCCTTTGCCGCAGCATCAAAAAGATCAAAACCAACCCAGGCCTCCCCCCACAAACAACGAAACAAAACCACCCCAAACAAAATTAACAGCTTTAGCACGTGCTTATGGGTAGCTGGAGCATGTTAGAATGTCAGAACTGCTGCAGAAATACCTTCTGGTAAAGACCAACGAGAACTTACAGTTAAGGGAGCGAGACGAAGCCAGGCTGCAGAACTGCCCCCTGCTTTCCAGGAACAACTGGGGAGAGCCAGCAGTAGCTCACATGCAACCAGTGGCCCCTTCAGAGTAAGTTCTGTTTTAACGATGACAGAGATCTAGACAGTGGAAATGTTATTTAGAAATAAATTCCTCCAACAAACCCTTGGTTGAGGGCAGGGCAGGCCAAGCAGTCAGTGTCCAGCTGGATTTTCAGAACACACTGTGCACGGCCACGGGACGCAAAACCCACGGCCGGATTCACTTGAGACAAACAGTGTTAAACTTCTGAAAAGCAGCTCAGGACATCCAAACTGAAATGCCTGGAATGGGTCCAGTTTCCAAGAAATGTTCGATGCCTGAAACAGACCTAGACTCACTCCTGCCCAAGGTGGTCACTAGGGCCCCGTTGTTTTTGTGTGACACGGATTTTAAATTATGCCACCTTCCCGTGAGATGAGTTATTTTTAGGGATGTAATGCCAGTGTTTCAACCCCAGTAATTTCATTTACTAACGTTCTTTGATGTATGCACATTTTCTTTTTTTCTTTTTTTTTTTTTTTTAATTTATTCTAGATTGCAGCGGAGTCCCAGATTACCAAGAAACTGAATCTCACCTGCAAAGTAAAATTTTTGGATGAGTTTCCTTTAAAGACTTCAGTAGAGCAGCAGCGTTTAGTAACAATTTCCTAATACTTACATAGCAAGGGTTGGAGAAGATGACAACTCAAAAACTTTTTTGTTTTGTTCAGCTTCATAGAGAAAAAGATTAATTCTGCACTGACGGCAGATGCACTGGCACGGGCACTGACAGAATGACACCTCTTGATGAATTCTACTGTGCTTTTAAAAAAATAAAAATCTACGTGAAAGAATTCAGTCTACCCAATTCTGCAAGTTTTTAAGTACTTTCTAGAGCTGGTCACAAATGGTACGCAACATTTAAAAAAATAAAATCCACAGCATTAAGGAAGAGAAAAGCTTTTTGCCTAAAATAGCTCTGTCTTACATTGCTTTGCATATCTTTCCCAGCAAGTACTTTAAACTCACAATATTGCTTGGCATTAACCTTCCGGGAACATGGGTTTTAGGACCAGGGCAGCAAACAGGTGCCAAACTTCTCTGAGTAGGCCATGAAGGGATTTTACAGGATACATCTCTGATGCCTGGCTTTAAATACAAGTTGTAGGCTCTGAATCAATTGGTAAGCAAGTACCAATCTGAATGCACATGGCCTAAAACGCTTTGAGGAACCACTTTTTTGGGGTGCTCTCCAGAACTTTCCATAGGTTCCTCAGCAAGGCCTTCAGGCCCTCAGTAGGTGGATCTCCCATCTGGTAGTTGGGCTAATCTGGGGTGTCCTTTTTAGGCATAAATGCCTCATTGGATCTCTCCAGTGGCAATGCAGCATGCTCGTCCTCGTAGGCCTCATACTAAAGAATCACCTAAAGAGTACTCAAAACCCTAGACTGTCCATCGTCTCCTAAATAATTGCTAAAGCCACCCAAGAAAACCCCAACCCAATTGCTGAAGACTGCAGAGAACACACAAACCAAATGTATAAGCCTATCAGTAAACATTTTTCTACCTAAAAAGAGAGAGACGTGTACTCATAGATACCATTCCAATTAGGAATGTCTTCACCTTTTGGGAGTCAAAAGGTAATTTCAAGAAATATTTCCTCCTGAAGATAAAAATAAAAGTGCTGTTATGGTAACAGAGCTGTGTTTTTTCAACAGCCTCTGTATTACAGCTGGTTAAAGCTACCAATGATGTGCTCGCCAGTAAGACACAACAAACTGTTTGAAATTCAGAAGAGTGATAAGGTACCTTCAGCTTTGCTATGTTTAGCAGTCGGTAACTAAAACACATCCCAAGGTAAACACCAGAGGAGCCGGGCATGTGCTTCCCCAGGGCTCTGCTCTGTGACCCCGTTTCCCCGATGCTATCGCTTTATCCTCGTTATGACACTTCAAGAAAGGACATAAACACCTCGTACATTAAAATGCTCTTGACTTTTACGAGCAGCCTGATTCAGCAGCCCTCAGGGCGCAGTTTCATGACCAGCTCAAGCACATCTTGCCCTTGAAGAAGCACTTCCGCCACTCCCTGCCTCCTTTGCATGGAAAAGTCATGCTTGCGTGGGTGCAAGTTAATGCTGGAAGAAAAGTGTTAAAAAAGATCAGCTTCCAACTACTTTGCCACTACTGTGCTGATGCAGCGGAGATGGCAGGAAGCAGAAGACGACAGAATCTTATCTTCTTTGGTCTTGCACCAGCTACTCGTGCATTGGTATCCTCGGTCACGCAACCCATCATCTATCATGGCCACCAAGGAGTCTCAAGTGCCCCCTGGTGTCTGCAGGAACCGGAGGGGACCTCAGCTCTGTATCTCAGAGGCACCTGATTGTTGTTAGTGTCAGTGATCTGACAGCCAGGAATTCCACCCCGAACCCACAGCCCCACCACTATGTGATTTTAATAAGGCATTTAATCTATCTCCCATCTCCTTTTCCTGATAGCATTTAAAACCACTTTCCTGTCTTGTTTTCTTAAGCTTTAACTCTAGAAGTCATGTAGGCACATCTCTGCCTTTGACTGCTGTGGATCTCCTGGTGAGGAGCAACAAAACTGCCCCCTCAAGATCCTTCCAGGCATATTTTGTACAGTTCTTGCATTTCAAAATGCATATTGTGACTGAGAGCCTTCAAACTCCGTGTGTTATCTGCTTTCCCAGCTTAACACAGCACTCCAACCTCATTTGGACCTTCCCACACAACTGCAGGAAAGACACCAGTATTGGCAAGCACCCTCTACAGTGGAGCACCGCACAGATGACAAGGCAATTAAAGGGGAGTGAAAACATTCTTAAACGCTATCAAATGCCACTGAGAAACAGCTGCTAAGAGCAGATATAAAGACGAGGAAACTATTCACAGCGTTCAGCACTGAGTTTTACTGTCCCATAAAGCTCCGCACTGTGCCCCATATGCTGCAGCGTCATCTGCAGAAACTGTATCTACATCTATAAACACTTCTGTAGCACAAAGGTTGCCAAAGATCAAGGAGCTGATTCAGCAACAGACTTAGTTTAATATTAAGCAGCACCTCCATCAACAGGATTACTTATCTACTCAAATTCAAGGATCTGCCATGCACTTTGGCCAAATAGGGCCAAAATGGGGGATCATTTCTGAAAGATGTGTTGCGCCTTGTGATGCACGGGTGAAGTCTCACCTGTAAAATGAGAGGGAGAAATGTGGGAGAAATCCACTGTTTTCCTACCACGGAAGCACGAAGGGACGGCCATGCCCAATGCAGCAACAGGGCAGAACAATCGAGGGCTGAAGGCCAGCGGGAGGTGGTGCAGGAACGTATCGGCAGAAGGGGGTGCCCACACCTTCCTCCCGTCCCCAAACCCACCATACAGCCATGGCAGAGCACACGGGCTGCACTCGCACTGGTGCCGGTGAGGTCCCGGCGGGGTCTCTGGGCTAGGGATTGGCATCTTGCTGCACAGGGAACAGAAAGAGCCAAGAACCTCTTTGTGCCCCGCTTGCCACAGCTCCCACCCACGAGAGCTTTGCTGAGAGCCCTGTACTGCTGACCGGGTCTCACCCCCTTCCCCTCTTCTAGACAGGGCTCTGTTCCAGCCCCTCAGGTTGCTCATGAATCTGTGCTGCTTTGCTAAGCAATGTACAACGGTATGTTTTCTGACAAATTCCACATCGCTTCTGTTCCTTGGAAGTCCTATTTTATCGTTGCTCAGGGATGAGGTCCACAAGCCCTTGAGCAGACACACAAATGGAGTTTATTCAGCAAAGCTGGTGACTGTTCTGCTCCTTAGCTTTCTTTGTGCTTCTGAGACAACGGTTTCCAAGGGACAACTGCGTTCTTGAGAAAAGCAGACTCCAAATTTGACTTTGGGTAGAGCCCTAAGGTGGATTAGACTGTCATTCTGCCCACCTCAACTGCATGCTGTAAGCAGCTTACTTGCAATATGACAGATTTAGCAAAAGTGACAGTTGCTTGCTGTCCAATACCATTAGCTAGCCCTGCCACAAGAGCTCAGACATGGTGCTCCATGTCCTTACAAAATCAGCTTATTAATAAACATTCAGCCTGGCTCAGTATTTTCCACACAGCTGAAGCATTTTTTCTTTTTTTTGAGCAGGGGGCTGCCCGATCCACCCACCTGTGGGGATTCAAAATCAAATTCTAGCCACGATGAGGTCGGAGCAGCAAACAGGTTCGATGAACTGGCATGTGGGAGGGACTGGGATGGCTAAGCATCTGTGCTTACCTTTATTACTCATCCTTCATTACCTTTATTACTCTGGTCCTCGAGTCTATGGAGGGAATGGCAATTTAATCAAAAGGTTACCAAAGTAAATGAAAACCTTGCAATTTACTGGTCTGCCTTAGGCTCAGCTCCCTAAGGTATCAGACGGCATCGGTGCTCCTTTCCCCGGCCAACAGGGCTCCGCACCTTCCCCAGGGCGCTCCATGACAGCAGCTAAGAGCCAGACTGCTCTTCCAGGTAGGCAGAGGAGGATGCACACAGAGGAAGACCTCCACTTCCTATGTACCCGTGTTTGCGTTGTAACGTTAAAACAAGTTTGGTAGTGATTAGATATCTCTTAATTCCTGCAACAAAATACCTGAACTAGAAAAAATAAATTGGCTGAGGCAATCAGATGGTGGCAAACAATACCATTCATACTAAAGCCTCACTTTAATTTTAAAAAGTTTAATTTAAAGAACAGAACCAGTTTCACTGCCGATGACGTAAAGGTTTATATATAACCCCAGTCAAACCTATGATTTCCCCTTCACAGCCAGGCGGGCAAGACCACGTGTTGAACCATTCTTTCCGCTGCTTTACAAAACCATGGACTTGCGCGGCCATAGCACATCTCACGTAATGCAGCCCAGGAGAAAGATTTCCCAGAAGTCTTCACAGTAGTCCCAAGACCAGGTAATTCTATAATAATTTCGAGTGGAGAAAATGAAGTATTTTTACTTTAACATATACCTGTGGGGAAAGAACATCCCACTGTTTTACAATGAGCTCTTTAAAGACATCCTGGGAAATTTTCCAAGAGCTACACTGAAATGAAAGAATGCCTAGTTATTTACTTTAGGGTTTTGATCAGCACGTTGGAAATAATTCTTGTCCTCTCCCCAAAATAAAAGCCTTTATTTTCTGAAGCTGGGGCGCTTCCGACAAACCTGGCTCTGACCCACCACTGAGGTTTGGATGCTGAGAGCTTCCCTGGCTGCAGCTTGGAGCTAAGCTCTGGGGGCTCAGCCTGCCCCGAAGGCAGCGGGGTGAAGGGGGGCTGGGGAAGGCAGGGATTCATCACCCCCTCCCAAAGAACTTAAACTGCAAGCAGCGGCTGAGCTGCCAGTCAAACCCAGCTCTGGGCCACCTCCAAGCTAAAGCAAGAAACACAGTAGGTTTTAAGCCCATTTTAATACCCTGAAAGATTTGTAAGCACCGGAGAGTAATTTATTTTGCTGCCAAGTGCATCAAATGGCTTTACCTTGGTGAGACGGGTGCTCCTGGCTTCAGCGGCTACCACGAGGTGGCACTTTGACACGTGAGGGGACGGGTGAGGTGGGTCGGTTATCTCTATGGGGACTTTCTCAGAGTTCGTACCAACATCAGGGAGGCAAAGCAGTCCTAATGACTCCTGTCTACATCAAAATAACTCCCCTTCAAGAAGCAAGTTACGCCTGGGGCAAAGCATGCCTAGCACTGCTCTTACTGAGGCATCTGGCTGGTAGGAATTTTAACCAGGCTAAATTTCCACCATAGGAAAGACTCAGGAAAGGTGCTGACACGGTCGTATCCAGTCAACTCAGTGACAAACAACACGAGCAACGTCAGCCTGCTCAGAGAGCGGTTCACAGCGGGGAACGACCGTCCAACGGCAGAGTTCAGATAAACTCAGAGCAACTTTGCCAACAAAAGACTTGCAGATGGATTGCAAATCCCAGCTCTGCACCGCATTGTAATGACATTTTAAATTTTTTATTACCATTTCATAATGGTAATTAAACACAGGCACGCGCACAGAGAGAAATCTGCTTGATATATAGGGCAAGGCTCACCATCTGCAGGCAGCAACCGGGACCCTGCAGGCGCAGCTAACGAGGCTGCAGAAGTTACAAAGCCACCGCCACCACGGTGGTCACGTATCAAAAACTAGCAGCTATGTGATATTTCTGTGCCTGTGATCACTTATGGCCTTCTACCTGTGCTCAACGATGCCCCCAGTGCTTGGGGGCTTGCAGCATCGGAAGGCCTAACTCCATCGCTGACTTTGCAGTTCTGGGGGAACTACTGCATGGCTGATGCAGGCAGGACTAACTCATCCCTGCCGGAAAGGGAAAGCAGAGTTTTCTGCCCATCCTCCTGCCCAGCAAGACAGAAATTACCTCAAGGAGACAGTGGAGCAAAGTCTTTGAGGTGTGGTTAACTCTTGGCATCTACGTTTAAGTTCCCAGCAACGCTGCCCATTGCTTTCACTTATTATAATGATTTTTATGAGTAATTATACGCATTTAGCAGTCTCTGTTTCCTGGCCAGTCCTGCGCTGCTCCTGTTTTATTGCAGCCTACCCCAGCTGTAGGGAGCCTGGGAGGCTGAAGCTGAGCTTTTCAGCCCTGGCGTGACTGAAGTTGTTGCGGTTCAGTTTTAAGCCCAGGACCAAACCGGCTTGTTAGCTTCCAACCCACTGAAACCAGCTCACACGGAGAAAACGAAAGCGGATGAAACAGAGACAACCTATCCCCAAGTATCTGCAGAGCACAGCACCACTTGGAGTCTCAATATTGTCCGCTGCTTCCGATTCCTACATCTGGCATGAACGATGGGTGACGCAGGACAGGAGAGGGAGGGAGAGGATGGACAGGGGAGTGCAATATGGCACTGCTCTTTCGTGTCCTGGGAGTCCTGCTGGAGAACAGCTCTAACAGAAACCAGTATGGAGTTGGACCACTATCCTGGACCAGAACTAGACGATGGTTTGGATTAAAAAAATTTAAAAATCAAACCAAGCCAAAAAAGCACCCAAATCAGGCTCAATTCCTGCCTTGCGGGGGGGGGGGGGTGGAAAGGCAGCAATCCCAGCTAACTTGCAGTTGAGCGCCAGGCTGTAAGCTCTCACCAGGCAGCAGTGAGTGCCTGCGCAGGGCTCCGGTCATCTGAATGGCTCCTTCTGTTTTGTCCACTTCTGTCCCCAGGCAGCTGTTACTGGGATACAGACCTGCTCCATTAAACCTCTTGCACTTTGACACCAGACAACCTGTAGGTCAAACCATCCTCCGTTTGCCCCGGCGGGCATCATCTGGGAACTGGCCAGCAAGAGAGACATCTCTATATCTAAATAGTAATCATATTTTCAAACCAGTGATCTGTTTCTGGCCCCGGGAATGAGCCCAGTGGGATCCAGAAGGGAGCTCCAAGCCAGGTTTTAACAGACCCATTGCATCATGTGCATGCTCCCTCCTTGCCCTTCTGCCCTGCTTCTCAGAGCACCACAGAAACCCACAGCTGTCATCTCAGGAGCACGTTCAGAGCAATAAAAGCGTGAATTACACCTTGAAATCTGGTATTGTAGTTACCACCCACCCACTGTTCTCCCCAGGGCGTAACCCAGAGTGAGCGCAGACCCCAGACAGGGTCCTGCTTGTAGGCCAGTCGTGGAGTGATCTTTATGGCACCACGTAGCTTGTAGTAAGAAACAGCTCCTGCCTCAACCTGCCTGCAGTCTCCATGGATAATCTTTTTTATTAGTTGCACCCACTTATGATCTTTCCCAAAGCAACGAGGTGTTTTTACAGCACAGAGAATCCACTTCCCCTGGCGCAAAGATGGTTATATGCCATGCTTGCCACCAAGGTGGGATTTCACCAGCTCATTTCCCTTCCCCAGGTCCGAGTCCTGGGACACAGCGGCTCTCAGCCTCAGCCGGCCGTGCCGCACCCCTCCCGGACTGCCTGGGGTGGGTATAGGAAACGTCGGGGAGATGCTCCCCCCAAAACTTCTGCAACAAACCAGAAGCGCACTGGCGATGGTGAGATGCAAAAGAAGTGGCCAGCACACATCCAACTGCCCACGACCCCAGAGATTCAGCGTAAAAACTTTGACAACTGGTCCTCGTGCAGCTCACGTGAGTCTGGAGTGAGGCGCTGCCCTCGGGGTAAGTCCCCTCTGCTTACGCACACCTCCTCACACAAGGGCCACACAACCAGCCGGGGACCAGCCGGATCCATGGGACCACCAGAGCCAAGCACAGTGAGAGGATGAGAACAAAGATGAAACAGGATATGGGCCCCAGCAGGCTGCTATTCCAGCTGACTATTGCAAGGAACAAATGCAAAAGCCAAAGTGACAGGAATTGTGGCATCAAGTACCTTTTAGATGATATCAAAAAAAAAAAAAAAAAAAAAAAAAAAAAGAAGAGCCTAAAAATTGAGTACAAGAGATTCACAGTCCCAGGGGAATACGAGCTTGTATCTAATATCAAGCAATTTTTCTGTTGCACAGTTCATTTTAGGACAACGCTCACCCTTGCAATGCCAGTCCCACAGCCTGAGGCTGCTCCGGATTTAGGCACCTGACCGTTCAGGAACAAACATTTCTGTTCGTGAATAATTCAGAACCCCTTGCTTATTTACGTTCATTTCAGCTCTGTTTCTCACCTTTTGAATCTTCTGAGCTTAGAGCCAACAGGGCTGTGGATGTACAGCCCCGCTCCGCAGCCCTGTGTTCCTGTAAGGGAACCAGCGGTTTCACCAGTAACTCCCGCACACGTGAAGCACATAAAGCAGTTACAGAGCAAGCATAACCTCCGTAACATAACCCCAAAAACTCAGGCATTCTCTTTGTTGTTCATCTTGCTGCAAACAGAGATGGCTTTCTGCTCTGAGATGCACATTTGACAGTAGGTCCAGGAGAGTGCTATGCGTACGGGCAGCTCTCCTGTGACAGCGGCAAGCGCACCCAGACCTATAGCTCCAGCCTTAAACCGAAATAGCTCTGGGTACCTGGCACTCACGGACGCAGCCATCCAGCATGTACTCACCAGTCAACACGAGCATTCTCACTCCCACAAGCAAACGTACCAGCTGAGCTGCAAACAGCCACAACTCCGCAAGTGCAAAAAACAGCAGCAAAGCCCCAGCAAGTTACATTCCGAATAATATCAACATCTTGCGATCGTTAGACGTAGAGCATTTCACTGCCTGAGCACAGCCCTCTCTCAGAAAGCGTTATTACCACTATTAACGAAAAGCCATTGTGGTTTAAGCACGGCATATTCTTAATTGTGTTCCAGACACGTTAGGGGAAACCAGAAAAACTGTACAAACAAGTTCCAGAGCTGTTTCACAAAGCAGCAATATCCTAAAATGATCCGTTCCAGGCAAGGTGCTAACTGTGCAGAGCGGCCGTGCTTGCTTGAGGCACCATTGCCTGCACCCCCACCTCAGCCTGTACTTTCGGAGCCCCCCCTTTTCCACACGCTAACACACGCGTGTGCGCCCCCCCCCCAGAAACTCCCCCGCGCTGAGAAACACGTTCCCCACTTACCCTTTAGCCAGCCAGCCGCCCCCCAAACCCTCTGAAAGCTCCCGCAGGAGAGTTGACGGAGTTTTACCTCGTTACCCAGCCAGGGCGTTATATAAGCGGCCCCGTTCCCGCCGGCGGCGGCGAGGATGCACCAGCCGCGCGTCCCCGCGCATCCCGATCCTTCCCATCCCGCTCCCACATGGAGCCCGACAACAGCGGGGAAGGGGCGAGGGTGGGGGCAAGGTGGGCTTGGGGGCACTGGTGACAGCATCAAAGAAAGCTGAAAAGGTGCCTGGCGTTTATTAAGAGGCATTTGCGACTATGAAAGGATGCGGTGTGATAGTATAATGTTCCTTAGCCCGCTGAAAGCAGCTTGGCCTAGATTTTCCTGTACTGTTTGATGTGACCATTCATGCAAACAAGAGTAAAACTTTCTCTTTGCTTTTAATTAAGCAAAAGAAAAAAGAGTGACACGTACAAAAGACCTTTTGCTGCTGTCATCTGTGTCTTCCGGGCTACCGTCAGACAGGGAATATGCAGCAATCAGCCCCATTGATTAAACTATTATTAGAGGCAGACAAACAGATGTGCTCAGCAAAAGACAGGACAAACCCCACGTCCTGTACTTCTGGACTAGATACAGGAATAAACATTATTTCACCACAGCGTCATTTGGTACTTTAGCAAAGTGGAAACATTCTCTAGCACACTGGGCAGAAGTGAAGCACGCAGCGTTTTAATCTGCAGAAATTGAGATAAATAAATAACGTTGCCTTTGCTCTGTTCCCACAGACAAAACCCCACCAGCTTTCGTAAGACAGGCACCAGGTCCTGTTATTTGAAATCTCATCTTAAACAAAACACGGCTTGTAGTCATTCAGGAGGTCCCGGTGTCCATGACTGGTCGGTGGACACAGAACACAGTGCACAAACGCATAGGGGCTGTAGCTTTAGGACAGACATAAAACTCTTATGTAAGCCATAATCCTCTCAGACTCCTTATTCAGTGATTTTAAGATCTGTGCCTCAGGAGCCTGCTGGCATCCCAGTTGCTTTTAACCGATTTGGAAACGGGGAGCCTCCTGTTGCAGCGCAGTCCCCTCGCTGACAGCGGCGTTAGCCTCGGTGCGCGGCACCACCTCGCAGCGTTTGGGAGCAGGGAGCGTTTCCGTGTGCTCCTATTTCGGTCCTCTGCACAACTGGCACTGTTGCTTTCCACGCTGAGTGAATCACCAGGATTAATCTCCTGCAGAGTTCACCGAGGCTAACGATAATCGAGTTAAATTTACACTATATGATCAGAGTTTAATTAGGTACTGTTATACAACTCCTATTAATTACAGCACTAATACCCTTACAAAATGCCGATGGGAGGGTGGGGCTGTGGTCGGAGGGGGCTTGGCTGCTCAGACGATTTCAGGAAAAAGCCACATTAAAACGCTCTGCGTGTACCTTTAGTTACCTGCTTGCCTCTGCCAGTGCTCAAGATGAAACAAAAAGCTTAAAGAAAATAAATTATAGTCCTACAAAACGTAAACCTAGAAGACAAGATTAAAGACCTCCCACATGCTACGCTATCGCCTTCTGTTTACACCAAGAAGCAAGAATGCCATTTAAAATCCCAATGAGCCAGAATCTTTATTGGCTTGCTCTGCTCAAAATCCTACCCAGAAAAGCCCAAGGTGACAGAAGTCATTTATTTTGCACAGACACTAACTCACTCGAAACTAAGGCAAGTCTTCCTAACATTATTTAAGTTTCTCGGTCCCTCCCTGAGTTTACCCCCCGAGATGACCTGCTGGGTCAGACCCTGTGCTGTGATGGCTATTCACGCGGTAACAGCAAAACCCTGGCCTTGCACCTGCATGGTCGAAGACACGGGTAAAGGGCTCTTCTTCATTAAGTAAAGTAAATAAGCAACACAAAGATCGAGGCTTGTTGTCAAGAACAGATGCTGTTCTTGAACACAGACACCTGTGTGAGCCTCCTGCATCCAGGGTCCCCCTCCTCTGCAGCTCGCTTGCTCAGTACGCGTGTCCCAGGAGAAGCCCTGGCACTCTGCCACTGCTGATTATTTAATTAAAAGCCCAAACGACAGGAAACGTTATTTCCTTCCTCCTGTAGGTTTTTTCCACCCTCTTCAGACAGCAAACTAGCACACCTCAGCACTCCCACTGTGCACAAAACACGTAGGAGCAGCAGTCTGTTACAGTACGTTGTACTAGATATTCATCACCTGGCCCTACCAGCTATATAATTATCTTGTTAAGTTTTGGCTATACACACTAAAATGGCCCTTTACAAAAATGGCCTGAGGACGCTGTCGCATGGGATCCAGGAGCAAACTCCTGTTCATGAACACCCTCTGGCTCCCACCCCACCACCACAGACTGCCAAGTTGTGCATGAAGAAGTTATCTTGCCCATGTGGCAACTCCACATCAGCCCATGTGGCCCTGTGCAGGCCCTCTCCGTCCCTTCACGGGCAGCTCTTCTGGGATACACAGGAACAGCGGCAGGAGAGGGAGATGATGGTTTGACAGCTCCTTGCTCTATAGGCAGGCTGAGACAGGCTCCAGGCCCGTACATTTTCCTCACGGTTCACACACGAGAGCTGCGTACGCTTCAGAAGATCCTTACTCACTCACAGCCCCGGGAGTTCCTAACCAAGACCACGAAAGGACCCCTGCTTTTCTGGAAGCACAGGGCTAGCAGAATATCTCAGTTCCCTTGCTGGGACTTTTGTTTGGTTTAGGCACAAAGGACTCGCTATTCCTCCTCATTCCTAACTTGTGCAGGGGCTGGCTACAAAGCATAGCTGGGACCAGGACATTCCCCCCAAAGCGATGCCTTGAGCACCTCAATCCCAGGACAGTGCTGCTCTGAGAGGAGAGGCACCAGCCTTTGGTCAAGGCCTTTATCTGCTGTTGTGACACTTTTTGGTCCCTCACCGCTGAGAATGGCACTTGTGACACACTAATGGGAGTGCAGCGATGCTCCTGCAGCAAGGCTTTGATTTAGGAAGCAGAACCGCTCAGCCCACTCTGCTCTTGCTAATGTAGTGACCTGGTTTTGTCAAGACTGTTTTTCTCCTTTCGTCTTTGATGTCATTTTGGAAGGCAAGTCATGAGATTTTCATGGAGGCATTGACTCAAAGTTGGACTAAAACAAAGCCAATCACAATACCATCATAAATGAATGAGGGTGCAATTTCCCCTTAGAGGATTATTATGCTATTTAGGGTTCTAGCGCATCTATTTGTGCAGTTTAGTAATCACTTTCATGCTTCTCATTGGACTATATTCTAATCCACTTATATTTTAATGTAACAAGTTACAAGTATTATCAGCTTGTAATAAATATGCTCAGCCCCTAAAGCATTTAAACAGCCCCTACACTCTGTAAAGATCTTGTTTAACAAGCACACATCTACAAATGAATGAGGAAACAGCAGCATGTTATGTGGAACACCATCAAACTGCAAAATACGCACTGCGTAAGTTACTTTTCTGTGAAATTAGATCTTTTCAGGCACACAGATACTGTCTTCATTACAGTATACTTTTAAACTACTTTTAGCATAAAGGTGAGTTTGGAAGTCACAGAGGGTGCCTTTTGGGTTGGGAATTTGTTTACCTAATGCTCTTAAGTTTGGAATGATATATTACCTTCAGCCCACGCACAGGATTATGTCAAACCAATAGATCGCTCATGAAATTCAAGCTAAGGAAAGCTGTTGATAGCAGCTAAGGGGAATCCACCCCGAAAAACCCCACTTGACTTGCACTTAGGTCAGTCCTGGTGCTGAAGCGTCCATGAAACCATACTCACTGAAGCCAGCTGAAAGCCACCCTCTCTGTCAGAGGGAGTTAAAAATCTCTCTTGGCCTACTGGCCTGTAGTCAATCACAATATTTTTCCACTCTTGAGAAGAGATAAGAAACTAATTATTACCTGTGAAACTCTAAAGACATTCCTTGACTGTTCATAGAGCTGCCCAACATATTTTTCAGCAGCATTGCCTCACCTAAGCTTCTGGTGTAAGCCCTACTTGCATCCAAAATCCTAACTGAGTTTGTAAGCCAGGAGCATGAACTACCCTCCAGGGCCTTCAGTCTTTGAACTTCAACACACACTTCAGCTTCCCATTTCTGCCATGGCGGAATCTCTTCTTCCTCCCAAAGTGTTTTTCTCCATTGGAAAATGTCAGGCTGATGGCCTGGGTCGCTTTCATCCTCTACTCTTGCAGATGCACGTTCTGTTTATCATCATGTGGGATATAAAGTTTAACCCTTTGCTGTACATGAGGCAGTCAATCACTTGCTCTTATGCAGGTTCATCTGTCAAGAACTCCATTCACAGCAGCACACTTGCTGTGGAGAGTTCCAGGGAAACAGAAGTCCTGCAAAATCTCCAAGCCCCTTTTAACAGGAACCCATAGATAGTCTGGCCTTAGCCGGAGCCATACAGAAAGAGGCCTGTAGCTCTGGCTGACGGAGAGTAAGGACACGTCTATTCTGCAGCCTCTGCAATTACAGCTCAGTCCCTCCCACCCTAGGGACCAGCGAAGGGAGGAGACAGTTACGCATGGAGATTTTATTGTTTCTGGAAAATCAGTTTCAACAGTCTTGTCTTGGTTAAGTACCAGTCCTCCCAACATCTGCAAGGCAGTATTAAGTGTGCAGCGACCAAACAGGAAAAAAAAAACGGATGTTCAGAGTGTGGATTTCTTTCTGCAAAGCTGCTTCTTTTGCTTTATCTCTCCAGATTTCACCAAAAAGGAGTACTTGGAAAAACAGGGCTTGCTCTTGTGAAGCTGCTGAATAATTAACAGTATGGAAAAGAGAGCACACCACCTGTCCAGACTGAGAATTCACACCCATGCCGCTCTTTTGGCTTCGTGCACTGTCTATGGCCAGACACTGATCAGCATCCAGCCAAAGCAATTCAGGAGCTCAACTCCGTTCTACATTATGCAGTATTTACCTGATAAAAAGATCAAATCTTTAGAATGAACATAATCAGTATCAGGCTCAGCTACGCAATGGAAGTCAAGTATCTCTGACCAAGAGTTTGAGGGGTTAAACGGACAACTCAAACATCCACCCATACACCAGCTTTCAGGGCCAGCTCTCCGAAGTAACCAATTTGTCCTGCAACTGGTGCCTCACACTCTCTCCCTAATCTCAGTTGACAGAGGCCTCAATACTGCCCCTAGTCGCGTCACCTGGTTTCTAAGCACATTTTGAGGGACAAGCAGAGTTAGAGAAGCCAGATCCTATACGTCAAACTGTTTTGCGAGACCTGGGCTAGGAGACACCACGAAGGCCTCTCATTCAGGTGCATCCCTATCAGGGATTCCCCCATGGGAGGCTTTAAACCAGGATCTGCCAGCAGGGATGCTCAAAAGAACTTTGCTATATTTCAAAAAAGCCCAGTGCAAAATCCACAACTTTACAGAGAAATCAACTACCTTTTATGCAGTGACTTGTAATGATCAAGCTCTCCTTTCCTCTCAGCTAAAACTCACAGTACATCCACGCTGCTGAGCTGCAGAACCATACCTCAGTTGGGCTTTAAATGAGCATGGCTGCGTTAACATGGGGGTCCTCTGGCTAAGGGTGCCTTCTCACAGCATGGGGCTTCAGCAGCAACACCGACTTGAAGTACTTCCACCCATTTCCATCCATGCTCCCTTCTTAGTTACCCCAGAACAACCACTTGCAGGACCGTTTCAGTCAAAATGGAAATAGAGGGAATTTTTATCCTAGATCAGAGTAACATCTTCTACATCCTGATACTCTCCATCTGCAGGATTAACAGTCCCAAAGACAAGATACAACAGGTCTCTGCTTTCTGATGCCTGCATACATACCAGAGCCACAAACCTTCTGGCATCACCATGAAAAGTCACAATCACACCAGACCAGCATCACTGTAAACATGAACACTGAATTAAATCTAACACTGCTTTCTTCACTCAGGGAGCAAACTTTGCAAAGCTCCTTAATGCCCAGAGATGCAGTTTTACTGTGGCAAGGAATTTTCCTCTCGTGAACTCGATGTTCAAACAAGCTCCCTGGTGAGGTAAGCATAGGCTGCCTTTTATTACAAACACAAAACTCACATTTAACTTATTAACTGGGGGAGGAATAGAGATGAGGGTTGGCTGAATCTCATGAGTCATCGTTTCTGTAGGATAAAAAGCACGCTTGTCTCAAAAAAATCAATTCATTTGCCTCTATTGTGTACTGCAGATAGAAGCGCTTAAATAATAAAAAGATTAATAAAAACACTTCCACCAATTGTTCTAGAAAAAATGAAGAGTAGTCTTTGGATTATGAAAGAATATTCTTTAAATACAGAAAAAGAAAACATTTCGAATGGCACAATGTTTTGGGAGAGAGAGACAAACGCAGATTAGTCATGCTTGAATGTACTTCCCCAAACAATACCCTGCTTAGAGCTAAGACTAAGACATGTACGTTCCCAAAGGCATACACGAAAAGTTAGGGTCTGTGTATTAGTTTAATTCCTTTATCACTTACTCACTGTCTTATTCCTTCCAGTCTCGTGCCAACCCTCCCCCCAGATACCACCGCATGCTGGTTCTGCACCCTGACCACGGAACTCATTCCCAGCTCAATCTTGCAGGCAAATGAAGGGATGTGCTCTTGACGTGTGAAGCAGGACGAAAGCACAGCGCTAACACTATCGAAAGGATAATGGCATCACACCATTCAAGTGCAATGCATCATTCTCCAGTGGTATGCAAATTTCAGCTATTTTTTTATTGCTATTATTTTTATTTAAAATTTTAGAAGGAGGTGGAAGGACGAAGCAGAGAAAAGGTATGCCTGAAAGAAGCCCAGAGAAGTCTAAAGGCAGCTGAACAACGGCAACGATCTGCAGAGACAGTGATTTCATGGAATACTCAGAAGAACTAACAAAGAAGGAAAGCACGCGCTACAGCGTGAGCTGCAAAGACTTTGAAAAGAACGTCAAGCTAAGCAAAATTGGATAACATTCCAGGTACCTACTGATTCAAGATCCGACCAGAAACAATCCCTAAAAAAAACCCTGTGGATGAATGGTGGTGAATGCAGAGGGTCAAAACATCCAAATTCCAGTCCCTTCCTGCACCTGCCCTCCATTTCTAAGCCTGTCATCTGCCATACACTCAGAGTGGAAATGGGATTTGCTCCAGGTGCTATCTAAAGCAGTAAAGATGTGTTATTTTTTTCCTCTGTAGAGACATAGCTCAGAGGCCAGGCCCAACGACCCCTGGAGTGTACTAAGTGTATTAAACACTCTTCTACTTCCACTGGGACACATCTGCTGTGTTTGTTCCCTGGCGCCCCTTTAGCCTGACCTATCTAGTTATATGGTGACTTCTTCAGGATAGCCATCAACTTTCACTGTACGTTCATAAAGATCTGGCGCAGCAGGACCCTGCCTTGCTCTCTGGGTTTTGCTGCAATGAAGAGCAGACAGTACACGAAAAGACAAGCACTAAAGGCTGATATCTGGATACTTAGTGGTACAACTCTAGGAAGGTTAAATACTCCGTTGCAACACAATGCACCTGTGGATCCCATCACACATAGTATTCTGCGATGCTAACTTCCCCCCCCCCCCCCTCCCCAAAAGGAATATGCAGGGTATTCTGGGGAAGAAAATCCACCAACACCAGAGTTTTATCCAAAAGCTTTTTTGGCGAAAGACTAAGTAGCTTAAATTTGTACTGAGTCTCAAAAGCCTAGTTTAAGTGGAATCTTTTCCTGGGGAAATATTAAGAACAAATTGTGTTTTTCAAAGATGTTAAATGATGGCTTCATACTGATTTCCCAGTGCTAGGAATGCACATAAGAAAAAAAAGTCATTCAGTGTCCTGTTACTGATGGGTAACTCATCCATCCATATCACAGTACTCCTGGCAAGTTGCCTCTAATACCTCATTTTCTGCATTTCATATTGTTATCGGATTTGGGACCAGCCCGCGTAAATTCTGCAGAAGCCAGGAACACAGGCAAAGGGACTTCCCTTACGATGCAAAGCCTCACCTGTTCATACAGGAGTCTGGAGCACACTGGCTTCCACAAATACAGCAATTCATCTTACTGGTCCATCAACCTGTACGGTAATCTTTGAGGCTGAGCAAACTGCTGAGTTTGAACTGGAATAAAACTGTCTTGGCAAAACGCAAGAAGACAAGACAAAATAAATTACTGCATCTGCTTTACTGGTCAATCAGTTCACATATTATAAGCACATACAGCTGTGATCAACTGAACTTGTGCTTATGTAATCAGCCATCTTATTGCATTGCTGCATCTTTGATTAAAATTGCAGCAAATTAGTTCTGCTGCCATGCAGAATTACCTGTTCACTCTTGGAACCAAGTTCATAAAGAGCACACAAAAGTTGTTTATCCCATCAAATTGCAATTTGGACTACGCAGCTAGAGCACAGCTGACCTGAGGTAGAAAGTTCACAAGCCACTCAGCTCTGCTTCCAAATTAATCCCTTGCATAAGCTTGACATAATGCACACATGGCTTTTTGGCATGGGCAGGCTTCTCGAAGAGCTGCACCACACATTCCCAGGTGCTCTCTAAGATTTCCTTACCAAAAGGCTCAATGTAGTTTTCTTTCAGAGCTGGAAAAGTGAAAGCAGCCTGGATCACACTGACAATGCTACTCAGGGTACTTCAATGTTGTTAAGTTTTGTAATATGCTAAAATAAAACTACATTTGAACACAAGAGTTGGACTGTTTTGAACCTAATAAGCATATGACAACACAGAAACATGCTATTATTTTAGTGTTGTTAATTACTCCTCCCAAGGCCCATGACAAGTAGCTATCTGATAAAGAATTGTTTATAAAATTAGAAACATTTTTTCCCCTTGGCATTCCTGTTTTCACACCTCAAATACCAGAGCTGATAGCACTAACAGTTCTGAAAATGAATGGGCAGGAAAGCACAATCCCCCACCAACTTCATCTCTCCCTACAAAGCTCAATGTAATCTTAACTAGGGACCACAACAGGTGTCCCACTATAGAAAACATTTGCTCCCATCGAATGCACTTGGCAAATAGCCAGGAGAGGTAGGGAGAGAAGTGCTAAAAAGAGTGAGGAACTTGCTGCTGCTTGCAAAAGTATAATGGGTTAGAAATAAATGCTAGCTAGAAATAAAGGAACTGTCTTAATGTAACAGATCAGTCATTACCATGAAGAGAGGTACCATTATAATTTTATTTCAAATATGAAAATCAAGTAAAGATCCAGTTTTCCCTTCGTAAAATTGGGAGCTGTCAAACAGCTACTCCTCAAGACTACTTCTAATAACCCTGTTGAAGCCACTAAGCATTAAGGCAAACCCTCCTGTTAAACACACAGCACACAGAATGTTGGGTTGAACCTGCAGATGATGAGCTCCAGCCTCTCCACATTTAAACACAGCTAGCTGCACCTAACACACAGGCAGCCATCAAAACAGTTCACACATCCAAATCATCAGAATCACCTTTGGTTTGGATTTTTTGGTGAGGGCATACTTTACCCTGGGAGAAAAAAACCGCTGTATTGAAGACGTACAAGCTTCTACAGGAAACTGCTCTAGCATATTAAGCATCACCCAAGCTTGCTAATTCTACGGGAATCGTTATAGGAAAGAGCTCCAACTGCAATAAGGTTTCAGAGCAAGATGGGTTCTTCTGTCTTCTCTATCAGACACAAAACCAACTACACATCAAAGACTGACTCCCTTGCAACGAGCTGTACGAAGCAGTGGAGATAAACTTCGGTACTTCCAGTTGATCTCCGACAGCAGCAAGGCCTTATTAATAAGAGTCAAGCAAGTTATGAGAAACTCTGCATCTTGAGGATGAAAACTGCAAAGGTATTAAATGTCTCCTCAGTGCTGCCTGCAGAACTGGCCCACACCCACGGCAGTTTTGTTTCTTTAATTTTTACTCTGTTACTCTCACTCATAAATCATCCTTCAATTAAAAACAGTTTTAGTTAATAACACACCCCCTGTGCCTATGCTGTGAGCCATTTACACTAAAACTATTAAACTAAACTGTGTTGAGTGCCAACTATAAGCATCAACAGCTTTTTTTCCAGAGGAAAAAGAGGGTTGTGAAACGTGACAGCAAACCAGCATCAAGAAAACTCAGTAGCAGGCATTCAGCTGGACAGTCACCAAGTTAGCTACTCAGCTTTCCAAGCTCCTCTCCCTGGTCATCCTTCACCACTGAGCTTCCCAGTCAGCATCCCTGCCTTCAGAAACCGGACCACCATTAGCTCTGTCTCTTGGTTTCAGAATGCAAACTGGGAGACCAGCACCTAAAAAACCCCTGCTTTCTACAGAAATCCCCATTGACTTCTCCCCTACTTTTTCTTACAATTTTAGGTTCAAACAGCACTCAAGTCCCAAGAGTTTTCCTTCGTCTCTCATCTTAAACTATACCCTCACTGATTCCGCCCTCCTAACAAAGGGACTGAAGTTGTATCCCACCATCTCAGAAATTCAGACAATGACTGAGGGGGCCCCAAATGACACAGTCCTTGCTGCAAGCCCCATTCAAGCACAAGCAAGCCTCCCCTCACAGAGAAACAGCAAGCACTGTTTTCTATGAACTTGAAACAAGAAGCTCGAGTGTCTTCCTTAAACTGAGAGTTCATCAGAGCTAATGAAACATTAGAGTGGCAGTTGCTCTTTGGTGTTTTTAAAGAAATATTTACACTCCAAGGGCTTGACCCTGCCCTAAGAGATGACTCACAATGCTAGTCTGTACAAGACCAAGCTGATGTGCCCCAGATCACACATTGCAAAGCTGTCAACCTATGAACAACTTTAATTGGAAGTTAAAAGTGGAACTGGCTTGCTATTTTGTATGATTTACACTTAATATTTCAGATCAATGGCTCTGCATAATCCCCTGGAGAACAGGGGAATAAACACTTCTAAACAAAAACGTACGGTGCCTCAGTCATCATACAGCAAGCTGTGCTAGCCCGTTCCAGTCCTCACCATACCCCATCTCCACCCCACCTCCCCAAGTCACTCCTTTGCTGCACAGGACCCCTTCCTCCCCTTGTCCCATGGGCTGCAGCCCACCTAAATTTCAGTCATACTCAGATTATGTTGTTTTGTAATAATACATTTGTGTCTTAGTTTGCTATTTTAAGGGCCCTCTCCTTTCCCATCTCTTACTCATCTGAGCTATTACCAACAATACCCCTGCCTGGAGGCTTTGAGCACACCCTGTCCAATTGCGTGGGCGATCAGAAGCCTAAACACAGTTTATTTAACTACAATAATTGCGCAGCATTCTAAAAAACGTCAAAAGTGCAATAACATCAGACATTTGACTGTTCACCAGTGCACTGAGAACGTAATTTTTCAGCTAGCACAACCTCCCTTCCCCTGTGACAGGCATCAGGTAGAAAAGCCTGCCACCTAGTTTGTCATGCTGCATTAGCAGCGTGGCAAAATTACATCCTTCAACTTCCTACTGGCTTGACAGTGTCCAACAACCACCACTGTAAAAATTACACAGGAGGCTGGGGGTTTTGGGGGGTTGATTCGTTTGGTTTTTGTATAGGGTTTTTTGTTTGGTTTTAATGTTAAGTGAAAGTTATTACTAGGCCGTGTCTTACTTAGCAAAACACAGGTAAGTAGTATTTTGTTTTGCTTCAAATATACTGTAAAGACTTCTTAAAGTTCTTGTACATTAGTCAGTGTTAGGGTATGACAAACAATTCCTGTTAACAACATGATCACCAACATCACCATTTTCTCTGGAGACTTCCTACTTGGTGCTAGCACTTAACAGATTAATTAAGTCAGGCATCCCTAACCACAAACCAAAGCTGCATACCTTCATGGGCTGGGTACCCACCACAACGTTCTGCAGGCATTTAAAAAAACAGAGACGATAAGAAGTGCAGAAGAAGAAAACTAAACTCATTTTGAGAAGCCACTGATTTTCCACTTCTCAATTCCCACCACTGCCTTTATTATTTATAGTCTTGGAAAACATTCCAGAAAATTTCTGCTACGATCTCAGTCTCAAGGTATTTCCTCACTGCTAGACAGCATTGCTTGCTTTAGCTAAACTGCCTAATTGTCCACCTATACAAACGCATGATGGCCCACTAAGTGAGACGCAATTTTGTAGTACTGAATGGCTTATGCACACCAAGTTTTCCCAATTTTGTCTTGAGCAACAGTTGTCTCAAATCTATTCCTAGTAATGAACAAACTTACAGTACCACTTTAAAAGACATCATTTTATAGAAAATAAAAAACAAAGCAACAACAATATTAATCACTCCACAACTCTGATCACTTTCCATATTTGTACTGCATTATTTAAACCCTGTAAGAATCACAATGGCCATTAAACAATTAAAAATTGACAGGAGAATTTGCTTTGACTTTAACAGGAACATCAGATACATAAAAGGGAACACTCAACCTAAAGAGAACACAACAAAGCTCATGAAATATAATAAATCTTAGTATTGGTAAGGCGCAACAGAAGTCCCAGTAGGGTATCCACTCCATGTACACTCTACATTGTACGGCTGCAGTTTCTGTCCTTTTAGCTCCCTAGTCACGGTGTAATTCCACCGCTTAACTGTTTTCGTTGCACCACTTACCTGAGTGGTTGTTTCAGCTTCCAAGCATAGGCAACAAAAACCCAGTACATGGCTGTCGCTATGCAGAGACTCACGTGTTGCCTCTTTTTAAAAGGAGAACATTGAGGATCAAAGCATTATATTCCAATGGATGGATTAACGCTCAGCTCGTTACCCTCAGCTGCTGAGACATTATAGTGCCTAAACTTATAGCACAGGTCAAACTTTTCAGATTTTTGTAATTAAACAATTATAATAAGCAATTACTTCCCTATTATTCCTAGGAAATTAACTTAGTGTCTAAGGATCCTGCTATGTGAAACACAGAATACATATAGCACAAGACCCAGCTAGTAAAGCATGACAATTATGTTCCCATTTATTCTCCACTATAAATAGAGTAAAAAAAAAAAAGCTACTGAACAGTGCCACACCTGATCTATTTGTTGTAAGCTGAGCATCGTTTTAATACATAAGCAGTATTAAAGAGATTATTCAAAACCTGTTAAGCACAAGTGCTTGTTTCCTGGATTTTGTATTGCAGGGTAGTTTTTTATTAAAAGGCAGTATTTGTTCAACAGTGTACAGTTCATATACTGGAGAACAGGAAGCCAATATGCCAACGTACAAACTAAAGTTGTTTTTCAAGTACTATGAGACCGTTCTCCAGTTCGCTGACAGCAACCTGACAATGGGCTTCTGGAAGAAAAAAGTTAACATTTAGGAAGCAAAATGTAGAAATTAATTTGTGTTAGTGTGACATGGTGTATACGCTCATGCACACCTGGGATGGGGGTGGAGATGAGATGAACGAGACCTGGGAACACATTCTGCAGGCCACTGGGCATGGGTAACAGATTTTTGTTGCATTTATAGGTAAGTTTTACCATGGACCAATGAAGCACCAAAACCATTCCAAGCCCTATATTAAGCAAAACACTTCCAAAAAAGGCTCAACTAATACAACAAACTGGAAAACTCAAATTAACAGAACGACCTCAAGCACAACAGCTTAACAGTTATCACCAGTGTTAGGAAAGTTCTATGCACTGCTAGAACCTGAAGAAAAATGTTTCATCTCCAGACTAAAAAGCTTGCTAAGAACAGTACAACAGTGAAGTGAAATTCAGGTTATCCTACAACACAAAAATCTCACTGTGGTTTGAGGACACAAAGTTTCTACACATAACCTAGAAAAAAGAAAACAATCAACATATTGTATCATTTCACAGTCTACAAGTTAATATTTATGAAGAGAAGCAAATATTCCATGTGATCACTCTTGTGTTCCGCTTCATAAAGGACACTTGCAGATGGCTACAGCTTGTTTTCTCCTCCTTATTCCTCTACTAGCCATTAGAGTGGCTTACAGCTGTTACTGATATTACTTTACCACATGAAATCCAACTACATCCTTTAGCAATTACCAAGGAGACACACAGATGTAAAGACATAAAAAAATGCTCTGCCATTTTCTCTGCATCATCAAGATTAACTGTAGAAGAGTGAAAGACTAGCAATGCAGTAACATGAAAATCCTCCCAAAATGAAATTAAAAGAGTGACTTTTACACTGTAATAAAAAAATACATATGAAAATGAAAAGAAACTTTGTATTTCACATTAGAAAAACATGACCTGAGTTTCTAACCAGTTGTATTTTTCAATTACTTCTAAACTCTGAAATATATTATTTATGTCTGTCACACTGTGCTGCTTTTTTCCTGGGGTAGAGTTCATTTTCTTCATAGTAGCTAGTATGGGGCTATGTAGTGTTGATAATACAGAGATGCTTTCGTTATTGCTGAGCAGTGCTCACACAGAGTCAAGGCCTTTTCTGCTCCTTGCCCCACCCCACCAGCAAGGGCCGGGGGTGCACAAGGAGTAGGGAGAGGACACAGTGGGGACAGCTGATCCCAACTGGCCAAAGGGATATTCCACGCCATGTGGCATCATGCTCAGCAATATAAAGCTGGGGGATGAAGGAGGAAGGGGGGGACATTTGGAGTTATGGCATTTGCCTTCCCAAGTCACCATTATGCGTGATGGAGCTCTGCTCTCCTGGAGATGGCTGAACACCTGCCTGATGAGGGGAAGCAGTGAATGAATTCCTTGGTTTGCTTTGCTTGCGCACATGGCTTTTACTCTACCTGTTAAACTGTCTTTATCTCAACCCACAAGTTTTCTGACTTTTACTCTTCTGATTCTCTCCCTCTTCCCATTGTGGGGAGTGAGTGAGCAGCTGTGTGGTGCTTAGTTGCCAGCTGGGGTTGAACCATGACACCCACAAATCAGGAAACTATCCACAGCAAAGTGAAATCCCATCTTTTCCATTGTAGTTGGAAAGTGAGTAATGTACCCTTTTAAACTAGCAATTTAATTACTTGAAAGTGTAATGCTTGCTTCATGCCAATATTATGTTCAAAGCAAGCCAGAAAAATACTAGGAACAGCAAAAAATAGCTACAAGATTTTTTTTAAAAAATATATAATTATTTCATTCTAATTCCAGGTAAAGACCTCCTCAGCTCCACCTAGCAGAGCCTGGCTAAAGAACAACTTCCATCAGCATTAAAGAAAACACTGGTACACATTCAAGATGAGCACAAGTCTTATTCTAACCAGAGCTGAGGCATTAGCCTCACCTTTGTACACGTGTATTATACATTTTGAAGAATGCTTTTCCTTCAGCTCAGAAAAATTTAATTTACAGTCTGTAGGCATCACATGACGATGATCTTCATTCTAGTCCTGTTTGCCTTCCCGCCACTGTCGAGAACCTTCATTCCATGCTACATATACAAAGAGAGCAAGTACCACATGAACAGTAACTACAGCGACTATGGCAGCATAAAAATAGCTGTCTCTGTCGGACATTCCTAAGGTACCTGAGAAAATAAAGAGAGTAAAGAATATTAGTTATTAGGAACACTGAAACAGCAAATCACAATTCTTCCTAAAGACCAAAGTTACATTTACTCCTGTATCAAAAGACTGAGCTCAGAAAGATTTATAGGAAAAGAATTCACCATGATCATTACAGACTTTGAAACTCTTTCTAGAATAAAGCAACACTGCACTTATTCAGTACTTAAGATAAAATATCCTGGTTTTGAAGTCAACAGCTTAAGAGTTTTATAACATCCACTTTTTCTGTTACTATCTTCCAGCACAAAATAATCCTCAACATCTTTTCTTCATAAGTGTAACTTTTTGTGGGGCAGGAAAATGGGGGAAGTAGGATAATTATAGAATTTATTTGCCAATATAACAGGATAAAACAGTAGAACAAAATTAAATTTAGAGGACTTCTACCTTCTGTATTTAAACCAAAAAACAATAATTCCTCATGAGTTAAGATACATGAATGCATCTCACATGAAATAAGCCTTCAAATATCAGAAGACAAAATACCAAAATATCTTTTCTCTTCATTAATTTAAGAAAAAAAACCAACGAAACAAAACCCCACACATTACACCACACCAAAAATACCACCCTTCAAACACAAATCCTATCAATGCTGACACATCTTGCCGTTAACCGACACAGTAAAGTTAAGGGTCAGCTTGCCACACCTCAGGTAAAAAAAAAAACAAAACCAAACCCAACAAAAACAACATGCTTAAAAGGATCTTGAAGGTTACTTTACTTCAGCCTTCAGAACAACATACAACAGTACACACCAACGAAGAATCATCTTGGAACAACTTAGTTTTATATTCACAAACTGCTCTTAAAAGCAGCAGTTTTCTCCCTCCCTCCCTCCTCCCTGCTTTTCAAGGAGATACTTCTCTCCTGCAGTATTGGGAAATTATTAAAGCCTTGCAGAAGCAAGGTTAGAACATGGATGGTTGTTAGCTTTTGGGTTTTTTTAATTAAAAGAAAGCTCAACAAGCAACCACATTCACTATCTAAAACTGGGTATGTGACTTAACTGGTTTACACTGACAAATGCAAGTACGTTCTAAGAAGCAAAAAATAAACCCAGTAAACAACATTATTCTGTCTTGAATACACAACTAGTTTGCAACACCTGTAGGAAACATATCCCTGATGCTGCCGGGTGGTGTTAGCTACCCTTTAGCAAAGGGGAACAACGTACCTGTATACTATATAAACCACTGTATAACAAACAGCAAATATCAGATTGCAGACCACAATGCAGGGAAGGATGCATTGACCATTTATATAATTTTCTGTTCTAATTAGACATTACAAGGCCTTTAGTCTGCATACGGAAACAAATACTCAAAACAAGAAGGTGAACAAAGATGTTATTAGAGGATTGTGCTTTTCCTCTTTTTTGTAACAGTAGCGCTAATTGGCAGAAACAGAATTACCTTCAAATACATAAGCCTTTGATGAAAAATATAGCCCAACAGGTAATGTGATCATTAGAGCTGTGAAGAATAGAAGTGTTCTTAAAGTTGATGTTAATGAACCCTCATTTCTGAAATAAATAAGAAAAGTTACATACAGAAGAAAGTTGCAATATATACGCCTGAAACAGGACAAGAGCTTGTCCCAAACAGAAGCCAATTACTTTTCAAGAATTGAGTACATATATCATTTGGAAGCAATAAAGACTTTGAGTATGCATTTGTTGGTTGCAATAGAAAAATCATAGTATTAAAAACAATGTAATGATTCTGCCAGCCAAAGCTCACAAACACGACTAAAAACAGTATTTAGATTTTCCCTGTTATTGCTTTGCAAGCATTAACAACATAGGGGGTTTACATTAATACATTTATTGGTGTAGTCTCGCATAATTATTACAGATCTAATATTAGATACACATGCACTTGTCATATGACAGTATTCTGCATTAAAACTTGCCAAGTTCCTTTTTATTTTTTTGAAAAAAAATACAAGTCTAGAAAACTGACAAATCCTACAGGCCAGGATACAGAGGGAAGTACACAGAATGACTTGAACGGCTTACTGTTGGAAGTGAAGTTCCTTTTTACTAGGCATTGTTCCTCTATTTAAGATAATTTCTCAGTTTCTACTGAGAAAGTTAGAATAACTGTAGCAATAATCAGAACATAGAGCCAATACACCAAAAATGTAAGTAACTTTTTTTGCCTTTACAGACCTAAACCTAGAAGACCTTGAGCAAGAGAATCATGAGGGATTATGTACTTGGTAAGGTCTCCCTGAACTTGATCTGCTAAAACAGGTTTTGTATGTACAAAACATCATATACAGCTTGGTTTCATATGTGCTTCAACCAGTTTTCACTCGCCCTGCTTGGCTGACTACATTATTTTATGCTGAAGGAAACATGTAAGCCAAGCAATACCCTTATGACTTTCAAAGACTACCAGATTCAATGGCATGTGTCCTTTAGGCTTTGAAACACAAATATGCATAAAAACCAATTCACATCAGGGATACCTAATTCTTAAAACTTCCAGGCACCTTCACAGCAATTTTTATATAAGTAGTTTCAAGAATTTTTATCAAGACATATTTGTGCTATAGAATATTACTTGAAATCACGTTTTATTCTCAACATTTCTTTGGAAAAACAGGCGGAAGTGGGAAAAAAAATAATCTCATCCTCTGACAGTCATCAAAAGACAACGACGTGCAGCCACACACAACTTTTACGCTAAAGTAAACATCACTTTTTGCCGATCGTGTACTGACATACATTTAGGTAGCATGTTAAGTAGCTTAAAAAACCCAGACATTCAGAATCTTTTCCTTTGCTAGAGTTTTTCTCAAGGTCTGCCAGGGTGGAAAGCATAACCCCAGTCAAACTCTCCGTATGGAAATTATAAGTTATTCTCTATTTAACACCTATCCATAAAAGAATAAAATGACCTCCAGCTTATTACCAAAGTTGAGAACTCCACTGCTGTCAAATCCTTTTCTTAAACCGACACACCCTCATCACTTCCCTACGCAGCAAAAACACATATTCGTGTATAACCTCAGCCCCAACACGGAGGTTTTAAGGGACAGACCAGCCTCCACGCTCGGGTTTCGGGGCTGCCCGGCGGTACACCGCAGGGCCAAGGCAAACCCGGGGCCTCCTCCACCTCCTCCGGCTCCCCTGGCCCGAGCTGCCGCTCCCCTTGCCTCGCCATCGGCTGCTCCCCCCTCCACCCCCGACCGCCGCCACCCCGGCCCGCCGCGGCCTAGCAGACACCCCTTCTCCCGAGCAGGCTGCGACCCGCCACCAGGCCCCGCCGGCCCGCAGGGGCGCCCGTCCCCTCCCGCCGCCAGGCCCCTCCCCGGGACTTACTGCCTAAAGTCGGGCGCGGAGGCCGCGCTCAGCACCGTCTGACCGTAACGCTCCATCACCGCCACCGAGCCCTCAGCGCCCCGCGCTACCGAAGCTTCTGGTCTGCCGGAAACGCGCCGGAGGGGGCGGGCGCATGCGCAGGCGGCAGCGCCGTAGTCTCCATAGCAACCGCGCGGGGCAGTGGCGGCCTAGCTGCGGCCGGCGCTGAGGGCCTGGGGAGGTGGCGAGCGGCGGCCGCTGCCTGCTAGCCCGGGGCCCAGGCTGCGGCCATGGTTTCTGTTGTGCTTGGACGACGTTGTCTGTGTGCAGGGACAGCCACCCCGCGCGGGCTCACCGCGGCCTTGGAACAGCGGCGTGATCTGCGCGGCTTGAGGCCGCTTTACTCGAGGGAGATGGAAAGCGTCTGTGCATGGCGAAACGGCAGCAGAGCACATCGGCACTGGAAGGTACTGGGTGAAGGTCAAGGCTTGCCAGCAAATGGCAGCAGTCTCGGTGCCAAAAAAACCCATTAAAATAATGTTATTGAGATGTTTTGATAAACTCACCAGTACAAAACACTATAAATGAAAAAACACTGGCTAAGGCTAAGGGCTAAGAGAAACCTGTGTCTGTTCAGCCTGGAGAGAAGACTGAGATGGAACCTCATCAATGCTTATAAATATCTAAAGGGCGGGTGCCAAGAGGATGGGGCCAGACTCTTCTCAGTGGTGCCCAGCAACAGGACAAGGGGCAACTGGCACAAACTGGAACACAGGAAATTCTGTCTCAACACAAGGAACAAATCTTTACTTTGAGGGTGACAGAGCTGCCCAGAGAGGCTGTGGAGTCCCCTTCTCTGGAGATACTTAAAACCCGCCTGGATGTGTTCCTGTCCAGCCTGCTTTGGGTGACCCTGCTTTGGCAGGGGGTTGGACTAGATGACCTCCGAAGGTCCCTTCCAACCCCTACCATTCTGTGATTCTGTAAAGGGAAACTGCAAAGTTTCTCTGTGTTGTCCTGTTAGGAGGGAGTTTTGTGCTCTTACAGGTTTCCTGCTCTCACGGCACTAAAGTTAATCAAAACTCCTTCTCCAGCCAAAGATGAAATTTCTGGTCAAAATCTGAGAGAAACAGTCTCCGGTGTAACTAATGGGTGCTGCAAAATGATAGGCCAAGGACTCGAGTGGATTTCACTGTCCTGTAGCTTGGCTGAGCAGTAAGCGTTTTCAAGATGACACTCTGCTTAAGCTATTAATTCACATTCTTACTGAAGCCACTCTACTCTGCTTAAATACTCGCCAAGGGATGGACTTGAACCCAGCTTTTCAACAGAAGACCAGAGTGTTACGATCTCTGTGCTATGCAATCAGACTCATTTGCAAGGGAATTAATTGTTTATACTCAATGAACAGCTCCAGCAGGAATGCAAAGCATTGCAACTTCCAAACAATAGCTCTAGAAGCCGTTTAATTGAACATTGCCATTTAATTGAATCTCATATACCACAGCAATAACCTTTTATGGTAAAACCATGTCACTGCCATGCCACTCAGCCATGCCAAACCTTAACTGTGTGAGTCACTGACTCCACACATGACTTTCCTCATGTTTTCCTGCAGCGTGCAGACATCCAGCGTTTCTGCAGCCCAGCACTGTGGCTTCTGCCCTGCTCCTTGCTGCGGTGCCACATAGCACGTGACACAGCATGGTGACCTCTTCTTTCTCTCACGGGCCAGCATGGCACCCTGCTACCTATGACCCTGGAAGAGAAGAAATACAAAAAAGAGTTGTTTTCCGTGCAAGTAGTAAGATTAGGAAATAAGCACTTTGTTCTTGGTAACTCCTGCTGTGGGCTTTCCTCTCAGAGCTTACTCTGAGTGAATTTTCCTCATCTGGGCTAGAGCCAATGGACACTATGCTGCACCAGCAGCTATAGTGGGTACAGGTGGGAGGGAAGGTGCCATTCTATCTGCAGCACTGATTTTCTCCCCTCTGATAGTGAATAGTGAGGCCTTTTATTATGTTTTCCCCAGTAAATGTGAGAAAAAAGGTGAATTTTGTTAGAAGCATTTTTTTTCAGCAATGAACGTAGCTCAGTGGGCAGCTCCCTCCTGTTTTTTAAGATGCAGTACAGTTCAGGAGAGGAAGGTCAGGCTCTTGTGGTCACACTTTCACTACAAACCAACAAATTTTATGCTGTTTTACAACGTGACAGCCCTCCTCTCATTTGATTCCATTGCTGACTGAGCCAGCAAGAGAGACGATTTTCTTGAGGGGGGCAGAAAGGGGCTAATGTGGACCAGGGCAGTGCCTTGTAGCCCATACCCAGTTGGATGGGGATGGAAAGAGGGTTTGCTGTGTAACGTGAGCTTAAAACTTCAAACTAGTTCTTAAAAACATCTAGTTAAACTCCAGTTAGCCACACCAACCCAAATGCGTGAGCAGGTTTTGTTTATTTATGGATTACTTAGCGAACAAAAATTATTTGGCAAAAAAAAATGGTGCATAGTTAAGATATGAAAAATATGAATGTGGGTGCAGCGAACATTTAGTCACCAGATACATGATGTTCTTTCCACTTCTGGTCTGACTTTCCTGTTTCTTTCCCCAGTAGGAAAAGCAGTGACATAAGACAGTTTAATAACAAAACAACAAATCAAGGAAACATAAAAGTGTAATAAGTCTCACATCATATAAACTTACCATAAAGATGCATATCAGTCATTAGAGAGTAGCAAATCACTCAAAGCTTAACAGCCCAAGTCGTTAATTTTTAATATAAAATTGCTTCATATCTCATCACACTGATGCTTTCATCTACTAGACTAATAACAATTTTGCTGAATGATTTCCTGCATGTTTAACTGCTTTTCTTTCATGAGTGCATAAGGGAAATACAAAACTATTAGAAAAATTTTGCAACTGTGAGAAAAAAAAAGCTATTTATTTGCATTTTTGTGTCAGTTATTTGAAAAGATCTGATGCACAAAGTCTTGTCGGTTTGCTTCAGGTTTTATACATCAAGTATTCTGACATTTCAGGCAGACCACAGACCTGTCTTACCTTTTGGATTATAGAACAAACACAAAATTTGCCCTTAAGCAGAAACTGTGCTGCAAGCACAAGCAGTTGTACACAACAACTTGGCAGAGACCAAAGATCTGCTATTCTAAGATGTTATCCTGAACAACAATCGCCAGGGGATGCTTGAAGAATATAAAGAATAAAGCCCGTACAGATAATTTCTTTCCTGTCCCAGCTCCCCGCAGTGAGCTCTATGGAGAGGACTCTGCCTGCCAGTGATGGGATTCCTGTTTGTCCAGCAAGTGGAGCGAGAAAGCCTGTTAGTCTGGTAACTCTGGCCATGCACCTCCAAGTGCTCAGGGCATTTTCTTTTCCTCCTCAGCTTCATTCTGCTGCAGCCCCTTCAGCTGGTCCCCGTGAATTGCCTTACAGCCTGGCCTGTAAAAGACTAAAAGCAACCTGAAAAAGCAACCTGTGTAACTGCTGAACTGCTGAACTTTGTTCATTTGAGCTCAATTTGGCGTAGGGAGCGCATTTCAAAATTCAGACTGAGCGCGGAGCCTGTGCGGACAGGGGTCTCCATCAGCAAGGGTGCGGAGCAGACAGAAGGTGCCTGCTGAAGCAATACCATCTAGTGGCAGATGGAGATAAAGAATCCCCCCAAGATGTGCAGAGCTAGAAAGGTGAAAACTGAACAGATAATATTTAAAAACAAAACCACCTGCTTGTGAATATTTTTTTTCAATGGTTGTTTCCATACTAATGTATCAAAAAGGAAGATGTAAAACATGATCAGAAAAGGAGTTGGAGCGGGGAAGGGACCATGGTTACTGGGGCCAGTAACAGGTTACAAGGCCTGATCTTGCAGAAGTGCTAAGTGACCCCAAGGCTCTGGCTTTTGAAATGAGATTTCCCAGCAACAAACAAGCAGTGCTGTGCAGCATCAGCTTTGAAGCTGTTAACCACTCGCTTCGAATTAGTAAATGTTTTTACGTGGTTAGAGCTTAGCCCCAGAGGAGGTGGTGTAGAAGAAAGAGCAGCTCTGATACAGGGCTTTATTTCAAGTCATGGTTTGCCATGGTTGGGGGAAGGATGTGTGACATTTGTGACTGGGTTCGCAGTGTGGAGGGACAATTCCTATATGAGAGAGCTGGCATTTGTAGGGAATGATGTCTTTTATTACATCATCTGATAGAGCTCGAGCAGACAGACAATTGTAAGGCGCTCTCAATCTCTTTTGCTGAATAATAAGGACTTTTGTGCTGTAACACTGTCCATTTTTTTTCCAGTCATGTAGTTGATCTAATGAAAGATGTTAGCTTTTCCTACCAAACCCTTCCTCTTTCAGTTTCTTGACGTTGTTGGCTCCAGCAATACTACAAATACTCTCTATTTAACTGTTTTGTGAACCTCTACACCCCAGAAAGAAAGAGATACGTTTCACAAAAGGTGAAATGATTGCCTTGGCTAACTCTTCATGATACTCCAGGCCAAAAGCCCAGCTTTTCGATACAAAGCGTAGAGCATGTTGCATAGTTGGCCACCAGCTTCTGTGGAAATAGAACCAGAGTAACGTTAATGATTTGGGTTAGCAAAGACACCATTTGTAAGGGCATTATAGGGGTATATCCCCTGTTACAGTCCTGTTGCTGTTATTGCCCATTCCAGGATAAGTTAAAGCAAAGAGCTAAGACACCCCTATTAGCTACTGGAGCTTAGAACTCTCACAGTCTAATTTCCACCTCCCAGATTATTGCTGTCATTTTGCAAAGAAAACAGGGCTACTGATGGAAGTGGCTGTCTTCCACACGTGTTGTGAAATACCTGAGGCACCTACATTAATAGAGTGGGAAAGGCTTCGTTCCCATAGCTGTTATAAGTCCACCCTTACTTACCAGTTACAGGTGAGACTCTTGATACTGACGGAAAGAGAAATCCCCTTTTTCTGTAGAGGCAAACGTAAACAAAGGCTTACATGTTTCATGCAATTAAGCCAGTTTGTGACATTTTATACCTCTGCCCAGACAAGCAATGCTGGCTACAGAGTGAACATTGTGGATTTGTGTGGCAGGTTTGGGGGATACTTTTCCAAAAAATTATGGTAGCACAAATGCACAGAAAACACAGCCCCTTCCCGCTGCTATTTGAGTTACCTTTGGAAAATACAGCAGGTTTTTGTGAAGATGGCGAGTTATAGGGGTGACATTTCTCTTCTACATAATATAAAAAAAAAGCCAGATAGTCCGATACGGTGCATCAGGCAGCAGGGGAAAGACCCCATGCTGGGAGCAGCAGCCTCACAGCACTGGTTTCCCATGATGAGCAGTGTGTAAGAAGTGCTTGGAATTTGAAAACCCTCAGAAAGTTCATTAAAATCCCAGTTTTGAGCTACCGTAGCAGCAAGCTGCAAAGGGACAGGCTTATCCCTCAGGCAGGCAGGCAGGATGCTGTAGTGCCTGGCACCCGCATTCAACTGCAGGGGCTTGTAGGGCTTGTTTTATTTCACAGCATCAGTGCATTCAGGGTTTACCTCTGAGCTCAAGACCAGATGAAAATCTAGTCCTCGACTGTAACTTGATCACGCGCGCAAAAGAAAAGTCACATCTAACTAATTCCGCACTAGATTATTAGATAAAATTTCACAGTATTGTTTAGCTGAGACAGACCAAAACCACTTTCCACCTTTGCCAAAAGGGTTTTGTCACAAAGGGGAGATTATTTTTCTAGCTAATACTAGAAGTTTTCCAAGAAAAAAAATCTTCAGCAAAGGCAGAACAACTGGGCTGCTCTAAGCACCGAGGAAAACCATCAAAAACTGGAGACCTTTCTACCTTAATATCCAAACACAAAGACAATAAACCATTCATCTAGGGTTATGTGGGGTCGTCTGCATTTATTCTGTGTTAAGTGTTTATCTTCCCTATCTGATTCTCTAAGGAATTTACCTGCACCTATACTAGAAAACCAATTGGGGCTGATGCACAGGCATGAACTCTACCTGCCATCATCCTCATTCCGTCGTTGCCAGCTTGTCCCTGGAGTGGGTTTGTCCTGCGGCAGCCAACGCTCAGCAGGCACCAAGCAGGGACAGCCGGGCAGCACCAGGTTCCAGCAGGCAACGTAGGAAAAAACATGTTCTCTTGCTGTGTTCACAGGCACCACTGGAAGGAAGACAGTGGCTAGAACAAATACAACCAGGCAATACCTTGTACAAGCAGAGCGGGTTTTGAGTTTGGCATACTTGCATCTAGGCAGGATGTGTCCAGGGCTGCAGTGCCTTAGGAGCTGCAGGGGAAGAGAGATCCATCAGCCTGAATGGCAGGGGATTGTGCGACAAACATTAAATGTGTCCCTCAACTCCACACATACAAATGAACTCGAAAAGCACTTGTTTCCTGGACAGATGTAGAGACAGGTTTTATAGAGTACAGAAACATGCGTGGGTTTTATGGCTTGAATAATGTCTGCTCATAAAAAAGGATATTGTTTTATACAATGGGAACTGTAAGACTTTATGCCTAATAGCTCTGGGATGACAGACTTTTTCCTTCAAAAGATACCCTCAGTAGCAGAATTACAGCCATGCCTCGCTTACAGGTGAGTGCAGAAGGAGCAGGAAGAAACCTGGGTCTCCACTAAGTTTTTCAGAAGGGCCCGCTGTGAAGCATTCCCCTTTGGCTTTGAGACTAATATTATTGGTGGGAAATAAGAGGGAGAGGGTCCTTTGCGATGGGTCTGGATTATGGCCATACCAATGTGGCTTTCCTTCTGTCGTAGAAGGCATTTCTGCTGCCTATCAGTCAAGTTGGCCAAGTAGTTACGTTACAGCCTTCTTCCCCAGCGCATGGGGTCAGATGACAACAGAGCAATGCTGTTTGCATTCTGTCCCCTGTGAGACACGTGCCGATGGGAGACTCACAGCTCCCCAGCTGCTCCAGCACTGGCCCTCAGGATCTAGTACTATTATTTCAGCAAAGAACTGGCACATTTTACCTTCATCTTGCAGAGTGGGAAACAAAAAAAACCAAAGCCCCACATACTTGTAAAGGATGCCTGTAAAGACTGATGGTTATAAAAGTGACATGGTGAACAAAAAGTTACTTCTCAGTGCTATGACTCTGGCCCATCAGAAATGGCGGAGAATGAGGGTGAAAATATAATTACCATTATTCATATGCACGAGGGCACACTGACTGTAAATTCCCCTCCCCAGATGTGTGAACCCCTATCTCAAAGGCTGCTGTTCTTGGCAGACCTGTAATAATACAATTACATCACCTACTGCTAACGTCAAGTCCTTGAGAGGAGGGTATGGGGTAAAAGTACTTCCAAAGCCCATGCAGGGACATGAATGCAAATTCTCTGTTCTGAAAGTAATCCAATTTATGAAATACAGTCCTCATCTTGGTTAGGTCTCAAAGTCCCAAACTCCTTCAAAATGAATCAGAAACCAAAGGTTTCTGGCAGTAACCAGGTCCTGGCAGACCTCTTGCCACCTTTTTATAAACAGAACTTTTTATTAACAGGCACTGTGAGCAACTGGCAACAGAGACTACAGACCTTTAAGAAGGTCTTAGTTGCGCAGTCAAACCCCAACAGATTCAGCTAAATACTTCTAGGCCTCTCATTCCCATATCTGATCCTAAAGAACCTGCCCAGGTCATAGAAACTTCTCCAGATGGTGGCAAAGAAGGGACTTAAACTGGCATTTCTCATATCATGGTTATGTGCATGAAACAGATTTTTTTTTTCCTTTAATATGAAGGAATCTTCTGAGGATTTTTACGTAAAACTACTGTGTTGATGATAGATAAGTTAAAATGAAGCAACTGGGAGAAATGCATGTATTTAATTGTTGTTTGCCCCTGTTTTTTGTAGCCGTTAAAGAGCATTGTGAAAATTTGAGGTAAAGTTAGAGGCTTTGTATATTAGTGTGCAGGTGCAAAACTTAGAAGATAAGGTGGAAAGAACAGCTGCTGTATTCAGAAGCGGCCCCCGAAAGTAGCCAAAGTTGGTGCATTTGAGTGCTCACCATAGTTCAAACAAATAGTACTACCAGATGAGATCTACAAGCCAGCTATGTCCAAGCTGTGTAAACAAACTGGGAATAAAGATAAAATAGGCAAACCGCTTTGTTTGGCTGACTAGGTAAAGAGCATGCTTTGCGGGACAGTATTTCTGTGGATCAACAAAGAGAAGAAAGAATTAAAACTGTCTCCATGCTCCAGAAAAAAAAGTCAGAAACACAGATGTCAGCTTCTCCTAGACATCTCAGAACTGCATCTCTTCACTTCCTCAAACGTTTGGCTTTGTGGTGGAAGTACCCGCTCCCAAGGGAAGAGAAAGAGGGCCTTCAGCTGAGCTGTTGCCACTCAACATTCCCATCAGTGCTGTGGCACAAGCTGAGTTTAGGTGAACCATAGGACCCTCAAGCTGAGCAGAAAGTTTTGATTTAGACAAATAGATAGATAGATAGACGGATGGATACAAACACCTACATGCATATGTGCTTTAAACCAGAGATAAGTAAGACAGTGATTAGGAGTAAATAATACTATATCACAACAATTAGTGATACTACTATATGACTGCACTGTGTGGGAGGATTTTAAAACCTGTCATTTCTTTGTTGAAACAGTCCTAAAAGTGAAGGATTTCTGATAAGCTTCACAACATCAATTACATGAAAATTGCTTTCCCTTCTTCCTGCTCCTGAGAATCTCTATTTTATTTTCATTGCAACTGACACAAAAAGTGGTCCCTGTTCAGCCTGTGCCCTGGAAAGCATTGCAGAGATCCAGCACGCTGGGCGAACCCCACCACAAAATTCATAAAATTTTATAAAATTACCAGTTTTTCTCCCATCCTGTTACATGCTAAGCCATCCATCAGTGTGACAGTGATGTTATTTGCATTCTCCGGTAAAACGAATGGTAATACACTTACAGCCATACAGGATGCCAACAGCTTAGGATGTAAGCCAGACTTCCTCAACTCAATTAATAGAGAAGCTAAATTTTAAGTGAGACGGTGGGTTCAGTTCTGTCCTTTGCGTGTGGCATCTTAATTAGCTAATAAAAATCTCCAAGGTCAGCTACACTGACAGGAGTTATTTGTATGGATCCAGTACTCACCCAAAAGATATTTGAATCCAGCCAGAGCCCCAGTTGGGCTTTCAAGTGAATGAACACTGCTCAAAGGAGCCCACGAATGTCTATGTTTAACTTACCAACAGCACAGTTCATAGTTTTTCCATCAAGAAGAAGGGAGAGGTGCAAGTCAGGCTTCTCTCTTCACCCAGCTTTCCTGGTAGGCACAGGGAGCAGCAAGTCACCAGGAGATGCTGCAGAGTGAATCAACAGCGTGTCCTCACTCCTGCCCAGGGCTCTCCAGCAAAACTTTGCTTTATCCAAAGCACAGAGCCTCACACTTCGCTCCTGGAAAAAGGTGAACACAGCACGTGCCACTCAGCAGCAACCAGTGCACAAACATGTAGTCAAATATCTACAAGGGTTGTTCATTTCTACGCTTTTAAAACACAAATATGTATTTGTTTAGTTTATCCTTCCACAGGAAGGATAAGGAATACGAAAGTCTGGAGCTTTGGAGATTTTCTTATCTGGAGATATCAAAAAGATGGGAGAAAGTCACCACTTTCCCTGCGCACCAGAACCAGCGCTGCTCTCCCTGGACACGTGGAAGCTCTGCTCGCAACTCCTCTGAGACTTCACCAGGGACATGAGTTGTAGCCTTTAAATTTCACATGGGAAAACAGCTGAAGGTCTCGGAGGAGTTCAGCATTTAGACTACATTTTTGCTGATTTTCTACATAAACTAGCAAAAAAAGGACAAAATACTCCAAAGCTGCTACTGGAGACCCCTGGGTAGTCACAGGGACAGATAGGGATCCTTGGAGCAGCTCTCTATCGGGCAGTGAAGGGCCCTGCTCCACAGACCCCAGCTGGATGGGATGCAGTCACAGGGAGACATGAAGAGGGCAAAGCACCCTGCACGTTGCAGAGGCCGGTGTTTCTCAACCTTTCCCTTCTACATGATAAACCCTCCTTCCAAGTGAAGAATTCTCATCACCTCTAGTGTTTTCAGCACACAGGCAAACACATCAGTGCTGCCTCTGTAATTGGTTTGCATGTAGGGACTTGTGTGTTTTGAGAAGCTGAGGAAGAACATGGAGCCTTGGAGGACCTTGAGATGCAGAAGTCTGGGCAAGATTCGCTTTGCTTTCCACTGTCATAACTTTCCATTACCTCATGTCTCTGCCCCGTCACTTCCCTCCCCATACAGGCGCACACTCCTGTTATCCGTGTGAAAATGAGAAAACATCCCTTCCCTCTGTCAGGTCTTTCACCAGGACACCAAAAGATTGTTACCCTTTCTCATCCCTCATCCACAGCTGAACCAACTTCTTCAGCAGTAGAAGTAGCCCCACAGAAGTTATCCACTCGGTGCTGCATGAAAGGCCTCTGCTCTATCATCCCCTCATGGTAAAAATTACAGACAATAATTAAAGTTAGTAATTAAACATGTTAGAAAATCTAAAATACAAAAGGCTTCACTACATGCTAATTATGCTTCAAGGCTGCAGCGAATGGCACACGTCTGAGTACGAAGTGTACAGGACATGGAAACGTGAGCACTAGTTCCGCAGTAGCCCCAGGCTAGAAGACGGATGCTTCTGTTTCACTGACACCCGCTGATGATGTGGCAATCATTTTCTAAATAAATAATCACATTTCATTGAGTCTCCCTATCTCATTCTCGTAGGAAGGTGTTTCTCTTGCTGGTCTTTCCTTTGCTTGTTACTGTTTCTGATGAGATTAATAGGAATTTGGTCTTTAACAAAATCTCATGTTAAGGCTTGATGACTGTTGCACGCAGAGATAAAAAGGTCTCTTTTTCTGGCCAATTATTCTTCAGCGTAGAAGGTCCCGTTGAAAAATTAATCTGATATATTGAAAAATGAGTAAGTATGATGCAACTGCAGTTTATCAATACACTCAATTAGGATTAGGGTGTTCCTTTCACTGCTATGGCAAAAGTACAATCTTTCCCCTGCGAACATTAAGGAGCAAACGCTTAACTGAGTCTTAACTTTATGTGCATGGGGTCTCGATGCTGCTGAGCTGCTCCTGAATACGCATACGATAGGGCCAGCAGATAAACTGTCAGCTGTACCTGCCCTGGAGCTAGTTTTCCACTTATCTGAAGGCAATTGGTGCTTGATCATATTACCAGTCACGAGACTCTCCAGCATGCCTGGAGCAGAGGGACTTGGCTTCAGTTTGACTTCCCCAGCCCTGCCCCTACGTTAAACATTCAGATACTACACACTTTTAGGGTTTACTTCTTCTATAGATGCAAATGCAAAATGCCACAGGGCATTTCATTTCTTTTTTTTTTTTTTTGTCCTTCAGGCCACCTGGGGAGCCTGCAACGTCTCACTCCTCCCCAGACCCCGACATTGCTCATTTGTTTTCCTCCCCACAGAGTGGCCTTATGGGACACAAGTGACACCAAGCCTTTTGAGGAGCCGAAGAACAAGGTCCTCCTCAGAGGACCTCAGCAAAGTCCTTTTTGAGTGGTCCAGCAACGAAAATCATACCAGAAACTTCCTTGATACTTGTCAGCATCTCAGAGCCTCAATCTGTTTCACTGTAGGTCACTACTAGCTGCAAAAGAAGTGGCACTGAAAGACAGCAAAGCTTCGTCTGGCTGCTGTGCTTCCAGAGCCCAGCTGCAACTGTCCTGTTCCTCATTTTAAGCAGTACCCCTACCAAGGAATCTGTGCAGATGCTCTTGAGCCTGCTTCCCGGCTTCTGGATTTCCCAGTGTTTTGAGGAGCAGGAGACCAGGGTGAATCGCACCAAACGAGGGTTAATTCAGGTGAGCGAGAAGAGACCTGGTGAAAAGAGGGGATACTTCAAAGAGCCTAAGACAACGCGTTCAGTGCCGGGGATCTCTTCCAGCCTTCCCCCTGTGCAGAGTGCATTGCAAATTGAAACACCGCATCCCGTTCGTGCTTCCCAAGCACGATTCCTGCTGGTGCCAGGCCTGCAGTACGTTAGGTAACGAAACCCTTCACCTCCCCCTGCCACCGAACGGGGCTGGAGGCAGCCCCAGAGCCAGCACACCCTGGTGCTCCTCCAGCCGTGGCACCTCCCTGCCAGCAGCAGCCGAAAGGCAGAGCCCTTGCCCGGGGATGCCGTCCCGGGAGGCGGGCAGGGCTGGCGGAGGCTGCCGGGCGCCCTGGGAAGGCAGCAGCCTCTAGATGGTGCTGCTCAGCAGGGAATGAGCCCCAGCTGCCGGGGAGCCCCCCCCCCGGCATCCACCCACTCACCCACCCACCCGTGGCCGCCGCCGCCCGGGGAAGCGCAGCCGCGCTGCGGGGTCCTCCCGTTCAGCATCGCTGTGCAGCGCCCCCCCCCCCGCCCCCATCAGGCTCGGGGTGCCGTGAAAGTCCTGCCATTCCAGCCCTGCCATTCCCAAACATCAGGAAGGATGTTTGGGTTTGGGGGGTTTATTTATTTTATTTAAAACAGCTGTTTTAAGGCCCCTTCTAGAAGCAGGCTGTACTTTTCTGAAATTATTTCAGTAGCGGAGGAAATATCGCTGGGCCCCAGTCAAAGAAGTTTATTTCTGTCTGTTAAAGGGGAAAAAATGTTACCTTAATTGCATAATATTTCATAATCCAGCATCCACCTTTCATTTACAGACTCTGCAGTCTTATAGTCCTTGCCTGCTTTGCTCACCCGTGAACTGTTGGATACCCGAACACAGGCTCAAACCACCCCAGGGCCTGTGCGGGCCCGGCTGGGAGCAGAGCCGCAAGCGTGCAGCACAGGGCCGTCCTCGCACTGCGACCAGCGATGCTTTGCACAGCCGTTTCTGCAGCAGACCTGGGGCATGCCCAGGGATGCTAATGAAAGGCTGCACACCAATTCAGGAAAAGCAGGAGCTGTTGATGCTCATGTCCAATCTAGACTTTAGGACAGGTAATTACCCTGTATCTAAATTATCTCTGTGTTTTGCTGGGATACTAATTCTTTTTTGAAGTTAATGCTATATAATGGAAATCACAGGCTGAGCTCTGAAGAATCTGTCCCGTTAGCATTAGCACTATTTGACAGGGCAGAGTCTGACCTAAAGGCCACGAAAGCAGAAAAGACTGCTGTTGCCTTCCGTGAATATTGGCAGGTTGCTACGACTGCACTGCAGGGGAAATTTGTGCTTTGCAATAGCTGTGTGAGAGCAGCCAGCCTGAAGGTGACAATTTCCCAAGACAGAACATCTCATCTCTGCAGAGATCAGGTCAGGTGTAAACACACTTCTCCTTTGATACACAAAAGCATAATTAGAGTTCCTGGAGTTGCTCTGGGAAAAGCTCCGATAGCTTTTCCCTGCAAAGAAAATGAAACTCACGGGAATATCTTTTTCTTCTCCCTTTCTTCCATCACACTGTGTCCAGGAACTCCCTCAGATATGTATTTTTTCACTCAACACATGCCACTTCAGATCAGTTGGGCTGGATCCATCCACAAAAGATGCTGAACAGTTGGTGCTTAGCCCACACAAAATCCCATCTACATCCACAAATAAGGTGTTCCTCTACTTTTCTCACCTACAGGACTTGATTCAGCTGGTATTTTCAGAGCGCACAGAAGCCAGAAAAGCAACTATTCTCTCCAGCACATTTACCCAGCTTCAGTGGTTGGGTGGTCATCCCAGACTGCGGAGAAATGGGCTTTTCTTCTGGGATACACAGTGAAAGTTCAAATTCTCCTAGGGGACTGGCCCCAAATATCCAGCAATAGGCGAGTCTGGGATGGCTACTTTCTTAGGCACTTCACCACTCTGTTGACTTTATGTAAGGAAAGGTCCTTATTGCTTTTAATCTTCTAGCATACCACATAACCCCCAAACAAAACTCCAACCCACTGAAAGATTTTTCAAAGAACCAAGATTTGTCTTACAACTATGAAGGTTTAAACACCATTGGGATGCAGTGAGGTCCTCCCAGGCATGTCCCAGCAGCCCTGCCAGGTGCCGCATGCCCCCCAGTGCTCCTCTGTAACCACCTCCAGGGCAAGCGCAGAGCGAGGAGTAGCAGCGTTCGAGGGGAAGATTGCCCGTCCGGATGGCATGCAGTGGAAACCACTCCTGAAAATACAAAAAGCAGGATGTTTCTGCCCCACGTGTGATCCGACCAGAGCAGTGAGATAAACAAACCTTTACTTTTTTTCCCCTGCTGTATGGTTGTTGCGAAATTTTTCATAATCACAAGTAATCAAGGTGGTGTCATGCCACCGTGTCCCAAAATACCTCAGCTTGTCCTCTCGCAATAGCAAAAGAAACATCATGTTCTATAACTCAGGTTTTAATCTTGCAGCCTCGTATCTCAGTACGAGCCTGGGCTGGTTTTATGAATTCTGATTAGGTTGCAGCCTAATGTGGCAGTCTGATAGGTGCGGACTGAAGGGAAGGGGGGATTTAATAGCCCTGGCCCTAGCACTGAGCTGGTAATGAAGAAGGGTTGTTATTAGTCATTTGCATAACATAAAAAGAAGATCCAGATCTGGGCTTACTAAATTCTTCCTCGTATGAAATAACACAGTTATAGCCGTTTCTATAAAAATGTCAGAGCCTTTATGTGAAGTAAGTGTTCCTTCAGAGCATAAAATACAGTCCTACAACTTAATAAAAATCACTTGTGTCACTACATGGACTTCTTTGAAGTGCCACTCTGCAAGGGGAGGGGTGTGAGCTTGGGCAGCACGCTCATTCTCACATGGGGTGTGAGACAGCACCATGAGAAGAAAAACTAAAGTTACAGTGCAAGAACTAAACCAGGGACACTGAGGAGCAGGCACAAAGAAGCAATGCTCTGGGTGTGGATCTACTAAAAAGGCACGCTGCTTTTTCTGGTTTGGTGATGTTTCAGCACTATTTTTCCTTGAGAAACTCCAGGCCATCACCCAAGATTCAGAGATAACAGTGAGCTCAGAGATGGGTCAAACCACGTGGATTAGGCGGCTGGGCAGCAAACAGCAAACCCGGCACTGCGTGATCATACCTGGCCTGGTTGGTATGCAGTGCTCTTATCACTCCAAGCATAGCTCAGCCACGGCTCTTGCAGGGTAACGGGAGTTTGGTGGAGCCGAGGGGACCTGGTCATGCCCTTGAGGGAGCCCCAGGTGGCCGTGAGTGCTAACAAAAAAGGTCTACGACTTTCATTTGTCTTCTCCTTGAGCAGCCCAAGGAGCTGAACCCTGTCTGGATCACAAATAGCAACTAGCTTCCCTTGAAGACAGATACATTTTTCATGCTCTGAGATGTTGAGACACAGGCATCATAGTGACCCTGGAAGAGTCATCACACCACAGCAGGAGTGTGAGTGCTATTTCTCAATGAACTAGCTGAGATGCCAGAAGCAGTGTAAGTGCAAATTCAGTGCTCCTTTTGGGTTAAAATAGCCTCTGAAAAGGTACGAACTACTGCAGAGCTCAGCAAGCAGTTTGAGGAAGCTCACATTTCTTCTCACAGCACCCCGTTGTGCCATGTCAACATTTCTCTGAAAGGACAGAGAACAGCAAGTGCTCAGACCTTGCTTGCCCTGGTGTGGGCAAGTACTAGCACAAACTCTTTGCAATGGCTACCGTCAAGCATCAGAGCTTGGAAAAGATGAACCCTGGAGGAACGTTACCCAAAAAGTAGCATTACAAAGAGATACCCACAGAAGTGTACCAGTGGTTTCACCATCCACCCCAGCCGGTCCTGGAGCAACAGGGAGGAGGCGATCAGAGGACCAGAGCAGCAGGCGGAAGCCTTGCAGGCATGGCCAACCTATGTGTCCCTCACAGCCTGAGCCCTGCAAAGTCAGCACCTCCAATTCTGCAGGTTTTTGGTTCACAATGACATAACACAAAGTGCACACATGGCTGCTTTTTTCATGGCCTTGTACACAAGAGGTGAGAGGCTAGAGCCTACGTGATACTTCTCTGTTGGGTGACTAAGAGGCCATCAGCAAAGCTCCAGTGCAGAAGCACAGCTACGTTGGCAGCAACAGCCACCCACTCAGTTCAACTTCTATGAGCTGGTATCTCCAGCAGAGCCCCTAAACTGGATTTCTGAAATAACTCACCTCCCTAGCAGCATGCTGGCATTGCACACGTGACAGGGAACTCATTGAAAGAAGCATCCATAGCCAGACCCCGGGAACTTGCACTTCACGGGGCTTTTGCTACTTGCTTGGGGGAGCCAGGTAGCCCAAGAGACCTTTAGTACCTGATACCATTCTGCAGGGCTTGCCTATGGAGGGAAAAATGTCATCACTTACCTCGCAATTTTTACTCCTGCTGCCCTCTTTGGTCCCCAAGTTTTCTGTAGGGAATAGCTCTCCCACAGCTGCTTAACCACATCCTCATCCAATTTTCAACTGTTCTGTGACTGATGGAGGGGAGTGAACTCTACCTTTCCAGCAGACTTTGGTTCACACTACAAAAATAAAATTGGATCTAAGCTTCTCCTAAATCCATCAGCCTTTGGAGCAGCCCAGGCAGAGAGCACAGTAGTAGAAACCGATCTGTGTCCATCCATTACTATCAGGATGTCTTTCTAATGCGCAGCCTATTGCAGAGTCATCGGCAGGGTACTCTGTCCTAAAGGAAGGATCTGAAAGGCAGAGAAATGCACCTTTGAAGTCAAGGCTTACCTAGCAAAAGCTTCCTTTTTTTTAAAAAAAAATACACATTTCAGCCATTAGATTCAAACCCAGGAAGATAAAAAAATTCTCATATTGAAGCCAGGGTCCATACACAAGAGCTGAAAGGCAATGAGTGCTCGCCACTCAGTGCAAGCAAAAAATCACTAGAATCCAATGGTTGTCCATACTTAGGCTTTAAATACATTTTAATTAAAGAAAATGTAGAAATAGCGAGCATTTAGTGTTCTGCAATGCCAATATGGAACATCATTTATGGGTGTGCAGGGACATACAGTAACTATATATTTGGAGATTGAATTTACTGCTGATATATAGTCCTAGGTGCAGAACAAGCCTTGCATCCTTACTGTGCAGCCACCCCTTAAAGCATTGATCCTGCCACAGAGCAGCGCCTCAGGGCTAGCTGCTTATAATGCTTAAACTTACACTGGTCTAAGAGAGACAGGCTTCTTGAAAAGGAGTTGGCCAGTAAAATCCTTTCAGAAACTGTGTGTATTAAATTCATATTCCAGGCAGCTTAGAAAGCATCTGTGCTCACGTATTTTAAAAATGAAATTGCCATTGTAGGAACTTGCGTCCTTTCCATCACAGGGGGAAGGGCTAACTCCCAGCTCCATACATACTGGTGCTGGCAGAGGAAAATTCCCCGTAGCAGATGAACCCGTTCTTTCCCAGGGAGCCACGCCCTTGCAGTCAGACTTTGAAAGGATGGTGAAGCCACTGGCCTGAAACTCGTCGTTTGGAGAAGCTGTTTTCTTACCTCTTCCTATGCAGAGGACCCAGGTCAGAGAGCTGGCCGTGGCTGGTGGCTAGGGTCTCTGCTTCTCACAGATGTGCCAGGTGCAGTCTGCATCATCTTTACCAAATACCTGCAGGGCAGTGAAAGAGGAACTGCAGGGCATGGAAAGAGGAACCAAGCAAAGCGAAGCAAACCTCCTTCTCATGGCAGGGACCACAGAGCTGTTGAAATCTGTTTGGTTAAAAGAAAGCATGTTCAAGGCCAAAGGCAAAAGAGCAGGTTGCCAGAGCGGGAGAGAAGAGGAGGAGATGCTCCTGCCTGCAGAGCAGATTTGCAGCACTGAAGTGTCCACTGGGACTTCCATCAAATCCAGGGCCCTGACCTTTCCGTGGATAAGTGGATTTTCCTTGCCCCTATGCACAGAGTTGTCTCTGCTCAACGTTAAACACCTCTGAGCACATGGGAAGCAGCTCAGCGGTTGCCGAGGATGTATCTGTGGTCGTTAAAGGGATCAGCATGATGAAAACTCAGATCAAGAACAGGAGGAGTTTTCCTGTCCTCACACCAACCATGCTGCATTTCTACAGCCTGGGAGCATGTTCTGCTTAGCGTGTTTGGAGAGAAACATTTTAGAGATATCAGCTTTGCACTGTCTGCTTTTCCAGTTAGCACTTTTCCCTGAAGACATCTTCTTCTACAGCCCATGGAGTTTCTGGGCAATATGACAAAAGCATCCATATTCATTAAAGCAATCTTTTATTAACTTTATTAGAAAAAACCTTTACCGAGGGGAAAAATAGACCACCTGTAATTTTAAAAACCATTTTCTCCAGTCCCTTAAGTTACTCTCAGATGTAATAATACTCTAATAACAACAAGATCATCCTGCACTAATACAGAGTCTTTTCTCCCAAAGTGCTTTAAAAGCTACTTCACCCTCCCCTTCCCACTAGAATTTCGGCAGAATTTCAGGCTGCACAAGGAGAACATGGTTATCTCCTCCGGCCCGCAGCCGAGACCCATGGCTGGGAACTGGCCAGCTGGAAAGCAAGTTGTGACTTTGTTTGGAAACGAGCAGACTGAATCCAGCGCTCTGCCACGCTCACGGGCCTGTTGCTACCTTCACAAATATTCAGGAGTCACGGGGGATTCGGGCTGTAGTTCTGCAAGACGTGAGAAATACATTTTTAGGCTTGGAGCACTCGATCAAGACCATCACAGCCACACAGCACAAACCAGTGGCCCGGTACCAACCCAACCAGCCGACTTGGATCTGCTCGTGACTTTCCAAGGAGTGACTTTATGGTAGAAGATTTCATGCCAGATCAAATACCAGCTGCACTCCTGTAGCCACCATAAAGCACAAACGCTAATACACTCTCACGTGGCTATGCTTGCATGGAAACACTTGACTATGGAAAAAGTTTGTCCAGCCTCGAGATCTGTTATCACATGGATCCAATACTTAATTAATGAACAGAAATTTTCCAGTAAGTTCCGCTCCCATGCACCACACAGAGTATCATACATTTCTGTGTGCTTATTTGGCTGAGTTTGGGCAACCTGAAGAATAACAATCTAGAATTTGACACAATTTCCCCAAATAATTCCATACTACAAAAAACTGTGAGACAAAGTGAATATTTTTAGGCCATCCCAGAGCTTGGAAAAGCTTCTTGGGCAAACTACACAGCCCCACCAGGACACACGCTCTGGATTTGGCTGCAGGATGCTGAACCAGCAATTCTTTCTCCTGCATTTTAAATATATATATATATATATATATAAAACCACAAACACACACACAAGTGTATAGCTGGATGTCTATGATCCCACCACACTGATTAGCAGCGTATCCTTTAAAAGGAAAGAGGAGAATACAGGCAGTGTTATATACACAGCAACTTCCACATGCATATAAACCACTCTCCTTGAAGGGAGAGTTATGGTGCGTGGGGAGAATAAATCATCCCGGGCATATCTGGGGATGTCCCACACTCCCTCGCCATTCCCTCAGGAAACAGAATGTGGAGAAGCTAAAATAAATTGGAGAGATGAGCAGTAATTTATTTTCCCGTCTGGAAAAGATAATTTAACTACTCAATTAAATATTGCCTAAAGCCATACTATTAGAGTTGCACATCCCATCTGTAATACAGACGGCTCTTGCTCTCTTATTACTGGTCTTCATGCTGTCTGGTACTTAAAAATTCTAGTTTAATTAGATGACACCTTCCACAAATGCTGAGCTATTGGCACATGATAATTCAAATAGTATCTAGGAATTTTTGCCATCCAAGAAGCCTTCTGTAGGAATCATATGTTTTCTTATCTCTGACACATGATAGCAGGTTGCAAGCAATACTGAATCAACTGATAATACATTATCTCTTAACTTGTGTTATTTTGAAGCACAGGGCTTCAGTCTGGGCTCTTTTCTCTCATTTTTTCAATGGTTTTCACCCAAGACCATCCACAAATCAGATAATTTTTACAACGTATTTTTCATTGATTTCTCTGAAGTGTTGATTCAATATTGAAACAAACCATTTTAAGACCGAATTAAGAAGCAAATATCCCCACTATGAAGAGCTATAATTATGATTGCAGTTATTACACCTAATTATAGCTGCCTTGAAACAATCCAGTTAGTTGGAGGGGTTTGTGAGGGGTGCCTGGATGGGCAGTCAACTCTTTGATATGCTGAAATACATTCAATCATTTCCCCATCAAGCGTGATGCTGAGGAACTCTGCGGGAGCATTAAGATGGCATATGCCTTAAAGACTTGTTGCAACACCGCCGTGGAAGAGATGGGCTCGGCAGTGGGCATGGAGCCCTTGGGCACCACCAGCTCTTCACCTGCTTGTAGGCAGGAGCAAGTAACCCCATCTTCCTACCACTGCTTCCCTCTGGGCAGGGACTTGTAAGTGTGGAGGGAGGATATTTCATAAGGGGCTGTTTTCAGGAGCTCCTGGCAATGCCTCTAATCTCCTCGCCACCCCCTCGCCCCACCTGAGCCTGCAGCACAGCAGGCAATTCCCTGCAGCAAGCGCAAAACCCCTGCAACCCCACAAAGCTGCTCAGCAGTCCCACCTGAGAGCTGAAAACAACCAAGATCCAGAATTCTGCCTGGGGCTTGGAGCATCTCCTCCAGCGCATCTGTGTTCCTGGCTCCCCGTGCTTCCCCAGCTGTGCCCAGGGAAGGCAGCGCCGGGAATAGTAGGGTGCAGGCTATGGGACCCACCAGCTGTGCTGCTGGGGTATGTCCTGGCTGTGGTCTCAGGGTGTCTGAAATGCAAACAAAATGCACCAACTTTAAATCTGAAATATGAGGAGATCCTCCTCTATGTCATAGCTTCCTATTTGCAATGGTAATAAAAATGATATATTCCAGTAGGGCCTTTACATGTGCTATACAACTAGAAAGGTGCGGAAAAAGCCCAGCCTTGGTCAGAGCACGAGAAGATTGCCTGCTCTGATCCACTAGTGGTGATGCTGCCCGACAGCAGCTCTTTAGGACCTCCAGCCTCAAAGCACCCTGCAAACACCGACCTTTAGACATTTCAATTGGACACATGTACATTATTATCTCCTTTCTTGCACAAGGGAGACAGGAGGATGGAGCTGAAGAAATCTTCCATCGGGGAGTGAGCAACACAAGTCATGAACAAAACCCAGATGACTCGCTTTCCCCCACCTTCCATCTGCTTTAACCGTAGTCCACACTCTGTAGGACGATGAAGAGAGGCACACAGAATGCTGTCAGGAATACATTTATATTTATGGACTAGTTCAATCGGTTCCTCCATTTGTTTTGTCAGATGATCTTCCATCTCTTCACCCCCTATCCACCCCCACCATCAGCCTAAGAAATCAGTCTGCTTAAAAGTTTGTGGGAATTTACATGTGATTGAGAATTTTGCACCACAAGTACAACTGAACAAGGTGGACCTTTTTGCATTCACATGTGCCTAGGAGAAGCACTTCATGCTTCAGATCCCCATGAAAGGTCTCCTCAGGAGCTCCATCCCCCTTGCTCAGTGGCAAAGTGGACAAACATCACTTTATTCACTGATCTGTGATATTTTCCCTAACTCTTTTTATCTAATAACTTTTGCCAAGATGGGAGATTCCCTTCGCTAAGTGCTGTATGAACACAACACAGAATCAGTGTTTTATAAACTCCTTCTTGATGAAGACACTGTAACTTTGGGGAATACGGAAGGATTTCCATATATGATGAATAGATCTCTTGTGGCCACTGCTTCTGGCTGTCTGGGATTAACCAGGCAGCTGGGCTATCAGTGAACATCTTTAAGTGTGAGAAGCAGCATTCTCTATCCCATTTCATCTGAACTGCTATGACTACAGATTTTTTTTGTTGTTCAGCTCATTTCTGTAACCCTGTTAAATTCTTTACCTCAACAATGTCACCACTGGATGCACAGTACATTGTGGTTTCTTTATATGGTACTACACATTTACAAGTCATAGGAATCAGCCAGGGACAAAAAGTTTGATGGAAGATGCAAAAGTATCTGTTTAGATTATTTGAATAATTTTAGTTTGAATCTCTCTCGCTCTTCTGCCACTTGCTTGGTAGCAGTAGTTTACGGAAGAGCTTTGGACAACTCATTCAGCCTTCAAACATCCCCAGTGACAAGCCTTGGTAGCTCCTAGACAAACAACTGTCAGTACCTTCTACATGCACCAGTCTCTGCAGGTTTCATGAAATCCCATGAAGACAGAGCCAGGAGGCTGACTTGCCTCAAAGAGCCTTAGAGATAAAAAAAAAAAAAAAAAAAAAAAAAAAAAAATCCAAAAGATAATTCCGTCACTGTTAGATGCGGAACAGAAGCTCATCACATATATCAGATCCCTGGGTACATATGCAGATGTTTCAGCCATATGCAACAACATATGGCACGCTTCTCACAATAACTAGTCTTTTTTCCTGTGTAAGGCTACAAAACCACAAAAACATAAACACAGAGTGTCCCAGCCTGCTTAGGACAGAGGGGGTGTCTCTGCTGCCTTCAGCTCCCCCTGCCACGTTAACTGCTCACCAGTCAAACACCGGTTCAGCTTCCTCTCTTTCTCCAGTCTGCTTCCCAACCATCCAGGTACAATTCAAGCTCTGCAGAAAATATCTTTCCCCCAGACCAGGGTGCAAGTTGAGGCTCGTCTGGCCACCTGGGCAAATCCCTGAAACCCAAGAGCTTCTCCTTGCCTTCTTCCCATATGGGGGTGGTTGCTCCACCACAACGAGCCTCATAATGGCCCTGTTATTAGTACATGAAGTTAGAAATAAGCACTTTTTATCTTGAACAGCCAGGTGTTTGATGACAGTGTCTGGTGCCTCTGCTGGAAAATCAATAGCAACAAATTAAGTGTTGCTCAGCCTCTGCTCATCACATCACCTCCTTGCCCCAGACGGCCCCATGGTGGCAGAGGCTGGTTGCAAATACCAGCTAACTTCCTTCCCCGGCATCCTTTAGCAGCAGCACGCGTGTTGCAAGCCACCAGCTTAGCGAGTCTCACCAAATGCCAGACACTTCTCCTGTCTGCTTAGCGACCAGTTTTTGCATTTGTGAAAGTTATTTGTAGGGCAAAGACTTTTTTTGTGGATGCTGGAGGAGAAGTTGCCAGCTCAGATGAAATTCAGTACAAGCACTGGAGATTGAAAAGGTCACGGCTGTTAGACTGGGCAAAATTTAATTCTTTTTGGTTATAACAGCCACAAAGAGGGAAAGAGAAGCTTGGGGGCTCCAGCCTGACTTGCAAGGAAATATGAAAGCAGATCTACAGGATATTTTAAGCTTATAAACCAAAAAGCAGATCAGTGTGCTTGACGACGTGGGATCATGGGGAGATGTTTCATATTGTTAGAATATTCCCCAAACAGAGAAAATCAGGATAGCTGCTGGGATTAGGGAGGGCTTCACCCAAAATAATTCAAGCAGCTGCACACATTATGGATACTGGAGAGGACTGAAGACCTTACAGCCCGTGCCAGGAGGGCTCCCGCTCACTACAACAAAAGCCTTGCGGTGGCTTCATGAAGCTGTAATTGAAGCCCATAGCTTCAGCCAGGTAAGAGTAAGTGGCTTTGGTAGATGTGCCAATCAAAAAGTGGATGCCTTTTAAACTGAAACCTTTCTGGATATTTTGATATTCAAAACAGCTATGATTTTTTTAAACACTTTTCCCACTCCACAAAATACATTCAAACTTTGCCAGCTTCCCTGGGGCTTAGAGCTTCATTTCCTACTTTCTCTACATAACTTGCAACATCACCGCTTTGCTCAACACAAATACAGTCTGCCAACTCCTTAAACACAAAATCATCGTTTCCAGTAGAAATATGAACTAGAGTATAAGTGCATCAATAAAACCCATGAATTTCTGAGATTTTTATTCTTCAAAGTACTGCTTTATTCACTGCAAAAAAGGGGGTACTCTACTCACAGACAACTTTCTGTTTCTTAAATGCCTGTCAGAAGCAGGAATTATTCAAATAATGTGACTATCTGGAGAGACACAGCTATTTCAGACCTCTGCTGGAAGTTTATTGAAGGAAATGTTGGTGTTTACATGTAAGATAGAATGTTTGTTTGGGAGGAAAAAAAATAAATCAGAGCTACAAAGATATGAAAGGATACAACCTGTTTATTTTTGGGTTCTGCTTCTCAGGTCCTTGTCTAAATAGAAGACTCTGCAGGTCTAAAGGATCGTGGCTGTGAAGCCCTGAACCTCTGCCCACTTTCTCTCTCTGATCCCAGCATGAGAAGTAGCTGTGGAGGACACGGAGCTGTGAACCGGGGGAAGCAGCCGGTGCAGAGGTACAAGGGCTGTCTGCAGATCTGGGAGACCATGGGCAAGTTCACATTGCAAGGCACAGGTTCAGCCATGGGGTGAAGGAAGCTGTGCCCCCCATGCCGCTGATGGCTGGGGGATGTGGGGAGAGCACCAGCACCCCAAATGCTGCTGCTGCTGCTGCTGCTTCCCCATGGTGAAACAACGCTCACAGCGCTTTGCTGGCCAGGCTTGCTTTTCTCCAGTCCAGGTCAGACACACTAATTGATTTGTTCCCCAGCAGCGACGGCAGACATTTGTTTCTCCTGGCTGGGCTTATTATGCTGCCATCAGTATAAATTTGCTACCTGTGCACCGCAGGGAGACTCAGGGAGCCTCATGGAGATGCCCGATAGAGAAGAGCTATTGCCAAACCACGACAGCTTCCAGGAGCAGATATGTGCATCTCTGCTAGCGCTGCCACCCTGAACATTTTATTATTTAAAGTGTTTCTTTTGTTTATAACCTAGAGGCTTAGCAGTTTATTGTGCTAGATGAAGAATGCCTCCATCTATTAGAAAACAGAAAAAAAAACCCAAACCCACATATTTCACTTTTCTACCGTGTTCCTCTTGGCAGGTCTATAGCTGCTGTCTTACTGAACGTATGTACTGGGGGAAGTCAAGTTTATCTCCTTTTGTTCCTCAGGAGCAAGACTCAGTCCCTGGCCCAAAGTCCAGCCCCGCTCTGGGTACCTAACTTGAGGCAGGTCCCCAAACCACTATCATGCTTCAGCCCAGGAGCCAGCGTGTCGCAGGAAAGCCGAGGGTGTGAAGGGCAAAGGATGCTGACTGGCATCTGGGGGAAACATCCAACCCTCCAGAAGAGGATAATGGCAAATAGAGCATAAAATGTGCTCTAACCATAAAAATGGGATGTTGGGGGAAGAAAGGGGAAAAGACAGATATAATAATCTCTGTTTTTACAAGTTTGACAGCTGAACCACATATTCTGGAAAAGATAAAAATACACCCATCCTTAAGGGTTTTTCTTTAAAGAAAGTAAGCTTCAGTGTATTCCTTGCTTATCTACAAAGCAAAACCACATCTAAGGAGCCACAGAGATTATTAAAAGATTGGAGGAGCTGACACATGAGGAGAGACTGAGCTGGGACTGTTCAGCCTGGAGAAGAGATGGCTCCAGGGGATCTCATACCTGATAGGGAGAAAGCAAAGATGATGGAGCCATACTCTTCCCTCTGGTTCCTTTTGGGCACAGTGACAGGACAAAATTGAAATACAGGAAGTTTTGTTTAAAAATTAAAGCTGCCTTTTTTTTTTTTTCTTGCCCATCCCCATGAAGGTGCTCAAAGACAGGAACAGGTTGCCCAGAGAAGCTGTGGACTCTCCATCCCTGGAGAGTGCCAGGTGGGGATGGCACTGGGCAGCCTGCTCTGGCTGATTCTGCTCTAAGCAGGGCTGGACTGGCCCATCTCCGGAGGTGCCTGCTCACCTCAACCATCCTGTGATGCTGAATTAGATAAGGCCCATAGCCAGCCCAAGAACAACCTCTCGCCTGGTATAGATCTGCTGTATCACCTTTCGTCTTGTGAAAGCCTGGAGGGCACCCTTAACTTCTACCTAGGCAAAGAATAAACCTAGTGAAGGACATCATTTGCATATAGAAAAAAAAAAAACAACCAACCTTCCACATCTTCTGGGCATACTTTGCTCTTCTCAGTGAAAGAGAGAAAGACTTCAGAATAACCAATGCAATCAGGGACCCCATTTCTTCAAACAAGACAGCTCAAATGACTCATCCCATATTCCTGGCACAAACTGCTGTTAGCTCTTGCATGCTAAGTGAGACGGGCAGGATATACTGGGCAATGGCCTGACTGTACATGAATTGAGAGCTGGATTTGATCATGCCAATTACTTTCAGAGATTAGCATTTGCAAACACACTTTCAACAACAAAATCAGTCGCTGGCCCTGTTCAGCCTCCCCTGTTCCCTCACCTCCTCTGTCACCTACCATCCTGCAGCAAAGCAACCAGCTTCTTCACACACTGAGCTAGCTCAGCGATTTTCACACCTCGATTTTGGTTTCTGTCTGTGTCTCTCTGCATGGCTAGGGCACACCTAGCACAGAGCTCCTATTTGCTTTTCATTCTGCTGGCTGCATTTTAACAAACTGAATCCAGAGCACACAAGGGTGAAGTCTTCATTCCAGGGAGGACAGAGACATGACATGTTTCTGTACTTACTGACAACCTTGACGCACCGCAGGTGTAATCGTTTATGTTTTGTCATTCTAGAACAAGAATAAAGCAAGTCAATGACCCCTGTTTGACTGTAAATTGTTTTCTACATTATCAAAACACACAGATTTAGAAAGATGATTACCCCATTACTTCTGGATGACAACCTCAAATTAAACTATGAGATCTCCATGGTCTGTCTATCTCTTTGCAGCTGAACTCCAGATTGTGTGCACTCCAGATGCACACAGACCAGAGAGGAAGATAATTAGGAAGGCTTCACAGGGCTTGTGCCTCAACCTCTCACTACAGGGAGAAAGGGCCAAGTAGTGCCCCTGTCCCGGGTGGGCACCGGAGCAGGTATAACCTCTCTCAGAGCTGCAGCAGCCCACGCACAGTAATCCTCCTGGCCGCCCTGGGAAGGAACACGAAGAGCAAAGCTGAAAAGCAACCACCCGCTGGGGCCATCTCTCCTGGAAAACTGCTGGATAGAAACAGGCTCGTACACCCCAAGCACAATGATAGGGCACTGAGTTTTCCATATCACCCCCTACCTTCAGCTACCTGATTTTGCGGGGGCAAATCTTGCCCTCTTTCCATCTCCCTTGGCTCCAGGTGCTGGATGCTGCTGGCTGAGCTGGTCCAGAGGAGCTGTGCAAGTGGGACAGCTTACAGGGTCAAAGGCACCCCAGGGTGTCTGGGGAGCCAGGAGTCCCTGAAGTGCCACTAGAAAATGGCAGGACAGAGCAGCCCAAACAAGCAATATACCCTGAAAAGAGCAACAGTAGCCCAGCAAGCAAAGCTCAACGGCCACAAGCCTCCAGATACCCCTGCTTGAGTGAAGCTAATTTAACAATGAGCAACTGGGGAACCGGCTGGGTCCCAATTAGGCTAAATTGGGTAATGATGTGAGTCATGCAGCTACCGATGAAGAGGGAGAGGCTGGCAACTTGGATTCATTTGTGGACCTGACAGAGGTTAACACCAATGTTATGCTTGAGTATTTGCTTGAAAATCTGTGTGTCTCAAGTTCTCTGTCTTTCCCACGGGGATTTGGGCTGCCCAGCAAACCCAGCCCCTCCTCTGCAGAGACAGCATAACACCTCTTACCATGCCTCTAGCTATACTTGCTTATTTGATCTTGCAGTTGCTTTCTACCAAGTAATCACTCTTCCTCGTGGGTTCCACAGTGGATCATCACTGAGGACTGTTTGTTCAATCATTCTTTTATCAGTGAGAAAACATCACACGCTCTTGCATACGTTTATCAAGTATGCAACCCAACCTGCACTTGCTCTTTGACAACAAGAGTGCAGTTGGGAGCCTCTGCACAGGTCACCACAAGCCCTGGACTCAGCTCAAGGCACACATATCGGGTACAAAATGATGCCCAGACTCCTACCTTCCTGCTTCATACATGGCCATGCATCGCACCCGCTGTTGAAGCCTGTATCTGACATGATCTCTACCAAAAACTGCTGAAACAGGAGATGATAACCCACTCATGGAATAACTATCAGACCCGAAATCTGCACTCTTGGCCTCAAAACACAGTCAATGATCAGCTGTAACCTTGCCTGACTCAGAGTTCACGGATGTTCGGTGTAGTGGCTTTAGTATAGATTTCTCTTTTTTCCGTCATAATTAGAGAGTAATTTGGAAATAATCCAGGCATGTTTTATTCTAGGTAAAAGTCAGCAATATGATATGTCTTCCAAGATAAAGCTGGTCTCAAGTCAGGCTTTTCCCAACCAGAAAATGTATTATTTCACCACATCTGGATCTGCAGAAGCCAACGTGAAGTAGTCCTCTATATGTATGTTCCTTGATTTAGCTTATACTATTATCTATTAATGCAGGCTGCCACTTAGCCAAGGCCAAGATTAAAGGTGTTATTGTGGTATCCTTAGGATGCTAATTTTTCCCTGCGTGCTCTTGCTAGTACTGCACAAATCAGGTGGTTAATCACGCCTTGGGTAATGGGTCTCAGGACTCCCAGGGACATAGATATATTATTGGGTTTTTTTTGTTTCTGTGGTTTTGTTGTTGCTTGTTTGTTTGGTTTTAATTTATTTATTTTTTAAGGTAATGTGGCGGGGCTGGGATGTGGGATACGGTGGAGATAAAGCAGGCAATTCGCTGTTGGACATGCAGCTAGAGGGTGAACTATTGAAAACCAACACAATTAACTACTGGAAATCTCTGCCATAGACCTGAGACCAAGAACTGATTTAGGATTTCAGAGGAGGAAGAAATATTTCTCTGACTAACAAGGACAACATTAGTCTGGGCTCTGAAAACATTTGAAGCCCTGTAAGCTTCATGTTCTAAAAGAAATATCTGCTTCTGATTTCTGGGTCTGAAGAGGCCTAAAAGGTAATTCTGCCCCTTCGGTGAGCTGCCCAGGCAGGGACAGGCTGCAGGGCAGGGAGATGGCTCCAGGTGCCACTGGTGGCCACCAGCTCGCTGTTCCTTCATGCACGGCACCACTTTTTGCAGTCAGATAATCAGGGACATCAGTATTCACCTGCTGCACCCCTTCAGCTTAACTTTTTTTGCATCCCTTCAGCTCAGTTTTTTTTGTTGCTGTAGTATGAAATTTTCCGCCTTCTTCCAATTCTTGCCCTAAAAACTTAATTGTTTAAAACAGGGAAATGTTTTTACTGCTCTGTTAGATAATCAGCTTGCTCTGAACTGTGAGGCAATGCAGAAATTTCCTGTGGGGAAAACCAAGAGAGGATAGGCCAGATGAATACTACTGGGTTTATCTTTGGGATCTTTTCCTGGGACTTGCCCACTGTCCTTAACTAACGAGGGATGCGTGAGAGACCATAACTCCAGCGTCATGGCGGGGTTGAGGGACCCTAACGTCAATGAGAAATGGGCTCCACTTGCTCCTCTAGTAGTACCTACTATAAATGCTCTTGTTTTATTATAAGCTCTAATTATCTGCTTTGGTTTCACCAGTTGCATTGCCGATGAGTCAAACAAATGTGTGATCACCATGTTCCATTACACTCTCAGCTATTTAACCCTGATAAAATATGTCTGCGTTGCAAAACCAGGCTAGCACTGAACCAGTCACTCCTTTAACTCTCAGAAACACAACTAAAAAGTTGATTGTGTTTCTGAGACACAAAACCACAAGAGGCACAGCTGCCCATAGGCAGCACCTTACCAATCTAGTAAGGATGAGCATCACTCTTTCACCCTAAAGCCATCCCTTTAAGCAGTTGCTTACCTACAAACAAAACCCATAATGGGTTTTAAAATGTTGCTCAAATTAGTACTTAATTATCTGCCCTCCTTTGGGAGCTCGGATCACGTGTTTGTTTAAAACATTCCTTTGCCAGATTTTAAATGGTCTGGCAGTCTGGGCCACTGAGGTTAGCAGAAATTTTGGTTTGTAAAAGAATGAGTGCTGGAGGCACAACCTGGGGTCAGGAGCCCCTGGGAGGGGGTTGTCACTCTGTGACCACTGATCCCCTGGACGTAATTGGTCTCCTCACTTGGTGAAACCTTGGCCAGTGGGAGGTGGTCCAGCCCTGGCTGCCACATCCAGGCACTGCAGGAAAGGCTGGGGAGAGGGAAACTTTCCTCTAGCCTTCACATCCTTGGGACGCCTTTTCTGAGAGCTCCCAGATAACCCTCTCCCTCAGCAAGGGTGCTGGCCAGGTCCCCTTCCCAAGGGTGCAGGAAGAGGGTCCCCATGGTTCACACTCACCCATTTGCTTTTCTCATGCCTCTAATCCTCAATTGGACTCTTCCCTTCCTGGCTGAACTGGGGCTGCTGTATTTCACACCAAATCAGTCAGCTGCGTCTGTTTGGGTGTCAGCAGACCAAGGCGTGTGTGGGGGAGACTCATTTTGAAGAGGAACATACTTGAGTTCCCAACAGGTGTGAAGGAGCTGAAACACGGTATTAAGCTGCTTGCCTATACCGTCAATTCACATTAGATGTAGCCAAGCTATTGACTTAAAACCTCAATTCCCTTTCTTAAGAAAAGAATGAAGCTGGATTTGGAAGAGGAAAAAGAAATCTGCATTTTCATGAGCCAGTGCCAGTAATTTTTCCATGCGCTGATGAAAACTGAAAGGAATACAGTGCAATAAACCAGGAGAGGAAACAGCCCAGTTATGAAGTCGCCATCAGGAAAACCTCAGACAAAGGTTGTACAGCCTTCTGCAATCTTGTGTTACCTCTCCAGTGAGAGGCAATGAGGTTCACACTACTCATGAAAAGACTTCAAGGTGATTACACAGAATTAAAAATAAATCTGGAAGACTGAGCGAGCTGAGGAAAGAGACCTCAGATGTTCCTGCTGGCACTGTCTGGCCAGAACCCTGCTCTTGGCAAGGAGGCTGCCTGCTCCTTGCCTGATTTGGGTCTCTTGGGATCTACAAAGCTCTGAGATGATGAAGTTTCCGTGGATGCCTGTAGCTGAATCTTTATTCTTCTCTATCTAGTGTGCAGGAAGGAAGTTTCAATAGTTGTGACAGCATTTGGGGTATTAATCCTTGGGAAATGATCACCCCACAGCATTTGCAAAGTCCACCTGGAGATACTCATTCACTTGAGTGGATTATTCCTTGAAAAAAAAGTACAACTTGTATTCCTGTTTTATGTTACAAATATATCAATGTATCTAAAATATCTCTATAGTAACTGCTATGATTATTCCACATACTGGTTATAGAGCCTTTATTCTATATTTATTTAATATAAAACTAAAAAAGTTTCCAAGAAGACCCAGTGGAGATACGTGACTCCTAGCAAAATTAGGTTGTGACTAAGATTTATTCAAATTAAACACAGAAATAAAGTCAAGAAAGTAATCAAAAGCATATTTAGTGGACTCTCAGATGATTAACCAACATGTTCACAGAGCCAAACCTCTGTATCAGTCTTTTAACTGGTTCATTAGTTTCTCTTGGCATGAACTAATTTACAAACCTCTAGCTGACCTTGACATTTGAGAAAAGTGAGTTCTGACAATACCTTGTTTAATATTGAGAAAAACTTAGTTGTCAGAGAGTAGTTTGAAATAGGCATTGTTGCTTTTTTCCCCCCTGAACAGGAGTTACAGAATAAAAATATTGCTGTCCTCATACAGCATATGCAGTACTATGAAAATGAAATTGCTGTGAATTAAAGGAACATTTAATGCAAAAGGTTCAAATGGATTTATTTTCTTTACTTGCAATGACAGCTGAATTCTGAAATTCTGAACGACTTCATTATGAAACTTCATGGTCAGACACAGTACTGAGTAAGAAGATCGAAGGTGCATAAATAACTTCTGTACTCTTACAAGCAGGCTCGGAACTTCTCACACGTATTAATAAATGTATCAATTGTGCCCTGCGCTCATAATTTCCAGAAGTGGTATAATACTGGTTCTTTTCTTTGTCTGGATGACACTTGCTGGTATTCAAGATAGTCTGGGACTGTTACAGTAGGCCCACTACTTGAGCTTTATTTTCACCCACAGTGGTAGAAAAAAACCCCCAGAAACTATGAACCGGAATTAAACCAGTTTAATCCAGCCTTGCTCACCACACTCTTCACGTGCATCTTCTGCAAACGCTCAGCAGGTAAAGCTTCATGAGGATGAATGCAAGCAAAATTCCACATTCAATTTTGCCCTAGGTCAAACCCTATTTTACAGAATACAGAATACTAGGTAGCCTTTAGGAATGCTCAACAACTTTCTTCAGATTTACGACTTAATGCAGGACAGCCTCCCTGCTCACAAAATAAGTGAATATTTAAATGTTTCCCAAAATTAGGACCTAAATCCTACAGCTGTTAGTTTCTGCTCACACCAGTTCATATCTGACCTACCCAACCACCATTCTTTTAATCATCTTTTATTAGTTATATTACTTCAATACTATAAAATGATCTTATATTAGTTTCTCATAAATATAAATTGCACTAAAAAGCCAAACCCTTCATTTCAGCTAAGGTTCCTAAGTGACAGCATTACACTTCCCTATCTCATCATTTACAAAAATCCAGGCACTTACGAGCAAGAAAATTAATAATTAAGAACATAATAAATCATATACTGCCAACTTAATAAACACATTAAAAAGTAGAAAGCACATTTCACCTCAGTGTAACAACCCAATTACAATTTCAAGGACAGTTTATGGGTGGAGGTGGCATTATTTCTACCTCGATGTCAGGACTTCCACGGGCAGGTGGATTGCCCTGTCCCAGCCTGGAGGCAGGGGGGCTTTTTCCCCTCCTGCCTCAAGGGGCTGTTGAGAAAATGTACTCAAAGCATACGAAGCGAGAGAGGAGAGCGGGGCTTGCTCTCTTTTCTGGCTACAGCATCTCCCCCGGGGACCCATGGCAGCATCCTCACATTCCATCGCCCTGACCTGGCTGTAGGAGAGCGGTCTTTGTATATTTGTGAATACCCAGCGCCAAGTGAGGACATGCAAGAGTAGCCTGGTTTAGGGCAGAGAGCTCCTTTCCCCTTCCAGGGAGAACCTACCAGCTTTCCTTTGCAGTGAGAGATATAAGGCAGCCTGTCAAACATGCAAATGATCTGGGACATCATGAAGAGAAAGAAGAGTATTGCATTGGAAGGGCTACCAGGAATTGTTTTGAATGCACTGCAGCCCTTCATAAAGCTCATTGGTCTAAAAAAATACATTTCAGATCCTTAGAAGTAAAAACAGTGGCTAAAGAAGCTTCATTTTTTATTTGAGCCATTCCTGTAATTGAAGATATATAAATTTACCCAGACAAAGCTTTAAGAAATATCATTGACTAATGTGCTTATTAAGTTCAGCTGACTTACCCTTTAATTAAATCAGAAGACTGGTAATTCGCTGAGAGCAGTGAAGCAGGAATACATGAAAGACCTTTCTGTTTTGAACGCGCTGTACGAGTTAAAGGGTTGCAACAACACACTCATCCCTATGGGCAAACAAAAATATCACTGTGCACTGTGATACGAACTCTTCCGCAACAGACAAACTGCCTATCGGGGAAGAGATTTATGCTTTAACAAGCTACTCAAGGCAGAAAGAGGCTCTCTAGAGACCAGTCTTGAATCTCCGACCGGGATTCACCCTTACTGGTGAGCACTTATGGACACTGCTAGAGCCAGCTGCCATAAATAAGGGCAAAAATAAGCTGGTTTTTTTTTTTCACTCCGAGCCAAAGCCATAGCTCCTGTGGATCACTGTGGGAGGTAGTTCTGGTGGGGCTCTGCCGGTGTCTCTGGGCCAGGCTAATTTCCTGCAAGGAGGAAGAGAACAGAAGCTGTAGAAAATCTCTCTTAGAGCCAGGAGTTAGGTGTATGCAATAGATTTCTTTTACGCTGCCATAATAAATTATAAAGACTACATTCTCTTTGCACGGATGAGGAGGGTTTCTTTATTAATTTATTACTGTTGGACAGTTTCATTTTTGCAGTAACAAATCACTCCAAGGCAGACGCGGTAAGGACTATCTGCTGGGTAATTTCTGTCTTTCACAGGACTGTTTGGGAAAGCTTTGAACAAGAGTTTCCAGCTCTGCACGATGAAGCATTCAGACTGAATTTAAAGATGAATCATTTTTATATCACACTTAAGCCTTTTGAAGAAAGCTTGCTAAAAAGATTGACTGATGTGATCACACCTAGGCAGTAGGACTGGGTTCTCACTTAGCAATACAGGTACAGTTCCAGTAGATACAAGAAGAGAGAAAACTAAATATATGGAATAAACCTTGCTTTGCTTCCTCAGTTCTCCCCCAGACTACCCTCCTGGCTCCCTCTTGGCCCCCTTTGGAAAGGAGCCTGGGCCATACACATATGCCAGGGTGCAATACCCATATCAGCAACTTTATTCCAGAAAACTAGACCAAAAAAGACCAGAGAAAGCCAGATGGGAGCCTGGTTTGCTTGCACAGGGCAAGCATCCTCAACAGCATCTCCTCTTAATCATTCATCTCTTGTAAGCCCTTTTTATAAGCAGATGGAAAATGAGAAAGACGGCCAAGTGTGGCTTTGACAGCACAAGAGCTTATTGAAAATGATGGGAAGGTTACAATGTAAGACACCTTATTAAAAAGAAGGGATGAGTCCTTTTGGGAGCCCGCCACTGCTCCTGATTCATCAGCACATTTCCCCTTTCTAAAGCAAAGCTACCCCAGCGCTCCTCAACGGGACGCAACAAGCAGCAATGGCAAAGGGGCACTGGATTCATCGCCCGAAGGCGGGAAATGAGTTCCTCATACTCAGCTTGGCACTGCATGGGCCATTAACTGAATGAATCTCTGCGTAAACTGCATTCTGAGCTAGAAAACACCTGCTCAAGGGACCACGACAGCAGTAAGTAGGTGGCAGGAGGGATGGGAAGGCCACCGAGTCCTGTCCTCACTGTGTGTGGTCAGAGCAGCACCAAGCCCAACCCCTCCACAATGTGCCACGGCCCCAGCAGCAGGAATGGGAACATAAATAAAACTGTGGCAGGCAGGAGGAAAACTGCACAATCTGTTTAATACTTCTCCACAGGCAGGCTATGAGCAGCTTGGATTACTAACATCATCTCCAAAACATTTTTAAATGAGTCAAAGCAACCGTATATGGCTGCTGAGCAGGGTGGGAAAGGCGGTGCTTCCTTAGCACCCAAACCCCAGCCTATCTAAGGCTGGCTGCTGAGCCAACGCATCTACCTCACACGATCGCTCCACGCCCGGGATGCTGATGGCAATCCTCACACTTTCCAAAATGAGACCCAGCCAAGCACGTTTCTGCTGCCTGGCCCAGCTGCGAGGGCTCGCTCTTCAGCCTTCACTGCGCCAAAATCCAACAATCCTGCCAAGCAATTTCTCGCTTCCCAGAAATGTCAAAGCACATCACTAATTCTGCAAAAAATCTGCCTTGGAAATCCCTTCTGATACCCTTGAACAGGATTCACTTTTGACAGGCTGCTATTTTATCCCTGCATTTGCCTGAATTTCTGCTAGCCTGAGTCAGACACCGCCATTCCGTATCTGCTCCCACCAAGGTCACAGAGCCCGTTGGTTTAGCAGCGCTGTTGATTACTGTCACGACTGTAGTGCCTCAACCGTTTCATCAGCTGCTTTCCAATAACTTTTATTTCATCTTTTTCCCTTAAGTCTACATTGGGTTTTATTATTTCTTTCTAGTCTTGTAAGTTGCTGCAGGTTAAATACCTTCACCTCAGAATCAGGCTATAGATCATGCAGCAGAAGTTACTAGCCGTTATCAGATAACGTATTTGATCAGCTGAACGCTGCTCTAACATATGCTTGCCAACATATTAGCTGCCATAAATTTTAATCACTCAGAATTACAATCATGGTAAATTGGCCTTGAGCTGTGGCTGCGCCCTGGGAGGGGGATAGTTAAAAGCAGTGTTTGAATGGCATATGCGTTTCAGAAGGGCCTTTTGAAAATGGGGGAATTACAGCCCCTACCTAAACTTAAAGATGCAGTTTCCCAGATAGAAAGGGCAGGAGCAGGGAGGGGATTTGCCATATAAAATGCAGATTAAATCCATATGATACAAGCAAGCTCAGTAACAAGTCCAATGGTGCCCAATGGTACATGCCAGCAAAGGGACTTAAGCAAAGTTTGGTCCCATCTGCTACACAGCATCCAGCCACAAGACTCGATCCTGTTCCAAAACTAATTTACATCTTTTATTAAAATGAAGCAGCTCCATGGCCTTCAGCCCCTTCCTCAACTATTGCAGTATTGTAATATGCGGGGTTTTTTAAAAAAACAAATAATAAGTTTCAATTAAAGGGTATTTGTGGCTGTTCCAGGGGCTTCTGTCGGGTGTTACTCAGGTGAACAATCTCTGACAGCACCAGAACAACATCGGTTCTTTACGCTCCAGAGCCCAGTGGTTGGGTACCCACCCCAGGTGCCAGGACCTGACCTTTCTGTAGGAGCACTGCCAACAGGATCCTGAGAAGATGCTTAGGTACAGGCTGTGCAAATATCTACAGCCCATATGCAGCTGCCAGGAGCATTATTACTTGGCCTCTGGTTAAATTACAGTATTGTTTTACCTTGCAGTATTGTATGAGAGCTCACAGGAACCTTTGGCAGGTGGCCATCTCACGTGTCTTCAGTATCTTAAACATGAAATCAGTCTGTTTGCCATAGCGTGCTCTTGCTTCAGGTATAATCCCAGCAATGTTTTAATCTCTGTTCTTCTCTCTAGCCTTCACATACACTCACTTTCAAAAGCATCAGACTTTAGTCTCAGGATATTATATTCAAGGCTTTCGACTCAGTAGAAACAACTGTAACACTTCAAGAGTATAGAGACCAGAATACCCCTAAGGAGCATATGCCACGTTATTAACTGCTATGTAAACCTCAGATTTCTCCCGAGTTAACTGAAAGCATCCTAAAACCTGGTGTTCTTTCTGAAGTTTTCTCTGTTTTTTTCTAACTGTGCCACAGTCAACTGGATTATTGGGCCTTTCCCAGTCCTCTCCCTGGGCAGCTCGTCCTAGCAAGGGGAAAGAAAAGCAACAGGGGTGTTCAATACCACAGCAGGAGAGATACAGAGCAGTCTTGGGACAAGTGGGCTCCCATCACACCTCCTGGGACACCTGGAATGCAGCCCTCGGCCTCACATCGCCTGTGAGCTGAGATTAATCTTTCCAAACATCCTCTGAGCTGCAGAGAGATGAGTTCCCAGACTGGAGAGTAATCTATTGGTGAGTCATTAGTCAAGCCCATAAAATGTCAGATTCCCTCAAGTCGTCTTCACAAAAAAAAATGCAAAAGTAAGCCCATTTCTACAAAACCGTTGTGATTTGTATCTTGCTTTTCTTTGTGTGCACTTGGTCCAAGGGAAAAGGTTCACTGTGTGGCATCCCTACACACAGTATTTCTTGCTTTAGGATCTATAACAAATTTCTAGTGCAGATATGGCTTAAGCTCTAATATAGAAGATTCAAGGAGTCACGAGAAAAACATGCTCACAAGGCAGGGAAGGGCAGAGAGAGGAGCAGACTGCCTTGGGAGACTGTGCTTAATGTCCTGGCACACCTGGATGAGAGGGCTCCCCAGGGCAGCCGTGATGCTGCCCATGGTTGTTCCCATGAGGGCACCAGCAGGACTCCCGCCGTGCCAGGGTGATCCTGGACCAAACACAGTGCAGGTCCCCAGAGGGGTTATACCAGTTTATGTCACATCTTGCTGGGACGGAAGCTCATTTTCAGAGATTATTTGTGGGATTTGTTTAAGCACTCGCTGCGACATAGCAGAGATGCTCGTCTCCTCTGCTAGCACGCTGCAGTGACCGTACAACCAGCCGAGTAGTGACTGCTTATAAAAACACCCTATCAGTCACAACCCTATGGACCTGCATGCATTACAGGGTAAGAGGGGGCTATGACAGAGGAATAACGGGCTGCTTGTTTTTTGCAGGATTTCTGTTCAGTTCTGGCAAGTATTAGGCACCAAACCGAGGTGGCTCCAGCCCTGCAGCCATACTGGTATCAATTCCCCAGCTGCATAGGTGGATTTACAGTAAATACAAAAATGTGGCCCCGTATGGATGACTTGCTACATGCCATATTTAACTGTTATTATGAAAACATAAGGAGACAAAACAAGAGCTTGCCCAATGTAAACCTGTGGCTTTCCTTGTCCTTTCCTTGTCCTGTCTCATTCTTTTGTTTCTTGCCCTGTCCCTGCCTCGGTTTGTTCCTGATGTGGCTCATTCTCAGTCTCTCCCTTTCCCCACAGCTCACCCACACCCTGCCCATCACTCACCTGGTGTCAGTCTCCATCCCATAAGGCTTAAACATTAATAAAGCCAATTTCCCCTGGGAGTCCACCTGCAAGTGATGAGTGGAGAGGGTCTGGGAAGCAGCAGCGCTCTCAGGAAAAGGCAACAGGTTTCAGGAGCTGCTTGTACTTTGTGTGGAGTAGATCCAAACCAGAGGAGGACTTAAACTCAGATCTCCTGTGCCCCAGAGGCACCACAGGGCTATCAGCTAGCGTGAGAGAGTGTCACTGTGCCTCCTTTTCTTCCCCCCACCCTCTCCACTATTCAGTTGTGAGGAAAAAGCATTTTCTCGTAGAAAAAGTACGATGATACTGCTTCAGCTGAGCACCTCTGCTCTGCATCTGCACCGCCTTCTTGGGAAGCTTCACCTGGTGCATCCACTGTTCATTGCCAGGGCACAACCTTAGCCATCCCCATTTGCACTGCGCTTCCTAAGACTCAAGGGAGCAGCTCTGGGATTGCCCAGGTCCCTGTGGCTCCTGCTCATCCCTGTATTTCTCAGCGAGGAGGGATGAAGCAGCCGCACTGGTCACATCCCTGCAGTCAGGCCAGGGCTGCCAGTTGCGCAAAACACCCCTGCTCTCCCACAGCCCAAAAGACTCTCACGGGGGCAGTTTTCAGGCTCAGACTGACCATCTGCTGACAAACCTTGCTGTGCCAGTGCACAGATGTGCTAATATCATTCTAAAATAAACAAAACCAAAATCCCGTTTGTTTTCTAACTGGCAAACTAGCTCATTTTCAGAATTGGCTCCTGGTTTTCTGTAAAATACAACCTGTGCAGGGGCCAACAATAGAAAAAAATTCAGCCAAAACGACTCAAGGTTATCACCAGGCCAAGAAGTCACTGCCCTCAGGTAAAGCGTCGCATGGCTGTAATAACCAGCCCCACAATTCTGCCAAAGACAGTCAATGAAAGCACCCGGGTTGAGTGGGAAAAGGTTTTCCAATCACATTACATTTGAGACTTTAAAGATTTTCCGTATTGTAGGACTGAAGACAATCAAAACCTTCTGTGAACTGAAAATGTCAAAAAGCCTCTCGCAGCCTGGGACTGATTCATTCAAACTGAAGATTTTGACCTTGTAAGTATTCTATTACATGGAAACACTGTCAGGAAAACATTTTTCTTCCTTCAAAAGTCAAAATATGATTATATCCATTATTTCAAAACAATTCTTTTTAATTTAAAAAGCTGACATTTCCCTCACTGTCTTGGCATTTCCTAAATTTCTTTATCATTCAAATGTTAATAATCCAAATAGCTCACAAGCTTTATTTTTAGTTTGCAGAGATTAACCATCCTTCACATTAATGGATCTTCTAATGTTTTACTTCAGTTCGTTCATTTTCCTCCCTTAGCGAATAGACTACTCAGAAATCAACACAGCTTGTTAGAAAAAAGACAAAATGCCTATTAAATTATCAAGTGCATTTCTCATCAGAGTGCAGCTATCATTCTCCGCAAAGAAAAACTATAGCTTAATTGACTTCCTAGCAAAAGCAATGTTTAGACAGATGGTACTGAGAATCATCTGACTGTTATTCTTTAAATTGCTACGTTTAAGTGACAGGGACATTTGGGAAACATGAATAGGCAAGAGCAGGCGCTGCCTCCGTTGGAGACCGGCTGCACAGGGGACAGCCGTCCCGGTCCAGCCACTGTCTGCTGTGGGAGGCTGTAGGCATCATACCCTGCTGGCCCCGGCAAAACCCTTTAAATCAGCTTGCTGGTATGTCACTGGTTTTGTCAGAGACTCCCAGAAGCTTCATGGAGGCTTTGTGCCTGGCGTCATGGGGCTCAGTGCCCTGCAGTGTGGCACCCAGCCCGGCAAAGAGCAGGGACTGCTGGTCGGGATGTGGGTGCAGCCAGGTCATTGCTTAAAAATGGTTAGCGAACTTTTCCAGGGGGGAAAAAAAAAAAAATCCTGAAAAAAAATTCCACCCACCTGCATGAAAAAATATTTCTAAGGGTGTGAGATGATACGGAGCTGGCAGGCTGTAACTGAGCCAGCTGAGCACCCTGAGCACCTGTGTGTCCGGTTCAGAGCAGGAGGCTCAGCATGGGGACCCTCTGCCACCACGCAGAAACAGCCTGAAGAATTTCCCAGCAAAAGACTACCATGTTACTGCTTGTTCCTCTGGACACCCGTCTGAAAACTAAAGATGCTGCAGAGGTAAATTAAGCTTTAAGGCAGGAGATTTAAAAAAGAAATCCTATTAACGAGCTTTCAAACTTAAAAAGCCCCATTTGTAAAGCAAATATCAATACTCTGCTCATTTACAGACTTTTGTGGAAACAAAGCCCATTTGCTTCAATTCTTTTACATTTCACTTCCGTTATTTTGGTATTTGAGTTTTATATATAAACAAGGATTTGGTAGTGCATTCAAATTACTTAAAAAATACAAACAAAAATAAATCCTGAGCAATTTTAGGCTTGTGACCTTTGGAAAAGTGCCAACATTGGTGATCATCTCCAGATTTTTTTTTCTATGGTAAAAAAATCAAAGGTGTTCCTTCAAGTTACATTTCTCTTAAGAAGCTTTTCAGGTCAGTAAAGAACCCTGGCTATAAACTATTTAGACTTATTCTTGCTGGGAAATTGAGTGGCAGAATCAACGCCAACCACAGAGGAACAAGAACATTTTAGGATTGCAGGCTATCCTGCCCTTTTCCTGCAGTGCTTCACCGCAGAAGCTGCCAGAAGAGCCTGTTGAAGAGCTAAGCACATCGCTTAGGACTGTCTCCCTGCAAAGCAGAGAGGAAATCCCATAAATGAATGGGATTTTAAGAGCAGTTGGAGTCAGACTGCAGCTGCTGAAACATTTGACTGGCAATGTGACCACTTCAGCAAGGACAGCCAGCAAAGGAGCTTAAGCTAGGAATTGATAACAGGAGGCAGGGTTATTAGGACAACTGGTTGCTGGTCTGGTTGCCAAGCCACCCAATGGCTCTTATGGTGTGCCAAGACAAAGCTTTTGGAGACGTCCAGGGGGGAAGGCAGAAAGGACCCTGGAAACGACTCTAAAAATCTTCCTGCCTGACCCACTTCGCAGCAGCTTTGGCTACTCTAATAAAAGCCTGCTCTGATAAAAGCCACCCATGGCTTTACAGTACAAAAGCTTAGCTTACCTGTGTTTGGAAGATAAGGGCCCGGGCACAGATTCTTCTTCAGGGCGGATGTGCTCTAAGTGTTACTGTCAGGGCAAACCCAAGGCATTGCAGACCAGTCTCGTGGGATGACGCTGAGCTCCGCTGGGTGCGGGTTGAGGAATAGTGGGGACGATGTGAAGCTGCCCTTGCTGGAGCAGCATGCAGCTGGGGGTCCTGCTGGACTCTGCTGTGATGGAGTGAAAAAGAGCGGTGCCACATGCTTTGCCCCACGGCATGGAGTGTGCACCACAGTGGGGAGGCAATGCAGAAGTTGCTGCCCTTTAAAAAACCTCCCTCCCGTTATAAGTCTGCACGGACTGTAGTGAAACATCAGAGGTGGCAAAAAGACTTGCACAGAAGGCTTGTGACACCCTTTTCTTTGCCTAGGTTTGCCCTGTCTACCAGTGATGCTTCCAGAGTGGCCATCCATGTCAGTAGTCACGGGCTCTTGGATAGAGATTGCAGGGACCTGACATCCAGGCTGCTTTCCTCATCCCAAGCCCCAGCAGATAACTCTTGCCAAACAGGGTTTTCCTTAAACAGGAGCTATCCCTGTCTGTGACAGCAGTAACAAAACACAGGAGAAGCACCATCTGTTCATCTAGACGGGTACCAGCGGTACCAACCCTCACCACAGCAGTTGCAGTCTTTAATAAATACATACCACTCAGTTTCTCTAAATATTGGGAATGGGCCTAAGACAGAATTGCTATTCCAGCAGGATTGATTGTTATTTATGTTGCACCAACAGCCTACCTTTTGCAATGAGCACTGTAGGCTGATACAACAGTTTGTACGACAGCGTTAAGTGAGTCCTGTAGTGAGAAGTGCTCAGCTTCCCACTCCTCGCTCTGCGCTCAGGGCAATTGGGAGTGTGAGATGTGGTGGAGGTGCTCCCCCTCCACGCATCACCAGCAGCAGCCCGGGGAGGAGAAAGTCCTCTCCGGCAGCTATCCCCTAGGGCTTTACGGGCACAGGCTGGGTCTCTCACAGGCACCTCATGTATCCTCAGCCTGCACGCACATCCTTCTCCAGCACCACCTTCTTTCCCTGACCCCAGCGCTCCAACTGCAGTGAAGTTGGATTGTTTTCTAGTTTTGCAAATGTCAGCAAGTGCCATATGGGCTGTAGCTATTTTGGAGTAGAGAAGAATAAAGGCCCATTCTAAACCAGCAGGGATGCACTCTGCATTCAGCCTCACTGGCCAGCCAGCGAGCAGAGCCGAGTCTGTCCTGGGGCCTCATTGCACCCTGGAGTTTCTGCTGACTGATTTTGGACTCCCTGGAGTCAGCTGTAGAACAGGAGCTGTTTTAATGGCACTTTTCCTGGCAGTGATTTGCCCTGAATAGGGATGTGGGATTAATAACCTTGCTAAAACCTTGTCTCTTTTTCCTGACTTGTCTAGAAGCTGCATACCGAAGCTGGACTCTGCTGGCACAGAGAACATCAGGCAGGTTGAAGATGTCACCCCCAACTACTCTAATTTAGGGTAAGCGTGGAGCATCATGGAAAGGAAATTTGGGTCCCAGCACCCAAACTCAGGAGCTGTGGGGCCAGCTGTGTCCTCAAGCACAGCTATTTTCCTTGCTCTGCTAACAGATGGTACCTCAGGCTCTTGAAATAAATAACATTTTGTTGCCTGAGCTGAGAATGCTGGCATGAGCTCTTCAGATAAGAAGAAAATAGCCATGTAGGGGTCTGCATTATGAGTATGTTTTTAAAGATGCTGTAGATTCCCAGGGAAAGGGAGGGCTTTAAGTGGAACCGTTTCATTGACGGTAGCAGGGATTGCTGATGGGGGCTCTCTTTCATTTGACAGATGCTGAGCAGGGATGGTTATAGGAGCACGCAGCAACTGAGAGGGGGTGTATCCACCCAGCCTGCTCGCTAATGACAGACCCATCAGATCAGCGTGTGGGTACTGCCTCGTTGCTGTTTTAGTCAATAAACCCCACTGGGTGAAACTACCAGGATGTTTATTACAAATAATATTTGACAGGATGAAATTAGCACATAGATGCTCTTATGTTGGTTAATGAGGTCTGAAATACAATCCTATAAATCATCAACAACAGCCATCTGGTGACAGACACATGAAAAGAAGAGCAGGTGATTATAACGCATCCACATCATTGCAGTGACAAGGGTTTGAAATAGCAGCATTATTTAGCTTTAGCTATTAGCACCTTTACACAGGACACCGCTGCAGTAGATTAGGAAACAACCAGTTATGTACCCTGGTTGCACAGTTTCCCTTGCAAGCAGACATCACGCTCGGAAGCCGGAGTGCAACTCACGGCTGCTGAAGCCATCAAACCTTCCACCGTATCCAGGTGCAGTGTGATGGATCCTTGAATCACACTGTTGGATAAAAAAAGATCTGGTTATGTTGTCCCTTCCTCCAACAAAGGAGAAAAAAGTTGGATCTGCTATGTTAGAATGATCTAGATCTGGATTTAGAGAGTCAAATAGAAAGACAAGTCTTCAGGTGCCCCGACTGGGCAAGCATCAAGATAATAGTCCTACAGAAGTGCCTTACTTTGGTACCAGTGAAAATAAAAGAAAAGGATGAGTAGTCTGAAATTGCTGAACAATTATTAAAAATGCTTCATTAATTTATAATATTTACTATCCAGCAGAATTCCTCATTTTCATTATTTAGGAGGAAGTCAGGCTTTCCAAATGTACATCTATTTTTATTCAAGGTCTGTAGTAAAACACAGCAGGAGTAAATTACTTTATTACGGCAATTTACATTTACTGTCCAGTATGTTTTATTTAGGAAGTAAATCTACTTGGAAAAAGGCCACATGTAGCAGGAGAGCAGGAGGTAAGAGTGTGGGGGAGGCATCACAAAATCCTTCCATATACAGCTGGATCGTGGCTGCAAGCACATCTCTGCAAAGAGTTCTTGTAGTAACTGGACTTGTTTTACAGGCGCACAGGTCTCCTGCCTTAGTACCCAATTCACAGTCCGTTGCAGCGGTGGGAACAAGTGCCAGGACTCTACTTATTTATTAATTTTATTTATGACACACAGTCATCACCTGGGGTTGGATTTGACTGCTCTAGGTAGCCCTCTCCCACCTGTCCCTCCCAGCAAGCATCACCCCTTTTGATAGAGGGTAAAAAAGCATCTCCTGGCCTGTTTTCTCATTCACACAAGTACTTGCCAGAGGAGCAGAATATTCTTCCCTAGAGTCTGGGTTCTGGGAGAGGACTATATTGCAAACAGTTAATATGACTAAATGCTGTGTAAAAATGATAGCCCTGAGTCATTTCTCACTGCTGCGTGCTGGGTGCTTTAAATTATCCTGTGATGGAGTTTTAAAATATACATACATATTTAAGCTTTCTCCTTTTTTTGGTATTCCACTATGAACTACTATATACCTGTGGGTTTTACTAAAATTGTACCAGTGCTCCTTTGCTTTTCCCACTGATGCAAATGCACTGCTAACACTCCATCTCGCCTCTACCGTTGCAATGTTTAGATCATCCTATGACAGTGTAAGAATTGCTGTGGTAACGTTTTTCATAATAACAGTTATATTTACCTGTTTCTTATATGTTTTCCTCATTCCTTTGGTATTTTAAGTCACATCAGCTTCCCATTTGGGACCAAACTCTCTCGGTTGCATGCTGCAAGTATTCCCCTTTGAATCAGTCAGGAATCTTAGCAGAATGTGTGCAAGTTACTCATTCACCAAGGAAATGACTGTACTCTGGAAATTTGGGGTGAAGGAATATCTCATCTAACAAACAATACTAATTTTTGCAAAAGAGAATAGCCCACTGAGGCCTTGCTTGATTTTAGCATAAAGTTATATTTTGCTGTCCCCACATTATGAGAATGAAATGTTTCATGTCTCCAAGAACCAGCACGTTACAGCAACACCTGTGAATATTCCTCCTGCTCTGTGAACTGGGAGTTAGTTCAGAAGGAAACCAAACATAACCAGGTGTGTAAGAGGCTTTGTCTGTACTCTGGGTATGTTTTGAAGCACGCTTTCTTGCACATTGCTCACTGAAGTGGTTTGTGGACGACTATTATACTGATCAGGACAAGAAGAGGTTCATGAAAAGCCAGTATGAGAACATGGAAATAGCAAATGGGGATGTGAGACGCAAAGCAGGAAGGTCCTTGCTTAGCTCTAATAGGTAGAAAGAAACTTATAAGCAATGCCAGCAGTTACAGGAATTCTCAGACATTGACTCTGTAGTTGATCTTAAATGTACAACTACTTATCGTACGCCAACAAACAAGGGAAAGCTGATCAGGCTTCTCATATGAAGTAGCACAGAAGAACGAGAAACCCAAGAAGAAACCAAAAATTTGTGATACGTGTAAAGCCACTGCTGAAGAGCAGAGCATCAGGTGGGGGCAGAGCTGCAGCAGACCAGGCACATCAGCCTCAACTGATGGATCTCTGCCTTCAGTAACCCCCTGGGCTGCAGCAAGGGAAGGAATCAGCACAGGAAATGTTTGACAGAGAAAGTCTGCGTTCCGATGAGTTCATTTCAGAAAACATGGCACTCAAATTTTTTAGACATAGAAAGGATCTAACTTAACAATACCAGGACATGTTTGGACTCCTTGTGCTAAATGCACTGTCAGCAACGGCAGGAAAACAGCTTTGAAAAGGCTGGGTAATAATTCCAAATACAAGGCACAGAGCAAAGAACGTGATCTAAAGTTACATTTCTTTTATGACTAGATATCAAACTGCATGCCAACACAAAAACAAGAACAGAGTTTGCTCAGTTGCTTGCTCTGCTGATATAACCTCATCACTTCCAACATATAAAGTGCAGCAATGGCTTTGCTGCTGCAGTCACTATCCTGTATAGTGGTAGTAATATGCCGTAAGATTATGCAAGCATTCATTGTAAGTCTCAACACAAATAACCCACACCTTCTAGTCATCCCATGGAAAAGATTACATTTGCAAAAAGATGTGGGCCTTTTAAACATTGCCACATCTCGCAGTCTACAAATGCAATGTATTTCTAAGTCAGCCGTGTCATAGAAAGCAGACATACCATTCAAAGAAACAGCAGTCTGCCTCGTTTATTTTTAGAGGTAACTAAAAAAGGAAAACTTTCCTTGATGTAAGACTGGGGAGGAGAAGAATTCTGCTCAAATCACCGTTATCATGCACGCAGTAAGGCTACTAAATGACAGCTGCACTTCTAACAAAAGTATACCCTGACTTACTACACAGGGAGCTGTGGCGATCACCCAACTGAACAGAGACAATCCTTGCTTGGCCTGTGGGACATGGGACAGCAACTGCTTCCCACTGTGCAGAGGCAGCCCTTAGGCACAGGAAAGCACAGCCTTGCTTCTCACGCCTGGGATGCCACTACTGCAACAGGCGTCGTGTCTGCCAGCGATCCCCAGTCTGTCAACAAGTGTCTGGGATGTGCTCTGACATCCCTGATCCTTACAGAAGCCTATGATTCCATTCTTTCTTCTGGCCTTTGCAGAATTTTGTGGGATCCACGCCCCAGAACTGACTACCACTGTTTTGCAAAAACCACCTCTTTAAATATTTGAGCACCTAACACCAGAAGGGCCACAAGACCACAGCAATTCTCAGAGCGACACTGACTGCAGCTGCTAGCGGTAAAAAAGCAATTACTCAAAGCACACTGATGGCAGAATATTTAAGCTGAGTATTTAAGGAGTTTTAGAAGCTTATCAGGGATCTCAATTTTGTGACTTGTTTTCAAATTTCCTCCATGAGTCATGTGTCAAAAAAAGAACGCAAATAAACAACGAAAAAGATATTGAAAATATTATTTCAGTCAGCAGTAAAATGAAACAATACAATGGAAGATTAATTTCACCTCAGAGCATGCTGAGTGATGACACAAATACTCATTTCAAAAGATGCAAAAGGCATTGTGCCACAAAAGATGGAGTGTGATTATGAGCTTAATGGGTTGTTTAACTTGATAAAGTGCCAGTTTCTAAACAGAAACTGTGCTTTAAATATTTAATCAAATTTTGAACAATCTCCCATTTTTTCCATGGCTAAAAACAGGCACCAAAAAATTGCATTTTTCTTTAAGCATACAAAAATGTTGATACAGAAATTAAGCAGGAGGAGGAAGATTTAGTTAAGTTTGAACCTGTTTGAGTGCCTTCTAGTCAAAACAGTAAGTTTCAGCACCTTATAAAGCACATGCCAACCAACGATGAGATTAGTCCGTGCCTTTTGACCTTCCAATGGCTTATGCACCTGTGAATGGACATGGGGGGTGGGGGGGTCTTTCCCACACGTCCCCATCGCTCCAATGTCTCGTACCAAGTGTCAGTGTGGTACCACTGTCACAGCCTGGCATCCCCTTGCCAGTTCGCTGCCCTGGCCCAGAGACAGGGTGCCAGCCCTAGCGCAAATTTGGCGACGGGACACGCCAAATGCACTGCATCCCACTGTCTGCGCGCTAACCCCACCAAGCAGGGACCCTTTGCCTCCTGCCACCCCTTCCACGTTGCTGCCATCTCCCACCTGCTTTTGTCTCTCTCAGTATTTCCCTCCCTTCTCATTTCCAGCCCCTGAGCAGATCAGAGCACCCCCTGGTTTTCCTGGGGGCCATCCACCCCCAGCCCAGGAGCTTTGCAGTTTACTCTGCCACGACCAGCAGCCACCCAGTGAGGTGGCTTTCCTTCTGCCCACATGCCCATGGAAAAACCTACGTATTTCCATGAAAAGATGTTGCAAATGCTTGAAAGAACTAGAAGTGACATGACAAACAGTCTTGTTTGAACCCAGGCCACGGCCATCAGCTGCTATTTTGCCACCTTGAAAAGGACAAGGTAAAACTCAGAGGGGTGCCAAGAAGGTCTGAGGGCTGCATAGCAGGGCCCTCGTACAACAAGGTCACCCCCACGCAGAGGGCTCCCCCAAGGCAACGGGATCCCCAACCTGCCTCTGAAGGACCTGGCGCCCAGGTGCTGTGGGAGCAGGAAGCTGGTGGCACAGGAAAGTTCCTGGGGGCTTTAGCTTTGATCCCACAAGGGCTGGATCACCCACACTGACCTGCCCGCATTCAGGATGACACTCTGGTATCCCCTGGCAAGCTCCATCCAAGGACCAGGGTACTTTGCAGTAGCCCAGCTCCAAAAACCCAAGAGGCTTTTTTCTTTCAAATATTCCCACGTGCCCTCTCCAGCTGTCACCTCCCAGAGGAGAGAAAAGCTGCTGCCCTTTTTTTTGCCAAGGTCACAGCATTGCACTGTGAAAGAAGGAAATGCCTTTGTGGCTGGACATTTTATATCCCAATGACAGATTGCTCCCTGGCTGCAGCAAGGCAGCATCCCCAGCGGAGCAGGTATAGGAGCAGCCCCTCCAGCAGGCACGAGGCTCTGCTGCATTCGGCTTTTTACGGAGTTGGGTCCTTGGCAGCCGGGAACAAATTAACATTCAAGTGAGTCTGTTTGGATAACAGAAAATGCGAAAACTCCACATGGCAAGTGATCCCTTTTAAAGCAGCATTACAAGCCTGGCAGACGTCCAACTGGCACAGTAGCTCCGAGCAGCAAATACACACCACTTAGCTGGTGATGTGTAAAGGGCACTTCTTAACAATTTCCGCCTTGAAAACTGTCTTGTGAAATCTTATGACTTGGGTTGTATTCATACATCACCCAAATCAGCCGCATATCATTCGGTGTAGCTATTAGTCCCAGGCTTTAAATAGATCTAGTATCTGTGTCACCCACCAGCAATAACAGTGTGACACTTTTTTTTTTAGTTTGCCTGTTTTCCCTTCTGTTTGGCATAGACAGTTTGTTGATAAAGTCATGGATGCTTCCTAGAGTGACTGATTTTGCACCCTTCATTGCTTTAGTCATTGGAAGCTCCCTGTGTTTGGAGCTAAAAATCCCACTGCATTCCTATCTATAGATTAAACTTCCCTAAAAGCTTCCTTTTCCCAATCCTATTTTCATTAATGCCCTCACTGGATCAAACTCCACAGTCGACTGTCAGAGGTGTGCCGCTCCTTTATTTTATCTCAGAGTATTTGAGCCAACTGATAGGTACCTCACAGCCCACTCTGACTTCCCTTGAAGGGACCTGGTGGGGTCATGGCTCTCCCCCACTGAGCTTCATGGGCACAAAGGGCAGAACCCAGATGGCAATTCCTCCCAGAAGCGGCTGCCTCAGAGCCCATGTCTCCTTTCTCGGGTGCCAGAGCACTAGCCGTACCTCCCTTTTGGGGAGATTAAACAATTGCGCTTGGAATTCTGTGGAGATTTGACTTGCCTCTTGCTAAAGGTTAGCACTTTTAATTTGTAGGCTTAGACCTTCTGGCAGTTCTGCAGAGGCGCACACACGCACAGAGAGCATGGCAAATATGGCTTTTCCTGCAGGAAGGTGCAACAGGAAAGCATCAAGCACAGCGTGGCTCCTTCTCTGCCTCCCTATGGTGACCCCAGCCTCAGCTCGCCCTCTGACACCCTTCAAACACATAGATGTTGCAGCCTGCTCTGGAGGTAACACATTTGAACTATTTTGTTGCTGCTCTTGCAGGAATTGTTGGAGGGGACAGTCTGCATCAGCGTGCAGCAGCCTGCCCCGGGGGAGCAGCGCCGGCTGGAACAGAGCAGAGCAGTCTCAGACTGATGCGTGATGCAGCCCATCTCCTTTGCTACCAGCCGAGTCTTGCTCTTTCCCAGTAGGTTTTGTTTTGCATTGCACTCCCACTGCTTTTTAGGCTTCTTGGGAATTTCACAGATCAAACACAATCGAACACCAAGCAACCAACCCAACCTCCAGCAATAGCTTATTTTTTCTGCAAAGAGGCAGTGAAAGGGATTTGGACAAATTTGTCAAAGTGGTGTGGAACCCCACAAGAGCGCCCTGCCATTTACAGAGGAGTGAGAAAGACCTAATGTTCTTGGGCAGAGATGTCACTCACTTGCACAGGCGTAAGTACGACACAGTCACAGAGAGTATCTCCGGAGACCTCCAACCCCCTGGAACATACCAACGGAGAGTACCAGCATCATTCTGAAAGGCTGTTAGAAGCCGAGGAACTTAAAACAGTAAAACTCAAAGTATATTCTTCTGTAGGTCAGGTCGCGCTGACCATACTCACTCCATTGATATCAGTAAGGTTTCTTGCAGGATAAATTCCTGATTGTCATGAGCTAAAGAGGAAAAATCTGCCCCTCATGGGTTTTTGCCGTTTGTCTCTATGGGATCTTTTTAACTTCTGATCTCATTAGTTGTGTTCTGAAACCCATTATTTTCTCTTGGCTTGCAGCTGTCCTGACAACAGCCAATTTACAAGATTAAAAATTAAACGTAAATGAAAAACCTCAAAACTAACAACTAGCAATCTGAACAAAAGAAAAAGTGTAATGAAGTAACTATATGCAAATAAGCAGCTTGCACAGGTAGCAGAAATTGGGAGACAATAATAAGAAAACAAGCTGTAAGGGGAAAAGATACTTTGGTAACTCAGGTAGGAAAATGGAAAATATTTTGTCTGACAAATATTTAGAGGCCAGTTGAACAGCACAGGTTTTGAAACACGAGTGCTTTGCTCCTAGCATGAGTGAGGCCCATAAGAAAAACACACTTGAAGATTTGACATCGTGAACACAATTCCTACAGTAAATCCCCAGTGTTTCATGCCTGCTCTAAGTCATCAAAAGGCAGGTGATGGGAGGGGTGAGGCTACCCCAGGCACCATGTCAAAGAGCATCCAACCAGCCCTGGACACACACCCTCCTGCGGCCTCGCAGCACATCTGGAGGTTTTTGATGCTTGCTCCTGCCCAAAGCTTTTTTGAAGCGTTTGATGCTTGCTCCTGCTCAGAGCAACCCACAGGGACAGGCTGTGCATAGCTCAGCTGAAGAATGACTTATAGATGGTTTTCCTTCATGACCTGGACAAATCTATGATGTTTGAATTTCATTAAAAGCATGCAGTTCTGCACTGCCCTTTAAGGGGTCAATCCCCTTAAGCTATTCTGTCTATCTCAGAGAGCAGGATTGTGGCTTTTCAGGCCATATCATCACTGCACATCACATTTACCCCATCAGCAATCCGGTTTGCAGAGCTCAAACCCCCACAGGACACAGACGCAGCTAATGTTGCAGCTTCTTCTGCGTATGGAGCACAGACCACATCCACCAGACAGACTGACAGCAGCTAACCAGTTCTGGGCAGAGCAGCAGGACCCTGCTAACCTTTTACTCCTTCCTTCTGCAAGCCCAGCTGCCGCAGTCTCCATCCGAGAGGCTTCCTTCCCAGATCAAAACGAATGGAGTGTATGCCAATGCTATCAGCGTGTGAATATTTCACTTGCAGGCCTCCATTTTCTTTGCTTAAAAAACAAACAAGATAAAATACCAAACCACATTATTGTGCTGTCCTGATCTAGTCTAATGATAATGTGTTGAGAACAGCCAGAATCCCTTGTTTTTGCAGACATTCAAGCTCAGGAAGAAAGTTTATTGCAAGAGCTCTTTTAGGGGTGGATTTAGAGCACAGAGGAGAGGGGACACACAGGGTGGTGGCACTGAGGGGACACCCAGATCTGATGGCACACACAATCAACACAGAAGCCACTCTGGGCTGAGGGCAGACTGGGCTCCTGGGGAGGGCTGCCTGCACAGACTGGTGCCAAGCTACACCACCACCCAGAGCTGGATTTTCTCCTGGGAGCGTATTTGAGCTTGTTTAGCTAAGTGCATCAAAGTAAAAAAAAAAGGCAAAAGCATCAAGAAATGGAAGACAAAATTAGCTACGATACAACCTGTCTGATGGGTGGCATTATAAATCATAGCCCACCCAAAGACTTTTTTCAAAGGAAAGTAGCTCAGCTTTGATGCCTTTGGAGTCCAAGGACTTTGGCTTTTTTGCTTAAACTCCTTCCATTGTGTTTCATGTTTTCTCAGGGGAAAACACAGGCATCAGAAAAACACCCTTTTTCTTAAGTAGGCTGCAGCTAAAGAGAGGGCTTCATCTCCCATGCAGAGATAAGAAGTGCTTTGCTTTTCAAGAGGTTGAAGTAAACAAAAATCAGCAATCAAGGGAATCAAAATGCCCAAAGACTCTTTGCTCACTGCTTGTCACTGCTGAACAAGTTCTGTCCTACTGTCCACGTGGCGGTGGAGGTCTGCTCCTGACTCTTCAGCATCACTACCTGCTCCTACACTCCCTGGCCACCCCCATCCCTGCAGCCCAGCCCATGGGGGCTGCAGAGCTGACAGAAAATCCCCAAGGCCACAGGTGTCATCCTGCCCATAAAAGCCTCCAGCCTCGGAGCCCCATGGAGTGCTCTGCCTTGGCACAGTCCATGACCCGCAGCCCTCCCATGAAGAACTGGTTTTAGGCTGGAGGCCACATGAGTGAGATCGCAGGGTGATGGCATTTGAGGGCCAACAGTCAGACTCAAACATTCAAGCAAGGAGCAGATGGTATCTCAGGAAGCACTGCACGTACCTGGCCAGAGGCCAGAAACACACTGGCTACAGCACTAACTTATCAGCAGCAGACAACTTTGCAAACAGCCTCCAAACAATCTCCTACATAAATCAATGAGCCTCAGACAGGGTGAGAAACCCCATCTACAAAGTTCATGGCAGTGAGATGGCATTTGCTAAAAAAGGCAGCGATGCAGAGAGCAGCAACAGGCAGCGGGGTGCAGCACAGCCCCTGGAGCAACATGCCAGGAGGAGGACATCTCAGAGACCTGCCTGCCACCCCCTCAAGCTCCTGGCAGAGATGGACTCCGGTTGCTGAAGTCCAGCATTTGTATTTTAGCTTTGTATTTTCCTTAGGCTGGCCATATTCTTATTTACCTCATGGGAACACATCTCCCAGGTTTGTCCCATCTCTGCACAGTGCTTCTGCATCCCTAATAACTTCAGATCCCACAGGCAAACGTCAGTCATGGCTGAAGTCTATAAGGCACTGCATCTGGCTGGTCCTGGGAAAGTGGCAGATGGGTACAATCGTCTCACTACCATAGCAGAAAGGCTACAAAATACACCAAGCACCACAAGATCTACCTCCACATCTTCAGGCAACTCAGTTTCCATGTTTCTGCAAGAGTCAGGTAGACTTTGATATTTTTTGTGATCAAACAGTCCTTTAAAATGATGTGTCATGCAGGGCCTTTTTAGATAAAGGGGCTTGCAATAAAAAGACTGTTTCTAGTCCCATAAATGATAATATTATTTGAAATAACTCAGCAAAGTCATTAGCGACACATTCTCAATCAGCATTTAATGAACAAGAACACAAGAAGCCTACTACCCTAATTATCTGCTGTGGTAATTTCACATTTTATTTCACTAAGTGAATGGAAAATAAAGTGACCACAATTATCTGAGATTTTAAGTGGAGTCCTGCAGCCCTCCCACAATTATTCGACTGATGACACTATAGTTCCCTCTAACTGCCCAGATGACAAGAGAAGGACGCCCTGGGGTGCAGCGCCATGTGCATTTATTTTATAGGCAAACAGGAAAGAGAGGCAGTTTACCTACCACAGGACGTGGATACAACTCTTTCAGAGGCAGGCTATAGGACCAGATCTTATCTTCACCCACATCAGTGAACTCCAGCAAAGTGCCAGCAGGTCAAATCTGGTGTCAGCCAGACCAAAATCAGTATTTATGCTGAAGCTAAAAGACCAGCTTCATCGGTAATGTGCAGTCAGTGCCAGTCCCCTGGATGGCAGAAGGGTCCATGCTGGCCCAGGAACACTGCAAAGCCCTCCAAAACACACCAAGGAACAGGATCAGCCCCTTCCAGGAGTGTGGGATGCTGTTAAGGTGGGAAGGGGTCAGTGAAGGGAGTCTCCTGTTCGGTTGTGCTACCTGTGACATGACCCAGCACAGGAGCAAATCTCTGTACGACAAATAAGTTTTCAATGACGGGATCCTGGTCCTGACCCCTGGACAAGCCTGGCACAGAGCTTCTCTTCAACTGGGCCTGCCTCAACAGCAATGTGTCTCTGTAGGGCCCTCTCTGAGAGCGTACCACCCGGAGAAAAATGACTGTGTCTTGTTTTAGTCTGTAAGGTATCACTCAGATTTATAGGCCATCCCTAAACAGCCCCGTGTATATTTTGACCTGCAGCTCTTCAGAGAGCAATCCGTGCCTAGACCCTCGTTTCTGTATTCTGTCCTTGGTTACCTTTCACCATTCCCAGAAAATTCAAATAGAACTCCAACCACCACCACCTTCTCCAAAACACCAGAAAGATGTACTTATGCCAACTAGAAAAGTGGGCACAGAACCCTGGAGTCATGTCCTGGCTTGGCGAGTCCCTGCCTCTGTTGCCCTTGCCATTAAACACAACCACGCTGATGTCTCCCAGGAGTGCCACTGTGACTGTCAAGGTCGCGTTGCTGCAGGAAGGAGAGTATTAAAACACTCCAGACTTCTGCTCTGCAGCGAAGTCTATAAACCCAGTGACCTGGCGCTGTTTGACAGACAGAAGAGTAGACATACAGCATATTGAGGCTATTAGCAAGAGCCAGGCAACAACAAACAGCATCGCGCTACAAAATTAAATTGAAATGCAATAAAAATCCCTAATGGGAAAATATGCAGATCAACCTGAACTTTGTCACTTTGCTGAATTACAGCATGTGTAGTGACAGGGATTGCTTTTCAACTGGAAAGTAACAGATTTTTCTATCTGATGTTGTGGAGATCTGGACATAAAAAGCAGATTTCTTGGGAACTGACAATGGAAGTGCAGTAGATCTAGAGGACATTGCTTCCTTTCATTCAAAGAGATATCTGTTTTAAGGAGAATTGAAGTTTTAATCAAAGTGCTTTCTTACGTTTGTCAAAAGCAGGGGAAAGTGACAATTGCTTGTCGGTTGTTGGCTCGTGCTGAGCCAACCATTTGAATATTATTCTGGTTGATTAAATTTGCATTGCTAATAGGGGAGAAGCCATATGCCTCGCACACCTGTAGAATACAGCTCTGGGTTTTGAAAGGTTATTAGCACACTATTATCTTCTGGTGAGAAAGGATTTTTTCGGCACAGGATGAAGACATCCTGGGGGTGCAGAGGAACCCAGTGGGTCCTGCACCACCGCTGCCCTTCCTACACCGTGCAGATCCCCTCTGAACCGCTCATCCCACAGCTGGCCATGCAAAGGGCAGCAGCAGGGTCAGGAGAAACCTGCCTCTTCCTGGGCAAAACCCCTTCGGCTTTAGCAGGGAAGTGTCTACCAGGGCATCATGAAGTCTCACTTTAAAAAACATGAAGCATGCAAGACATTTAAATCTTACGGAACGGCTTATAAAGATAATGGAATTGCTGCTCTCTGTCTGCCTTCGGATGAATTCTAAATGGCTTGGGTAGAAATGTGGGGTTTGTTTTTCCTGTTGTCCAATTAAGAACTTTGTCATCACTAGAGATTGCTGAAATTATTGCTTTCTCCTTCAGGTTATATTCCAAAAATTAAACAGACTTTTCCTACTCCCCGTAAGACTTCGTAGAGGGATTTTATCCCGATTAAAGCGTTAAAAATTAATGCCACTCAGACAAGTCCCTTTAGATTCTACATACTGCAGCTACTGCCTGTCTCCTCCAGGTATTTCAGCCGACGTTATCTGTAATTAACATTACGTGTCTTAGCCACTGGCTCTTTCTCAGGGAATTTTCAGCAGTGCTAAATGGGGGCCAGCCCTGCCTGCTGTGGAAATCAGACTTGAATGCCAGGCAGCTCAAATCTCATCCTCTTTCTGGCATGCAGCTTTACTAGCAGTGAAGCAAACACTAAATTCAGTGTGCATTTAACTTTCCAGGCTAAGGATCCTGCTTAGGGATCACCTGTCAATACTCACTCCCACCCCTGCAATATACAGGCTCAGAGACACCATTTGCTTTTTTCATTTAAAAGCTGTTGCCTGGTAAGAAGACAAAGCATTTCAGGAAACCCAGCTAAGATAACCCTGTATGCGATACAGGTGGGAACGTGTTTGGTCTCAGGATGGAAAATCTCTGCAAGGTAATCCCACAAATGCTGAGATGCACCGTCTCATGCACCAGATGCACCATCAGAGCCCTGGACAAGCATTACTTTTGCCAGTTACCAACCCCACCAACCCAGCCTCACCATTTGAAAATTGCAAGTTTCGTTCTCCCACGAATTTCCGAAACCTTACTGGGCTAAGCGATAACCCTTTAAGGGCAGCCAGGCAGAGAAGTTCTTCACAGCAATGCCATAGAAATCACAATAAAGAGACAGAAGCATGAGCTGGTAAAGTATTTGTTCGCAGGTACATATGTGCGTTCTCCTTACTCCACAGGTATTTATGGACAGACAGAAGTACAGGTAAGCCTGAATGTGTTTTTCCCCAAAGCATGCTGATAATCCCGACTCAGCAAAGAGGATCCAGTGGGACAAACACCACTCTTTGTACAAAAGCATAAGGAAATACCTGATGTAATGAGCTCAGGGATGAGTCCAGGCAGCAGCATCCGGAGCAGAGCCATGCGGTACCTGGGAGCAAGAGCCAGACTGGCTCTCACTACAGGGACCAGGAAGGCACCAGGAAGGAGCCTTGGGAGGCAAAGGGACATGGGAAGGGAGGCGTGGTGGTTGCAAGTGACACCTCTGGCCCAGAATTTGTGAAAATCAATGCTTTGCTGCAAATACTTAAGAAAAAATTGGCGCTCGTAACCTTTAAAGAGTAAGAAGGAGAGCTGCCCCGTTTCCTGGTTATATTAATGTATATATTAAACCAGAACTGCTCTTTGGTACCCCCTGCGCTGGCTGGAGAGAGGCAGCGTTGGCTGCGTCCTCTTTTGATGCACTGTGCCAGTCCCTTTCCACCCGCGTATCTCTCTTCGTTTTAAAAATACATCCACATCAAGGCAGTTAATTCATATCATGATGTCTGCAATTACAGATTGTCTTAAATAAAGGACAAAGGACATTTTTCAGAGCTGGCAAGTTACTGTGGTCAGTTTGCCTGAAAGTTTTGTTGGAGTTCAATAGCAATTGTCTTTTTTAATTGCAAAGTCATTGAGATTTTGATAAAACTTGCTGTCAGTTTCCCAGAAATGTCTGAGGTGACAACTGCCATTTTTAAAATAGTCTTCAGGGAAAGTTTTCTGTCAATTAATTTGTCAAATTATGAGGTGTTTTTAAAGCTGACAAAACATTTTGTGTGGGCATTTCCGAAACAAAAATATCTGGGATGACAGGGAGGACGAGGGAAGCAGCGTTGGGATAAAATCACTTTGAAAATTCCAAGTTTTTGACCTAATGCAGGACAGAAATGTCAAACCCTCAAAAATATTGGCAGGACAAGAAACGAAACCACCCAAAGGAACCTTGTATTAATGCCTCAGCGCCCACACAGAGTTCACGATAGCCATGGTCAGTATGATGTTGTTAGCTACCTGCTTTTCCTAGATTTCAAATTACTTGGCTCCCCAAGCACAGGCGAGCTGCCTCCTCCCATGGCAGCCCACCCCAGCAGCCGGGGTGGCTCGGGGGTCTGGCACGGATGCCCAGGTTATTCCTGTTGTCTTTCCCAGAGTTATAAAGGTGGCTGTGTGGTTGGAAAAGGCTTCTTGCAGAAACGGGCAGCTCTGCCCAGTGCAAGGAAGGCACAGAGCACAGGTTCCTACAGCAGGCTTTGTCTAAACTTCCCCAGTGTTTACATCTTCCCGGGCAAGAAAACAACAACCAAAGCAAGCAACAATTGCCATGTAATTGCAATGTTCTGAAAATAATAAACTTCCTTTGGTAAAGGAGCGTGTTACTCACATAAACGTACAGGACTAAGATTGAAATAAGGCTCCAAGGTAATCAAAAATGTGCAAGGACTCTAAAATAATTCCCTGCAGAACAACAGAGCCTCTCCCAGGCTCAGCACTGACATCCCACATCTGGGATAGCTTATGAAAAACCACCTACAGTATCGAGTAATGCCTGAGCTCGGGACAGGAGCAAAAAGCTCAGTGGAAGAGAAAAGCTTGGGTCACTCTTCAAGGTGAATCAAGACAACTCAAGTGGTGTAAGATGGAGAAGCCATTGGCATGGCTGACCCTAAGAGACAGCTCTGAAGGCACAAACACTCCCCTTTAGGAAAACAAGACAACCCCTCCTCAGCCACACTGTACAGTAAGCTCAAGGACACGCGATGTTTCCACACGCAGATCTCTGCTTTCTACTCTCTAAATTGAGAAGGACCTTGAATGCTCTGTTTAAATTTAATTTACAGACAGGAAACCCAAAGTTTCTTAAAAGAGCACATCAATAAATTAGCATCAAATTTTGCTGCCTTGTCAAGGATTAGCAGTTTTAATCCATTTCAAGCATGAATTGGGAATTAGGAAATAGTGCTGAGATATTAATAACAAGTAGTTCAGTGTGTGCCCTTAATTTGCTTAAATTTAAAGGGCTGGTAGGAATTTTTATGCAGAGTGGAGAAGGAGCGGAGCAAATAGAATAAGTGCCTTAATGGCATACCATACCTAGAGCTTTCAGGCTAAAGCTGTGTTTGCCTATTGGTTTCTGCATCGGTCATTTGCTGGCTGAACCTGTTAGTAGCTGAGGTTGTATATCAAGAGTAATTCATTGTCAGTCATTTGGGTGAGCAGGGCTAACTGCTGTGGACAGAAGTACACAACTGGGCTTCAGCAGCAGACTGCAGGTTCAACTTTTACGTTTAAACCAAAGCATCCTAATTGTTAGGTTAGCCTGCTCCACTGAATTTACCAGCATGCTTTCCAGCTTGACCACAGGACCCTCCTTTTATAATTAGATCCTTAAGCCCCAAAGGCTACGAAGCCCAGTTTTCCAGAAGAGGCTGGATACAGTCTCTTTCTAGCATGAATACTAAAAAGGGATCTATGCTTTAAATTGGAGGGTGGATCTTAAACAGACATCCTCATATGACGTGAAAATAATTGTTTGCATCCATGCAATGCACCCTGTTTTGTGGAAATGTAAGCACCCTTATATTCTGCATGTGTTAATGCTGTTAATGCAAAGTGTGTCTGCATGACTTACGGTATACACTTTGATGAAGAAGTGAAATCCTACACATAAATCAACTTAAAGGCAGGGAGATGGTCCAGGGTTAAGGGACTAGCCTTGGGTGTTGAACGCCAAGGCTCACATCTCTCCTTTGTAGCTGCAACATGCTCACAGATGAGTGCTGTGGGCTCCCTGCAACTCCCTTCTCCCTCAGTAACGTGGCGTTATAGAAATGCCGTAGCCCTGTCCAGGGGTTGTTGCAAGGGCAAGCACTTCCCAGATTGGGAAAAACTCAGCTATAAGTATTGAAGAAAGTGTTGAAAAATTCATATGGAAATTATTTTTTACAGAAACATTGACATGGGGCAATATACACCCAGGTTCAGGAGATTAATTCTCTTCTGTCTTCAGCAGACTTTAGCCTCAGCAGCTTGATCACTGTGTCTACAGCTCACAGATTAGACAGCGATACTCCACATTTGGGATCTCCACACCAGCCTTTGTGGAAATTCATAAGACATGGTTTTCTCCCAGATATGTCAAAGGAGTCACTTTTTCCATCCCTTTAAAATCCACATAAGATTTCCCATTAAATTTCAACCTAGTGCTAAAAAAAACGCAACAGTGTGAAAGAGGAACTGTGCTGTATGTGTAAGTAACAAAGCTACTAGGAGACTCTCTAAACGTACTTCTCCCCTGAGCTGCAGCAAGCCAGCCCTGCATGCCCAGTGGCAGTACCCTCCATCCTCCTCCTGCTCCTCCATGCCTGGCTGGCTCCTGCCCTCCCACTTCCAGGCACCACAGCAGTCCATGCTGAGATCTGTTTAGCAAATGCGGCATTTGTGGGTCCTCAGAATAAATAAAAAACAAACTCAGAGATTTTCATCCTGATGGGCCACACAGGGATGAAGTGCGTGCTCACATGTGTCTCCCAGATCTTTTACAAGCCTGGAATCATTTGCAAAATCACTCTCCTGGTGCAATATCATACCATACTCCTCAAATACCACCTCAAATGTACCCATTACACACACGCTTGCTGGGGATAAGCTTTTGAATCTGTATTAATTCAAATTTGGTCTGTGGGTGAACAGAAAACAATGCAGGGCCAAGACTCAGAGGTTTGCCTGAGGTCTTCCGCTAAATCCCTCTGTCACTGATGGTTGCCGTCTGCAACCATTCACCTTGTCTTTCCATCAGCAGCTGGGAAGGCAACTGAATATGTGCTTGAATAATCAGTAGTTGCCTGTTAGACACTGTGAAACAGAGTCTCAGGGTCATTCCACATAGAGGATGCTCACACACCCCTTTACACACTCACACCCTGTCTTTTGACATGGTACCTGTGTACACAGGAGCCTCCAGCCAAGGTGCTCTGCTTCCAAAAGCAGAACAGGTGGGGATAAAGGAGGTCTGATACACCAAAGGGCTTTTAAACTGATTGCCAACACTTCAGGGAGAAAATTAACATACCTCAAGTTGTTTGGAGAACGCCCACAAAGGCTGCTCCTTAGCACAGTCCCATATATCATTGATTTAATGGGTGTTAATGGGCTGGTGCCTTCAAAGCTTTTCTGTCAGCACAGATGTTTGCCCTTTGACAAACCACTTTGATCATTTATGCTACTAATTATTTTTAATTCAGAAAATGTCATATGAATTGTTTGAAATGTGCTGTACAATGGGGCATGGTATCGTTGATTACTTCCCCTAAACTTCTGCAAAGAAACTAGCAGAAGTTTGGTCTTGGCATGTAAAAAGGAAATGCAATTAATATAAATTGAGCTGTAAGTTAAGGTTCCCTTGTCTCCTCCCAGGTACAATAGATGACATTAGGATAAGTTGTGCAAAGAAGTTGAGACAAGGCTGCAGTATTATGGTCATCAATCACAGTGTCTTGACATAACCTCATTTACAACATGCTCCTCACTCCCATGGCCCTTGCCATTACACAGGAAAATGCAGAGATTTTCCAAAACCAAGAAAAGATTGCAGAACCAAAGAGCAGAGACCATGCTAATCCATAGTTGCTTTCCGGTGGCAGAAAACACTCCTCTCTCTATGCAGAATGACAACAGTAGAAATCTCTTCAATGTCACACAGTCACTATACATTACATCTATAATCCAGTCTGTCCAAAACTTTTCAACAGTTCAGCACATTTTCCCTTTTAAAAAGAACTGCTGTAGTTTACCTGGAGCAAAACAAGTAGCTTGACAAAAATCAAAGCTAAAGCCAACAGTTTTGGATCAACCAAAACTACTGGCACTGGTACTAAGAGCACTTCATTTGATGCAAAGTTTATTTTTGAGGGTTTTCATTTCATCAAGAAGAGAAAAAAATACCAGCGTTTGTAACTCCAGGCAGTTCAGCCACCCATCAATAAAAATAATAACTAATTATTTACACAACTCTACTCATAACCTTTGTCATAGAATGAGGCAGGGCTGAGCGCCTCTGGACTGTCCCTTGCTTATGACTTTTCCTGACCTGCATTCACAGCCCAGCAGTGTTTGAGTTCACAGCTGGAAGCGTAGCATGAAGGACACATAGGACAAGCTCTCAAGTGATAACATTTTACCTGGGGCTCCTGGAGAAGTGCCTCTCAGAGCGCAGCAGGAGGTGTGGGTCACGCTGGGTTTGCTAGAGCCACCATGAAGTGATGCAGCTGACCAGAGAAGCAGGTAAGGAGGGATGCTTAATGCTTCTTCCAAGAAGCAACAGCTTGTTCTGGACATGCACTTCCATGGGCAAGAAATCCTGGACAAAGTCCATGACTCCACAGAGCTGGAAAGCAGAGTGGGAACAGTGTTGTGTCTCACGTCTTAGGGCAGACAGAATCATGTAGCACGGCATGCTGAAGTTGCCCCTTATCAGGCTTGTAGGAAGGCTCTTGTTACACATCCTCTCCATGCAAAGTGAGACAGATGACTGCCTTAGGTGCTCCATCAGTAGCGCTGGATGTTGGTCAGGAGATGAGCTCCCACCATGGGGTGTGCACAGGGCTGCTGACTGGTCCCAAAGACCACCAGATGGTTAGGAAAGTGCTTTGTAAAGGAAGAGGAGGTATTTTCTTCCCTGGTCAGACCAGGTTCCAAATCTTTTTCCAGATAACAAGTTTTTATTATGTAAAATTTTTCTGGTAATTTAAAAAATTTTTTTCTGCTAAAATTAGAACTATGGAGAAGTATTTCCTATCAGCCACTCCACCCCAGTTTTGCTAGGATACCTTAGGCTGAGACAACGTAAATCACAAAAACAGTAGGAAATACAGAAACAAAATGGTTACAATTATATTTCTCCCCAGTTTGACCTTATTTTGGAGTAGGCCATAACAAAGTGAATCTTTCAAAACAGAGATACACATTTTAATCACTCCTAATTAAAAGATATCTGTAAACAGTCTATTTAAATGAAAGAGCTTGAACGAACAAGGGGAGGAGGAGCACCCCACCCCTCCCTTCTTTTTTTAACAGGACAGATCAGCTTTCTGCACTTCCAAGTTGTTGACGTTATCCCAGAAGTAATCATGTTTCTGTCTAGCCAGCGAAGATTGATGCCTATCTGTGCTGACCGACATGCTGATGCCTCTTTTCCCTAGGTTTCCAAGGTTATGGTTTGACAGTCAATTAAAAAGTTCTCTCTTCCCTGACAAACTGTTGGGCTCCACAGACCTTTTTTTTGCCCCCTCTTCCCTTCTCATAAAACACCTTCACATTGTCCCCTTGATCACGGGGATTTTATTAGCACCCTGTTCCAGCAGCCTTTTTTGAATTACTTTCTTCATGCTCTTCTGTACCATGGAGGGGCACCACAGCACCCACAAGTGAGCACTCCCCATGCCTCCTGCAGAGGTGACAGAGGAACACAAACTTCACAGCTGCTCTCATTTACAGTGTCGCAGCCACACACCACAACCTCGCTGGTTCCTTGCTGCCTACACCAACCCTGCCACAGATGGACTGATGGGGTTTGGTACCCAGAGCCCTGCCCTCACCCCTTCCTGCTGGTCACCGCTGTGCACGGTGGAGCCCATTGCCACCGTAGCACAATCCAAAAGAGCAAACCCGGCCAGGGCGGGAGATAACAAAGTTGCACATTCCCAGCTTCATTCTTCTACCTGTAGATGGCATGGATATACCTTGCTATCTCAGGCAGCTCTCCACCTCTGCTCATTGGCTTAGTAAGCAGCGTTCTAGAGATCAACACTTTTAAATATGAAGTACTATCTAGTGGGCGAAATTAACTCCCGTCATATGATACAAAAGACCTATATAAAATATCTACTTGAAAAATGAATGCTTTTAAGGACACTGAAAGTAATACTCAAGTGAGAAACAACTATAGGAACTAATGCACTTTGTTTTGCAATTAAGTCTTTATGCAGTGAAGATTTCCCCATGGCAAGTGGGGTTGCCCATAGAGAGAAAAACAAAACCCAACAAACCTCCAAAGAAACAAGCAATTAGGAGGAAACTGAGTGACATTCAAGCTACACGAGGTGTAGGACTGCGTCTGTGAACTCCACTCACTGGGACACTTTGGCAAATACTGCCACTGAGACAAGATGTAGGAGGCTGTTCTTAGGAGAAGCAGCCTATCTGGCTAAATTTGCAACCATGCCTGTGTATCTTTGGGCTGGTTATGCAAAAAGTATTTAATTGCCTCAAGGTTCAGAGGAGCAGTTAGTGAGAATGACAGGAAAAGACAAAAACCCTAGCAAGTGTGACTGCAAGGAGAATGAGTTACCTTAGCATTTCTGTAACTCCCAGTAAACATCCCTCCATAATTTTAACCAGCTGAAAATACCTTTGTAAATCAGATCCACAACATCTTCGGTTAGGCAATCCTGAAAAGTTTATCCTTAACCTTAACTACAAAACACTCAGAATTTTTCCAAAGCTCTGCGTCAGATTAAAATGAGAGATTTACTCTATGCAGAAAGCAAATCTCCATACAGAACTTCTTTAATACCTTCAGACGGGAACCCTCCAAAAGTGACTCTGTGTCTGCAGGAAGCTGGAGGTTATTTGTAAAACCCCGCTTGCTGCAATGCCTCTCCTCTACGGAAAAATAATAATGAAATTAATTCTGGGTGCTCCATTAAGCTCCAGTGTTCAGAAGCCATTCCTGCAGAGACTTCTCACAGGGTACCATTAGCACCTACTTGCAATGCACCAAATTAAGTGCGTAGGCAGAACTGTGGAGAAGTGAAGTCAAAATAATTCATGTGTGCAGCTACCTAGGACACTGCTTAAAAAACACAACAGCACCCCTGAACATGTCTTAATAATTCTCACAGCAGTTTCAGTAAGACACAAGAATTTTTCCACTATACTTAAGAGAATCAAGCGGCTTCAGGTCCCCTCAACTTCTTACTTGGACAAATAACCTCACCTTATTTTACCTCTCCCTCTAGCTGAGGGCAGCTCTGCTAGTCATTGCAGAACATATGAATCGCACACTCTTCTTGGAAACAAAAAAGAACTTGAAATCTGGGCAGACTTCATACTGTGGACATGCCAAAAGTTTGAAGAATTAAGTTGAAGAAAGAATAAGCATTAAGTCATGGATACATTAGGGACAAGGGTTCGCTGTGCTCTGTTATTTTATTTTCTGCTTCTTTTTATTCTTGAAGAAAGGGGCAAAAAATGTCAGATTAAAAAAATGACAGAGAGGATGATATTTTAATAGTGGTTTCTGTATTTTGAGTTTTGAAATTATGCCCAAAGTCATTGAAGAGTATGAGAGACACTAACCTTTGCTCTTAAGTGACTGAGAAGATATTTTATCCATATTCATAAAAATCCTGATTTACTCTGGGGCATGAACCATAATGAACTGTGTTTATCCTTTGAGAAAGATGAAACGAAGCAACTGGAAATGTAATTAGCTTCCTCAAAATACATAAGAAATCATACAGGCAGTTTCCCTAGTTGTGCAGAGATACTACATGTGCTTAGTACCCTGCACCAAAATTCAACCTTGTTTAAGATAGAAAGCCACAGGAGGAAATGGGACTGGAAACACAACACCCTCTTACGATCTATGAAACGTTCAGGGCTGTGTTTCAGCCAACTAAGATGTTTCAGCTCAAATCAGGACATTACAGGACAGTGCCAGAAGCAGTGAGTTGGTTCCCTTTGGTCTTGTGTACCTCGGCTTCATCTGAATTTAATCAAGACAAATTGGCACTGCCTTATAATTTACTATATTTGGGGGTTTCATAAACACATGGTTTGTGCTATGCTATGCAAATTATTAAATGAATATATAAATGGAAACAAGCCTCACCAAGATGTTCTAAGTGCTGAAAAAAATAATTAAATTTGTTCTTAGCTCTATTTTGATGCTTGATTTCTCAACTTTTAATACCAAAATAATTTTTCTCCCCCTACATTTATGAATCATACTCATGCTTCAGTTCTGTCCCTCATTAAGATATGTAATTGTACAAGTTGTTGTCCTCTGTATTCATTTAGCTGAGAACTGGTTTCTGGCTTTATTTTTAATCCCAGTTGATCAGTGTTTCCACATATCCTCCCTCTCCACGACAAAATACCTATCCTAATCTTGCCTATCCAAAAGGGTCATCTTTTTGCCTTCAGCTTCTTACAACCATTCAAGTTCTGTCAGACAATTTTGTTAAATAAATCTGCTTTTCTAGCAAACAGACTTTGATTCAGCTGAAAACATCCAGTGAAAATAGCTGCAGGTTTACATGGGAGACCGGAGCCAGAGTCCTCCAGGTACCTTCACTAGGAATATTGCCAACAGCCTTTGTGTCTTACAGCTTTTTCTCCACGGTCCTGTGCATTTCTCAGCACTGCTGCCGGGTTTCATGCACATCCTGCAGCACACTGGCAAGGTGCTCTCATAAGAAAGCCAACAATCAGTGTTAATTATGCTGAAGGTTGAACACGCTCATGGGATGCAGAGGCATCTCACGTTACTTATGCCAAGTGTTCATTTTGATACCAGATCTACTGTAGCTGGAAACACCACCTCTTCTATCCTTCCAGTGCCCTCCCAAATCTCACATTTTAAATACATTTGGGCAAGTTGTCCTATCATTCCCCTAGCAGAACTGCAAAGGTGGTGTTTTTTGTTTTTTTTAAATTACACTATTTTTAGTAAAGTACAGAAAGTCCTTCAGGTCAGCCATTCCCCGTCACTGCACGTTCTCCACCCTCAATGCAGTTGTATCAAAACAACACAAGTGCTAAGGGCACAGAAGGTCTTTACTATTTGGGGTGAGCCAAGCTATAAGTCATTTGCTTCTTAGGCACATCCAGTTCTTGTACTTTACAATGTTTATAGCTGTATATGCAGGGCTATCCCAGGGTTTTTGAAGAGCTTGAAGAGCTTGACCAGCATGGCCAAGGCAGCTATTTACCAGGGCCCTACAGAAGGGAAGTAGATCACTCCTGGTGTCTCTTCCACTACGCCCTTGGCTCTTAATGCCACAGAGATGCCCTTTGTTACAGTCAAATCTTATACCAGTATTTCAGTCAAGGTAAAGTTGTGGGCAAACAATGGAAGTGATCACCTCCTCAACCATCAGCTGAGGCAAGGTCTTCCCTGAAATTAATGGCCTACAAGTCTCACAAACTCAGCTACAGGCTGTTGGGAAGAAATAACATTGATCTTCAGGGAATCTTTCATGGAAAATCAGTGTCAAACTTGGAATACAAGCACCCTTACAGTGTTGTTAGGCTAGAGTTGCCAGAAAAACAAAAGCTTAGAAAAATTGACTAGAGGAAGCTGATATTGGCATTGATCACTAATGCCCCAAATTGAGGGACAGGTGTGAAGTCCATGAGCCTCAGAGGATCCAGAAGTCCATGTGCCCAGAGCACAAGGGTTTGTAGAATGAGACTTTGCTAAGAGTGCTTTTTACTGTGCCTGATCATTTTTGGGTCTCACAGCAAAATAATTTGGCTGAAGAAAGATACCCACAAGCATCAGTTATTATCCCATTTCTCCTGACACTCATTAACATCCATTAGTGTTGACTTCTGACAAAACTTGGAATGCTATGGGTATTCCAGAGGACTAGAAAGAAATAAATAGATGGCCGGGATAAGTAGATAGCCAAGAAGCCATAATATTGCATGAACCCCAAGCGAAATCACAGAAAGGCTAATATGATACACAAACATGAAAGAATTATAAGAGAGCATAACTGAATGACCATGAAGATAACGCTTTCTTTGTTGTGAAAGTATCAGCTCTGGCTGATAAAGATCACCATATTGCTCCAACATGCTTCAGTAAGGGTTTTCACTCAAGTGAGTGACTCCTGGTGTTGCAGGACATTATGGTCTAAAGTCAGCATTACAGATAAATCAACATAGAACAAAGTTAATTGAAAGACCATTAACAGATAAATCACAAGAAGCAATTGTAACATCATCCATCATAAATCCTCGCACAGTGCAAGCTAAGTTCAGGCAAGTCACTCGTGATTTCCCATAGAGATAAGGAGACTACCCAGGAATGGATACTACCAGTCAGCTGACAGGTAGCCATAGCCCCATTAGGTCTGTGAGCCCCAGGCCAAAGCTGCACTTTCACATTAGATCTGAAATGAAGATACCATGTCTACATAGCTTGGTACTTGATCAAATCCTTCTATAGAGCAATGGACACTCATCTGTCTCTCAGTTGTGCTGCCAATGGAGGAACTTTCACAGAGAGCATTACCTGGCTGGCTTCTCTTCTTAGATATGTGTTGGACAAAGCTCTGTATAGACTCTTGCCTTGCCAAGCCTGCTTAGATACCTCCTTTCCTTTTATCTGAAGATATAAAGGTCCATTGGAACCATCACCCCCTAAATGGTCATAATCTGTCATTTTATGCTCTTCCTGCCTTCTCATAGTCACTGTGCCTGAATCTTGCAAACTTTTCCAGCATAATCTCTCTTAATGGACAGACTCTCCTCTATCTCCACCTAACCATTATTGTCATCCCGGTGGCTGTTTCATGTCTGGGTCACGGACACGCTATCATTGACTTCCCTCTAGCCTGGAAAATATGATCTTTCCCCACACAATTCTTATGAGCATGACTCCATGACAATGATCTTCTCTAATGATTGCAGTTGCCCCTTCTGCCCTACTGTTCCTTGTGTTTGGGAGAAGCTGCTCCTACACTTTCACAAAACAAACACACTGCCTTCCTTCAGACCCTTTATTCCAAAAAGTCTTTTCTGCAGGACCACCAAACTTACAAATTGCAATGCTCACCATTATCACCTTTTCCTTCCATATTTCCTGGTCTGTCCTACCCAAGTTCACTTCTTTAACCTGGACTAGAAGGTTTTAGGGGATGAAAGCCATCTCTCACCTGTGCATTAGTACACTGTAGTGCAGTAGGGTTCCGGTCCCTGACCACAAGGTGCTGAGTCCTACACATATTCCCACTAGAGTCTCATTTCCATATTTATAAACTAGGAAAAATTGATAAGCAATTTCCCAGCCATACCCAGATGTCTGAATTGGAACTTTCACAGTAATTTCTTGATCCACTATGATTGTAGTTGTTACTCACATGAGTATCAACACAGAAGGAATAATGAGCCTGTCCTAACCAACACTGCTGTTGTCATTTGCACAAGTGCTGATGGATAGAACTGAACATGCCTCCAGAGTGCCAGAGCTGTATGACACACCGTCCTTCCAGCGTTCAAAAAACCCTCATTAGGGATTTATTCATCCCGCAGAAGTTGTGGCAAATCAGAATTGCCCAATGATGGAGCATAAACACCATGTGTTTTACTGACTCTCATGCTCTAGCTAACTGTATCCCTCCTGAAGTGATGGACACTCTTCTTCCTTGTATCCCAGGACATGGAGATGCAAACTACTGAGCAAAAAAGCATGTCTTGATGGTGCTCAAAGCGTGTCCCCTGCTGGGAGACTTCTCCGCTATATCAAAATGAAATGAAGTATTGAAGTGAAATGTTGTACTGAATTTTCCCCACAGCTGCTTTGTGCAGAACCAACCAGGAGCAATTCCTGATTTTAGACTGTAAACAATATAAGAGCTCAGCTGTCTGGGAGGTTTTAGAGCACGGGTCAGACCTTCTCTTCACACACAAGTGTGACCACACACCAAACACAACAGGCAGGATGAGGCAGGGTGACTGCCTGCAGAGATGGCTCCGATATTCTCAAGAAGAGGCACTGTGCAGATTGCAGGACCAGACCTGTCAAGAATAGATTCCAGCTTTAGAGGCACACAGTTTTACTGAGGGAAAACACCTGGGACCAGTAAAGGCTCTGATGATATCTCACTGATGTCCTCCTTGCCTAGTGTAAGTCTTGCCCACATTAAAATCACTAGAAGCTGAGAGTAAGTTCAAGAAGCCCTCAAGGAAGAACCAGTTTTACCAAAAGAAGGTGACCTGTTAAGTCTAGTTAAAATTTTTTTAAAAGGAGAAATTTTCTTCCTGACCTGGAGGCTCACATCCTCAATCACAGCAGGACAGCACAACAGTAGGTTTATTTTCAAAAACACAGGGAAACATGTAATCCTGCCTCAGCAGGGAATGAAGATGAGCCATGTAAATACAATCCTTGGACACTGACTGATGTGTGTACCACACACATCTGCCAGATGAGCCTGGCACATCCCTTATGGCAACAACCCTCCGTCCCCGATTTCATCAGGGTCCTGGCCTTTTCCAAGAGGTCCCCGTGTAAGCCTCATGGCTCTGCAGCTACAGACCTGCTTTCAGATCTGGAAGATTACTTTTTTTTCCTGCACAGTCCTGGTAGAAACAAACTCCATTTTATTTACCAACAGCAACCAAAGGTTCAGAATTCAGAGCTACTACGGTAGAAGACAGCAAAGTCAGCACATAATTTCAATTCCTTGGGTTAGAAAACCAATTTCCGTTACTGCTAAAGGGATTTACGCATCCGTTCTGCTGAGCACATTACTGAAAATCTGCACCTCATTGTGACCCCAAAAGTTTTTCTTCCCCCGTATAGTTTTTTTTAAAAAAACATAAACCAACAAAAAACCCCAAACAAATAAAGTGAACTCTGTGTTAATTGCTGCCTTAGCTTTGGGCCATTTGCAATGCCTCTGCCTCTCTGGAGTTATGTATTTTATTTTCAATAAATGGCTCTCCCCACTCCTGTGATGAAGCAATTGTCTGATATAGTCCGTCCACTCTGGGTTTATGTGTTGCCTGTACTAGCACGTTCCCCTTTCATACCTCTTCCTAGATAACTGGTTTGAGCTCCTTGTCTTTGCCAGGTATCTTCAGAATCTTGGTCTTTCATTCCTGTTCTTGAATTAATACTACATGGGGAATCTCCTCCCTCAGCCGTTTACCACGTGGAAGGCACGGGCCCAGAGGAGCACTCACCTCCAAGAGGTGCTGGGAAAGAAAGTCTGCTTGATAACACTCGGCTGTCACTGATGTTCAAAATCTCACGATCGTACTTTACAGTGCTAAGAAACAGTTAAAACTTTAAACACAACAATGAAAATGAGAATGCCAACACCCCTTTGTCTCTTGGATGATGTCCAGACTAGCTCTGTTTATTGAAGAAGAAACCATGACATGACCACCTGCTTAGCAAAGTCTCTGCAAGCCTCTTGCTAACATTTGCATTTCATTTTTCTTAAACTGTTTATATACACAGGAGGGCTCAATCCTAACTGAAGCCTCAGGGCTTCCTGGTAATTTTAATAAAAAGGTCAAACTGAGAAAGGAATGATTGTGTGTTGATGCAGGCAGCAAAATTCACAAGAACGGTGCTCCAGCACGGGCTGCAGAACAGAGAGATGCCATCAAGGAAATTCTAGAAATTTTGTTCTCATTGCTCAGTTTGGTCATGTTTTAACACAAAGGAATCCGTGAAGCAGATACTCCAGTAATGGAGTATGACAGGACGTTTGGATTTATAAGTTGGATAAAATGGTTACAGGTGAAATCGCATGAAACAATAGAGCTCTGCAAGAATCTCCCATGAGGCTGGGCTCTCACATCCCAGTTGCTGAAGGGAAAATGGCTTTTAAAAACCACTGTCCTCCCTCCCTACTTTGACTTGTGCTTTCCAGTCACCGCCCTTTCCCTATTTCTAGACAGTTTGGTCACTCTAAGAATACTCTGACACTTTCAATCTCTTAAAAACACTCAACTGTTTTCATTTAAGTGTCACTTAAATGTCATCTGGATTAAATCTGTGTTATCAAGACAAATATCACTTCGCACTGTACTAAGTCCACTACTGATGGAAGCTGCACCCAATAACACAGATGTTAAGTAGATGACCCCACTGATCTGGGACATATCAGCAGTCTTGTCAATCCCACAATCTACTCCTGGCATCTGTCAGAGGGCATAGAGAGACTTTTCCAGTTTCGTCCAGATATTAAGCTAACATAACCTGATTTATCCACTCTGTCATCACGTGGGAGGAAGAACCAAGCCCCAGCATCCTGGATTCACAACCAAGCCTGCAAAATTGGCAGTGAAAAGAATGGGAATAGGGTCATTCTATTTGTAGCATAAACATTTCTATGGTAAAAGTCTAAGAAATACCTAATCCTCTTTTTAAAAAGAAAGAAAAGGCTTACAAGTAGTCTGGTCATGTCTGAGAAGAGAACCACACTTTCAGACACGTCATTCGTAGCTATTCCCAGTTTTCTGCCACCAGCTAACAGTCTCCAAAAAGACACCATACAGACAAGGTGAACACCACAGTCAGACATGATGGTCTGCAGGACCCCATGCCTCCTTTACAGGCTTCACTGAATGAGAAGCACTGCTGCATCACAGCCTTGCGTGGATTTTGCTTCTAAGTTACAGTTTGTGCCTCGTTCAGAAAATTTTAGCGATGTTACAAAGCCAGAAGAGTAACCGAGGTCTCTTCATTTGCTATTCCCCGTGAGGAAGCATTGCAAATTCAGAGGCGTGATTTCAAGAGGCAGTCTGCCATTCTAGACCAGGAAAGAGCAATCACTACTGATCCCTTAAGGACAGAGAATAATCAGCATCCGTCCACCACCCTCCCTCCAAGACATCCAGTGCCTGGCAAGAGCTCTGTGGGATCACTGGTGGCCCTCTCTCCACAACAGGGAAGGAAACCCCAAATCAAAGACTCTGGCTATCACACAACCAGTTAAGGCTCTTCTGGTGAGATGTATAAATGAAAGAATTTAACACCACTTCTATTTCTAGTCCAGTGCCCATGCATGGCAGTTCAGCACCTTCAAAAAGCTAGAACCGTATACCACAGGAGGGGCTCAGGACGCTCTGCAGACCACCCAGGCCCTCCGCAGAGAGCATTGCCTTCAGATTCAGGGCTTTCATTTGGAGACCTCCTCTCAGGCAGTTCACGTGCCATATCAAACCCCGCATCCTCCCTGCATTCCTACAGCCCCCAAGAGAGCATAGCAAGTGCAGGCATCTATTGTAATTCATTTTGGGGCATATGAAGGACTGTTGGGCTTTCATTGTTATTAGTTTCATGCAGGTGTTAGAGATTTCTTCTGCACTCCTAAATAAATGCTGTGCAGATTAGCTACAAAACCCCTTAGTCCTCCTCACACTCGTGTCCTTTAGGTCACAGAAATCACTTTAAAGTCAGCAAGGAAAAAAACCCCTGCTGTCTTTTGACAACTGAATGGGGCGTACCCTTCATGCTGACAGCAAGACTGAATGTAGCCTCTCTGCACAGTGAGACAATAAATCCCTTTATTGGCACAGATTACCAGCCGGATTGCTTGCATACAGATTAATGAAACAGCATGAGTCCTCTGGGTGACTGCAGAGCAGGGAGAGTGGGAGGGGTGAATTTATTTGCTCAGATGCTTGTGATCTGGCTATCTATCAATCACCAAGGAAAAAAACATTTTGTGAGCTTAATTGCAAAAATATCTTTACATACAGATAACAGAGAGCTGTGAAAATTACACAAATTATAAAAGGAAAGGAAGCACCCCCAAGGCTGCATACATGAAAGCCCAAAGTTGGTGCCACCTGCCCAGGGTCAGTGTGCCCCACACCACACCTGAGGTCTCCCCTCCAGCCACAAGTTTTCCTACCCTGCCTCACTCACGCAGCACATAGCAATAACACCAAAAGCATTACTGAAAGAGGAGACCTAACATGTGAAGCAAATCATTCATCTTCTTGAGAGCCTCAGCAAATTCTTTCCATTGCCATTTTTAATTCACCACCAAATATGGTGAATTAAAGAGAGGCTACAAAACCTTTCTTACGGCAGAGAAGATGAAGGAATAGACCTTTCATATTCTTAATAAACTCTGCATTGAATGATGGCAATTGATAGTTTATCACCCCTATTTCATGATCCTTATCCAGTCCCTGCCTTGCTGGCTGCAATCAGCCATAGGTGTCAGGGTGCAAGTCACAGACCCTCACCCCAGGGAGGGGTCCATCCTCCCCAGCCCACCACCTGCCAAACTCCGGTGATGTTGCTGCCGTCAATGACGGACCACTTGTGCACAGCCATTGTACTGCCAAGGGGAGAAAGGTCCTGGCCCCACAACACACTGTACCCCTACTGAAGGGCCACCACTAAAAAGGCCTGGTTGCTTCCAAGGACCCTGTGAGGACCCAGCCTGGGGGCTCAGGAGGTTTCTCCTTCTCCAAGAGGCTGCCAGGAACTAGGTACCTGTTGCTCAACCAACAAATCCAGCTTAAAGACCTATCTAATTAGTGAGATATCGCTCTGATGCTCAAAAGCGGGTAGGTGCCTGGCTAGTACACAAGTTGTTTCGGGGTACTGGGACTGGCTTGCCCAGTGCCAGCATTTTTTGGCAGCTGGCTGTACCAGCTTGGCACCTCTGGGAAACTCAATCCCCACGTTTGAAAACCGGCTACAGTCATGAAAATATGACTTAGAAAATAGACACAAACTGTGTTAAACTAAGACAGCAGCACATTTTCTTTTGTTTTTTTTTGTTTTTTTTTGTTTTTTTTTTTTTCTTTTTTAATTTTCCTGAGCTTGGCTGTCCCTGAAATCTTTTACTAATGAAATTACTTGAGAAAATTTCTCAGGAGACAATAAACATCGCAGCCTCGTTTGACATAAGGGAATTCTTCTAAGCTGAATCGACTCTCCTCCATTAAAATTGAGATCTGCTGCTAAATACTCTGTCTCCCCCGAAGAGCAGACTATAAATCCAATAATAAACACAATGACATATTTACCAAGGAACTAGAGGGCAAAAATAATTGAAATGATCTGTTCCTAAATATATTCCAGTGTTGGGAAAGCGGAGTCTGCTTCCATTTCTGATGTAAATACTTTTTCCCAGTCCTAGTATCCTTTAGGGATCACTTTAGCACATGGTAGGAAAAACGAGTACCACCCCGCAAGTGCCAAACTCATGGGTGCTGCTCACCAGCTCTCTGTGTGTTTGGGGAGAGGCAGGTCCCAACCAGAGCACCCACAGCCACCAGGAAAGGTGGCACCAGGCGCTGGGCAGGCTCATCCCGGGGGCCAGGAAGCCTTACATGCAGGTGCCAGAGCGCTTTAGCACTTCGCACCGCTTTCCAGCTGCCTCCCCAACTCCTCCCCTGATTGCTTTTGCTATATACTGACCTATCTGCTCTCATCTTTATTATACTTTCATGCTTGGAAACCAGCAAATGAAGTGAGTTAAACTGGATGTTCATCAACTCTTACGGGGTCAGTGGGCATCTCCAAGCCTCCACGAGGCTGGAGTTACGCTGCCACTTGCACAACCTGTGTCTTGCCCAGTTTAATGCGGGTAACTCATTGTTTCAGTTGTCTGAACAAGAGCAATAACAATTAAAAATAGTCACAGCAATCAGCACAAAAACATTCCAGCCGTCCACTTGATGAATTTTTGTTAATTATGCATGGGACTACAGACAGTATTAGATTTCTGTCTTGCTAGAGATACTTTGTGTGGGCCATAAAAGTGACTTTATTTGGAGGAAAAGAAAATATTATCTATGGGAATTGTGTGTGCCAAAAACAAAAGAAAAATCTTCCAAAGTAACTTCAAAAGATTTGGGTTCAGGCAACAGGGCACCATTTTAAATTCATTTAATTTAAAAAGTAAAAGTAACAGCACCATAACAGCACTATCTGGGACACAATCCGGTCAAGTGGATTTCATTCAGGACAGCTTAAGCTGACATAAAGGACCACTTAAAAGAAAGAGCTGGTGGTTCTCTGCTTCCATCCTCGTCCTCCTGCACTCTGAGAAAAGCAGTACCGAAGGACTGATTTGGATCAAACCCGCTTTTTTACTGCGGGCTGATTTTCCTGCAGACTGTTAACCCAGTCCTGCCCCCTGCACAGCCTCACTAACACCCCTGCCGGTGTTGAGGGGAGTCTGGGGGTGTCATGGGCCAGGGATGAGAAATGCAGGCAGTGGAAGAAGGACTCTGCAGCATTCCCATGTTGAGTTTTGACATTGGTTTCAGCTGACCTTGTCTGCCCTCATTGCTAGAACAGGTACCCCAGTGGTTTCCCCCCAAATCCCAGACCGTGTTTTCATCACTGTGTTTGTGCCAGCTCTAGACTGGCTGGAAAATAAACTAATCAACAAAATGCTTTTCCCTCTTTTTCTCTTTTGTCCAACTAAGAGACAGGTGTTTACCCCCCAAAGTGGTAATTAAAACACAACATTAGGTTCAAAAATCAAACACATTATTTCTGCTAAGATGCTGCAAGTCTAAAGGCTCGAACCACACCAGGACGCAGGTCCAACAACCAACTTTGTCTCCTGGCAGAAATTTGAGTCAGCATAATACACCATCAGGGCAGAGCATCCCTTGGGTCCCCTTGTGTTTGCTGCTTGCTGGGTTCTTCTATTTGAGCTGCTTTACTTCACTTGAGCATAGAATACATTAATGAATCCTTCACACTTGAGCATAGAATACATTAATGAATCCTTCATTCCATTTGCTCTTACTTCTCACACAAAGCCTTGGCCACCAGCACCCTGCAAGCAGGGAGTGGGCTCAGACTTCAGGGGCAAAGCAAGCCAGCAGCTTGGGGTGTCAGTGAAAGCAGTATTGTTCTCACTGGAGCTCACACAGTTCAGTGCCTTTCGGGGTCGCACAGGTCTTATCTGCACTCTCAGAGAAAACAACAAAGAAATGTGCTAGCCTTGGCCAACAACTTCACCAAGGAGCATTAATAAAATCTTACAAAAAAGCCTTCTAATTCACACTAGTTTGATAGACACCACAATGTTATCAGCAAAGACCAACCTCCAGGTGCGCTGCCAGCAGATGTACTTGCGTGGCATGGAAGTGCCCTGGTAGCACACCCTGCACCTCGAATGGATGAGGACAACCATCACACACTTGTCACAACACAAGAGCCTGGAGACCTTGTAAGAGAAAACAAAGAGCAGTCTGAAGATAATCTCTTCGTAAGAACACTGAGGTGGATATGGTTAATTAGCCAGAAGGAAAGCAAATTGATTAAGAAAACCAAAATAAGAAGTAACAAAGCTGTGACAGCTCACACATCACAGCTAACAACAACGGGAGACAGGAGAACCGTGTAAAAAGCAGTTGTTTAGCTTTGTCCCCCAAGTCATGCCCTTCACTAAGTAGTTCAAGACACCATCCTCCAGTTTCTGCATAGCAAAACCAATGTAGAGCGAGATGATGTGTGCAAATACCTATGTAATTATCTGTTCTGTCTCACAGCCTTCACGTGATCACAGTGGCACCCTTAAGCGGGAAAGTGAGCTGAGCTATGAAGGTGGAGGGAGAGGAACTGCCACTGCCCAGCCCTGGGAGGAAGAGTCGAAGGGGAAGGGATGAAAATACAGCAGAATTAATGAAGAGTAAAGTACTGGTTTAATGTACTTTTTTTTTTTTCCTATTGGCAAAAAAAAGTTTTGTGCATTTTTTTAGGTTTGTTCCTGAGTAGATGATTTCTGCTTTAAGAAATGTTCCTATAAAATTGACTTTTAGGGTCTGCCTAGACTCAGAAACATTTCTAACTTGTTTTACAGCCAGTTCTGCCTAAATGATTTCTAAATTGGTTAAAGTCTTCATATAGATTTCAGATAGTCTAAAGCAAGCAGGCAACTTTTTTCCTTGCACTAAATTCAAGGTAACTTTGAAAAGTCCATTAAAGCTAATGCAATAAAAATGTTCAGATCACCTGTAGTCCTGTACACACAGGTTACTGCTATGGCTTTAGCGCTAATTTAGATTACAGTTAAGCCTTGTGGAGGATTCCCCTCAGTTATGGGAAATCCATGTAGGTCAGGTGTCAAATAAGCAGGTGATTTCCTTCCATGTTTAACCTACAGCGTCACATATATCACATTTTCAAAAAGTAAGGCAAGAAACGAACATAAAGCAACTTTTAATTTCATGCTGTTTACTAAAAATTTGACAACTATAGCAGAAATTACTAAAAGTCTCAGGTAATTCTCACCATTGGAAGGCAGAGGCATATGTCAGATTCCTGCTGATTATTTTTCCCTTGAATGATTTAAAAACAGACTGTAGATCAGCCTTCAAAAATTTCCTCTAGGTTTATTCAAACACAGAAAGACTTAAGAGGTCTTTACGCAGAGGTAAAGAGGTCTAAGTTTAAGAGGTCTAACTTTGAAATCATTGCAAATAAAACACTTGGGAAAAGCTTTGGATGGCCAAAACTGAGATCCAAGCAGGTATTGAGTTAACTGATGAGGGATCACCATGTTCCCTCTTAAATAAAACTACAAAAGGTAACAGCTAGTGCCAGGAAAGATGGGGCCATTCACCCCACCTCATCATCAAAATCCCAGGCTTATGCAGTTGGTTATAAATTAATTCCTGATCATAAGATTGCATGAGAACATGTGCCTTAAAATGCAAGCTCAGACTGGCTTGATTTCACATAACCTGCTTTTTACTCATTAATCATTGTCTGATTTCTTGCCTTAGAGTGAGTTTGTCTTTCTTGACTCCAAATTTCTTGGCCTTTGCCAGTTGATTTAAGTGTGAAAGAGGAGGGGGAACAAGTCTGCTCCACTAACAAACACAATATCAAATTAATATTTACTTTTCTCTGGCATAACTTTAGTGTTTGTTATTTTTACGCATTCTACACTTTCCCAGAGTCCCTGTTGTTTTTGCAAACCTAAATCTCAATCCTGGTTCACAAGGTTAGGAGAGCAATTGTATTTGTTCTTCTTTTGCCTAAATGGATGTAAAAGTAATGGAAATAAACAAGATAAGCAATAGCCAGTCAGTAAGTAATGAAGAAAGGTCTTCTTGCTGGTTCCAAGAGTATCTCACAATAGTCCTTCATAACTTCTGGAAAAATCAGAAAAAACCTTCACATGAAGTTTGAGAGTTAGAGCTTAGAAATCTGAATGGCACTGAGAAAGGCACAGAAATCTCATAGGCCATAAAATTACTGAAAACTGGGAAATTACTTGACAGTAAGTCATTACTCCCTATTTTTTAAACCATCCACAAAACAAGTCATAGCTAAAGCATTGCTCGTGATGAATATGTCCATCAGTAGGAAGCATTTATGGACCTGCTTTGCACATAGTCTCACAGAGCCCAGGACTACGTCAGTGTTTGCATAAACACTTCCCTGAGGTGCAATTACAAGCTTGCTCACAGTAAACAACATGTTCGTGTTTTGCTAAATCTGAGACCCGGGAGACATGTTCTGGGACATCAGGTTTGGTTACTGTCCGCACCATCCCTGTTACAGCACCAGTCCCTGGTGCTACACAGAAACATTGATGCACACCACTCTGCAAGACGCTGGCTCTGCTTTGTGATTAGCAGCTAGCCGAGTTCACCAGGGCTAACTGCAAGCTCGAGCTAAAAGGTCCCATGGAAGATGGAGATATAATGGGACACGAATGGTCCAGGTTCTCCAGGTGTGGGATCTGGGGTGTCAAACCACTGATGCCCAGACTTCCCAGGAGTGCTCAAGCATACACAAGCTATCCTTTGAAGAGTAAAGAAAGATCTAGGTAGAGATCTACCAAATGGCTTTAGAGTTTAGCAGGGCTACTCAAGTCACAGCAAAACCTGTTATACAGGATTGGCTGACCTGCCCCCTTCATTTCTGCACTTCGCTTTAACTCCACTAAGCCTAAAAAAGCATTTCATTGATCTTATCAGAAATACAAGCTCATCTTAACACTCCGGCTACACCTCACTGAAGATCTTTTTGGTGCAGTCCTGACTGGCTATTGTTCAAAACAGAGAGATTAATCTACTGGAAAGCAAAAACACAAAAAAAGAACTTAAAGTAAATGTCATCTTCTCAACTACACAGTTCAGCCTCTTCGTAGTCTGTGTGTTGCATAAATCCTATTCATCCATTCATCTTTGGAACTTAAGTCCACAAGAAAACATGTTTCATGTCCCCCAAACACAGCGAGTAAAATTATGTTTGTTATTGAACACTGAATTAACGACACTTAGAGAGTTACAGTCTCCAAACAGAAGAAACAAAATTGTTATTCCACAACACAGAAATACATTCAGTGTTTTACCTGGTGTTCACACAAGGCCTGAATTCAACTTGACTGATCCCACTCAGACTCATACAAAGTGCCAGCGGGTCAAGCTGCTCTTGCCCTACAGTGTGGCAGCCTACTTACAAGTGCAGATCACTGCTTGTGAATCGATGGGACTTTTTATCTCACACAACCCTGCAAGATGCTCAGAGTTCTAGAGCTCAGGGACGTAATGAAGCCAGGCACATTTTGTTAAGTTAGCTATACTAACTTAGGATAGTGCCCAGAGAGCCATGTGTACTGATGCTAGACTGTAAACTCCCAGTCCCAAAGATATCACCTGAAGCCACAGATCACTTCAGCCCTTGCAATCAAGCACGAGTTTCTGGAACAACACTTTCTGCAGCTCAGTGCTCAGTGGGCTGAAGCTCTAGGTGAGACAGGCTACACATAGGCTCCGGTTCCCACAGCCTGCGATCAAGAACCCCACAGTTCCTACAAGCTAAGCACTTATGGCACTTAAATAACTGTATGGGAGTCCTTTGATAAAGCCCCGGAAGCCCTGCTAGGCGTACAGCTACTAGATATCTGAGGATGCTGCAAGTTTCTTTTAAGCCTATTGAGACATTAGACGTCACAAGGAATCATAGCAGCCTGAGCTTGACCCCAAAATCCTGTAGCAAACATTGTGCAGATGTCAGTTAAATACCAGACTGCTCTGGTGACATCAAAGCTCTTCCCAAAGACACCACCATCCCCTACTCACGGTCTGGGCAGTGGTGGAAAACATAGACAGAAGAGAGCAATACTCTGCATCAAAAAAAACTCCAAAATACCCACTACTAGTATGTCTTGGAAGAAATCCTCTCTCTTTGGAAGGCAATAACCGAGTCACCAGGAGGTGACAGACTGGATAAAACTACCTATTGGTGTCCTCAAGGAGACCCAGAGAACAGCTGCCCATACAGTGTGTAATCACCTCCACTTGATATTCTCCCTTAGAAGAGACCCTGCCCTCACCAAACCTTGTCCTTCCAATCAACTTGTGGAGCAGCACTCCCCATCAGGACAAAGCTTGTTATTGTAGCTGGTGACACTGATTGATTCAACACAGCTAATATTTTTTTCTGAATTTCTTCCGTTTTGTTCTTTCTTCTGGGATTTGTTGGTACAGCACACGCTTGTGAGTGATAACAAACAATTTTCCACTAAGGCACAGAGAGGAGGCTGCTGCTGGCTTGTTTTCTATACAGTTTGAGGGTTTTCCTCCTTTTAAAAAAAAAAAAATGGGTAACTGACAATACTCATTTCAGATTCAGTTCCTATTTCACACAAGCCTGCTTTTCTCCCTCCAATAAAATCAAGCATAATACATACTGCATATTAAGTCCCAACAGACTTCATTCTTTTGTCTTCTAGGGTCCTGCATTGGTTCCAGTACCCTTCATCTGAGATTTCATCATGTTTCAGGCTGAGTTCAGAATTCTACGGTGTGAAACACCTCAGCTCAGATGGGACTGAGGTACTTAAAGTCTCCTCACCCAGGATCAGGGGAGGGAGCCCGTCGTGGGGAAGCAGATGGCCTAAGCGAACATTTCACACTATTCAAATGCAAGAGCAAGATTTTCAAAGCTGTTCATTTCAGACACCCACTCTCCATTGCAATCATGCAGAACTGTGAATTGCAATGGGTCTCGCCTACCAAGTCTTGACATTCATGAAATAGATTTTCTCAAGTAACTGAAGATCATTCCTCAAGCCACCTGATAAGTTCCGTTTTTACAGTGTTTAAATGTCACAGGCATCTTCAGAAGCACATCAAATGAACAGTTTCACTATGCTACATAGGCTATAAAAGCTCTCCTCTCAAAATACAGTGTTTTAGTAGCAGTGCAATATGGTTTATCACCATATAAATCTTTCTGATAAGTTTTTTCTTTAAAAAAGCAACTTCAACCTCCTGTTCCAGAACCAGCTCATGCAGCCACCTGCATTAATTCTTCACGTTGTACAAACAGGGGTGCTCGTTGCAGGGCACATAAAACAGAGCCTCCCTCCACACTTCAGCTCTTCCTTGTGCTTTACAGGAGTGTGAAATAGGGTGAACTGCATTTGAAGTAAAACACTGTCATCCTTTTACTGCTGCGGAAAGGTGAGAAAGCTGTCAGTCAAGATGAGGTCCACCAGCAGAGACTCCATCCCCAGAAACTGGCCTCATCGCAAGTGGCAGAAATCTACTTAACAGCAATAATATAAGAGCCAAGAAGATTGAAAGAAACTGAGGCTATTTTGGCTTACAGAACTCATCTAAATATCAGTCTTCTCTTTTCCATGTTCCCAAATCAAGGCAAAAATGTTGCCGGGTTCTCATCCATGGCATCAATGTAGTATCCCAAGGTACTGGGCATGAAATTAACTAGAGGCAGAGCACATAGACCTAAAGTCTGGGGATGCAGGAAGCCCTCTCTTTCTGAAACATTGCTGATTTTCTAGAGATAAACATGGTCTTTATTCTGTTCTCAAATATCCAGTCCCTTCTTTATTGACAACTCCATTTGTGGTCTGTGCTGGATTTGTCTTCCCACTACATAAGCTACATAAAATACCTCCCTACTTCAGCAGATGCAGAAACAGCTGCTGAGCTGGCTCGAGACTCCATCTTTAAGCTAAGGAGTAGCCTCTAGTCCTGCTAAAATTGTAGGTGGCTCCAAGATTTGCAGTCTCAAAACCTAACAGTCTTGTTAATGAATGCTACAACACTCACTGTAGTTACAGACCAGCTGACATCACTCCCTCTAACTTCTGGATTTTAACTTAAAATTTGAGTATAATCAGCAGTGTAGATTCAAACATCTGAGTTTTCCAAACACACAGCCTAAAAATGTTGAGTTCATTTTTAAATAGCATGCTTGCTGTTTCATGTATCTTTTCAGCACCAATTCCGCACACCAGAACTTAAGATCTCAACTTTAAATAATTGTTATTCTGCATAATTGAAACCATTTCAGTAAACCCCCTTCGTTTATTCCTCCCCAAACATCCATTTTCTAGTATGTTTCGATAAAACAGAGATGCAAACCTGATGGGGGAAGATACAGGTATACCAGCTCCGCTGGGAAAATCTGCAATGTTTTACGCCTTGGCAAAATAAATCTCTGTCTAGGGCACCCACTACACACCCACAGTATGTCTTTTAATTGCTACAGGCCACTTCAAGCTGGTATCCAAAGAGTCTTTAAGCGTTCTGGATTAAAAGAGAACTAAATGTTTTCTGAAGACCCAAACTGCCATAGAATATTTTAGTTCAAATAAAAACAGATTGTGGTGGTTCACTCCAATGTATCAAAACTACTTATGGTCTTACCTGCCTATTAGCTGGCAGAATTCATGAATATTCAATGTTATTAGCTACTATGTTCCCAGGGCAGACATATCCAGCCCTTTATAAATTATACATGGACTCTTTGCAGACAGCTGAGAAAGCCAATTAGCCAAGTGGAATTTGCATATCAATCAAGGAGAGAGTGTCCCAAGTCCAGCCGCTATACAAGAAGTATCTTAGATTCACATTCTACATCTGTAGGTTGGTTTTGAATTTTTGTAAGCCTTCCCCCAGAGTTATTAATATCTTTAACCAGAGCTTTAACTAGTAGCACATTTGGGAAGCAACAGAGAAGCCCAGGGAGGCAGCCCAGCGCCCATCCAAGCAGCACAGAGCCCAGGCCACAGGCACAGGCTGCACCTACTTTTGAAGCCAGGAACTTGGCTGCAGCAGGAAGAGTTTGGGGCTGCCCTGCCTGAAGCTCCCATCTGTCTGTCCACACACCCCTGCCAGAAGTGCTGTAGGCACGCAGGAGCTCCCTGGAGCTTGTGGTCCAGGCAGACTCTGCTAGGCGAGCCTGTGGAAGAGCACAGAGGGACACAGCAACTCCCAAGCCCCACCTAAGGAGTGACCTCACATTCACAGCAGTGGTGAAAGAACATCTGCAGAAAGCACAACAGTCTCAAAACCAGGTCAGGAGGTTTAGCAGTCACAAAAGTGAGCCATAAAACCACCTGGAACACCCCAATGGGTCAGCAGAGCTGAACCAGAGGTCTCTCAGAGACCAGCCCAGCACTGCCACAGCTGCTTCGCAAAAGCAGGTGTGAAGCAGTACCCTTCTTTGCCTGTTTCTTCCCATAGTTGCTACGCTCTTTTCCACTCCCACATCCACCTGCACTTGTGATTTATCTCACCATGTTGTGATCTCAGGTCTTGTGGTCACAGCCTACACGTGCTGACCTTTTTCCTGCTCTGTAACTCCCTGTTTCCCTCTCTGCAAACCCCATCAGTCAGGAGAAGTTGGGGCCAGCTCTGACTTGCATTTACACACAGCAGCCAGCTCCTGTGATTGCTCCATGTGGGCTGACATGAGGCTATATTTAGGGCATGAAATCCCCATCTTACCTCTATAAATGCTTTCAATGACTCATCATGGGGAAATTTGCAGCCCTACACAATCATGAAAACAGAGGAGGATACTTTTGGGAAAACCGCCAACACCCTTTCTCTCCAATGGGAGTTTTAATTGGCACCAGCATTTGTGTTCACATTGATCCATGCTCTTCTACACTCAACACCAGTATTTAAGCATGTGAAGGCGTAGAAACAGTACAGATGAGGCGTGTGACTGTGAAAGCCATATGGGAAAGTGCTGATCCCTTCTCTCTCTGGTATCAGCCTGTATTTATTGCAGTGTCTCTGTTTGCAATTCAAGGTTTATACAAACTCAGCAAAGAGGGTATTTGCAGTCAGCTAGGGGCACGCAGACGGTCAGCTGCTACATCTCAGCCCATGCAGTAACACCCGCTCACACTCTTATGTTGTAATTTGGAATATGGCTGGACAAGGTTCTGTTAAAAATGCCATACCCAGGGCTGCAGGCAGATGTATACTCAAGCATTGATGCCAGAAGGAGACAGCAATCCTCTACAAATACCAAAAAGTCTGGTCCTTGGCCCCTCACTAGGCATGGACGGACCTGGGGGACAGCATTGCCCACAGCCTCAGGATCCACCAGCCACACCAGGAGAAACCACTTGCTGGAACACACGCACCCTTTCTCTGCAGCTCTTAACTGAGCAGAAGCTGTAGGCACCGTCAAGCTCCACTATTTCAAAGTTTTAGTGAGCTTGCTTTTTGTCAAAGAAGAGAATGCGTGAAAGAATATGGAAATACAAACAAAACAAGCTTGTCAACAGTGGTGGCTGATTGTATTCATGATTGGAATCAGTTTTGATACCAAAAAGACATTTTGCAAGCAAATAGCCCATTTTGCAGTACAGCACATTTTGCTGTTTTCCAAAAGAACAAAATGCACTGAAACATAAAGCTGCAGCGTAAGAGCTGTCTGCCCTGCTCACCCAGTAAACCAAAAAGATGAAATTTCACATGCAGTTTGATTATACGCATATTTAAGGATTACAGCTATTACAATCTGCTGGATATATAAAAGTGAGATCGTCGTTGTTGTTGTTGTTAAGTGCACTCTTGCTCTACCTCTGCATTCCCCCACCTCGCCAGTCTGGGTGCAAGGAGAGGACACCAGGAGCTGGTTCTCTCAACCTGTTCTGTAAGCTTGGTTGTGCCTCCTCCAGGCTGCATTTGCCATTCTCCCTGCCTTCTCCTAACCATGGCACATGTCCTCCGAGGGCTGCTAGCCAGGTGCCCTGGCCAGACCATGTCCTGCCTATGGATCCCAGTGGGGTCACCATGTAGCTTGGCCTGACGGTCCCAGACATAAGGTGCTCCCTCAAAGTCCCACATTGACTGGGTTCAGGCACTACACAGAGAAGACAAAAGGCTAATTGCATTGAGTATTTTCTCTTCCACATCCCAGCAAGTCAAGGCAGGTCTTAGCTGAGTACACCCAAAAAAGGGTTATTAAGATCAACCAACCCTTCTGAGGCCCTTGAGGTCCCCCAGAAAACATAAAAACACAACCACCTCATCACAGAGCAGGGGCACTTTCCACCACTGGCTTAGTGAGGATTTACTTTCACCAAAGAGGGCCTCATTTACTCAGGGATGGCTAAGGAAGCGCTCCTACACCCATGCAGTAGGGCACAGGCTGCCCCAGCAGACCGTCAGATGAGCCACTGCGGTTGGTACTCTGCTGGGCACGGGGTTGCTGGCAGTGAAGTGGTCACACCAGCATGTGAGTATCACAGCTCGTACTACACGCAGCTCCCCTTCCTGCCCCGACATGGGAGACTATTACACTCCACATACCCCCCGCACAGTTAATCATGTTAATCTATTTTGCAAGATTCAATCTAATTCAGCAGCTTTACTGCAAGACTGATGCCACATTAGGGCTGCCCCCATGACAGGGCATGTTAGCAGGAAGCTATGTTACTCTAGCAGATCTATGCATGGCCCCAGATGGGTCAACACTGCACAGAATGATGCAGCAGTCCTGCAGCGTGAAAGCTGATGCTCTGCCAAGCCAGAGGTTCACGGCTGCTGTGGTCCATGGGCACCACCAGCACAGGACACACTGGCTGACATGGGGCAAGTAGGCAGCACTGATAAAGAGGAAAGAAAATGTTTCTTCCCAAAATCCTCATTTCCCCCCTCCTCAGGTGCTCAGATCTAACAGCAAGGCACTGGCTGGGTCCCATACAACCACACTAAAACCTCAGTGATAAAAGCTTTAGTATCGTTGAGCATCCAAATATTCCAGAGATATCTGAGTTTGGAGCATGCTTTGCTCTCCCATCACCTTTCCAGCTACTTCACCCTGCACTAACAGTTGCAATAACTCATAACAGGGAAGCCACTCCCAGGGGCTATGATCCATTGCAGAATTCTGGGATGAGCCTCTGGAAAGCAGCAGCTCAGGAGACAGGGACTGATCCAGTCCCCAACAGTAACCTCACTAATATCACTGATAATAATAAATGGACACAGATAATTAGCAGCTGGGGAAAAGCTCTGTGGTTTCGTTCAGTCCCCATGAAGTAAAAGCCCTATGGTGTGAAATTCTCTCCAAAACAGCTGAAGCAATTTGTGTTTGGGTTTTGTTTCCCTGTCTGCAAAAATTACAACTGAAATACTGCTGTAAATCAGGCTGTTACAAGAGCTCCCACAGCCCTTTGGTCATGTCAATCATCTGATTGCCTTCAGTGAGAGTGTTTCCATGAGTAAGGACCTTTGGCAGGAGTAAAGTTTGAATGATGAAGCACTTGCACATAATGACAGATTCATAGAATAATATGAATATTTATACACACTGGCACAGGAGCACTAAGCTTCCCATACAATTATTAATGTGCTGCATTCAGGCACAGATGCTCATCTTGGCTACTTTCATTTGAGCATCTCTGTGGCTCGCAGAGGCAGTCAACACACACTCGACCACTCTTTGCTCCATTTTGTGTCAACACTGATTCAATGCCACAGTTTCTGCAGAGCAAGGCCAAAGCAGGAGAGGCCCCAGAAACAGAGCTTGAGAGCACTGTACTCTCTCTACAGGTCTGTTCATGTGGCAATCACATCCTTTTTTGGTGCCAAAGCAGTATTTCCAAGAGAGTGGGTTCAGCTACAGAGCAGCATTAAGCACAGCCACTGTAGACCTGGTGAGCCTGGTTGCTACAGCATGCTGCAGGAAAAGAAAATATTTTGCTACTATAACTTCTCTTAATCAACACTCGCAGCAGGAGTGAATCCACAAAATACATCATGGAATAGTGGAATACAAATGTTGCAAGGAAAAACTACCAGACATCTGAGGGGCTAAGGGATGTGGGCAGGCACAGCATGGAGAAGGTGTGGATCTCTGACCCAAAGAAACCAACCTGGGAGAGGCATCCACCATGGTGAGGTAAGAAACCTTACAGACCTACTTATGGTATTTACTGAGGTATTTTCCTACCTGGAGTATTTTTCTTTATAGAACAGAAATCAGCAGAGAAATACTCCTCCTAAGCCTGTGGCGTGGGTGGCAGCTCAGACTCACATCCTGCTAGAGCAGAACTGTGAACTCCTAAGCCCAGAGTGCAAGGAGAAGGTATTCCCAGGGAAGACTGCTTTCTACCAGTATTTCCCACCACCACTTTTTTTTTTTTCCCATTTAAATAAATGCAAATAGTACTGCACCCACAGACTGTCAGCAGCAATAGCGTAAGAGATTTGGGCAGGGAATTCACAGCCTGCCCTCCCGTGTAACACCTTCCCGATTACTCCTGCCGTCTTGCACAATCAATACTAATTATAGCCACACTGTCACTCCACTAGTGAGGAGTAAAATGGTGATGATGATAATGATGATGGGGTAACAGAAACGTTCATCCTATGCACATCGGTAATCTGAACTCACCCACGTGCTTTCAAGACATTAGGATAGATGTGCTCTGAATCCAGAGAGATTCAGATCAGACTACGGAATAGCTGCGCAAACCATTCCGACCATAACACTTTAAAAGTTAATTAAAACATTATGTGCTTCCATACCAGTGCCCTGTAAAAAAAACATTCTTCATAGGCACTCTCATTCATGGAATTTTGCAAGACAGGCTGCATCAGTAACAAGGAGACATCTGTACAGTGCAATAGATGTTAAACAAGGCAATGTTCCAGCCTCCCTTGGACCGGGGCATTTCAAACAAGAATTTCTGGACATTTCTCAGTCCCACTTTTGGCTGGGATCAGTGCAACAGCTCAGGAACTGACTAATTTGCCATTCCTCAAGGGGAAACCAGCCCAGGCTCAGCTTCCTTCAGTGTCAAATGCTAAACAGTGGTTTGGGAGCGCCGGATCCAGCACGAGCAGCTCTGCGATGGGACTCAGCCCTGGAAGCTCTTTCTGTGTAACACCACACTCAACATCACCAAAGAAGCCAACTGTAGTGCGCAGAGCAGGTTTTCTTACTAGAGGGTGATCTGAACGCTGTCATAAATGCTGAAGACAGGCCATGCCCATGGAGTCACTGATGTCCCAAGAACACGGTTTATCACTGACTCTCACAGGACCTTCATGGCCATGGTAAAGCACAATACCTTGAGCCCTGCAAATCACATGCACACACATGCGGTTGTTTGTCTCTAAACCATGCATGCCCAAAAACAGAACACAAGCTTTCATGAGCATTTAAGTGTCAGACTTCACTGAGCAAAGCTCATTTAAGTCACAGAATTCAGGCACATTGGGATTGCTTTTTTTCCCCGCCCTCACTGCTACATGTACCAAACTCAGATGGTAAACCAGAAGCAATTAGCAGCTTGCTCAGCAGTATCCTCTGCTGACAGATCAAATGCGTCAGCACAAATATACCTATGGACGCTGCACAATTTGGTGAAATACACTGTGAAAGTTGGTCTGTGTGGCCAGCTAAGTCTGGCTTTCAAAACATAGCATTTAACTAAGAAAAGCAAATAGACAAAGACTGAAAGCAGGCTAAATAACCATCAACAGAACTTGTGCTGCACGGTACAGTCTGGAATAGAGCCCCAATGTCCCCAGATCCATTGCTTTCTGCTCCATACCAAAACTCAGTTTACTGCCTTTCCCCTCTCACCAGGGGAGAAGATTTATGCAAGACCCAAGCAGGCCTGTGTCAAATCCAAAGGCATTAAACATACGGAAGCGTACTTTACCTATCACAATGCAAATTATATCAGCCGTAAGCCATAAAAAAGCTCATTTCAAACAACAGTAATTTAACAGAGTTATTCCAAGGAGAACTACTGGCTATATTTGTTTTCTTTCTGATATTGCAGTAGCAAACCATGCATGAAGTTTATTAAGCCATGCTAATTGTCTTTCTGTTCTAGCACATTTTAGCCATATGGAGAAATCTGGCTGGTGCTCAAAATACAAAATTGTTATTTGGGGAAAAATATCCTGAAAAGCTTCGACTGCTTCAAATGTTAATTTCTTCAACAATGTGAATAATACATAATCAAAATGTCAGCCTGGATGTGGTACAACATGTTGGAATCCATCAGAGAAAGGTAATTTGCAAACCCCAAGGAGACACACATAGGAAAACAGCTGAGTTCATGTAAAATATTTGTCATTAACCTGAAGAGTTCATGCTCACTGGGGAGAGCAGATGACTGCATGCCCATCCAGAAGCACGTGCAGTGCCCATCCAGAAGCACGTGCAGTGCCCATCCAGAAGCACGTGCAGCGCCCATCCAGAAGCACGTGCAGCGCCCATCCAGAAGCACGTGCAGCGCCCATCCAGAAGCACGTGCAGCGCCCATCCAGAAGCACGTGCAGCGCCCATCCAGAAGCACGTGCAGCGCCCATCCAGAAGCACGTGCAGCGCCCATCCAGAAGCACGTACTAGTACTGGATCACGCAAAAATCCCTACCAGAGCAGTCAGGTCTCAGAGCTGAAGGTTGGAGATACCAAATCCATGGGAAGAAATAGGGGTCATGCTCAGATCCAAGTCTACTTTTCACCACGACCATGGGAGAAGCCCCTGAAAGCACACAGCCCAGCCAGAGAGAACCGCTGCCCTGGGCATTGGGCACTGAATGGGAGAGATTCAAAGAGAAGAACGTCGACACTGGAGTTACTGACCCCATTACCGTGAATCATCCATTCAAAAAATTTACATATGGAACCAAAAGCCTGGAAGAAGCCTTCTCAGCATAGAGAACCCCCTAAATGTTACATATAAGTGATTTTGCATGTGGAAAAATCTATTTCAGGTGGTAAATTCTCATTCAGCTACTCTTCACAAGGGAAATCTCAGCAAAGTCTGAGACCTTATTAAAGTTCATCACTATAAACTATCTTTGTTAAAATTTCCAACCCTTTCAGCTGTACAACAAATGAGTATCAATACACAAGATTAACATTTCATGATCACTTGCGTGCCTTACTTATTTTTTATTAAAACACCTAATTTTTATTTCATTGACAGATGACACAATGTCAATAAATTAATTCCAAGAAACATTTTACATGCCATGATTTTTTTTTTTCCATCCTCAGGGCACTTTGCTCTTGTCCTTCTGTAATTCATGCCACCATTTGAAACAGCAACTTTCAGTAAGGCTAACCATAAAACAAATCACTGCTGATAGTCTTATGATACAATCCAGTTATTTATGAAAACGGGTATGTTGTTCTATTATTCCCTTCTATCCTAAACAATAAAATCTAATGACTTGCTTCTGAGAAGGAAGATACAGGAGCACCAAAGCATGACATATAGGATACAGTTAATGTGAATAATATGTTAGATTTTTATTTTTAAATATCTAAAATAATACTGATTGTGGATTAATGGAAATTATGCTTGCATGATTCTCAGCTTTTTCATTACATGCCTCTGAACCCCCACAATGGCAGAATAATTGCTATATTATGTATTTATTCCTAAATCGTGGATTACATAAGGTAAATATTAAGAACAAGCTAATATGTACAAAACACCCTAAAGCAAATTGTCATCTTGGGGGGCTTGAGGAAAATCTACATGCAGATACAGTGCCATTACCAACTGTTTTAACTGTTACTTTGACAAAGATAATAGAATATCTCAGAAACAGAGGGTAGGCTCTATCGAGGCCTTCATCCAGATTTCCCAAGGGGATGTTTTTGGACGAGCACCACAGCCTTGTCTGGAAGCACAGCCGTCCTCCACCAGAGCTCATCAGAGCCTGGAAGAAAAGCGGATGCTTTCCTACAAACACAATGCTTTGCAAGCCAGAAAGGACGGGCAGGCAAGGCCAGTCTCCCACGCCTCCGCACAGACAGCTCGTGCCAGCTCCTCCTCGAGCACGTCCCGCTCTGCAGCCACTGCCCTCCTTCCCCACTGCTGGAAAGCGGCTGCCCTGAAAGATGGGGCTGGAAGGCCTTGAAGAATGGCTTGCTGCAACTTCATCCACGTGAGCTAAAGCAAACCAGGCCTGCTTTACACCAACACTCTACCACCAGGTCTACCTTAAATTGCAATAAACTACTTAATACAAATGGAGTAGGATAATTGGGGATTACACAGTACTCTGGCATCAATAGTTGTTGGGGTTTTTTGGGGTTCTTTTGTTTGTTTTGGGTTTTTTTTGTCTTGTTTTTGTTTTGATGTTTTTTTTTTCATTTTTTTTTTTTATAGAATCATAGAATCTTCATGGTTGAAAAGGACCTTTGAGATCTTCGAGTCCAACCAACCAACCTACAATCTCTGCCACTAGAACAAGAACAAGTAGTCATCCAGAAAAGGAAAAAGCAAGATCAAATCTTTTGTTGTTTCTCATTATTTACATGCTTTGTACAACAGAATAAGGATTTTAGCTGATTTTTAATGCCAAGGTTCATGTGCTGCTACTGGACTAAGCACAGTTGGTCCTCAATATAATTACACTCCAAAGAAGTTCAAAAACCCACGGTTCTACTGCCTGATCCAGCTTCCTTCCAAATGGAAACTGCTCCAGGCAATTCTCCTTCTACGTAGCTCAAGTGATTCTCACGAAAAACCAGATGGCATGAACCATCTTCCAGGAAAAGACAGCATTTGCTATGCAGCGAGAAATGTTAGAGGGCAAACAAGCCCCCCTGCCTGTGCCTGACACATCTTCCCCATGTGAAAACAAACCCTTCATTTTGCCTGCTGAAAACCAGCAGGAGAAAAGACATTTAAAAAAAAAAATATAATCAGATATCATCACATAGGCTCTCCTGCTTAAGCTACACGGGAAGCTCCTGTGACTCACCTCTTCCGTCACGCAGCAGAAGAAAGAGTGAAGCTGCAGTGAAGAAAAGTAACTTCCATAACAACTTTTTATTCCAATAAAGTTTCTTTTTCAGCATTAAAAGTAGGTTATTCTTTTCACAGTACTTGTATGCAGGCAGGCAAGCACTGCAGCCCAGATGGAGACAAGCCCCACGCCATTTCAACATCTTTATAAATGCACAGGAGCCATTTACTTACCCAGGACCTTGACAGGGGCTTGCTAAACAAGGGGAACAGCTTCACATGGTTCTCACCACCATCTGGCAGTTTTGGAAAGGCAGACACAAAGACCAAGTTTTGCAGGGCCCCAAGAGCAGCTGGCTTCAGAGCTGACCTTGGTGGAGGTCTCCAGGAGTCAGCCCTCCCTCCACTGAGCTAATTCACCAATAAAGCATCCCAGCATCTACAAGGAGACTTCCAGCCCAAACCACCAAACATGCACAGGAGGTGCTCAGGCAGCCTCCCGCTGTCTTGCCTAATTTCAGCTGATTGCAGTCATTTCACTGCTTTTACTCAATTTTGTCATTCTCTGAGCCCACCTGCACTCTCCGGGTGCCGTTGCAGCATCCCAGACACCTCACACCTGCATGTGCCCACCAAGGCGAGGGGCTGCCCCAGGCCGCTCCTCTCCCCTCTCTGTCCTTCCATTTATTCCTCAAGTAACACGTTCAAGTGAGAGCTGGGTTTATAGCCCTGGGTTTTTGCAAATGGGAAATGTAAGCTCTAATGAGGGAGAAGTAGGAATATTTTTGCATCAAACAGCAATTACTGAACACGCTGCCTTCTGAAGATTAAAAGGGTTTTTAAAAAATAATGAATACACCTGGGTCTGTGCATTCAGTTGAGTCTTAAAACTCAAAGAATCTGAATTAGCCTTATTTCCTCAGGGAAGATAATTTTTTAAATGTAGTTGATACATTTTAGAGACTCAATCTGTCACCTGCAGTGCTGTGAACCAACTCCAGAGACTTGCACACGAAAGGGTGGAAAAAAATATAAGCTAAGTGAAACATCCTTTCAATACCTCATTTCTGCTTGATTGCTCTTAGAACTCATTTCTGGTTGATTGCCCTTAGAAATACAGAAAGTAAAGAGGTGCAAAGAGGAAAGAAATGCAAGAAAATCTTCATATGTCCACTCTTACTACATATGCACACATCAGCATTTCCTCACATGTACAACCTTCATTACTATTTGGATTTTAATTAGTTTCATGTGGTTAATTGCACAGTCAGTGAGGCACAGAACTCCATAGCATGCTGGTCATCAGAGACGTTAACCCTAGGGTTATCTGAGAAAAGAGGTACTGAAAAAATATTCACCTACTAGCATTGCAATAAAAGTTATAAATAGGCTTTATCTGATGCAGAATCAAGCGCAAAAGAACAAACTCCTCTTACAACTAGAGGGACACCCTGTGCTGTGCACATGGAGCAGTCCCACGTATCTTATCCCTTGGCCTTGAAAGATCATTTCTTCCTAAAGAGATGTGCGTGCTGTAAGTCACCCTGCACCACCAACCCCACAGCCTCCCTGCCTCTCCTCTGCTCCTCTGCCACCTGGCCCAGTTTTTAGGGTGCCACAATATCCAGAGCAAGGACATTGCTGTTTGCCATTACATGCTTTCTACACTTCAGTTCTCCTTTTGCAAACTGCAGACCCCCTGGCCCTGGACCACCCACACACCCCTAAAGGGGTTCTCTTCCTTACTGCAGCACCCACTGGTCTTCCCCACGCTCCACCTGCAGGATTCGGCTCTGCCTCTGCCCCATCCCTGTAAGTGGCACAATTTTTGAAAGGTCAGCTTTCCCGTGTCCAAACCATGACACGGAAGTATATAGCTGTCACTGCCATCTGCACTTTGAGCTTCAAGTAGTCTTAAGCATGGTGGGGTCAGGCCAAAAAGTATCCAGACTATAAAAGCCACAGACCCTAGGAAGTTTCCTCAACCCATGCACACAAGCCCAGTCTTACACCCAAGCCTGTTTGTAAGCTTCCCATCAGGACACTCTATTAGCTCAAACTTGAAAACTGGTAGAGAAAAGCATCACTGCTTTTCTGTCCAACCTCCCTCAAAAACCTTCTCTGCTCCAGCCCCCACTGCAGTTGAACTTCCCCAACTTTTCCCCAAGTTACTGGTTTACTTCCCAAAGCAGGTCCCACAGCCGAGGAGTGAGGCAGCACCAGCTTGCCTCAGGGACACCCCAACTCCTCAGCTCAAGCTTGCTGTTGCAGGGCAGGCTGGCACACTTGATAGCCTGTGCTCCTGACGAAGCCCGTGGCATCACATCAGAGTATGCTGCTGTGACCTTGCAGGGAGCAGAGAACAGCATGAAGAGCAGGGCCAAGCCACCACTTGCCAAGACATGTCTGGGTCTGGCAGGAGGCAATGCTGAGGAGCAGCCCTGGGCTTGATTTGGTGCTGCTACAGGTCACACATACTGAAACTCTCCAAACACCTCACTCGACAGGAAACCAGATGAAGACACCTAAACCAACAACAGCCACAGCTTAAAGTGCATTTTCTTTCGATGGGTTTAATAAAGCTCTATCATTTAGTTGTTTCAGTGGCTGAAAAGGCATCAGAAACATCACCTGGCCTGTCACAATACACAGCTGCTGTAATTACTGTGGGGTAAGTAGACAGAGGACTCCAGGTTCAAAAGAAGCCTTGAAAGCTCTACAAAACCCCAACACCACCAGATTTACAAAACCTACTTGCAGTCAGTGTTCTGATGCAGCCATTTCCCTAAGGTGCAGGCACCTATAAAAGCTGAGAAATGTTCACTTCTCCTATGACAGACAGAGATATGCAAGTTTGTGGTCTTAGCACAGCTTTTTCCAGGGAAACAGTGTTTTAATTTAAGGACCTTGGTTTTTTCATCCCACAAGCCCATATACTGTGCTGCAGGCAATTAACGTTGGGAACCTCAGTTAGTAATGGGACACTTCTCTAGGTTACAGCACAGGAGCGCTGTGCAGCCGTCACAGCTGTGTCCATGGGACTGGGTGTACACACACACACTTTCCTTGCTCTCTCTTATTGCTAAGTACAATTTAAGCAAGGAAGCCCACCAACTGCTTTGTGGTTACACTACATCATCTCTGTGCTTTGGTCCAAACAGAGCCAAGTTACTTCACACAAGCTGAGCTGTGGTAACTACATGTACTTCTCTTACTCAAAGAAACATGAAAAGTCACTGTGTTGGGGAGAATTCCTCACAGAACCATGCCAGGATAAGATAGAGAAGCTGTAGCGAAGCTACAAGCTAATGCCAGATCTCCTTCCTCCCACTCTGATACTTTTAGCTGTAGGGCCATCTGGGAAGAGGAATATAAAGTGAATTTTAACTTGCACTCACAACACAAGCATGGTTGAAAACTAGATTAACTGTAGTCCATTTACATTCACCGGAGATGTATCAACTACTAAATTAGATTGATCACCACTCCATCTCCATCACTGCTGGTCTCTGGTTGAGCCCAGGGAAACAACCAGTAGAGCCAAATGGGAGAAAATTGAATGAAGTTTTGTTTGTATTTCTTCAATAATTTTTAAGGAACAGACCGAGAGACGAGGCCACACTCTGAGCTTCCAACCCCTTGTGGTGGAGAAGCTGCAGAGAATTAATTTGGAGAAAGTTTGTCCAAAATTTTGAACCATGATTAAGATGATGATAACCTCATTAGCCCAGCCAACCAATTCCTACCAAGTCTGACCCTTAACTGCATTTCAGTAGAACACAAGGATCTTTTATTTAATCAGTCTCAAAACAAGACAGCCTGTACATTTCAGAAAACAACAATTATACATTCCCCAGATATCAGGTCCAGAGGATTTCCTTTACAGTCTTCCATATACATATTTTTCTTTTTTCCCACGGCCAAGTTTTCCTGTGAGCAAGGTGAGGGTTCAGATTCCAGGTCTTGAAAACAGCACCAGGATCTTTATCTGAGACCTAAGCAGGATTTGCTGTTGGCCAACAATAGGCACACCCATACATGTGCCATTAATTACCACAAGCAGTTAAAAGCCTTCAGAAGGGGTCTGTCTCTGCTCCTATGCTTGTTCCTGTCTATTTTGGGCTGAGATTGAGGCAAACTCCACAGAGAAATTGCTCAGGAGAAAACCGGCACAATGCCTGCCCCTCCTTCCACATACGCAGCCAGTAGCTGCCTTTGTCTGCTCTCTCAGCTGGCTTCCTCCACCACCATGAAGCTGGGTCCACACCTGAGAGCAAAGGCATTCGCCAGCCTCAGAGCACCCAGAGAAGGGTCTTCTCAAAGCTTCCCTGAGGATTAAACCTCACAAATCAAAAGCATAACTGTCACTGAAGGGAAGGAAGGGAGAAAAGACAATACTACTTTTACTCATGGACTAAGTCACGCACACAACTGCACCAAAAACTGTTCAGAGATGTCTCAAGCCAAGAAGCCCACACTTTGTTCAGAAGTATCTGGTGAAAAAACTTTATGCAGATTTCCCAAGCCAGACTTAACTATCTCAGACACCTGGTGTGCAATCCCACAGTATGGGTCAGGTCAGAGCTCTCAACAGTTTGTAGGTGACCTTGTGCAAGTTGTTCAACCTCCTGCTTCACAGTCCCAAAAGAAAGAGAAGAATTTTTACACTGCTTTCTTCAGGTAAACTAATTCAAGCTTGTGTCTGACACATGGTGCCTGGGTGCACACATGCAATGGACGTACCCTACAAGGCATTCGCATACAAATTCTGCTCCTGTTACTGTTATTAAAAAGTTGTTTGATCTATATACACCGTCTCTACCACACAGATCATGTGTACTCTGCAGAAAGAGATCCTGCAAAATTCCAGACAATGGACAAAGGTGATGCATGTTTGTGACGTTCAGATGCAGAACTGGCCAAAATAACATTTATTTCCACCACAACAGAAATGTATGTCTATGCTGACAACTACCATAAAAAAAACAGACCGCTTCCTGATGCGTAAATTCCTTGTAGAAGAACCAAGGGACAAAAAAGCGAAAATAGAACAACAAATTGTGTCACTGTTGATTTACACTAACCTCATTTTTGAATCGCTAGGGCATGATCCTTCCCTGCTGAGCCCAACTTGAGCAAAATGCAGTCTTTAAACCACCACTTCTAAATCAAATGTCCATAATCTAGCTGTGCAGCATGCAAGTGAATACTGTGTCCTTTGCTGAGTGATTCAGGGGTTAAATATGATGGGTCAGTGTAGCTTTCCTTCAGACACAGCTTTCTAGCATTAATAGCATTTCTCAGAAATATTTTGTTGATTATTTCTACATGTCTCTGACCCTCAGCCATATCTTTATTTTTCAACTGCCTTCCCCCTTGCTACTGCTCCATTTCCTTCCTAAGTTTTCAACTAAATCCAAGCTATTGACGTAATTCAGGCATTCAGAGGGCAAAACAAAACCCACCCTTGATCTTGATCCAGAAGTCTTTAAAAACCAAACTGAGGTCAAGCTGTCAGGATTGCTCGACTGGCCGGAGGACCACGTGGAAGGAGCAGCCGGGTGCTGAACGGTTTAGGACAGCAGTACTGTTTCTTAGACTACAACAGCTTCTGCAGTAGTACTAAGGGCCTCAGCAGCTGCCAGCACCAGTTGCTAAAGAAGCTTTCTCAGTCTAACATAGCAAAGAGGGATTTCACTTGTGTAGCACTTGTAGAGATGAGCAAGAATAAGAACTCAAATGCCTCCCACTTCAAAAACCTATGTGTGAATTGGCCTTAAAGGTTTAAGCTCTCCATTTCCAGACAATACTGTCCCCTCCTTCATTTAAAGCAAAAGAAAATCTACCCTCAGGGACCCCCCATTTGACATTTGTAAGATATTATCAGCACTACAGCCATAATCTAAACTGATGCTAGATTTTTGGTTCAAATACTGCTGGTCTCTGCTTGTGTCTTCTAGTTTTGAACTTTCAATATCTGGCTTCAGAAAGACACATCCCTGGTGTAAATATTAACAACATTCTACTTTGAACATGATTTGAGCTGTTACGCAATGAAAGCTTGAGATGTCTGCCAGGAAAAACACCAGAGAGCAAGAAAAGCGGTAGCCAGTGTTAAGAGGGGATCAGAAAAATTGTAATTGAACAGTAGTTAAAGAATAACAGCACCCAACCCACATCATAACTACACACCCCAACTTGTAGAAGACATCATGATACAAAACGTTTAATATTTTCTTTACTAGCACAGTTACATATGCCAAGTTGTTTATAAAACAGCAGCATTTCAGTAGTCTCAGATGTCCAGTATTATTTGCAAATTATCTAAGCCTGCAATATTTTCTGTTTTAATAATCTGTCAGTCCTTGCTTCACTACCTTCAATAATCACATGCAACACCAGCAGAAATATTAACCTTGAAAGCTGCATGAAGTGCAAAAGTGGACTTGTATTTCAGCAATTTAACTCCACTTTACTCAATGCAGTTAAATAAGCTATGTGATTTCCATCTGCTTTGTGTGACTGGCAGGTAATGCTGGACAGATGTTAGAACAGATCTTTTCTGCATCTGGTAGATGGATTCCCTGTTCCACCCAGGCATGAACCAAGGTCCTAAACAAGGTGCCAGTACTTCTTTGGGAAAAAAAAAAAAAAAAGCTGATAGTAGGTAGGCTGAGCTCCGCTCAGCAGGAAGTAGAACTTCAGGAATGAATTGTATGCAGTTTTCAGGAATGACAATAATTCAGAAATTTCATAGATTAGGAAACTGAGCCAAGGAAAATGCTTTTATCTGCAATTCCATGGAAAAGGGACAGTTTCTCCTATGTATGTCTTAGCAGCATCTTCCAGTTACTTTTATTGAGGCTGCATAAACTAGCAATCCAAGATACACATTGAGCATGCTGTTAGCTGGCCATGTTACAGCCCATGGGACGCTTGCCAGTACTCGTTCAGAATAAAGCAGTCAGCAGACGCAGCTTCAGGCATATCTGTTTGCATCCCAGTATGACTTGTCAACTGGATTGCACTACCATGATGGGGTAAGAGATTGGAAAAAAATTGTCTCAGGAGAAAACAGTAGTCCCACAAAGTCCAGATATTACCTCCAGCATTCAGAGGACTAAAAGGCATCCAGGCCCCTTGGCTTGGTACAGAAGTGTTTAGCTCCCCACAGGTCACAGTTGGGCTGGAAGCAGTCAGCAGGGACAGGCAGCTTGTGGAAAACCAGCCAGACCACAGCCTGCTCTGCCTCTGACACAGCAGCATCTCCCTCCATCAATGCCCCTGACTGGCATCGCCAACAGCTCCATTCATCATTTGCTTGCTCAGGCCAAATAGATCCCAACCTTGTACCACGTGAGAAACCAGTCCCTACTGTGTTCCTTACCCCAGCTCCAACCTAGATGATACTGAAAGGACAGAATTTTTGTCATAACTTTCACTTGAGATTTCACTCTTAATCAAAACAGGTTTCTCACCAGTTGGTTTTAATGTGATATTAATTGCTTTTATAGTGGTACAAGCTCACATCACACTCTTAACTGCTGCCAAAGCGTGAAAAGCACTTACTTCCCATTGCTGAAACTAGGAAAATATGAATGGAAGATTGGAAGAACCGAGATAACTCCCTGAACTCTGTGCTCACCTGTTTCAAAGATGTAAAGCAGCAATCCTGCACTGTCACCAGGAAAAGTTTTTCCCCACTAAGTAAGGCTCAGGTCTTTACCAACAATTACAGATTGATATCACCAATCTCTTGGTGATCAGCAGCACAAAAGTCATTTGTTGTACTACTGTGATTCCCTAGAAATGGGTCCAAGTCATAGGTGGCTTCACTTAGGACTGAATGAGCTCCCTAAAAGTTACAAAGACTACATTTTTAGCAGGATTGTTTTTCTCATCAGCTCTGTACTCAACCAATTTAATCTCCTACTGGTGCTGGAGCAGTTTGTCTGGTATGAGTATAGAGGCCATTGGGAAGATCCTTACAGAGCCATCAATCTGCTAATGTATGTTTCAGAGCTATTTTCTTTTTCTCCTGGTCCCCAGTGCCTTTTAGCAAATATCTTACCCCATGAGGCTCAGTTGTAGCATTATGGTTATGCTCAAAGGGATGTGTGTTATTAAGTACCTAGACACCTCTTTCTGAATTTCATTGCTGCTTCTCAAGAGGCAAGAATGTGGATTCATGCTGGCTGACTTCAGATACTTCAGTTCTGCTTTTTCACAGCCCTGACAGCATCCCACACAGGTAACTTAGGTGGTGGCAACAGCAGTGACTCACCAGCACAGCCTAGATCCGCTCTGGGTGCCTGCTGCACAACTAGACAAGCCTCATGTCCCAGGCAGAGGGCTCCTCCTGCAACTCCAGAGCTGGGACCTGATGTCCAGAGAGAGGACTGCAGATCAGTGTCCCCCGACACCTCCCACAGTCTAACTTTAGTCACTTCCTGGTCACCACTTTGCCTTTCGAGACATCCAATTTTCCACACGCCTCATTGTGACACATTTCACTGTTCCAGACCTAAACTTTAGGAACTTCGACTGGCACCAGCCCAGCCCTGCATCTGGCCTTCATTCCTCATTTGTAAAATGCGGATATCCTGTTCACACCACAGAAGTCCAGACACACAAAAAAATTGGGATCCATTATTTGCCTTAAGCAGATGGCCACAGTAATGCCCTCTGAGTCTCATGCATCAAAATGGGTTACACCAGCCCGCTCCGCTGGAGTGTCATGGAGATTCTGTAAAGTGTTTTGTGCTCTGAAAGGCTTGTTTACAAGTGTTTTACTTTTAGCCCACAAGCATGAATTCTGTTTTAAAATTTACTCAGATATTTGAAGTTCATTCTCAAGCCACAAAGCGCCAACCCATTTCAGCCACCACAATAAGCTACAAGGGTTCAGGAAGAAAGAAGGATTTTAATCTTTAACTTTTTTTAAAGCCATAAAAAAAAATCAAAAGCCAGAAGAAGAGCAATGAATTTTTCCTGAGTAATACTCCATTATGCCAAGATGACAACAGGGTTTGATTTGGGGGGAGTAAAAGGTAATGGCTTTCTTTCCTAGCAGCCTTTACTTCCCAGGTAAACAGTGCTGGCAGTAGAATAAGAAAAGAAAAAACCACCCATTGACATAGGCAGTGTTCCAGCACTCAGTAACTCACTGGGCACTGTAGCTCACAGTGTTGGGTCCAGGGGTGGCTTAAAGAGCGATGGCCATGAGAAAGAACCAGGCTTTTGGAGAGCAGTAGAAGAGTCTTCCCAAGACATGGGGGGGGGGGGGGGGGGGAATAATTTATAAATAGTAGCATCATTAGCAGTGAATACAGACTGAAAAGGAATACAAGGCATTAATAATCATACCAAAAATGTTCTTTTAATACATGATCAGAGTATATTTAATATATCCTCATGTTTATAAAGGTAGATGCATATTAGGGTTGCACTGAACACAAAATGTCTATTCACATAGGAAATAGTTTTCTTCTTGGAATCTACTTGTCTCACCATCAAGCAAATGCATCTCATCAAATAAGTGTAGGCACTTCTTTTTGGGCCATTCAGCAGGAGTACACCATCAGCACAATACCAGGATGCACTGGAAATGGTGAAGTGCTCTGTGAGGGAAGAAAACCAGATTCAAACTGAAAAACTCCTTAGGTTTTTATGATAATTAGGTGCCTGAACCACCTTCTGCCTCTCAGGGAGGAAGGGAAAGAAATAATTATCAGCCATCCAAACTCCTTGCTATACAAAGAGGGCTCCCACACTACTGTCAACTATGACAGCAGCCAGTACTCTGTGGGCAGCGCCTGTTTTATTCCCCTGCCAAAGAGCAACTGAAAGGGGCTGGTTTCACCAGTCTGCCTGTACTGGCATGGGCAGTGCTTATGTACATTACAAACTATGAGGCTTGAGCCAAGGCCCTCCTCCTGAGCAATCTCTAGAGCACTTTGGAGAGACAGAGCTGATGACTACCAGTCTCAATGCTTACATGTGCAATCTGTAAAGATCAGCCTGTGGGATCACATCTGGCCAAAGACAGTCTGCCAGCAGACACCTCCAAGCCATCTCTTGCCAGGTGTGGCACAGCAGCTTTGAAAGCAGGCTAGGAGGGTGGGATTGGTGTCCTTCCCCCATGGGCAACAGCTCTGCTCTCTGAAGCATGGGATGGCTGCCTCCTGCCTCAAGAAACAGCAAAAGCAGAACAGGAGTCTTCACTCTGTGCCCATAGATTTCAGTAACCAAGTTTCAGTCAACTTCAACCAGAATGGATTTATCTTAGTCAGGTTTTTTTTCCCCTCCAATTGAAATAGGTGACATCAATTTGACTTGTCAGTTTTAATTAGCATTTGCATTACGTTCTGCTCTGAAGAAGTTGTTCTGTTGTGACAGACAAGGGGAAAAAAAGCCTAATACATAACTCAAACCTAGAATTTAGAATGTCAACATGAAAGGCAAAACTAATTAAGATGCTTCACAGGAGATCCCGGTGCTTCCCACAGACACTGGTGACATGATGCTTGAGACAGGCATTCTGTACATTCGTATATATACAAACACATCCAAACAGTCAGGGATTCACAAAATGAAAACTGACATCAGTTAGTACTAGCAATGGAACAGAGCCCAATACTTGCAGCTAAGTTCAAGCCTAATACTGGGTATTGTTGCAAGAATGCAGCAAGAATCAGTCCCTCTTTCAAATAACAGAATGTGGTGACCCAAGATAAATACGTGAAGAAAGCTTTATCAGGAGCATCTAACAAATGAAAAGCTGATGCAAAAGTACAGATTCCCCAGACCATATTTGGTTCATATCACCTGCTGTAGTCAGTCAGTATTACATACAGATACCTCCAGCGACACCAACAGAAATACAAGCATAGTTTTTAAAAAGTGTTAGACTTATTAGACATTTCAATTGACTCTGAAGCAAGCTGACATCAATTGTTTTTTTTTCAAGTTAGATGCTTCAAAAAAAAAACTTACAGGCAAAGTGTGCAACCAGGGCAAACCCATGTGTAAGTGGCAATCATTTTGTTTAATATTTAGTGCCAGTTGTGATACTGCAGAGCATTGCTGGAAGCAAGAATGATGCAGAGCATCAAGGAGCATCACTGGAAGAGTCACTGTCAAAGCATGCTTGGGGGTTCTTCACAGGGCTTCTCCAATACTCAAGAGCCTCTCAGCTCTTACAGCAGGAAGAGACACAAAAGGTAGGAGCCATCTTCAGTCCTAGAGCAACATTCAAGGTTGCAGTTGGTGTTGGATTGTTTTTCCACTGACCATAATTTGTTTAGACATAGCAGCTTTATTGAAATACAACAGTGAGATAAACACATTGAAGATGAGAAAAAGCCACCCAAGATGAAGAACAGTGCAATAAAGACATTGACATATACAGGCAAGTTTCCATTTTGACTGGAAACCAAGAGAAGAACTAGAACAGCCTTTGCGGGGCTGGAAAAGGAACACCCTTTTTGGTTTTAAGACAGAGTTTGTTCTGCTTATGATAGTTTGTGTGACATAGCTGCCTGCAATTATGACCAGCGGGGACACAGACAGGATCCTCCATGACCAAGATTGTCCCTTACATGCTCCTCCTGCCAACGTCAACTGCTTGCTTGCACTATGCATAAGTTTTGGAAGGAGTGTTGGGGGAGGGTGAGGAAGAGGGAAGAGAAGGCATTAATATTTTTAAGACAATTCCTCTGTTTAGCAGGAAAACAGCTATTTATGTGTTTTACAGGTAAGTTACGAGGCTTTTGGGAATCAAGGTTTGTATTGAAGTACCAACTGGCCTTTGATTAGAGCAGTGTAAACACTGCAGCCGTAATAAATCACCAAAATCAAAGCTGAACCGTGCCATGAAGAGGAGATTTCAGAAAGGGGATTTGTTTTGTTTTCGTTTTGTTTTTTGAATAGCTGTGACCTGATCAGAATCAGATTAGCCAAAAAGCAATTTATTTTTTTCCTTAATATAACAGGGAGAAGTGTGCAGACAAGAAAGGTAACTCACAAAAAATTGAAGCATTTGGGTTAGAGAGGCTGGAGTATTTCAGTGGAAGAGACAAAGTGTTTTGGCACATCTTCCTCTTCTGTCACCATCTCTCCCCTCAACATCCCACTGTGTTAGGACCAGGGCTTGCCAGAGGGAAGGCACACTCAGTGACATTGCAGGGCTAAACCACCACAATTCCTTAGTGAAAGCTATCTGCCTACCTCAATGGACCTTGCCCCTGTAGAAACCACCAGGTTTTATGCCTCCTGCCTTTTCTGAAATGCTCTTTCCCTTTATCTAGATTTGATTACAGCACTCACCAAATGAGTATTCAGGCCACTCCAGGGATTTAAATCTCTCCTCCACAGAGCTACAATAAACTACTCAAATTCAAATATAGACTTACAAGTTTGAACACAGTAGAGACAAGACAGGGACCATTAAGCATCTTTTGCTCATAGCCAGAGCAACCAGCTCCATCTCATTTGTCAGATGGGGTCATGCAACCCTCCAAGATTAGACCCCAAAGATTACCAAGGCAAGGCCTCTGAATAACTCTGCTGGGCTACATGACCTGTATTCCGGTTTCCCTCTAGGTACCTACATTATTAGTAGTTGTGTGCACAAATACCTCAGAACTGAGTTGCCCATCACCGAGGATGGGATTTGCTTCAGCTTCCTACAAAGTTAACAGAAAGACTTCCCATTGTGTCTCAACAGCTCCATGTCCCATGTCGTATTTACAAGAAGAATTTGCACCGTGATGAGGATCAAGCACAGCATGGTCCCATCATTTTGTTTTCAAGCTCTAACTGTGCAGAACAACTTCACATGAATCAGGTCCATGCTACCAGTCTATAGGTCTGTTTCCAGAGTTAAATTCTTTCCTTAACTCAACACAAAATAAAGGAGGCTTAAAAAAAAATCTCACCAGGCTCACATGAACACATCTACTTCACCATGAAACATTGATGTTTATACAGAGCATGAATAATTTAGCTTTTCTGATCTTTTTGAAGAGTCTAATCTCACTGAATGTTACAGGACATATAATTTATATTATTTAAATAGTAGAGGAAATAAAAAATGGTTTCAACTCTTAACCTTATCTAATAGTCAGCCTTAAGAACAGCAAAGTACAGTAATTGCTATAATGGCAGTTTGCCCAAGTTAAGTCTTAATAACATTATAATTAAAAGGGTCTTTTTGGCTCTTATTTTTAAGATTGATTCACCCTAAAATGCAATTTTTCACCTCCTCACTGTAAATACCTGCTTGGTATTTCTCAACTTTTCTTGCACTCAGCTTTGGTGGAGGAGTCCCACAACAGCGAGTCACCTGGTCACTGATGCTCCAGGTACCCCCTCAATCCGGAACTGGACAGATACAGCCAGTGGGACAGAAGCGCAGACAAGGAAAGACTGAAGCAGTAATCTTGGCACATTACAGTCTTTCCTCCAGACGCTTTAGTCCCCATTTCTGACCACTAGACTCCCAATCCTGTTTTTACCTGTCAAGAAGAGACCTAAAAATAAACATTGGATGAGCACTAACCTGTCTGGCTGACTACCAAAGCCTTTTCTACAGGTTTTCCCAAGCAGTGCTGTGCACTGCAAAGGACTCTGTGGCCAAAGTGCAACCCACAGGCCAAGCCATCTGTCTCAAGCCAGGGTGATGGTGCTTCTGGCATAAGTGACTGAAGAGCTCTGGACTGACCAAGCACGTAGATCTCATGACCAGGGAACCCTCAGAGCAATCACTGTTCATCTTCAGTTTTGCAGACTTTATTGGTGTTACTTTTCCCTTTTGACTTATACTCTCCACTGTTAACAGAATAGAGGATATAAAACAGAATACCTTCATTTCACTTGATTTAATAGCTGATTTAACCAGCTTGTTACTAGAAATAAGTCAAATGAAAAACTGATTGCATTTCCCTTTACAGAAAGAAATACCATCACGTTAATTATTCTTTACTGGCATAGTGCTAATATTCCAATATCTCAGCTAGAGCCAAAGGCAGTGGGAGCCAGGCAGGTGTTCAAATATCCCCATATCCCCAGCTTAGTCCAGGACTGAGGTGGTCTCTTAACTCAGGCCCATGTTTCTCAGGGTTCTTGCCTTACTCCGTTGCAATATATCCTTTTAGGGCCATATTTGAGCACTGAAACCACCCGTGCCCCAGTGACAGGGTAATAGAGAAGCAGGTATCTAAGGCACATTGCAAAGAACCAGGGAAGTCACTACATGAGCTGCTTGCCTGAACCTGGAACTAATAAAGACCAGGCACAGGGATTAAGCAGAATTTCACACAGCTGACTATTGTCCTAAAAGCAGTTAAATCATTTAGGAAAGGATGGTTACAAATGCTCTAGATATCTTTCTGAATAATGAAACCCAGCAGGTAATATAACAAATATTTAATATCACAGTAGCTGTGAACTGTGTCTGCAAAATATTTACCCCTAATGTGTCCTGTCCCATCTACACAAAATCCATCCCAAGTGAATTACAAGCAGTAGGGATCTTGGTCTAGTTGACCAACTGAAGCACTGAATGCGATTTTACAACTAATTGTGACAAGTGATAAAATATTGTTCTAGAGCACAAGTTATTATACCTCACTTTTGACAGACTTTCACTCTAGGTTAAAATATGTGTTTTCTACATAAATGCATCACTAACTAGTTCACACAACCTCCTACGTTTCTTCAAATTGAAAAACTCCAGCAGTAGCAACAATATTACCTGTGTGTATATATATTAATGCAGAATCTCCAATTTCTCTCTCTGAATAGAGTCATCCATTAGATTTAAGAATATCCAATTCAGACACAATGTAGTCTGTAGTTTTGTAGAGTACAGAAATGAATTTTTAATACCAGAAGGAATCAGTATAGTGAGATAGACTGACCTCCAGCCTCTCCATACGCTGTAACTCCTGCATCGCCAGCCCTTTAAAGAGCTGCTGCTTCTGCACGTTAACTCCAGCTAAATCCTTAGACCCATGCCAGCTGAATATATTACTTCCCCACCCCACCCGAGACATCATGGATATTGTTAGTTTTGTCTGCACTTTAACTCCTGGAGCAATCTAAGATTGTTCTTTTATGTATTTATACTTGTACCATTGAATCACTTTTCACTTCCATTTTTTGTTGCCATTAATGTAACTTAGAAGTTAGGACTGTTGGAGTCTTTCTAACTGTTAAGAAAATCATACTGGATTTGGACCAGCTCTCCTCCTACACTAGTGTTACATTAGCATAAACACAGCTTTCAGTGGAATTAGTCCTGTTCACTCCTCTGGGAAACAAAAAGAAAAGGTCGCTCCTACTGTTTTCTACCTACTAAACTTAGAGTAGGGGTTTAATCCACAAATACATATGTGGGACTCAAGCTCTGGAGGGAGAATTACTCAATGTGGCCAGATAGTATTGCAGCAAATCTGATACTGTTTCATTACGGCTAATCATTTTCACCAAAAAAAATGGCTCTTAAGATACCACAATGCCTCCAATACACCAGAATTAGATAGTACACATTAATATGAAAGACAAATAAACTAAAATAAAATCAATCCTACTTCTGCATTAAAACAACTCAACAAATACCATGAGAGAAATTATGAATTAGCTCAACTGGACTCCAATGTGCTGATCTTTAGACATTTAATCAAATAAAACATGGCACGCAGATCTGGTCTGTCTTTCCCCCACTGCTTTTGACTGTTCCCACAACACTTGCTCTGTGACAGACAAAAGGACCCTACTCATTTTAAGGCTGAGCAGATCACAACCCCATTTGGGTACTTGGGGATGCTTTTGGCCACAGTGTTTGGCATCCAAGTGTCCTGCTAAAAACTTCCCCCTGTTGTCACAGCTACTTTTGACAAGTTACCATCCTCCCAAGCAAACCCATATCCAACCTACACGTGAAGCATCAATAGCAAAGTGCACATATTCCTGCCTTTCATAGACCACATTCAGGGGGAAATCATGAGCTAGAAGATCAGATCAAAACTCAATTGTCCTTATTTCTTTGTTGTCAGTGGTTTTCCACCACATGGGGTTTGGGTTTGTTTTTTTTCCTCCTATCTCCACACACAGAGAAGCAAATCAGTAGAAAAAACTATCAGAGGACTGCAGCAGCGTAACAACCTGTTAGCCAGTACCCACGCATCCTGTGTTTCGTCCCAGGGCAATAAAATACAAGGAGGTCTGCAAAGCCTTGTTGCAGCTGACTTAACTCAGTCCTCTACACTTCTAAGAATGATGTTCACCTTTGATTTTCATTTCAAAGGTCCTGCTTCAGCAGGGTTAATGAGAAAGAAAGAAGTGATATAGCAAATTAAGGCTTAATCATTGTGCAATTCCCTTCGATAAATGTTAATTGTCCCATCCTCAGTGCTTTGCAGTGTAATTAACTATACCTCTGTACCAAAGGGAAAAAACATAGCATGCTTCATTTCAAGGTCACAAAACAAGTGAGAAAGAAGCAAGAACAGAGGCAAGATCTCCTGACTTGTCACCTCTACTCAGTCCCCTGCTTCAACCACTAGGCAGCATCCACTCTTCAAGTTGACACAAAAGATAGAAAACCAATGTCAATGCCAGGAACTAACTAAAAAGCTATGAGAACAGAGACTGGAAAAAGGGAGCCTTTCCACATTGATCATATGAAGGAACTGCAGTTTAAATCAGTGTTTGATATGCAATGTTTGACAAATAGGCTTGTATACAAAGTTATCTAGCTCTTTTTACATATGCTTCTAAAAACTACAGCAACTATGGACTTAAAGATTTAAGCACCACCTCTGAGCTCAGCTGTAAATTATTCTTCTTTGCTGAGCTACTGCTTATCCTAATGTCCCTGCCAAAACAAAAACAAATTCTATTAGACATACCATTAACATATTTAGTATCAGTACGAGAGTGACACAATTCACTAAAACCAAAATACCTCAAAATGCTGGCTGCTACTACCCCTTTACAGCTACTAAAGTGCCTTAATGAAATTCTATCTGGCTGCAAAGGGAAAATACGGATGGATTTACACATTCTAGTCCATTTAATTAGCAGCTGGGAGGTTTAATGGCTAATAGTAATTTCTGTTAAACACTGAGCCATACCTCTCATCTGAAATCTCTCAATTCAGACAGCTGCTTGTGATTCATTTTACTTCAAAGGCTCAAAGGTGAATTTCAGATGCAACTGTGCAGTGAAGCCTGAGTTATGACCAAATCAAGAGACAAACGTCCAGAACTGAAGAGACCTATAAAAATTGTTACAAGAAGGCTATCCCAGTCTGTAATAAGTACTTTATGCTGCAGCCCCAGATGACAGCACAGTTTCAGAGAGCTACAATTTGTTCCTTATCTAAAAGCCCAATTATCACACTCCACAAAGCGTGAAGATTGAGAGATTGTGCAACTACTATCCCAGCTATTATCACCAAACATGTTCTTCCAAGCTAACTTGGTGCACCTTCAAAGAGGTCGCTTGTATGTAACAGTAAGTCCTCAAACAACAATACCCACAAACATTCTCCAAGGCAAGCAACCAGCTACAAGCACTTGCAAGGTGCCGCCTCTTAGGGCGGGAGCGGTAAAAACTATTCTTTGCTTTCCAAAATTTCAGCATCAGAGAATGGAGTGGGAGAAAGGTCTGGCATCTGGAATGACACAGTCTGTCAGCCTGAGGACCCACAGCTACAAAAAAAACCTCTTTATTTCCTTCTTGGAGTAAAGCCTGCCCAAATATCTCCAGTTTACAGATGGGATCAGCAGGGGAGAAGCATCCCCATTTTTGATTTCTCACAGAGCGAGGTGCACGAAGGCACTGAGCAGTGCCTATTCCTGCTACAGAGCTGGACTCATACAGACCAGCCAGCAGGACTTGCCTTGCTTTTCATCTTCTACAAACTTCACATTTTAAACATGCTGAGGGCAGGAACCATTCAGTGTCTGTACTATCAACCCTCAAATTCTTTTTCTGTGCAGCCCTAAGAACATGCCAAAAATAAACTAAGGTTTCCATCACCTACTGAAAAAGCAAGGGAAAAGCACGTGCATAGCCGCTAAAGCAAAGCTCATATTACACCCTCCAGTCACTAATACACAAAGTGCAAATCCCTGTATTCCCTGATATTTCTTCAGTAAAAATAAAAATACCAGCCTTCCTCCACCTCCAGCACAAAAAAGACTTTTTCTTTGTTGCTTGTAGCTTATTGATTTTCAGTTCTTCAAGTATAAGTGAATCTGCGAGACTTCACCTCTAACCGCCCTGCATGTGTTTTTATGTTACAGAGCAGTTTCAGGCAGTAAAATGTCAAAATAAACAAGATAAACAGGTAACTGTGACAAGTTTTCCCAAGGGCAGAAAAACATTATCAGCAGTTGCTGATTTTTCTATCTGCTCTGAAGTACTCAGGAGAAAAATCAGAACTTTCATATAGTCAATACTTCGTTAAGTTATGATTGGTATTGATTCCTTTAGGAAAACCCAGGCTGCGCATGTGTGTGTATATATATATATGTCTCTATACAATGAGGAGAGCAGTATAAGTAAGATCTATGCTGGAATTCAGGGGGCTTCAGGCCAAGGCGCAGCTCATTTTCCTTCACCTGCCTATTCCTCTGTTTCAGTGTTGGCCCACAGGTAAGGGGCTGCTGACCTGGGCTCCTACAGATTAGCCCTCAGTATTGCTTGGAAGACAGAGAAATGGCAATGGAGAAGGAAGGAAAAAGTTAATTTCTGGTGTAGGGCACAGCAGGGGAGAGTCTTGTGTGGAAGAAATTGCCCTCAGGGTTTGCAGATAAGGGCTGTTCCTGGCCCTGCCGCCATGTTCATGCATGGCTTGGTTACGACTGGCTGAAGTTGGGTTTAACCTGGCTCATTGCCTAAATATTTACAGTTTCTCACACATCCCAGGCTGAGCTGGGCATACTGGGGCTCAGTGTCTTTAGCACAATCACAAACACAGCAGCTCGGCAGGGCCAGTCAGGCCGTGCGGTGGGCACTGCCAACACAGGACAGCAGCAAGGACAGGTTTTTGCCACTGAAAAAAGCCCCTTGTTGTAGCCTTAATTCCTGCATCACCACCAGCAGGGTAGGTAAAACCACCGGAATAGAACAATCCCTGTTTTTCCACAGGAAACGTCTGCTTTCCAAAACGTGTTTTGACTTCCCAGCAAAAAGAGCTTTCTACCAAGAAAGCCAGCCTCCCCTGCCTCAGCACCCCCCCTCTCCCGGGGCAGGACAGCCCCCTCCTACCTCAGCAAGGTGTCTCTCATGGCCAGGTCTCACCAGCCCCCAATGCACACAGACGTGGGCCCAGTTTTGCAGCGCCTTTGAGTGCTGAAGCTCTGCAGATCCTCGAGGGCCCTGCCAGCAGTCGGGGCAGGCACAGTGGCCCCAGCACAGCACCTTCCTCCTCTCCCAGCCATACTCTGCCAGGGGAGAAGGGAAAAACCTCTCCTGCGGGCAATTTAAGGCCGTGGAGCTGGGTGTGACACAGCCCTGCACAGGGGCAGCTCGTCAGCCCATCAGCCCCATCTAATCCCTGAGCAGCCCAGCTGTGCCCAGGTCACCATCCCTGCAGCTCGGGGCCCTCCAGACCAAACCAAATTGAACCGGTCTGGTCCTTCAGGAGCGTTTGACCGCAGTTTGTTGTGTTTACAACTAAATGACAGCTTGAGGAGGGGAAAGAGGGAAAATACTTTCTTCAAGATCTGTCTGTGAATTACACGCAGAGCCCCGCTCTCCTCAAGGCTCCTCGGGTGATCCCACTGAGGCGCTGAGGGGCTGCTGTGGTGGCGATGGCGGCCTTCTCAGCCTGAGACAGGCCCGAGCGTGGCCTAGGCCTGGGCTCCCGCACAAGCCGATGTGGTACTGCACCTCCCCGGCCTCCTGAAACGTTTTTTTCGACCCATTTCCAAGCAGGAGAAGCTGGAAAGGAATTATTTGTCCCCAGCTGTGCCAGGCCGGCATCGCAGGGAGCCAGGGTGCTGCGATGATGGTAGGACAAATACCCATAAAAAACGAGTGTTTAAGGTGACTGACAGTGTTTTGTAATATTTCAAAAGTGTCAGAAAAGGAAATGTTGTTTTTCTTTAAAACAAAACAAACAAAAACAAAAAAGCAAAATCTTACATAACTCTTATCTTAACCACCAATACATTTGTGCATTTAATATTTTCAGACGTACACTCTGGTTTTCTCTAGATTTCCTTAGTTTTACCTGCTGTTTTGCCCTTTCCCATGCTCGTGCCGCAGGGGCTCCCACGGCCAGGCACGCAGCTCCACACGGGCTGTGCGCCCCAGCACCATAAAAATCCCTGGGTCGTTTTTTATATTAACAGGTTCATTAACTTTATTGCCCTGGCCAGGTCCCAGTTTGAGTAAGTACAATCCCTCTCTTATTTCAACCACAAATGTCTCTTTCAATTTTTTTTCTTGCAAATTGTTTTGCGCTTTTTTCCATGCTTTTTTTTTTTTCTTCTAATTGGAAAACAGCTGTCACTTTTTACCCAGGGCACGTTTGTATTTTGATACCACATTAATACCTCTGTCCTAAACACTTATGAAAACCACTGGAAGCCTACCTCGAGGCAAAGCAACCTGCTTACAGGTGAGGAAACAATTTTACATCATGCTTCCAGGGAAATTCAGAAGTTTTGCTCACAGGAGGAGCACAATGCCGAAGGAAAGACATCACAATTTATTAAACATGTTACCTGTAAAATATTCTACATATAAAATTAATTATGTTCTTCAACTGGACAGATTTATAAAATGGTTTGATGGCTTAGTCTATTTAAAAGACAATCTAAGCAAGCCATGACTGCACAGCCGTTGCCACTAATCTAAAAGACATTTAAGTTTCCCTGGCCTCTTAGAAGCTATTATTTGAGTTAAAAACCTTATTGGGAGACCATGCTTGGGAGAAAACATAGAAACATATTTCAGTTAATGGTTCAGACCCACTTTGTTTGCTCTGGAAACTGACCCCAGACTGTAAATTATCTCTCTGCTGTACAGGGCATTACTTATAGCATATGAGTAATGGATATTACAAACAAGCATTATAAAATGCAAATTCAGTAACTGAATATTACAGAGCTTCCATTCACAAACGTAGTTCGTGAGTGATACAAATTTTATGGTTCTTATCACCAATGAAAAAATTTGCATATCCCATCACAGAGTTCTTGCAAGCACATTCTGCACTTCTTATCTCAGGGCTTTTATGGTAAGAAATATTGCATTAGGCCCAGTAATTTACATTTTTCCAATAAAATTCTAAATACATATGCAGCAGCTCTTTACTGACTAGCTTCAAGTTATAAATTATAAGCTTGGAAGTAAATACATTATGACAAATATTGATTTCTGAATAGTCACCATGAGCAAGATTTTATCCTGGTGTTGAATTATCACACCTCTTGTCTTTTATAGCTGTATCTTGTCTCCCAGCTACTGTACTTTCTGGGAAGTAAGTAAATAAATAACACCACCTCACTTGTGACAGTTCAATTCAGTCAGTTCCACATGTCAGAAACAGCAGGTATGAGTCCATGCAAGGGTTTTCTAGCAACTCTACTCAGACAGACATTTTGGGACCTCCAACTATTATAAACACTACTTTCAGCCTGTCACATCACCAAGCATTGCAGTCTTTACTGTGGAAGGGGCAGATGAAGTCCAGTACCTGATGGAAAATATTAGCAAAAAAAGTAGCAGTACTGGTCTGGGATGTCATTGAATGGACAGTGCTTGTTCATTCATGCTCCATGGTTGTTCAGCAATTTTTTGTTTTAATGGATAATCTCAGTCTTTACTACCTTAACACCATGATTACACATGGCATCTGGTTAGGAAACAGGAACAAGGCGCTTGGTCTGCGTAAAAAATCAAATAGAGAGCTCAAGTTGCAGTTGTAACTGGACAACCCTCCATACTCCCATCACCCCTGCTTCAGAAGTGGCACTGAGACTCTGCAAAAAACAGAGACTCCAGTCAAGTCAGCATGGAAATACAGTTGTTGCAAGCCACGGGCAGAACCTATTGTCTGAAGAACTGCATGAATACAGCAAAATCTGCTCCAAAACAGAGATGGGGAAAAAAATAAAGAAAACCAGCAGTCCTCGATGCTCCTCACAAAGCTCCTCGATGGAGACCAAGTGTGTGGCAGCCCTCACTGTGCCTCCAGCCCAGGGGGACTCTCTCTGTCCCCAAACCTCCCCTACAACCCAAATGCCACCACGTGCCCTGACCTGTGACCACTGCCTCTCCCACACCTTCCCATTCACAGCTTGTCTGCGGTCTCCTTCCCAGCTGCAATGCTGTTTGTAGGGCAAGGAAATGGATGAGGCGCAGTCTTTGCTTCCATAGCACCCGATGGATAGACGTAGAAAGGCAAAGGGCCTTGGAGGGACACACAGTGATTAGACCAATGGCAGCACAGAGAAAGTTTCTTCCCTCATGGGGAAGGCTGTAGTGCATCAGGCAGATGGGTCACGGGCAGGTGGAAGAAAAACATGTGAATTCAAGGAAATGTCTCAGACGCACTGGGTCATTCTCTTCCAAGTCTGAGCTGAGCAGCTGAGGTATGCCTGAATTCAATTATATTTGTCAATTCAATATGCTTGCTGGGAGTCAACAAAACCCAAGCTGTTGTTCCAAATATTTATTAAAAAATAAACGCAAGTGGAAAAAAAAAATCAATAAGCAGGCCAATGGCATATTTATTACAGTTTTAACAGGTAAGGAGAACGAATCTACTTTATGAACAAAAATAACAATAGGGAAGTATACTGAAGGATTCTTAATCAAATGATGAAATGGAAACAGCATATGCAATATATATTTATATATAAATTTATTGTTTACATTCTTCTTAAATAGATTAAACAACATTCATTAGCAACATCCAAAAGTATTTCTTAGTGGCAAGAGATTCCCCTTCCTTCACAGCAATACCACCTCTCCATAAGTTTATGTCCACTGTGATAATTTTAGAGTTTGGGGCTAGAATACGTATTCAACACCACCAGGTCAAATCCAGAGCAAGTGATCTAAAACCAGTTTATAGGAGATCTCAATGTTATTTCTGTGACTTAAGGCCAGGTATGCAACAGGCAGAACTGGCAGAGCATGATTTAAGCTGTGGGATCTCCTTGAAAGCTCAAATTCGGATTAAAGATAAATTCCCATAGGGAAATTCTGACACTGCTCAGGATTCTGAGTTTAAGACACACTTCCCTTTTTTTGTAAACAAATGTTAACAAAATAAACTCTCTGTACCCTGTTAACCATTCCTTAACATAAAAATAAGGAGCTGCTTGGGTGGTCTTAAAATAAGCCAGTATAAAAATCTATCCTAAGAACTGTCTCTGTATCAAAGTGCTAGCAAATGGCACAGTGTTTTCTGCTTGGAGCCACGTTCCCTGCTTTTCACATTTCATATTGCAGACCTCAGCTCCAGCAGGACTGAGCTCAGGACTCCAACCATGGTGGCTGAATCATCCCAGCTCCAGGCTCACTCTTGGGCAGCCCTCACTTACACATGGACACCCAAAGCATTTCTGAATGGGTCATGCTAGGACAAGCTCTCTGTGTTGTTAGATGGATGGTGCCCATCGCAGACCCATCGCCATGCTGCAGGGCAGTGGCAGGGTCTCCACGTGCAAGGAACTGCTCAGGAACCACCCCAGCACAGCAGGCATTTAGCCTGGCTCCTGCAAAGACCTGGGCAGGAGTCGGGCTCAGACCCCTACAGCAGAAGACGAGCAGATCCCCCCATCACTTTGCATAGTTTGGTTCAGCAGGAACTCTCTGCGAGACCTGGGGAGATGCTCTATCATGCTCCTGCTGCCCCCCTTCCCACCAGGTGCTAGCAGAGACTCCCATGCTTGCCTGTTAGGGACCTCTTTGGCTTACTTGGTTTGGTTCAAATGCTCACTGGCTGCTACTTTGGAGCCTGAATAAGAAATAGTGCAAATACAAGCTTAAAGAAAAAAAAATACCACTTTAACTGAATGTTCAGTGAAGGCAAGAAGACACGGATCCATAAGATGAAACCCCATTTGTGGGGTATATTTGGCAAACCTGTACAAGATTCTTCATGATTGCCTTAAAGGAGTATATTTGGCTTGGTGCTAGATGCTTAAAATTATTTGCTAATGTGATTCTAACTAACACCGTTGTTGCTAATTGCAAACAACTTTGAAGACTAGTCACAGAACACATGACATCTCCTTGGTGCGATGGGACAAACACTTCCTGCAGTTATGGATTCCTTGGTGCTTTTCTTATCCAAGTTTGACTCAAAATGATTTTGTTTGCATGGAATGGCGTGAATTCATCCAGATTGGTTTTGCTGGAAGGCAAACGGACGACATTATTTCTGAGGGTCAAGATACCTTTATTTGGCCATGATTGGGCAGAAGAGGAGGCCAAAACAGAACACAGTTTGATTCCTATTATGGGAGGCTGTCTGTGGTGCATTTTAAAACAATAATAATCTGAAGTGGCTGAGATGTTCGAGTTTGAAACTTTGTGAAGTGCTAGGGTGCCCTATAAAAAGAGAGAACCCCCTTACATTGCAGCAACCTTCACCACGTGGCAGCACGCATGCTGCAGTCCTCACAGAAGCAATGCACCATGCAATGTTTCTTGACCCACATCATAAAGGGGCTTAATTTCTCTCAACTCCTTTTCCCCCCCAAAAATCAGCAGAGGGGACATTCAGCAATAAGTTTGCCTTCAGCAAGCAATGAACAAATGGCTTGTGAACTTCACTAAGGATTAGGCACTTAGTCTGCTCAGGGTTTTTGTAAATCCTACGTACCTCCATCTCTAGGCACCCACATGCTATTATTGCAAAGTCTGGTTCTCAGTGTTTCAGGGTTCAGCCCTGGGAACTAGTCCTGCTTTGACTATGATCAAAGAGAGAAGACTGCACTCTCTGATCAGGAGCAGGGCTGACTGCTGTCCTCATTAGACCCACGGGGCTCAGACCTGCTCCTCTCCATCACACAGCTCCCACCATGCCTCTCAGTACACCAGCGTCAAGCCAGGTTTGCTAGCTTGAGGACAGAGTTGCACTGGGGGAGTTTTACCTGTGATTTTATGGGACTGTTTCAAAGCAGGATCCACACATTTAAAACCATAAGGAGATGAATTCACCATGAAGCTAAGGAAAAAAAACAAGTCATATTTACAGACAGCTGCCGTCACCCCCCTTACAGTCCATTAAAGAAACAGCCTTATCTGTGTCCATGTGCTTGCTTCTAATGTGATAGCCCTTCCCAGCACTTCAGGACATTGTTTCCAATGACAAAGATAACAGAGTTTGGGCTTTAACTGAGAACTGATGCGTGAATGTGTTTAAGTATCTTTCCTCTCCCGGCTCCATGAATTAATTACAGCTTTGTACATGAATAAAATGGAAAAAAATTATCTGCTTTTTTTTTTTCTCCCCCATCATATTCATGTTATGTGGTGAGCAAAAGGAGAGATGTTTGGAACAAACACTTCCTTCCCCTTCTCCCTTTGTCTGCAAGTGTAAATATTACTGGAACTTGAAAACCGGCATCTGCATTAAACAGATGGGACTCCGCTATGTTTATCTTTTTTATGATGTTCATGTAGCAGGGACTTCTGAAAGATGTTTGGCATGAATGCTGGCCATGACAGGAAACTGCCTAAATTAGAATCAGGCTCCAAGTATCTTCCCGCAATTAGATTATGTCACATGTTATACTCTTACTCGTGGCCTGGGAAGGATAGTGCAAGGGTACTTAATGTCTGTAGATATTGAATTAAAATGAGTACATCAGACACTCACTAGGTCTGGCTTTTGCTTGCCTCACATCTAGCCCAGACTAGCTTCTAAACCTTAAGAGAAAAGAAAAAGGAAAACAAACGTACGCAACAGTGGAAGTCATCATGCCCATATGTACGCCTGCTGGCTAATACTGTTACCTAACTGAAAAGGTAAAAAGTCATGCAGTTCACACGTTGTTTGCTATAGTTTGGATTATGTTAATGCTAAAAAATATTATTCACAGGGAGGGGAGAAAGGTTGGTTTGTAATACACGGCAATTTTGCCAGCTCTTGAAGGTTGCATTTCAATCATAACTGCATTTCTCTGTGCGCTCTGAACGCTTCCCTTTTCAAGGGTATTGGCATGCTTATGGCAAAAGCAACCAAACCAATTAATTAGGCACATGGTGAAAGTTAAAAAGAAAACAGAACAAAGACAAAAGTCAGTCATTTCCGTTCTGAAAATCCTTATTCAAAGCCTCGATGTCACAGCGATAAGCTAAGCATGAAAGGTAGCAGACTCCTTCCTTGCATGAGGGGCCCAGCAACACCAGCTGTGAAATGCACACATAGAAAGCCTCTTCTATATTATATATACAACTGTAATCCAGAATAAATAGTACTCTTCTGAATCATAAGTGTATTTCGGCTTGGTTGTTGTTGTTTGTCACGGCTGGAGATGGCTTGCTTTTCATCCCTTCTGTCCCACCCTTGGACACATCAATGAACAGCAGCCTGGGAGTCCGGAGTGTCAGCAGTATCCTTTTGTACTCCTTCCGGAAATTCTGGTTAAGAAGCCCATAGATCACAGCATTGAGGCAGCTGTTAAAATAGGCCATAAAATAGCTCAGGACAAAAAGCCATTCTGGAATGTGTGGCTGCACTTTTGAAGGGTTAATTGAAACAGCAAGGCCAATAAAGTTTAACGGTCCCCAGCAAACAGCAAAAAGGACAAAAACCACAAACATAGTCAAGAAATTCCGGATGTCAGCTGCCCTGAGCTTCTGCTTGCAGTCTTGTCTCACCCGGTGTTTGACTTGAATTACCAAAATCCAGATCCGTAGGTAGCAAAACGTCACGATGGACAGTGGGACAATGAAGTGAACCACCACCACTGTGATGGTGTATGAGGTACTCACCGTCTGGGCAAAGGTACAGGAGTAAATCCGGGGGTCATACTGCAAGGAGCCAACAAAGAAGTTTGGCACAATTGCCACCACTGTGAGTATCCAGGTCAGGCAGAGATAGCAGCAGGTGTTCTTCAAGTTGAAGAGCTTATCGTACCGAAGGCTGTGGCAGATGTAGCAGTAGCGGTTGATTGCGATCGCCGTGATGTTGAAAATGGACCCGATGACACTTAAGCCCATCAGGAAGCCACTTATCTGGCAGTGAACATTTCCCATGGTCCATCCATTATGGAAAATGGCACTCAAGATCAGAGGGTATGGATAAACTGCAACTACAAGGTCTGCGACAGACAAACTGACAACAAAGATGTTGCCTACAAAAAAACCAGAAGAGATGGTGGGAGGTTAGTGTAGGTCCAGATAGACAACTTGCAACTTACAATTCCTCTTTAGGCCTAACTCTTCTCACGGCCTTCACTCTACCCTCCATTTGGAATTTGAAACCCTAGAAAATAAGACTTTGCTCTACTAGTGACAGCAATGGAGAGTAACTAGGCACGATTAACCTGCATATTCCTTCTTAAGAGATTTCTAAACTGGAAGTATTACCCTTAACTCAGCTCTAGCTGTGAGTCAGGTCCCTGTATTCCTCCAAGCTATGTAGGAGGGAAGGATCTTGCTCTCCTTGTTAATCAGCCAGCACAGCTGTAGTGACCAGGCAGCCACCTTGCATTCACTGTCCTGCAGAGAACTTCATTCCTTTAAATACCATATAGGACACACAACTTACTATAACATCACATAGTGGCGCTTTACATAACCTCTGTCCATCGTGGGCCAAAGAATTGGGACAGTGGTTTTCAGTGTTTTATTCATTGCACTGACGGCAGTTGCACTGGAAAGGTCTTTTTTGGTCTCTTGCACATGAATAGGTACATTTTCACCAGAATTTCTGCAGCGTTCATGCTAAGGAGCATGTGTTCTTCCAGGAGCCATGGTGCTTTTTTTGCTTATCTTATTTGGTATGTTTTTCTGTCCCTTTATTATTAAAGTTGTCCAATGCAATATGGAAGGTGAATCACTCCTACACCATCTGGGCCTGGTCAAGGAATATGATTAATAAGCTGCTGCCAGACATCTCTGCAGACTATATGCTGCAGGTTGTCCATTTATGCTCTAAAACAAAGACAGGTGAGACTCTGTGCAAATATAAAATAATTTAAGCTTTGCTGGATTGCAAATGGCACATTGCGTGGGACACCACCTGTCAAGGCCACTGTGAGGAGCAGCCTCTGATGACCCAGGCAACCAGTGACTTCCTAACAGCAGTCACTGCTCATTTTATGAGTCTGGTGTGTTTTTAGGTAGGCAAAAAGCCTTTCTGTTCAGTTTGCCAGTCAGAGTAGAAGAGTGCACTAAGAAAGGGACCTTGAGGTCTTTTGGGAACTCGCGTAACTACAGGACCAGCCATAATCTTGAAAAGGACATTTGTCAATATTCAGTTTTTTGATGACTAGACAAATTGTCATTTCAGGAGGAGCTCAACATTACAGTTAGAAGACAGCACATTAGAAAAAGTAGGGTTTTTTCCTAACTCTGCTACCTTCATGTATATCTGCAGTGGCAGGAAGGAAAATATTACTGAAGTACCAGTAATATTGTAACACCTTATGTTACAAGGTTTAACACAAATGTTTAACACATTTAAGGTGTTAACACCTCTCCCCCTATGTGTTTCGGGCAACATCCTACCCTGCTGATCACACCTACACCTTCTCTTCCAACTCCCATACCCTACTGTCTACCAGATTATATGAAAATAACACTAAAAAGAAGTCCTTTTCTGTAGCATCCATGAAAGGAGACTCTGAGATCTCAGTTCATCTGAGTCACCAGCTTCAGTATTCGGAAAATACACCTAAGGGCTGGCAGAAATCATGGCCGCATTGCCATTGCAGTTGGCTCATTGCTACGTTTGTTGCCAACAAAAACTATCGGGACAAGTGAACAGTTCATATCAGACAACAGAGTCCACTTCACGCTGACTCGAAAACAGTCCAGACTTGAGAATAGCCCACGGCAGAGCGGGGCTGAGACAGCTGACACAGAGCGTCATTTTAAAATAAATATTAGCAGAGGTCATGTGAAGTGCTGAAATCCTTTTAGAAAGAGATTTCCCATATACAGGTTTACCACAGCACACAACTTCTGTGGCTGCTATGCCTCAGTGCTGCTTTTTTGATGATTTAATATCTTACTTAGAGCTTTTTAAAATGCAGTCGCTGAACCTGGTCCCCATATAAATAACTCTATTTATGCCCACTGTCAAAGACAGAACCACCTGTGGTCAGGCTTAGCAGGCACCCTAGAGAGGGAATGCACTTTTACAGCAAAACGTTTATTCGTTCTATCAAAAATATGTTACTTCAACAAAAAGCAAAATGTGTCCCCAGCACCAGAATTGGTGTTTGTAAAGATTTTCCAAAACAATGCTCAAGACAGCAAGATAGAGAGGTATCAGCAACCCGATTTAGGCAACTCTCAGAGGATGCTGGAGACAGACTCCACTGATGGGACCACAACCCTCCTCTTCACTGGACCTATCCCACTTGGATACACATTTATATACACAGGCAGTTGGAGAGCGAACCTCTGCATTTGCTGGGGATGAAAGACAGACACATTCAACCCCCATTTCTGAATCAGGCAAAGGAGAACAAAGCTGGGTACTCCCTACTTAAGACAGCACATCAGTGGATTTAATCCAAAGCTTAGCAAAATCATAAGGAAAATTCTTAGCCTCACATCACTGCCAGCTGCTGGGACAAATGAACAGCCTCTGTCAGTCTTTCTTCACTAACTGGGATAGCTGGGAGGAAGTAAAAATATAGGGGTAAAAAAAAATCTATAAAATTAATATTCCCAGGATGGACTAATAGCTTGGATTCAATCCAACAGCACAGTACTGCGTGTTTTATTTTGACACCACTTCATTGCATGTTGCTCCATCAGGGAGAAAATGAGACTGTTTTATCAAGACAAGAGCTAATAATCTCCTCCTTTACTTGGAGAGCAAACCTGCCATCCTGTGCTCTGTGCTTTGGCTTGCAGCCTTGGCTCTCCTATCAGCAAGAAGGGCTATTGCCCCAGCAGGGTGTCGGGTCCCTGAAAATAAGGTCAGAAAGGTTCACTTGGTACTATTTCACAGAAACAAACCCGTCTTCCATTTTATTTGGCAATGTGGTCAACTTCATACTTTTCTTCCGGTGAGATGAACACGAAGGTCAGACCCTTGTAATAGCCGCTCACCAATGAGTCCTGAAAATCAGTGCATTTTTAACCACTGAGTACTGAAAAGAGGGGACACATTGCATGCCTCCAAACCTGCAGAACACGCCCTTCAAAGTATGGGAACTGTCTGCTGGCTAATTATTAAAATAATTTTGAGTAACTTGAGTTAAACATTGCTTCAGCCTCGCAATCCCTGGTTTGCTATGAGACGACCATGTACTGGGCCCTGTGGCCAAAGGCTCGCGTGCTTGTCCTCTGTAGGATGAGATCAGACCCTCATTCCCAAAACCATTGCAGAATGGGAAGCCATCTAATATGTGGCTTTTAGGGAAGGTAAAAAGCAGTCTCCTGCCAATGATAATCACTACTGTATTTTTTTTACATCTTTCCACTATAAAACAAAGGAGCCCTGCCCATAAATAATACCAGCAGGACTTTATCTCAAATTTAGTTATCTGCTTCTGTGACACTATTTTCAGATGTATCTTTTTGTTGGCATGTGACTATATTTCCTTATTAGCTTTCACATTTTCCATCCTGTTTTTAACTTCTACTTAGTATAAATTGGTTCGTGTGCCACTCTGCTCTATCCCCCAGCTACGAAGGCATACATGAAGAAGCACAAATGGTGGAGAAAGGCAAGTCTGTCACAAGCATACTGGCAATACAGACTTGGCAACCTTTTCAGAGAAGCTTTAAATCTTTCTACATTACAGATGTCCAACACAAAGCTATGCATTATAAAGGTACGATACACTCTTCACTGTTTTTTTTGAAAAAAAACAACCAACCAACCACAAAACAACCTGAAGCCCAGCAGCAGAGCACATTATAAGCATGTGCGAGTAATACAAAAGGGAATTTATCCCAGAACATCTTTCTGCCCTAGTACTCCTGCCTTTGAGCTCCCTCCCTCCCATACTCCTATAATCCTGTCTCTGCTCACTCCAACAGCCTGCTCCTGTATTCCAGCAGTTCCCTGCCTCTCATTTTGCCTGGATTATCCAACAACACAAGTTATCTGGGGACTTATTGTCAAGTCCTGGTGCTAGGAGATGTGTAAAATACCACATTGAGTTCTGCAAATCAATAAACCACATACGTAAAGGTCTTCAATGGCAGGCTGCCTGAACAGCACTTGACTTGCATACAAAGGGACATCATTCTTCTATAGAGATTAACGGAGCATCGCTGTACAAATACAAGGGTCATTGGCTCTGCCTGCCTCAAGAGGCCATTGGAAATCCCTCGGTGCCCAAGCTCTGGCTGCAGAGACATAGCGTCTCCCTGCTGCTCCCACACAGCAGCTGTGGGCTGCCCTTTAGGACACATGGGCTGTGTTTTAGGTACCCTGAACCTAGAAGTGGGGTTAAAAGGCAGGGGGAGAAGGGGAAAAGAGCTAAAATAGTTTTCTGAAAACTGGCTATTTTTCTACATCTCGAAATGTCCAAAGCATGCACCCAAAACTCTTGTTCTCTGTTTTCCATATTAAGCTCTCTTACACTCAACTTTCCTTGCTGAAATATTACAGAGCTGTTTGCCTCAGGTTAACAGAACACAGATGCTCAATGCAGCCTGAAGTTAACACTGTTATCTGTAAACCCAATGCTGAAATTGAAATGTCCTGAGCAACAGGAGTTGCACCAAAGCAAAGAGACAGTTTTGCGGATCAACTTCTGCTCGCCTGGTAGAGTCCAGCTCCAGCTGAGGAGGAAAGAGGGCTTTGCTGTCCAGGCTGCCCCTTCCTGCCAGCCACCTTGCAGGCATCTGAGTTGCTCTCGAATAGCCGGTGCCCAGCATAGCATTTTTGGGCAAAAACCCCCACATACAACAGCCTCAAGCCCAGCAGGTGAGAAGCTGACCCATGCGCGTGATGGACACGAGTGCCATGGGGGCTCACTGCATGACCAGTCCCCCCACTGTCCCAACCTCTTCCCACGAGCAAGATCAGATCCTGGTGCCTCTCCAGCTGCAGCCAGAATAACTGACAGTTGAAGAACAGCAGGTATAAAAACCTGTTGAGAAAAATGTGCTAAGATACACAATGACACAATGCTAAAAGTTTCCTGGAGTGACTGGTATGTTTGTGGTGACACCTTACTATTTATGACTTATAACAAAGTCTTAAACTTTATATTTGTCCTTTCAGGTTTTATGAAAAACTCAACAGACTCATGTCTACAAGGAGATAAACTGGAATGAAGACTCACATCAACCCCACAGAGATATAACAAGGTTCAGTAAACAATTTAAACCATGACTGTAAAGGAAGACTCTGATGACCACTTACCATAACCTAATACTGTCTATTTAACCTTCCAAAGCTTATGCTCACTGCAAAACAGAAACAAAATGTACCGTTTGCCCCAAGCAAAAAGATAAAGTCATAAAAGCTTTATTGAGCATGCAACAGGACTCTTTATTAGCTTTGATAGCCTCCTTTTCTTGTTTGTTTTTACTTGCCACTCGTGCATTTGCTTGTATGTCACTAACCTCCAGTCTGCAGACATGAAATGTGCCCTTGGTTCTGCAAACTAAGTGGCAGTTCATAGAAAACACTTTCAGACCAATTTTATTCTTTTTATAATATAAAGATAACCATTGAGCATGTGCAATCATATTGATCATATAGCAATGTAAATTTAGACAGATAATAACACTGTGGCATCGGGGGATCCTGATCCTGCAGCCCTCACCGACAAGCATTTCTTACATCACAAATTCTAAAGATTGCTCCGGGGAAGACAGTGTCTGCCCCATCAAAGAGCATTAAAAACCATCCTTCTATAGGGACCTACAGCCCACGTCACTGCTCCATCCAAGCTCTTGGCTTCCAGGGCACAACGAACAGCGCACACGCAGCAAGAAAACGGCACATGAGAAATCCCAGATTGTTAATTGTTGTCTCTTTTTAGCATTCTGATAAGCACTGATGCATCTGACGTGCCCATACAACAGCCCAGCGTGTACTTACCTATTTTGACAACCGAAAACGTTTGACAGGGGAGCAGAAGTGAAAATCAGAGAAACTCTCCCTGAGATCCAGGCAACAGGAAAAAAAAAAAAAAAAAATCTGTTGTTCAATTCATTAATCCACAAATTTTAACTGAGGATTTTAATTGTGTATTTAGGGAGTCTGTTCAAAGAGATTAATAAAAAAAAAAAAGAAAGGAAAAAGCATTCAATCAGTTATCTGTTATCATTACTTCATCCAGATTCAGAGGGGGATAAAGCATGGTTTCCTGCAGTTAAACAGGCAACGCAGTTGGGCTGCCAGCTGGTGTCAAATTCTGACTGAGCTGCATAAAATGATACAGAGAGTAATGAACAGACAGGAGAGGAGGTATTACCAGCCCACAGCATCCTTAGGATGTAAGGTTAGAGAACGTGGAAGTATCCAATTTAAGGACACCATTAGGGACACCTAGACAAAAGCAAAAAGCTCCAGAATAATTTAACTTTTTCCTGGCAAAAGTCCTTTGAGACCTCTCAGCACAATAGTGAAGCCAGAGAACAGCAATCTGCTCTGGGCTACGAACAGTTACCTGGTTTACTGGCGTCGTTCCCTACGGGAAAACTGTGAGGACTTAGTGTTGTTCCCTGCCTTGTGCCAGCCCTGCATCCCTGCAAGATCAAGGCCAAGGCAGAGCGGGAGGCAGGCTGCGAAGCCAGCCCTCAGCCTCCTCCTGCACCCTTCCGTGACCAGACGTTTCGGCATCACGACCGCAAGCTTCATTAGCCATCTCATCAGTATGTTGTCACGGTTGCGTGAAAGCTGCCTTTCCCTCTGGACCTGTGAGAAAGACTTGCTTCCAGGAGGAGGAGAAAAACCTCACACTATTTACTGAAGGAGAAAGGACCAGCTCCCAAGCACTTCAATTGTATTTATTTTGTTACACGCCATGTATTATTTTGTCTGATGGTTAAAGAAAGGAATTGCTTACACTGCCAGGTGGAGGACTGGATTACTGGATTTTAGACTGGCTTTTAGGTCATGACCTTTTAATTGTATTGCTGTCAAAAACATATTTGAGCCATGCCTTCAGCTGCAGTGAAAGGCAATCATTTGCTGTGTTCACACCCCAGAGATTCGTAACTCCCATTTGGCTAAAGTCAGACAGATTCAAAGTCATATCTGAGCTCAGAAGTCTATGGAAATTCACTGGAAATAAGAGACCAGCCCTGCTTGTATGATTTCATATCTTTCCTTACATCAGTTACCGTTACATTGCACACAATGCAAAGGAGGTGATGTTTCCCTTGGTCTGACGCAGACAGTATCTGGCTATTCACTCTTGACTGAATAAAAATTGGTTTAATTACCTCTTCTTCTGGACCTTTAAAAAGGGGTCGGCCCTCTTTTGGTACCAGTGCAGAGTGACTTCCCCATTCTCAGAGTTTCAGATATTTTAAAAATTAAGTTTTTAGACCATCCCAGAGAAATGCTGTTTAGAAAGCTTCCCCCTGTTAATCCACATTAATCCTAACACGTCCTGCCCAGTTTAGGCACACCCTCCCAAAAAGGTGATATGAAGACATTAGAAAGAAAGGGGAAACTATGTAAAGTTGACATTTTACCTACCTCCAAAAGCTTCCAGCTTTTTAAAAATACCATTTTCTGTTCATTTACGGGCCTTTTAATGACTTCTTCCTGTGTTTTCCTGGAAGTTCTGACCCTTCACAAGAGGGTAAACCATGATGCTGCAATTCTTCTGGATTTCTAAACTTAGCTCTTGTTAGTGTGATGTTTTCCCTGGATGCAATTATGGCAACTGGATCTGCTAGTAATGGAGGAGGAATAAGTGCTGGTCTTGATCTCTCTCTTAATACATACAAAGAAAGTGCTAAAAGGTACCCCTTCTTCTTATGTGCCCCAGACTTCTGTCATTTAACTGTTACATCCACCAAACTCACAGGCTGCAGTACGGCTATGAGATGGCAAGCCAATCAACTTAAAAACTTGGATCTTCCCTGTATCACTTCCAAATGCTTGGGGTAAAGATGGGCTCGGAAACACCGTCTGCCTTCACAGCACATCCAGCAAGGCTGATGGAGAGGGAGTGTCAGGGGCAGGAGGCCCTTAAGGCCAGTCTCCAAGTTGACCAAGCGAGAGGAAGCCTCAGCACCTCCCTCAGTGCCAGCTGAGCCTGCGGGGCACTGGCTGCAGTGTCTCACTCTGCAAGGACAGCATGGCTGATGGCTACGTATTCCCTATGGCAAATTCTCATGGGAGATGGCAGGTCTTTGGGAAGACACTAAATAAAACCTCTCACAGCTGTAGGAGAGTGCCCTGGTGCCCAAATTCCCACTTGACACCCCTGGCTGCCAGTGCCACCCTCTGAATTCCAGCTCTTTACCCTCCTTTTCTGCCCGAAATCCCTGCGGAGTGGTACTATGCAATTTTAAGCAGCTGCCTAATTCCCATCCAGGCTGCGTAGGGAGTGCAGGCTGATGCCCTTATGTTTACCCTCACACACTGGCCACACGAGCACAGAGACGAGGTCTACCAGCCCATGTTAACTCCAAACCCATTATTTATCAACTGGTTTGTAAAGTGCTCTGAAAGAGGAAAGGCCCTGGATAAATATAAATGTGAATTACTGACAGCATTCATTGAACTGACAAACCAGCATCCATCCTCTCCTGGTCCCAGCAGCTGTACTGCCACCATTTGCCATCTGTTACTATTCTAAAATAAAATCTGTGAACTCAGGCTTAATAGACTTAATAATGCTCTTTTGCTATTGGTGTAGGTCAAATTGTGCTCCTGGCCTGGAAAGGAGCTTCGTGCAAGGAACCAATTCCTAGGCAGCTGAGAGGCAGAGCATACAGTCAGATCTGAATACGCAGCTGATTTTAGCGATAAAAATCAAGTCTGACTGCCCTGGTGAGCCCTGCCGAACTGACACAGCTGAGCCCAGGAGCTGGCTCCTGCTCCTCCTTGTGCTTCACCAGCACGGTTTGTTGACTGAACCTTAGTGACAGCACCAGTCACTACCCCCACGGACCTCCCCTGCAAGGAGCAGATGATACCCTGCCACAGATAAGAGCTTGGCTTGGCCTCCCAGCCCTGCAATCCCAGGGATGAGTCTCTCTCCCGTGAGAACAGTGTTTCCCAGAACATCAGCAAAAGTTTCACTCCAGATATTCCACAGGGTTTTACAGGACTCATGTCAAGGCTGGGTACAGGCAACAAGAAACCATCAATGATATGAGAAACTCAGACTACGGAGTCCCAAATGTATTGCTGGCAGGCATCTGCTTTTTATTTTTTCCTAATGACTTATGAAACTTAATCATCTTTGAAGTGCAATGTGTGGGTATATTAAAAGAAAAAAGATGTTTTTGCAGTAAAGTCCACAGTAAACATGTTCCAACATGAGCCTGTGTGAACAAATGGTTCAAATGGATGTGCTCTAAAACTGATTTCAATAGGGAGTCTAATGGTGGCTAATATCCAACTGGCTTGAAGGAGAATAAGATTTCATGGGACCATAACACCTAAATTACTGGAGGAACCTCTTGAAGTAAGTAGCTATACTGGTAGGCAGCAATACACACATCAAAAGGGAGATCTTGCACTTGTGGATCGTAACTGATGAGGCTGGCAGACACCTCTGCCGTTGACAGCTTCCAGTACAAAAGCATCACTGGATTCTGCTCTTCCGCAAATAATGTTTTGCCCTCAGCAAAAAACACCAGAAAGAATAAAAGATGCTGAAATAAAGGCCATCCGTATAAACCAAAGAAATTTTGAGGTACTTAGCTCAATTGCCTAATCCTGAAATACCCCCAGGTCTGACTTTCTCGTCTGTAATGATAAGGGCAGGCCTACTTTTAGAGTTGTATAATCACCATCAAGTGATGGTGCTTTTAGTCTCCCCTTAAACTTTCCCTCCCTTCCCCTCTTTATCTCCATTGAACTTTTCTCAGCAAGAAATAAATCACAGAGATGTTTCTTCTCTCTGAAACTACGTAACATCCATACCAGGATACCTGAAAGTGGTAACGTGTAAGTTGATCCTTATAAGCCAGAGAGGGCTACATGCCACCCTTTAAATGCTAACCCCGAGAGGACCTCTTAAGCCCATCAGTGGTTAGGAAGGGAGACTCTGTTTGCTCCTTCAGTGTTGGTATAGCCAAGGGAAACCCATCAGGGAAAATGGAGCTGGAAGGGACCCTGGGAGGTCAGCTGACCATTCCCCTCAGGCACAGCGTCTCTTCCTAAAAATTACTGACAAGAGGGAGCATTTCTAGATCAAGGACTTTGCCCTTACTCAAATCCAAGCTGCCTCCTACTCTGCTTGCTACAAAAAGAGGCTTTAGACATGTGCTGGTTGAGCAAGCTCAGAAAAAAAGGAATAACTCAACAGCACCTTAAGTCAGCGTGAGACCTACCCCCAGGCAGGGACAAAACAGAGGGAGAGCTACGGCTTTTCACACTGCCTTGTGCTCCCGAAACGTTGGAATTTCTATCAGTCTTAGAGGACACACTTTTGTTTGCCATCCTCTCCAAAGACAAGAGAAATGGTCAAGATTACTAAATTGCTAAAAGAAAAACCTCACTCGCTCTCTGCAGTTTCTGAAAAGCCCTCTTCCCCAGTCCTAGGTTTCTTTATCTAACAGCAGCATTTTTTAAAGACCTGTCACTCATTACGCATAAGATACTTCCTTCTGCCTCCCAGTCTCTTCAGAACCATTTGTGACTCTCCATTTCCTCTCCTTAGGAGGATTCACTGATATTTTTCATTTAATTGCTGAAATCCCATGTTGTCATCTGTCCCCAGTGAAGTATTTTTGTTTATCAAGAAACTCCAAAGTAACAGAATATTTAAGGATGAAACGAAGCATGAGCTTAATACTGAGGCTTCTTGTGAGAAGTGCTTGCGTCTAAGTGCACACAGAGATGTCATACATTCATCCTGAAATCTTAAGGGTATTTGCAATACCACATATCATTAAAAATACCTTCCTGAGAGGGGAAATTTGACAGGGTTAGAAAGGATGAGAATTTCTAGTCCTCAGCGGGAATGTAACACACGCATATCAAGGTAGGCCAACAACAATTCACAGCGTGTTGCCCACCTTCTTCATAGGGAGCCCCAAAAGCAAGCTGTTAGAAACACAGAGAGGACAGGGAGACCTAAGGCAAGCTTAGCGTGCGCTGCACAGGGCTTTGCAGAAATTCTGTCAAAAAAATTTGCTTGGCGCATTGCCGGCAACGGCTGAGAGCTTTGCACATTAATGAGAAACTGAGGGGAGTCCAGCAAACGCTCTCTGCTTTCTGAGTGGAGCCGGCAGCCCGGCGTGATATGGAGTGTATTTCCCTGTCAGGCACGTGAACACACCGACATGGGTTGTACATTCAGTTGGGCAGCTCAAGAAACACCTCTGAGAGCAAGGAGGTCGTCTTCAGTCCTTGCGCAACTGTGTGAAGTTTTTAACACACTGAAATATCTCAGTCAAGTATCCGTATATATTCTCAGGAATCCAGGGAGTTATTTGCAACATCAGAGCTAGAAGGAAGCAGGATTTGCAGCTTCAGTAACAGATTTACACAGGATAACAGAGACCAGCTCTTGCAGCGAACTCTCCAGCCTGAGCCACCCGAGAACCTCCCCAGGGGCACAGCCTGCCCAGGGTGTCACCGACACCCAGCTCCGGCTGCCACATCGCCCCGGATCCAGGATGGGGAAGGTGCACCCCAAGGAGGATGGACCCATGTCTGTCAGCTCAGCAGGTGTAACAGCCTTCATTTGGGAGCACGGTGGAGAAACACGTGGTGTCGACAGCACCACAATGTAAAGCAAACCTGGAGCGACTGGCGAAAGCCAGCTCCTCAGCGCCAGGAGGGCAGGGCGTGGAGTTTAACTGCTAATTAGGACAAGGCAGTAGCAAAGGGTGGAAGAGGAGAAGAGGTCGGCTTTGGTTCCCCTGGGGTTCAAAGTCTTTCCCAAATTCAGCTACATAACGCATCCTTCAGAAGGAGAGCGATGGCTTTTTCTACGTTTAGCAACAAAGCAGAAACTCTCATGCCGGCACTGCCTTCTGATGCTAACCGTCCTTTTATCATTTATTCAGGAATAAAACTGTAACAAGGCAGATTTATATCAAATGACAAATAACAGCTGTGGGGAAAAGAAAAAAAGTGTCGCACTTCATTAGAACTCTGTAAGACTCTGACAGCCGGAAACACACCACCAAAGTGGCAAATACAGCCGAAAAGACAAGACAGAACTCACAGCATCTGTTAAACCAAATGGGAACTTGTTAAAACTAAGGGCCATTTTCCCCCTTTCATATTTAGTCTCAAAACACCACGTAAAGAAATTCAACCTCTTATAAAGACAGGCTCAGTCACTAGTGCAGAAGTGACATGAGACCCTTGCAAAGATTTCAGATTAAAAGGTAACAGTTAATACCCAAGCAGTTCCTAAAGCCCTATGAATATGTTAATCTGGTATCAGCTGCAATCCTCTGATATTAAAGTAATAAATCTTATCAGACTGAATTTTATCGTTATTCACTTGGTGTTTTGATATTCCTTAAAAATATGCAAGCATTCAACATGAATGACGCCAATGGGTCTGTAGCATCAATACCTATGCCATCCTGGACCAGGCTACAGGTTTCCTTCTTCCCAGCTAACTCGAGGCCATACCTGCCCCTGAGTATCAGCACTCCCAAATTCTCTACACCAGCAGGCACTGGTTTCACCCACGAAGGCTGCTGGGATTGCTGGGAGGGAACAGGAGTGCACAAGGCTTACACGAGCCACACCTGGAGTTGATTTTGTAGCGGTACCACAACAACCACCGAGAGACACTCAGGACTGAAACGTGTCCTGCAAGCCAAGCTATAGATTTTGCCTGAAGGATACTGATTTCCAAAGGGGACAGGATGATTCTGCTTCAATCACGCCCAAAATAAACATTGAAAAATGAAACTAATGAAGCACCTAGCCAGCCAGCCCCAGATTATCCCACAGCGTGAGGGTGCAGAGCTGACAGGTTTTGTTCTGTATTTCTTTAGAGGGCAGGAGGTGATGGCACTGTGTAGTTCTGCAATTAATTAGTCAAAGCTAGTCTCATATTGGAGAACTGACTGTAAGGACAAACGAGACCCATTCTTCTTTCGAGCAAGGACTTTCCCAGTTAATTGCCACACAGCTTTGCGCAGACCACTGCCTTGGCATGTTTCAGCTTCCTGCTCTGCCAGAAGATCTCCCTTCCTTCCATCCACTGATGTTTAAAAGTACAAGGACGTCATTCAGTGGAAGGCAGAATAGAAACAGAAATTACAATATTTCTGATGTGCTCACCTTTTGGCTCTTGGGCAGTTCTCCCAAACTGAACACTTCATTTTGAACAGCCCTGTGCAGAGCAGTCTCGGGAGGCTGCCATACGCAAGAATAACTGAAAGAAGTGGGATAAAGCCAGCAGAAGCATGGCCCTATTTACCTGTCCTGGCATTCCCCTCGGTCCCCCAAACTGAGAGGGGTTTAGATGAGAAATGCTGAAATGCAGCACATGCAACTGTAAATTCAGTAATGACAGTCTTCCCACTCAACTAGACGGAGTCGTTACGCCAACACAGTACCAGAAGCGCATTTTGCTGCTAGAGGTGACATGACTGGAGCTGCTGGGACCGGGAAAGGACAGAGCTAGCTGGGTTAATAAACATCACTAGGGATTCATCACGATAGGAGTCTGAACAAGAAGAGCCCTTGACTAACTCCTAACTTGGACTGCTGCATCCAGCAGTTATCCTGCAGTTTCCACTTGATTTGGAAATCTTTCATGCTCTAAGCTGGATGCAATTGAATATGGTCATGATCCATTCCTGGACTGTCAACGCTTCCATGCTTGCAGCCTGTGTCAAAGTGCCTGAAGATCTCTTCCAAAGAAACCTCACTGGCTGATTTCCAGGGGATAATTGGGAAGATCCATTGTAAATCACACTGCACTAGAACAAACACACTGTTGTCCTTCTGGCACAGGGTGGAAGCTGCCCATGGCCTTGCAGGTCAGTGTTGGAGAAAGCAGTGATGCGGCTCACGGGTAAACTATGAGTGTTGCTTGTTTAATTTGTGCCTGGTTTGGAACAGAGGTGGTCTCACACGGCCTGCAGACAATTCCCTCTTTGTAACCAGAACCCAAAGCTAATCCCTTGTTCCCAGAGACCACGGCCTCAGGAACTGACATCCAGCCTTGGTTTCCCCTTCGGGCTCCTGCTGCTTACACATCTCCCAGTGGGTCTCACTTAACAAAAAGCTCACACATACCTCTTGGCTTCCCAAGACAGAACACTTGCTCATGTGCCAGGAAAAAGAGCTTTGCCGTCTACGTACAACAGCGTGGCTTTGTAACCCTGGCCATAACAATAGCCCTGTGTAATAGCCAAGAAGACTGAAGCAGCTAAAACTACCAGCAATTCTACAATATGTTGCAGTCATATAGCAACATCTGCTCAGGAGAGGAACATGCGAAGGATGCTGAAGTACTAAGAGCAAAAGCAATGACATTTTCATCAAAAGAACAAAATGCCCCCTATGGCTCCTGATACGCACACAGAGCACAACACGCTGCAGGACCCTGTTCCCGGGGCTCAGTGTGGGAACCTTTAAGCACATGGGGCAGAGATTCAAAAGTGATGTGTCTCCGTGGAAGCGATATCTACTAGAACGTCTGCGAAGAAGCCTTTGCACCAGGAGCAGCTACAGCTGCACTATGGGCCTTGGCATGCTCTTTGGCAGGAGCACACCTATTCTCTTTACTCTGCTTTATTATTTGGGTTTCTGTATCAGCACCTTCTGGGCAATCCTCAGACAGCCCGGTAATTATGGAAGACAGGGCACTGCGAATCATTATTATGGTAAATGCTACAAGTTTCTCGGACTGCCTGAAAGACAGGCATGGGCGGAAGCATTCGCAGAGACTACTTTGGGATAACGGCAGCATTTACAACCATGTCAGCTTCCAGCAAGTCAATTCCAGTAATCACAGAATCACATAAAGCAGGGCTGTCGCCTTCCTCCTCGGGAGACAGGGAAATATCAATAATAAAGATGCATGCCATGGAGACTCCAGACACCAACAAGCTGTTTCTCACAGGCTCAAGCAACTAAACCCTCCTGAACCTTCACACAACCACCCTGACTGTCCCCTAAAAGGCCCTGCGTTGAGGTGCACATGAAGTTGCTGCTACATCATTACTAGATAAACCATAAATTACAAATATTCCCAACACATGAAGATGGCTTTCACAGTAAAAGGACCTTACCACCAACAGCTGGCTATGAATACACTCTTCCCTCACAGGTATAAACCTCAGAATATCAGTGCTGCCCTTCTCCATTTTTCACCCCAGTTGCCTGGAGAAATGAAGTGTGTCTGGTCATACAGCCTGCCTTTCCCTGGTAATTTTTGTTCCTGAAGGCCAACTTCATACACATCTTATAGAAGATTGGATGACTCATTTAAAAAAAGGAGTTTCTACACAATGGAAACTTGTCCCTATCAGAGCAGGGGTATTGTGAGTGATTGCACTCATTAAAAAAGGTATAGGGTGACCTCAAGTTTTCCAGGAAACCAGGTAATTCAGTTGTTACAAAACCACAGACCGGGATGAGTTTCAGTCAAGTTCATATTCACACAATGCAGAACCAGCCTATAGGAAAACTGGCTTCATTTTGACGTTCAATGTTTAACTCATCTTGTGTACGAATGGTGCAAAAGACCAAGAAAATCAGATGTAACATCACCATACTGTTGAGAGGTTGCTGCTGGCTTCAAGTCAAACTAACTCATCTTCCATGTCTCAGCCTAGAAAAGGAAAGCTGAATATCTCATGGTGGGCGAGGGGTTATTAGTAGAAGTCTCCTCTAAATGAAGACTTTTCCCTGAAGTCCTGACTCCTTCAGCAAGACTAACAAAGGCAGGGATAACAGTCGGCATACATGTTTCTTGGCAGAACTTGCAAAACCCAAGACCAGGAAATTGGCAAAGAATCCACAAAAGACAGGCACGTTATAAATATCCCAAAGGCAGAAGAAGTCTCTGTCAGAGGTTAGACTTAACTGACACCAGAACCTCGGTCCATGAGGCTCCAATCCTCCAATCATTAGGAAAGTAAAATGAGGAAAACAAAGACTGGTGAGACAATAACACGCAGGCCCACCATGGAGCCCAGGAACAGGTCTCCTGAAAAGAAGCTCAAAGCTGACACTGAATAATAATGGACACATACACATGTGCAATTAATAGAGGCAACTTCTTCGTTGCAGGCATGTTCTGCAGTGGCCTCCAATTATTAGGATTGCATATTCCCAGAAATGAAGTCCCATGAGTTTTCAAAGAAACGGTACATTCCCAGAAGAAAAAGCTGCCATGAAAAAAAGATAAAAATAAGCTAAATCTGCTTAAAAAACATTAAGAGGTCAGTAAACCTAGTTTTAAGCAGAACAACCACCACGTAACGCTGCAATACAGTGGCGAGATTGTGGGTTACCTAACCTGCCACCCAAGGAAAAAAAAAAAAAAAAGGCAAGTCAAAGAGGCTGAAATGGTGTTAGCCAACATAAGTAAATTGCTTCACTAATGGATTTGATGCTGACTTAATTGTCTTACTTGGCAATGCCCCGAAAAGCTTGCTCTTTTTGCCTTCCCTTACCTAAATGAAATTAACCTATTCCAGAAAATTAAGAACAATTTATCAGGCCACTGAAGGCAGACTGCTTGTTGGATCTAGATCTGTGTTATTCCATCCAAGATCCCAGAGAAGCTTTGTAATTTAAAAAAAAAAAAAAAAAACAACAAACTAAAAATAGGAGGGTCAGCAAAGTGTCACCTCTGGAGCCTCACTGCTCCTCTCTCGCATGCTTTCTGGCTGCCGGGCACACTCTAGCACACAGGTTGCACAAACAACCATTTGTTTGGAACAAGAGCGTTTGGCTCCTGCTACAACACAATTTGTTCTTCAGTACTTCAGAAAATGTAACTTCCAGGGCATCAACCAAGAAGAAATTTCTGAATGAACAAAATGGGACCAGAATATTTCACTGTGATTTCAAGCGCTTTTACTTTCTTGATAAAAACCAAAGCGGGTTTTTTTTCCAAGAAGTTTTACATGGAAACCTTCTTTTCTGAAGACGTCAAAACCACTATTTTATTCTTCCTTATAACGTAATTGTTTTTTGCAAAACTAATCTAGGAAATGGATGACTTCACTTTTCACCAACAAGGCTTTCTACTGTAAAACATTACCATCTTGTGCTCATTTGAGCACATGCAGTCGTGCCATCGCCCACTCTCTGGAAGGAAACACATAAACACCTGCATCTCAATATTACAGAAGTCTCACGGATTTGAAAACCAACAGGGGAAAACTGAAGGAGGGCATCTTTTCTTCCAGTATTAACCGGTCATATTCTGAAACGAAGGCTGAGAAAGAAAATTTAGCTAAAAATTGACAGGAGCCAGAATGCTCCATCAAGAAGGACGCCCTCTCAGGCAGAACTGCAGTTTGGTGCATCTTTACTCTCAACCTTTGAGCTCTGCCTGCAGGAAATAGTAAAAATAAGCAGTTATTTGTCAAACCCTTAATGTTGATCTTTAAATTTTTCATTCTTGGGAGATGAAGTAGGGCAGGAGGAAACACATTCAAGAATAACAATAAGACGACATAAGGGCTTTAAGTGAGAAAAAGCTTGAGGAAAACACTACTGCTGGGATGCACTAAGTACCTACAGCAATACAACTTGTCTGAATGGATTTCCTACTCTCTTGCAGTACTGATAGATGTGACTGCAAAGGCTGGCATCACAGATGAAAGCAATGGGAGCTGATGATTACCGCATCCCCTCCTACTGTACTGCCTTCCTGCTGCACTGTCAGCAGGACAATTCCATCTCTAACATGAGGTTGTGTTCAATGAATAGAGAAAAATCAGGAGCAAGAGCAGGACGATGCTTAGAACTGCCGCTAGTTCATTTTAAATTCAGAAGCCACCCTCAAATTCATTCTGTCATGGACGTGAGAGCAGGAGCACAGTGCTCCCACCCTGGTGGGATGGCTCCAGCCTGCAGAGCTGGAAAAAGAAAAACGATACCCCCTCCCATTTCTTTGACTGTTGTTTGCATATAGGATTGGGCTAAAGGAAGTTTGCTGTTTCTTGGAAGTGTCAGGTCCAGCGCCTTTGGGCACACGATGAGAAAGATGTTTTGTGCCTTACCTCACCGCGGTGCATCCTACCACACGTTCATGGGTGACGTGTCTGTGTCACATTCCCACTAGCTTCAGGCTGTGAGAGTACTTTTTCTTCTTTAAATATTTACCCTCGCTCACTTATGCATTCTCCTGAAATGTGCAAATGGTTTAACAAGATGATATTGGGATTTAGTGGGATTATTATCCACATACAGGGTTCTGTTGTAAAGGAAGGTAAAGCTGGCCCTTCTCTGTGCTATGAAGAAAAGTGAAAATGTGTCGGGAAGGTAACGGTTCTGCTGACACTATTTAAAGTCCTACTTCAGCGTACATCAAAGTCTTCTGATCATTTACAGATTTCTTTCCATGGATGTGGTCTTGTGTTTACATCAATATTTGCAACAGCTGCAACAGTCACGCAAACATTGAGAGGACACAAATTCAAAAGCTCAAAAAAAGAGATATGCCTATAATTATGACTAATGTTCATTACAAATCATCCAAGAACTCTTCCAATCCCTAATACAGGGCAAAACAGAATTCAGAATTTCCCAATATACTGGAAAGCTATTTTGGAAATTTGAATGACATAGTGTGGATTACCCAAATAATACCCAAGACAAAACTAGATGTTAGAAAAAAATCGAGGTTAGAAGCCACAAATTTCTTCAACTCTGTAGCTCACATGGCATGCAGTCTTTTAGATAATTACACAGATTTTGACTGGCACACAATATCATGTGAATGTTTACTTATCTACACTCATTTTCCAGAGATACAGTCACAGAAGCCTTAATGGAGGACACCACACAACCTCATCTGGAAAAAAACCACAACAAACACACTTCATCTTCACAAGAGATTGTTGAGGCACTGAAAGGATGTGGAAAATTGGAAATAGCATCCATGCTGAGAGCATAAATGATCCTTCTCTTTAGCAGAACAGAATTGGACTACTGCTTCTCACTAGGAAAAGAACGAAAACATTTGCAAACATGAGTCCTGTTATGAGAGCCACAAATGTACCTCTCACAGTCTAGGGAGTCCTTCATGTCCTTACAATTCTCTTATCATTTCTACCTCACTGCCTCGGTGCTTTCTTCTATTTTTCAGCAAAGGACAAGGAAAAGAAAGTGTGGTGGCACACCTGATATCGCTGTAGGCAAACCCACCCAGCTTGGTACTTCCCTTCTCAGTCCTGACAAGTCTCAAGGGTAAATCCCCTCTTTCACCTTTTTTTGCTACTTGGAAGGTTCCTGACAGGGCTGTTCCTGGTGTACTGAAGTGAGCATGGATGCTCTCACTGCTTCTGTGGCAACATCATCAGGAGCATCACTTCAAAAAAGGATTTTGAAGGATGAAGGGGGTTTTAGGCAACATTGCAAGTTAAGAAGTTGTTTCTGGTGCTGTTCTATTCTTCAAACTCCACCTTATCCCATCCCAAGGCATGAATTGTTGTGTTTTCAAGTTTTAGGACAATAAAGAGCATCATGCACCATAAAAACTAAAACCTGCAGAAAGTACTTGCTCATAAAGTAATTTTTAAATTCTCTCTCTTGATTGGGAACATACTTGTATACATCTACAACGGATTAAATCAAATATTTATTTACAATATAATAAATAACAGGCTTCCCCAGAAATGGCATAGAGCACTAAGTAAGGGGTCGCAATATACGGTATCTTGGATAAGCTGTAGAAAGCTTAAATTTTAGTTGTTTTTCTTTTGCTTCAGTTCCCTGTGTTTTCAGCTCTCTATATAAATAATGTCATGGACTTTCTGAGTGCCACTAGAAGTGAAAAGTGTTCAGAAAGCCAGGTAAATCACATCAATATTTACCACCTTGAATTACTCCACAGATGTCTGTTAAAGTAATGCTTTCTCATACTTCATGGAGACCAAAGGGTTGATGAACGCTCTCAGCACAAGAACAGCCACATCAAAGCTGACCTGAGCGTCATCTGGTCCCGCGCCCCATTGTCAACAGCTGTCAGAAGGAGCTGCCTCAGAGAAAAGTTCAAGGAAACACATATTGGGCAACAGGGAGATAACATGCCTTAAGGGACCGCTCCTCCCTGACATGCAGCCAAGCACAGCAGTGTCATTTATAATATTTATAAAACATAGCACCTTTTCTAATAAGAGAGTTCAATTTTTACACCCTACTACAGTGAATCTGTAAGAAAATCTTACAAGACAGTTGAGGCACAAAGCTTTCACTTAACAAGTTACCTAAATGGCGAAGAAAATATGCCAGGAAGCCATGGCTGAGGCTAAGCAGGAAGGGAAGATGCTGTGCCTGGCATGAGCTGACGCTATAGGAGCCCACACTTGAACAGTGGCCAGAAAAGATTTAGGACATATTCACAGAAAATACATGCCTGCAAGTCTGACAGATCTTTACAAGTCTCCTCCAAGATAAGCCTGCATCATTTAAGCCTAACATCCCGGTTAGCTCAGCGATCTCCAAGAAAGCCACGTTGTCTCTCTGGGTGAGGGCGGCACCGGGCACAAGGCTCCCACAGGTGACAAACAGCAGAACAGGTGGAAGAAGCCACCCATACTTGAAGGAGACCTGGTTACCCAGATGAGATGCACTTCTCGTCTAAAGCAAAGCCTCCACAATTTATAGAATGATTCCTTGTACAAGACATTATGCAAGAAAAAAAGGTCACCTCTGTGCTTCCTGCCCAATCCCGGCCAGCCACTCCTCCCACGGACGAGCGTTGCATCCCTAAGGCATGGCTGCCTATGGGCTGAAGGAGCTGTGGCCCCATGGGCAGAGCTGGGGACCCAGAGGCTCAGGTCCTAACGGTGGAGCCGTTAGGAACGCTTTTTCAAAGGCTGTGTTCTCTATCAAGTAAAGAAAAATCCAAAATCCAAAAATATTCATGGGAAACACGCTGATACTCGGACAGAGTTTTCAGTAGCAAATGACGAAAGGAATTAGCTTGATAGGTAAACGTGCTTCAGCTTACTTCATCTCAGTTTATCTGTATGCTAATATTCAATTTTACCTTATATGCACACATAGATGTTTTCGTATTTCAGCAGTAACCAAGTCTTTTGACAAGCTGGAATCAACCTTCTTCAGTCTACAGGGAATTATGACTTTTTGTTCCAATTCCAAACACCAAAACCCAAATCTGGACATGGCAATTCCCCATAGAAGAGAAACTAAGAGTCAAAGCCTTTCTCTTCCTAAAACAATACGCAAGGCCAAATTTGTAATCTTTCTTTGACTTTCCCGACTCAGCAGAGGGGAATAATTCTACAACGGCACGTGTCCAATACAATTGATAAGGAGAAATTAGAGGCTTACATCTAGAGAAGTATAAATCCTGCATTTACTAAGGTTTCCTCGGCTGCAAGGGAAAGAAACATTGCCTCCTGGTGATTAAGAATGTAATTATTATTATTAATTCTGAAACACTTTGAATTACATGGTACATTTTCTTTAAATGGGCACTATCGTTAGTGCAAGCTGATGTGAACCAATGATTTATTCATGGCTTAATAGCCCTGCTTGTTTCATACGCTCAGCACATTTTGCTGAGTATATTGTATTATTGGCTGGTTGCTATAAACAGCCCATTTAAACTTGGACAGAAGCTTTTGGAAAAGTTCTATTTAGAACAGATACGTGAATTAAAACACCAACTACATTGATCAGTAACTACTGGTTTCTTCCAAACTCTTAACAAATATATATGTGTGTGCATTCAGATCTCAAGAATCTTAAGAATCTCAAGATTCACAAGAAACGTATAGTTGAAGTTCACATTCAAACATAGCTTTCTACTCGGAACGATCCTAATATCCAGCCATTTGAAAATCAAGAGGAAGTCTGCCAAAAAGCACTGCCAAATTGTGAAATTTCTGCAAATAAATCAGAATCGGGCTTCCCCCATGGTGTTAATAAAATACTTCCAGCCTTGCTGATTAATCTGCAGTACCTTCCTCTACTTTCTCAAGCAAAAAAGCCTGGCTTTACTGGCTTCGTTGCAAAGGTCTAAAACAAAACTAGCCATGGAAGAAAAGAAAAAAGCCTTTACAATTTGGCCAGATACACTTCTGATGAGAAATAATACCTTTTGAACTGCTAAGTAATTACAACGTACTTTTCTTACTGAAACTCCCCCAAAGTTTTGGCTTGAAGCTGTTGGATGCTGAGCAAAACCGGATTGCACCATCGATGATGTACACAGCTGTACAACCAGCTCCTCTTGGGCTACTTCATGTTTGAATTTTTAAAGACATCTCCAGGAACTAAGTCCAGTTGTTTTGTTTTCCACAGCTGCTACAGCCCTTTATAAGGGCCACATGCTTTTCCCTCTCCTAATATTTCCATGTTGCAGTTTCTTAATCCGTCATCATTTTGAGGATGACAGTTCTTATTTGGCTCTTTGGAGAACGAAACATTCCTAAAAGGAGCATGATAGCCAAGAATGTGTAAAGTTGGCATGAGTAATACCTGCTCCCTATTATACGCCTTTTATCTAACTCGGAGCAGGAGATGAAGCCGCGTGTAAGTGAAGAGGCATTGCCCGACTTACAACCTGCTCTGCGCAACCCTGCAAGACAGCGGGTTCCAGTGAGTCTATAGAAAATGTAACCCACTAGTTATCTTGCTTTGCTAATTAGATGAGGAATAAGATTGTAGAGGGCTGGGCCGCTAGAGTCAACAAGTGCGCAGATTTCCATAGTCTTTCCTGCTCCTTGTTCAGGGAAGTTTTCTGAACGGTGGGAGAAATTGGAATCTAAATCAAAAGTTGAATTAGATAAAGCCATGAGCTAGGATGATGTACTGGCATCCTACGGGTGCAATTTTTTGTTTCTTTAACCAGCAGATTTCAAGAAAACATCTGGATATGAATCAGCAAGAAGTCCACTGTTCAGCTCAGGCTAAAGGGACGGAGCAGGGATGCACGTTCATACAAATCCCTGCACCTCCCCGGGTGCCGCTTTGCAGAACAGATGTCCCAGAGCTGGGCTGCAAACCGGACACACACCCCAGAGCTTTCCTTTCCACGACTACCTAAAAAGGTTGTGTAGTTCTCAGATAAGACTCCACAAGCTTAACTCCTTACAGACAATTCTACTTTCGCTCAAATACTTGGGAAGTCTTGAACACAGGGTGTGGTTTGGCTGCTTCCCCCCAACTCCAAAACAGAAAAAGGGTTGGTTTTGTCTGTGTTTTTTAAACACACACTACATTGCTGACTTCAAACAATGGCAAATAAAAATCCATCTTTTAACGTAAGTGAAAGAGAATCAAAGTCATATGAGCAAATAGAATCTTCGTTCCAATTTGGTCATAATTATAGGAGAGATTATGCATGGAGATGTTCAGAGATTAAGGAAAAGGAAGGAGAAGGCTGGCAGAAGAGAGCAAATATTTTCCATGCTGTGAAACCCTGCTCGTTGGCTTTACATCGCTTCCCAGTGTGAAGCTGTCTTGGCCCACTTCCAAGGGAGCGCCACAGGAAGACTGGGAGGATGGCGGTAGAGGTGACCCCAAAAGACAATGTGTCCTCATCACAAGGCCAACCCAAGCACCGCACTTCGTGTCACTCTTTCCTTTTAAAGCCTATCCAAATCCGTTCACATGGAAAAAGGGTTATTTTTCTGCACAGCGATTCAGAACACAGACCTTAAGTTAGAAGGCTCCAAGCCGCCTCACAAAATCATTTTGGACTCATTTTGTCTATTTCTGTCTTTTTGCTGCTTACATATAGATGTGTTTCATTGCTCACCTGAACCGTTTCAGCGCAGGTCATTTACTGCTCACAGGGAAGGGAAAAGGACAGAGCAGCTTTCGAAACAGAGGTGTTTGATCTCTTTTAGGTGCAATTCTGCAGCACTTTCGAATTCCATATCGAGATTGCCTTGCCCTGCTTTGACTTTTAGCTGGCTTCTTACTCCTCAAGATACTCCCCACACAATTGTAGGCAGACACTGTTAATCACTGAAGCAATTAATACAGCATGATTGTGAGGAAGCCGGGGAAACACAAGAGGCATAAGGAACAGATCTGACGCATTAGCAGACACGTACGTTCTGAATTCATAGAATTAATATATTTAAACAACCAATAAATGCTTGAAAACTTAGGTATTACTGGAATAATGAATTATAAAACACTTGTTGATAGAGAATGCAGAAGTATTGTATTCTCTGCGGTGGAGGTTGAGAGTTTCTGAATGTCCGTAGCTTTCTACAGCTTGGAAAAGCACTTAAAAGTAAAATAACTTTAAAAGAGGGGAGAAGAAATAAGGCAGAGAAACTAATGCAATGCAGGCGAAACCACAGCTCCACGGGCAGCTGATCTATCGGTCTCACGTCCCAACACCAGCAGTACTCCAGAGGAAGAAGCGTTATCCCTGATGCATCTGTCAAAATGCAAACTAGGCATTTCTGACAGAAATAAAGTAAACCTGATGACGGGACGGACACAGCTCTAACTCCCCTTGTCTCAGACAGAGAAAGCAGCACATAGTGGGTCTGAAATGTGTTCGCCCAGCAGCGTTTCCCTGGAAAGGATGCACCTGTTACAGTCCACAGCTTGTCACCACGCTAAAGAAATCACATCTTCTGTCTTACTTTCCCAAGTGTGAAGGATAAGAATCAAAGTTGCCAGGCACGGTTTGGTGGCAGGAATATCAATAGCATTGGGTTTTATTTCCAGCTTCCCAGAAAGCCAGCACAAGAGCTTTCTAACTACTGACACCCCCCACAACAGGAAACTGAAAACCGTTTTTGACAAATGCACAGCCATAAAGATCACAGGCAGACGTATAAGAAAGGGGCTGTATTCAAGTAAAAGCTACTTTCGTCTCTTTTGCCACTGAATGACATTTCAGCTCCAGGCTGTCCTTTTACCAACTTTGCAGGGAATTTCCACTCCAGTTTTCCCTGTTGCTATTCCTGTGCCACTCCAAGGCCACTCCAGCAGATACCTCGCCTGCCTTGAAGTCGGCACCAGTCCAAAGGACAAAAGGTGCCAAATCAGAAGTCTTTTATCTTTTTAGCACGATTGCAAAGTACCTATCTTCCCATTACAGGAAAGATGTTCAAGTATTTTGAGCTCTAGGATGCTCAGGAGGGAGAGAGTCATTCTCCTTCCTGAATCCACCCTGTTTTCCCCCAACTCTCCTTCCCCACAGGAAGGAGAACAGGACAAGGCTCAATACCCTATACACGGACATCACACACATTACGTGCATCGTCTTGCACTCCCAACAGCGACGTGCCAAGCTCTGCAGCCCCCATCAGCGTGGCAGCTCATACGTTGGTGCTCCAGCACAGCGGCACTCCAGCCTTCAGCCGCAGGGCTGCCAATTCAAAACCCACCCACTTACTTTAAAAAGGATTCGGCGCACACCGAGAACCCTGCTTTGAGGGAAGTCCAAGACCCATCAGAACAAAAAAGGCCGCTGGGTTTCCAAAGACAGAAGTGCAATATGCTGCCAGGCACCCACCTGCGCTGGCATCCTCACCCTGCAGTCAGCAACCAAACGCATTTAGATGCCCCAGACCTTTCACAGGTCCTTTCACCCCTTCTTGGTTTCCCCAGAGAAAGAGCAGTCTCAGCAGAACTAGAGGTGTGTGGAGGGACACGCACAAAATTTGTGCTTTGCAGGAATTGGCTTGTCTGTTTCTTCTCCTTTAAAAAAAGAAGTGCTTTTCTTGGGTTACGCGGTGCAGAATAACCGGTCGGCTTTCTATTTCAAAATGAACTCATCTTAGACGGCAGAAAGCTAAACCAGATAAAGGGCTGCGCTCAGCAATTCGTCTTCATTGACGTGCTGTATCCTTCCACCCCAGTTTGGGGGGGGCATTTTACCACAGCTCAGGACAGCCCATGGCTAAGGGCTTGGCACAACAACTCGCCAGCTTTGCAGTAAGGACCCGTGCAACACGGGGGTATCGCCCAAGGCCTACAGCCATACGGCAACAAACACAGGACCACAGTGCACAACAACTTGGCAGCACAACCACCCTCCCCAAAACTACCTTCCTGCCTGCCACCTCTCTGCCAGCTGTTGCCTTCTGTGAGTACAAACCATTGAAACCTCATGAGCAAACCTCACCAGTGAGACATATACACGGGTGCACACCCATTATTAAACCATAGGGTAAAATCTGCTTGGAGGGGTCCATTCGACAGTTTTGCTGGTTGCTGGGAACTGAAACTCATTTGAAAACAGGGGAGAGGAAAATAGAAGAGTTGATTACAAACCTGGATCACATTCCAGGAAAAAAGTGTCAGCGTTTGATCATTTGTCTTCCTTCCACTCGGGAGGAAAAGTGGTTGTCTTTCCACATTTGTTGCAAATGGGCAAAAGAACCACTTTCAAAGGTAAGAAAAAATGGTGAAAAACTGGTTTATCTAAGCAATAGGAACAGTCCAGTGGCAGCAACTGGTTTTGTAAAGCTAACAATCAATCAGAAGAAATCCAGCCTCTCCTGGGAGAAATTTGCCTCAAAAAAGAAACAACAAACGAGAGAACAGCAGTCAAAATACCAGTAAGGAAGAACAGATGCTGCCACGGGAAGGCTGAAACAGATCAGCTCCTTGTAAGCCCTGTTTGTAGCTTGCCCGCTGCTGTTTCCATATCTGTATAATTTATTCCAAAGCAAATTTATTATTTTAAAGACTCCATGGAGAAGGTGGAGAAGGCTGTGTGTCAGCTAAGGGACACCAATGCTGGTGTTCATCCAGTGGTTATTTCTTGCTCCCACACTAACGTCAAAGGCTTTGTCTAGCCTGGGATTTAGCAAGACTTTTAATTAATGGCTTCCGATGGTACATCCACACTGGTAAAGCTTCTCTCATTAGCTAATTAGTCTATTGTCCTAATGAAGCAGGGCAAGCCAGTTTTACTCCCTCTTGCCTTGCGCAGGAAACCCTACTTTTCCCACCTTGGTCTTGCCTCGAGTCAGTTCCCAGCTCCTCTGTCCTGACTTGCCTTTTAGGAGGACTCAGCTGGGAGAGAAGTGCCCTGAAAGAGGGCACCGTGCAGCAGGCTGTGTTCGTCGAGATTAGCGTCAAGCTGTCAAAGCCTCCCACTAAACAAGTCCTTCCTTCTCCCATCGCACGTGCGTTTTTCTGCAAGCCCTTGCACCACACTTCTGCCTTCCCTACAGAAATTCCCATGGACGAGCACGGGAGAGGCAGAGCTTGCAATCCATACTGCACTACCTGATCATCTCAGTGCCTATCAACTACACCTACTCTTAAAGGGTTTTGTCAGCAAGCTTTCAACTTAGTCCAATTAGTTTCGCCTAATCAGTTCTGATTAGTAGAAAGACATAAAACCTAAGACATAAAGGCAGAGCTTGCCGCTGACTTAACACTCAAACTTAGGTACAGTAGAAAAGGTTTCCTTCATTTCTAGTCTTCCCTTGGAAAAGCCAAGATACAATCTCTGACTTGACGACATCTACCTCTGCATAAAAGGGAACAGTTTACTTTATACTAGCTTAATTCCTCCCTGCAAAGCAGAGCACTGGAAAGCCTGGAGATGGTGCCAATATTTTTGGAAAGGCCAGAAAGAAAACAGGCAGAGCTAGCGACGGAAAGCAGAGGACAGATAACTCTTTAACTCATCTTCATCTTTGCTGCTGCTGTTCATTGAGACACTGAGATCACACTGGCCATTTGTAACTAAGCTAATGGTGCAAGCCGCAGAGGAGACAGATATATTTTCAGTCAGATATTAACAGACACTGTTAGCGTGAGCATGACCTGCCCTCCACCAGGAGTCAGAAGAGTGGAGGTGGGAGGGGAGCGTTAGAGAGGACGATGTTGAGTGTGAGAAAAAAACAGGAACATTAATTTTGCCGACTCCAGACTACTCCAAATGCTACTGGAAGCCTCTGCCAGGGATATTTTATCTTGTCATGCCTTGCTTTTAGTCTCTGTACCAGGAACTGGAAAGGGTGTTTACTGTACTTGAGATAAAGTTAATGCACCTTATGCCCATGCCTTCATGGCACCATTGGCCAGACTTGTCCTGAATTGCAGCTCTGACCTCCTCCCCCACCACACAGAAAAGCCACAGGCTTGGCCTGGGGGTGCCATAAGGCTGGGCTGCTTCACTTGGCTGGGGAATCAATACTAGGGGCTGGGGTTTGCTTTTATTTGGGCTAGCAGAGAAGACACCAGGCCAGCGTCGAGAGACTTCCACCGCCTTCCTTGTTCTCCACAACTGAGGCAACTTCCAGAAAGTTCTAGAGCATGTCAAAGTAAAGGATGAGGACCTTGACATGTAGAGGCTGAAGAACAAATTGACCTGGGAAAGGTGCAGTCGTAGAGGAAGGACACACAGTCACTCAGCCCTGGCTCTGCTCCCCAGGGCACCTCTGTAGCTATGTCGACACAGAGATATGACCCAGGAAACTTTGGTGAAAAGCTATAGGTAGTGAATGGTACGATGCACAGCCATTGTCCTCAGACAGCACAGCGCCAAAGCTACTGACACAGGCTATTGTTCGCCCCTTCTATTTAGAAGAGCAATGACTTGCATGAACGTTGGTTTTGGAGTACGTGCTTGGCAACCCCAGCAGATAGACAGCATTTCCATGGAATACCATAATCTTCTAAAAGAAATACGTTTAAGTTATTTTCGCAATATTATTAAATCCAGGAGTGAATATTTTGAATACGGTATAATCCATTTTCCTAGGAACCAGCCAAGAACAACACTAGGTTTTGCTTGGAAACAGACAGCAGTGCAGGGGAAGTGCTGCGGCACTGCCATCCCTGCCTCACCATTCCCTCTGGGACAGGGGAGCCCTGCACGCCTCCCTCAATGTCCCCAACTCTTCCCTCCTCTGTCCGCGTGCCTTGGACAGAGCTCCCATCAGCTCTTCCCCCGCCCACTACACGGGCGAGCCCTGATTGCTCCTGCCCATGCTGGCGTGACTCATCTCTCCTCCGAGCCAGGGACTCTCCATTGGCCCCAGCAAGCCCCAAAGCTGAGTGCTGACAAACACATTGGGAGGGCAAATGCACAGCACTAAAAAGGCCAGGCAGGAATATTTCAGCAGCCTGCAGATGGGACTCAGGGCCAAAGAAGAAGTGGGAGGATGGTGAGATCTGGATGGCTCCTGCCATTGAAACTGGCCAGCAGACACAAACAGAATAAGTAAGTGGATTGGGTAGGTACAGAAGAACCATCCCTGAGCACAGATCATCTCCTGGTCTCCAGCAGTTCCGTCCTAAAAGCAGAGCCCAAACCCATTCCCATGCACCAGGACCCCAGTCTTTTATTCCCTCTTACCTTCTCTGCCTGCTACCCACTCCACAAACCCTCTTATGCCATCTTCAGATGCAAGTCCCAGGGCTGGCTTAAGTTTCTGTGGTCACCTGAATTAATAGGCTCTCCTCACCACGCAGCACTTAGGAAAGCAAGTTAGTCACCCTGCACAAGTCACTGGAAAATCCTGGAGCATCTGGAGAACATCTCCTTTTCCTAAATCCCTCTTTGTGAATCTCCGCACATGTAGGACAGAGCTAAAACCAGAGGAGAGCCCCGTTCCCCCATCTTGGCTCATGGGGGCAGCCTGTGCCTGGCAGGAGCCACGCCGTGGGCACACGGGGAGGCTGCTCCCTCCCGCCTGGCTCCCTCCGGCAGCACGGGCCAGGGCTCCCGTTCCTAATGCATCCAAACGGGACTCTGCTGTGCTTTTCACCCACCCCATTAAGATTCAATTTGCTCTACTTTCTACTGCAATATCTGCAGAAATAAAACTCGCAGCTGAGATCTGAAGGCCAGACACAGGGCCAGGAGTACGATGAAATACAGTAGACTCCATTTAACTTACGGCTCGCAGAGCCCATGGGAACTGCAGGCTGCATGCCAACTCGGCACCCAGGGGGCCAGCTACATTCCCTCCCAGAAGACATCAGGCTCTCTTGAGCCCACCTGCTCTCACTGTCAAAGAAAATGTCTGCAACAGGCAGAGATGCCTCTTCTCCCCACCTTTCCCCTCAGGACGGGGAAGAGGAGCAGCTCCATGAGTCTGAGCATCCTCCCGCCCGCCCTTGCTCTCTTTGGCTGGGGTTGGCACATCCTGCCACCGCTCCTCCCACTGTGCTTGGATTCCCACTACTCCATCAGCATTCCCACCTATCCCCACCACCACCGCCGCCTCCCACTCCTTCTGCACATCCTCCTGCCCCAGGCCTCACCAAACCCATGTCTACCTGGATCCTTTCTTGCTGGCCCAGGATCCACAGCCGTGACACACTCATTCTTGGGCAGTTGCACCTGAACTTCAGCCAGGACCAAGCCCAGGACTGCAAGTGTTGCATCTAAGACAAGCAGGGATTCACGGCAGGTCAGACCCTGGGCTGCTGGACCTCAGTCCCCCACGGCCATTGCAGCATTTTTCAACATGACATCTGAAGGTGACGCTGGGGATGGTTCAACAAAGCAAGATCTGAGGTCTCTCAACAGGAGACATCAAGTGGACGGTCTCAGAAGACAGGGACTCACTGGTTCTCACCCCAACTTTCAGGAATGAGAATAGTTAAACATGACAAAGCTACACAACAGGTTTCCTTCTATATCTTCCACAAAGAGCAGTCCTGTCAGACCAGGGCGACAGGGACCCGAGTGTCCTGGGACTGTGGCACAGTCTTCTGCTTGCCAGCCAGCCCAAAGGACGGTCCTGTTCTCCTCTGCCCCTGCTCTCTGCTGTGGGATGGACTTGGAGGGGATTAAACGTCTTGTACAGAGAAAGAAAAGCAAACAAATTGCAAGGAAAATGAAAAAAAAAAAGCAAACAAAAAAAGTTTCTGAATTAATTTCCATTTTATTTATAGGCCATCATGTGATAGTTGTCTTTTAAAGCCTTTTAATTTGTCACTCCACAAGTCACACAGGGAACAGCTACTTTGAGCACATATGCCCACCTTCCCTCTTCCCGAAAGACGTTCCAGCTTGTGCTGAAGGACTGGCTGTAAGGTAATCAATTATTCGCTATTATCTGAATCTCTCTGTCTCTCCAGATCTTGCAGGAACATCAAGTCCTGGGGCAGTAATGCACTTTGGGGCTGAAAGGAAAAAAAGAAAAGCCTTTGCTAGAGGCAAAGAAGGGCAAAGGGGGGGGAAGGATTCAGAGAGGGAGAAAGGGAGCTCAGCACCAGGCTGCACCTGGCTTGCTAACACTTGTTGAGGTCCACAGGGTGGCCCCCCCAGGGAGGCAGGGTGTTGTTTTGCGTTATACAAGACGCAGATCTTCCTAATCAGAGGATTTTTGTTTGAACTAATTTGAGGGTAACTGTATAGAGACCTGCACCAACACGTAACAAAACTTTTGTTGAACACTTTGCAAAGACAAATATTCCTTATTTCAGAAATGCCAGAGTTACTGTTTCTAGTGGAAACCTGATTCATTTATCTCAAATCATGTATTTATGGTATAATCACTCACTTGACCACATACCATCTGGCTATCAAACCACCGGTACGCCTGAAGTGCATGCCGAGCACCGCTGACTTACAGAGTGACTAACAGTACTTTCACTCCCTTCCCCAGCCGCGCATCCGCAACCTACGGTGCTGTGTTCAAGCCCTGCTCCAAACGGGGGTTGTCCCAAAACCCAACGTGTGGGAGTAGGGGGGAGTGGAGATTTCTGCTGAAAGTGCCGCAAAGTCTCATGAAAGGGCTTCTGAGCGCCAGCACTCTTAAAAATACTCACATCTATATGAACTGTAAGGAAGTTGGGTTTTTTTCCTGAAAAAAATAGCAAAAAAAAAAGCAAAAATAAAAATTGGTGGCTTTGACCTCACACAGTTGATAGTATGGAATCCCCTTGGGATCCCCTATGGAGCTGTACAAATGACCAATTTAGAAATATTTCTGAAGTTACTGTATTCCCCCCCAAAAAAAACCAAACAACTTAGGAGCTGCTCATGCCTGAGCGAGCTGCCGGCTCCTCCAGAGCTCCCAAAGCACAGCATGGGAGCAGCACAGCATGGGGCCACGAACGCCACTCCGAGCAGAACAACAGCTCTGAGCCCCCTCCTCAGCACTCCGGGCACCTTCCAGCTCCCGCAGCCCAGGACTTGGAAGGGGCTCTAAGGTCTCCCCGGAGCCTTCTCTTCTCCAGGCTGAACAACCCCAACTCTCTCAGCCTGTCCTGATATGAGAAGGTGCTCCAGCCCTCTCATCATGCCCCTCCTCTGGACTCGCTTTAATCCAAATTAATATTCTCACAAATTTTATCCTGCTGTCACTCCCACTTCTCCCACCTCCGGCAGCCAGTGGCCCTGCTCCAGCACCCCCCTGCAGAGCCACAGGGGCAGGGGGCTGCAGAAGAGAGATGCAGCGAGGGACCAAGACATCCCCGCCAGCACGCCTGCTCCACCAGGTACACCCCTGCTGCTCACACAACCAACCACTTCCAACAACTTCTCTGCACCAACCATACAGCCCGTGCCGTCACCACACCAAGCCCCAGCCAGGCTCCCCCGGAGCAGCCCCATCGCTGCAGCTGACATTCCCATGGCTGATGGCACAGGGAGCATCGCTAGCAGGCAGCTTGATAGGGTAAATTCATCACCGTCCAGTTGAGCGAGTCCATAATGAAGCTAAAAGCAAACACTGTCATGGATTATTCCCCCCCAACAGCGGAGAAGCAACAGCAAGCCCATCTGCCAGCAGCTCACCCATTTGATGTCACAGGCACCCATCCCCGTTGGGGAGCAAGGGGGTGCTCAGCGCCACCCTTCCGCATTAAACAACCCAGGGAGCGGGGACAGGGGTACAGCTCCGGGGTCCCCTAGAGTCCCAGCAACCTCCAAACTGTTTCATTGACAACCAGCACGTTTCCCTCAACGGAACCCAGCAGAAAGGCCGGACACCTGCTGCAGAGTCCTCGGCATTTCGGAGGGCCAGAGGCTGGGTAAATCAGAAGGGCTGGTGGGAGTTGGCCACAGACAAATGAATCAGCCGAACAGATGAGCAGATCATGGAAGCATCTACCCGCAACGTACAGAAAGAAAAGATGTCATTTCAGGCTTGTGGCAGATGCTGGGGGGTTTGTGGTCCTAAAAATAAAATTTAAAAAAATTAAAAAAAAAAAAAAAAAGTAAGTCTCAACACACCTACATATAACGGATAGCTTTCTAGGACAAGGAAATCCTGCAATAGCTGTAAGAAAATGAATCACAGCTCTCAACTGCATCTGAGATAAGGAAACAGAACACGATTCAATGCAATGTCTCTAAAAGGTCAGTTTCCCAAAACTGTAAACAATCAGACACAAAAATAACTGAGAGAAAACACCTAAATATAAGCACATGGGACACTGCTCCCTGGGAGATGTTTAAAGATGCCTTAGTAGAGCCCACATTTCCCCCCCCCTCCCCCCCCAAAAAAAAAGCAATACTATACTCAAAAAAGTTTATTTTGTTTAAAATAAGAATTTTTTTAAGACAAGAGCCAAAGTAGGAAACAAATAAAATACATAACAAATAGAAAACACACTATAAAATTAGTAGCTGGAAATCATGACATTTTATAAAGAAAGCTAAAAGGTAACATGAAACTAATGGCAATAGGTATGTCAGGAAACAGGCAACACTCAACACAATAGGCTTGATGCTAAAAAATATGGTGAAATTATCCTGATACAGAAGATGTAGAAAGTACAAGCATTTCTTTTTCTGTTTGCAGATAAGGATGACTTATATCTCTGCTATAACAAGATTCTCTGAATTGCAGCAGCGAGCTTGGGACAATACCTCCACCGTCCGCTAACCATTCCTCACATCTGTAACTAGAAAACCTGCAGGTCAGAGCAGATGAAGGAGCCCACCAAATCCCTAACGTTGACTTTTAAATATAACAACGAATAGAAACATGTCCCAGGCCAGCCAGGAAGTTCCAGAGGTCTTGGAACAATAAATAAAAAACCCCACTCAAGCAAACAAAAACTTTGCCTTGTGCCAATATTTTCCGAGGGCAAACGGCCTGACCCAGGAAGCGCAGGCTGGTTGCCCTCCCTGCGGTACCCGGCAGAGGCGGAGTATTAGGGGACAGAAACACCATTAGTGCTCGTCAACACAGCTTTCTGGTCGGAGGGCTTGTCAAACTGATCTGGTATTTCTTCCGAGAGTACGCATTTGGCTGACAAAGGTAACCGTGTTGACATAATACAGGCAGACTTGTGTGTGATGCTTGACTTTGGCTGCTGTGACAGTCTAAGAACAAAATCCCCCGCGCTATGCAAACATCAGCGTATAGTGTACATCCAGAGGATTAAAAGCCGGTTGAGCCCGGTGACCTCATTAGAGCTATACCTGCACCGCCTGCCCCCACGGTGGTTTCGGCTCCCCAGAGAGACGACGTTTCCAGGAGGGCAAGGGACCCTCGAGGCGGCAGAAATCGCTCTCTGCACGGGAAGCTCCAAGGCAGCGCTGGTGGGAGACGTGGGTTTTCAGGGAATGCACGTTTCGACCACGTGCCTAAGTTTGCAGCAAGTTGAGGAGAGCTAGAGACGGGTCTTTGAAGACCCTCTGCCCAAAGAGCAGGCTAAACTCATTGCCAAATATCAGCTGGTTTCAGCGTAGGTTTTCACACTCGTAAAGCCAGCAGGACCCACAAATGTAAAACGATGAACTCAGCCATGTCAGCAGCCTTCGGTTGGTCATGCTTCTGCACCAGCACCAGCTCATTCATACTATCTCCTACATGGGCCTTAAACTGTGCTCAGCGCTCTGAGCACCTTCCAGTAACAACACGGCACAGACCAACACCCACCCGCCATTCATTACTCCTCCCAGAGGGAAAGAGTAGTGGAGTGATTTCTCTTGGAAAGTTTTAGAGGTCAGGCCTTTTGCTTTTAAACTCCACCAGTGCTGGGACAGCAGGGTGGCCAGATTTGTGAAGGCTTTCAGCTGCCAAAAAAGTTCACCCCTTCTCACCTGCCTCCCACAAAGTCATACAGACGTCTCTCCTGCCAGAGGAGCAGAGAGTTATTCTCTATGCCCTTTACCCTCAACCATTTAAATTTAGTGTCCTGCAATTTAAGTGTCCTGCACTCTGGACATAGGGACCAAAGCCCAGAGCTTTGTTTGAAGCTCTCAGACTGTACAGGCAGCTCCGAGTGTCCGGGTAGCTGGACATTACTGTAGGAAAGCTTAAGGCCAGCGGTTCTCCAGTACGACTGACTGAACAACCAACTGTGGACGTGAAGTGTCCACCGCGGAGGAAGCCTGAGGCTTTCAGTGAATCCGGGTTTCCTCTGCCCACAGGCATCACTCACCTCCTTCCGCTCACTCAGCTCGGGGCAACTGCTGATGTTCTCCAGGCAGTTGATCACACCGGTGAGAGTACCCCTTGTGAGACACGAGGGTCTTGACAGCCACACTCATTCTCTCTGCCCACTGCAGCTACAGGCTGCGCAGCGGTGCTGAGGCGTGCCAAGTACTGCAGAGAGGCCCAGGGTGACGGACCACAAACTCCATCCCCACAAGAGCGATCACCCACCACAGCTACTGAAGCCGTGCCAGTGTCACATCCCCACCTGAATCCAGCGGGTACAGTTTTAGCTCCAGCTGGATGACCTTGTAGTTGGGCTCACGCTATCTTCCCTGTGAGCTTGCTCCAGGAAGAGGGCTTGGCGCTTCCAGGATTTGGCAAGAGCTGACACATCTATAACGCATGTTCTTTTCATTTATTGCACTGGCTTAAGGTAGGTTTGAACACGAGCAGAGAAACTCTTTGTCCAAAGGATTTCCACCTGGCTGCTGTGCTCCAGGTGCTGCTCGCGTGTCAGGAGGAGCACGAGCTGAGCTGAGCCCCCTGGTTTCTCATTCTGCACCCAGGGAGGCAAAGAGCCCACTTGCTTCCCAACATGGACAGATGCAGGGTATTGTCTGACCATCCTAAACACACACAATGTTTTCAGCAAGACAAGATGACAACAGTTAGATGCTGGTTAGAGGTTTTACCTTACTTAACTTCAGTCCACCACCATCTGTCTGACCACCTTGCTTTCCTGCTGCTGAACCCCTCTAGTGACTTGGCAAAGGCATTCCCAGTTTAGGCTGCTGATGGAAAGAGGAACGATGCTCAGGTCAACAAAGCAGGATGGGTCTCTTGACACCTACCACCACTTCAAAGCACATACCGCTGAACTCCCCACTAATCACACCTGAGTTCTGTGTGCAACGAGAGCCACCTCCCCTCAAATCAGGGAGGTTAACAAAGATTTCACATGTGTTGGGTTTTTTTTTTTTTGTGTTGGAGCAAACAGCAAGCTACTGACAAGGATTAAGATTTTGAAAATATCTCCACGGTCACTTCAAGAGAAAGCTGTCCTTTTTCACTTTCGCAGGAACTTTAACTCAACTCACAGCAGAGGCAGCCTTAAGACATGAAATGCATTCACGTGATTAACAATTTGAAAGGTGATAAAAGTAGCTAAATAGGTTCAAATCTGCTTGCTGCCCAACCAGCCAGATAACATAAACCACTAGTTATCTTGAGGAGAAGGGAAGGGTGTCTCTATTTTTCTTTTCCAGAACCACTGATCACAAGCTCACAGCACTCACATTTTAAAGCAAAGCTGAAGAGAGTGGAAAATACCTTTCCTAACTATATTGAAGTTCTCATAAACCCAGTACAGCCTGTTTGTGCACTGTGGCTACTATGAGCCGCATTCTGTGTGCCAGTTAGAGAGCAACTCAGTGGTCGAAGTCACTGCGTCCAATGCCTGCCCAAGCCAATAGCCATTTGTGTGATGTATTTAACAACACAACCAAATGTTAAAAGTACTGGAAGGGAATCGTCCCGTCAGCCTTACGCATCAGCTACTTTTACTGAACTCTGTGGAGTTACTCCGTACTTACAGAAGACCGAGAGAGACAGAGAGACATCAGCACCTCCAAAATGCTTACAACTTTGTCTTACACACCGTAAACACTGGAGATATTTCATCAAAACCATTTTACAAGCTGTAAAACCGAAGCTCGTTTTATGTCTTTCGCTGTAAAAGTGGACAGCAGTGTAGTCCTTCGCCAAACGCTCTGCGGTACATTTTAAGCAGCACTACACTGACTAGCCGAAACTCCTTACAGAGCAATTTATATCCAGTGCTATTTCTTTGCTAAGATTTATATCCAGTGTTATTTCTTTGCTAAAATAACAAGACTCTAAAAGTAAAAAAAAAGAAAAATTACACCTCAAAAATACAGCCTTTTTAAAAGTGGTTAATATCAGTATCAACTTAACAATCTTCCTAGATTAATTCATTAGGGAGGTCAATACATAAGGCTCCAAAGCAGACTTTCAAATTACCCATGGAAAATACATGGAAAATCTTCACTCTGCTTTCAGTTGGCCATCTAAAGCACAGCCGCCGTATGTTGAAAATGCTAAAACACATGCAAGCACACAAAAGCAAGCGTCCAGCGTTGTAACGGGCTCGTCTTCAAGATACGAGCAGCCTTCCTCTGCACCTGACCCCGCACCTGGAGTTTTCCTGAGCGGCGCCTGCTCTCCTGGCTCTCTCCCAGCAGGCTGAAGGAACGCGGGCTCTACCTGCGCCGCGACGGGACCCCGGGCTCCTCCATCCGCAGCTGCCTCCGGCACAGAGAAGTTCCGAGAAGTTGGCGGACAGAAGGCGCGGTACGGGACAGACAGCGAGTAACCCCGGCGGCGACTCGGGTGGCCGGCGAGTAGAGACGAGCGGGTGCTGCTCTGGCTCATCGGCAACTCGCCACCCCTTCACCGGGGGCAGAGCTGCCCCTTCCCGCCCCGGTGTTAGGGAGAGGGGCTGCGGTCCTGCCCCCGCCGACCCCCGCGGGCTCCCACCGGGCGGGCAGCGCTGCCGTACCGCAGGTGCGGGGGCCGCTCCGCTCCGCTCCGCCCGCCGCCAAGTTGGCAGCGCGGCCGCGCCGCCCCCCGCGCCCGCCCCGCGCCCTCACCGGCGTTGCGGAGCTTCTTGTTCCTCATCACCGAGAGGATGACCAGCGCGTTGCCCAGCACGTCCACCACGATGGTGAAGATGAGCACGGCCGCCAGGGCGGTGCCGGCCCGCGCCGACGGACGCCCCTCCAGCCGGCAGCCCGGGCAGCTCCCGTTGCTCCCCGGCCGCTCCATGCGCGTCTCTGCCCGCCGCCACCGGGGCCCTTCCTCCTCCTCCTCCTCCCGCCCCGACGGCAGCCCCCCGGGCCGCCACCGCGCCGCGGGGAGGAGCGCGGCTCGGCACCCGTCCCGGGGGGCGCGGGCCGCCCCCTCCCCGCCGGTGCCACCGCCCTGCCCGGGGCGGGGCGGGGGTTGTGGGGGGGGCGGGGGCGGGGGGGGGGGGGGGCTGCCCGGTGCGCGGCGCGGGGCACCCGCAGCGCTCTCCGGTGCGATGGCGCCACCGCGCGGCGGCGGTGGGGAGCGGCGGGGAGAGGCGTGGCCACCGGCCCGGGGTAGCGCCGGGGCCAGCCCGGCAGCCGGTGCCGGGGGTGGGCAAGGGGCTCAGCCCCGCGGCGAGCAGCCAGTGGCAGCACGGCCCCTGCACCAGCGTGAGCCGGCAACGTGCGCTCAGAGCCCAGAAAGCCAACCTGGGCTGCGTCAAAAGCAGCGTGGCCAGCAGGGCGAGGGAGGGGATTCTGCCCCTCTGCTCCGCTCCCGTGAGACCCCACCTGCAGTACCGTGTCCAGCTCTGGAGCCCTCAGCACAGGAAAGCCATGAACCTGTTGGAGCGGGTCCAGAGGAGGCCCTGAAGATGCTCAGAGGGCTGGAAGCCCCTCTGCTGCGAGGACAGGCTGAGAGAGTTGGGGGTGTTCAGCCTGGAGAAGAAAAAGCTCCGGGCAGATCTTATAACCGCTTCCAGTACTTAAAGGGGGCCTATAGGAGAGATGGGGAGGGACTCTTTATCAGGGAGTGTAGGGATAGGACGAGGGGTAATGGTTTCAAACTGAGAGAGGGTAGATTTAGATTAGATATTGAGAAGAAAATTTTCGCTATAGGGGTGATGAGACACTGGCTCAGGTTGCCCAGAGAAGTTGTGGCTGCCCCATCCCTGGAAGTGCTCAGGGCCAGGCTGGATGGGGCTTTGAGCAACCTGGTCCAGTGGGAGGTGTCCCTGCCCAGGGCAGAAGTGGTAGAACTAGATGATCTTTAAGGTCCCTTCCAACCTAAACCATTCTATAATCACACACATCCCTGCCTGCTCTACAGAGCTTTTACCTCCTTCCTCTCCCTCACAGCTGGTTGCAGCCAGCAGCACCACACTGAGGGGGAAACCAAGTCAAGGTGAAGGATTTCGGTTTTTGTCCAAGGAAGAGGTGATGGGCAGCGGCTCCAGCTTGTACAGCCTCCGCCGGCACAAAGTGGTGCTTTAAAGAAGCCCCCAGGAGACAGCTGGCGGTGATCACCTTCGCTGCCCCACGGCCCCTCCAGCCTGCACAGCTGCTGGGGAGACTCACATGGCTCCTGCCCCCGGACAGGGGTACCAAGAGGGGAGGAATCACAAGGTGAGGTTTCACGTATTTTCCGTGTCGCAAGCGTTTTCTTTGCCTTTGTTTCCCACCGCAAACACTGCCCCGTGGCTCTGCAGCCAGTGTGCCACCTGTCACAGCCAGCCACCTTTGAGCCAAACCCATCCTCACAAGAACTTTTTCAACCAGTTATGTCAGAGCAAAACTATTTGCTTTCATTTAAATGCTTTTTACTTATTCTAGCGTGTGCAATGCAGGAGCCCCAGCAATAATTTCAACTTTAGCAGCACACTTGCATGATTCTCAGCCACAGGAGAGCGGCGTTCCGCAGGGATTTCCCCCTCCCTCAGCCCAGCCTCGGGGCTGAGGCTTCCAGGCACCTTTTGGGTTTCACTCCACACCAGCACGAACAAGCAGAGACCAAGCTCCTGTGGTCAGACTGTGGCTGCAATACAGCAACCACGTGAATTCTCAGCTTTATTTAGAAAATAAACCTGGAAAATATTTTTTTTATGGGCTGTGGAGCCCAGATGTGATGCTGTGCTATGGCCTGGGTAGGGGCAGAGACGCGCCGAGGCTGCCCGTCTCCCACGGCTTCGGGCCAAAGCCACTTCTCTGTGTGCAGGTCAAAGTGCCCGAGCAAACATAACGGCTGCATCACAACCCGGCCTGGGGGTTCTACAACTGCCCAGTCGAGTGAGTCGATAGCAAAGCTACAAGCAAACACTTTGGTGGCTTGCTCCCCGCCAGCAGCGCACAAGCAGCAGTGGGGCACAGCCGAAACGAGCAGCAAACAGGGTCCCTCCCAGCCCGGTGGCACAGGGTCAAAGCCAGCGCCGCATCTGCACTCGGACCTTGGCTGAGTCAAGCTGTTTTAGCAGGTTTTTACCCTTTCCCCATAACCGTAGAGCACTCAGTTTTGAAAGAAAATGTGGGGTTTTTTTAAGATAATGACCAAAATAATGCATTTTCAAATTGTCAAAAAGAGCATTTTGGTACGAAGTTTGATTTCTCTAGGCTTCTCAGTTGACACTGCACTGAATTCTGCACAGTTTTGTAAATATTTTCTCTGTGTTAACCAAACAATCTTGTTGACAGACTTTCGGCTGGTCTATGTTCAGGACGTACCTGCGGCACAGGAGCAGCTCGCTTGGACGCATCCTCTCAGCACCTTTCACCTTCGTGCCGCTCTGCTCTGGCAGCTGTTTGCACCATTTTTAAGAGGTTCTCAGACGTATTTCAGACGTGGAGAACTGGGATGAGAGTTCAGAGGACCTGAAGTTTACACGCAGGTGTCTTGGACTTGCTAGTAGAAAAGTGGTTTGAAACTAATGAAGATGGTGTTTGAAGTCAAGGAAAAAGCTGCCTGAGAACTTTGCCTAAAGGTGCGCGCAATGCTATCCCTTCTCCCCCCACTCTGGAGGCTTTCAAGAACCCCAGCAAACCCCCACCCAGAACAATTATCTTCTGCTAGCACCAAACCTGCCTGTGCTCTCTTCCAGCCACTTCCACCAGGGAGGCTGCCGAGCTGGGATATCCCACAGGGAACTGGTTTTGCCAGTTGTGTTGGGTTGGAAGGGACTTTTAAAGGTCATCTAGTCCAACCCCCCTGCAGTAAGCAGGGACGTCTTTAACTAGACCAGGTTGCTCAGAGCCTCATCAAGCCTGGCCTTGAATGTCTCCAAGAATAGGGCCTCCCCCACCTCTCTGGGCAACCTGTTCTGGTGTCTCACCACCCTCACTGTAGAGAACTTCTTCCTAATGTCTAATCTAAACCTACCCTGCTCTAGTTTAAAACCATTGCCCCTCACCCTATCGCTACATGCCCTCGCAAACAGCCCCTCCCCAGCTTTCTTGTAGACCCCCTTCAGGTACTGGAAGGCCGGTATAAGGTCTCCCCGGAACCTTCTCTTCTCCAGGCTGAAAAACCCCAACTCTCTCAGCCTGTCAATAATGGGAACAGCATTAATGCACATTCTGCTGACCCCCCCGACCTTCGCCAGCTGCAGGGCAGGGGTGGTTGTGATGGTGCCGTCTAGGACAAGAGCACTGATGGGAGCCCCAAAGCCGCCCAATGAAGATTTTGGCCTCGCTTATACTTACAACTTGCTAGTTTTAAGTTAAAACGGCAGAGTGAGGTAGAGGGGGTTGCATTTTGTGAAACTGCTGCAACTGGAAAAATGCAAGAAATGGCTTTTAATCTTTTTGCACTTCTTCTGGTGCATAATTTATACCTGCAAAAAGCAGTCTCCTTTCCACAGCCCGGTGCAGCTGCCCTGGATGGGAAGGTCTGCACGGTTATAACAACTAATCTCTCATAAGACTCTTAGAAGAAATTATGATAGATGTAGCGAGCAACTGTTTTCATCAGTGGAGTGATTTAGATGAATGGTTTTCAGGCTGTTTCCTCCCACCTTCCTGCTAAATGGACTCTTCACTGCTTCAATTAAGAAGTGGCTCGCACTCTAGGAAGCGGTGGCAAGGAAAAAAAAATGAAGGTAGAGTTATCAATAAGACCTTTTTAATTACGCTTTACCGGAACCTCTGATGTAAATCATACTGAAATAAAAATATCCCCAGTGTGTTAGAAGAATTTAGGCTCATTTGATTGTGCAAGGACCATGAACGTGATCACGGGAGAATGCAACTGAAATAGGGTCGGGAACCAGAGCCCTTCGGCACCCAAACCGCACCGGGGAGGGTACATACACACAGACAAACAGGAAGACCAAGCAGAATGCAATCAGCCCAAAATATTCTAGCGTCATCAATGCTTTTCAAACACTCCTTTTGCAAAAATGTAATAGGTTTGCTAACGGCGAGGCTGAGAGGGGCAGTGCCTGGCTCCCATCGCAGCAGCCACATGCGGAGAATGGCCCGTCCCTTGCTGAGCGCGGGACACATCCAGCGGCACCAAACGTCCCCCCCTTCCCCACCCCACCTACCGAAGCACGCCGCTTAGTAAGAGTTAATCCAGGTATACTATAATAAATGAAAGCTTGCATAATTGAAAAGTAGCTGAGGCATTAATCTTCCTTCTCGGTACCTTGAGTCCTCTTTAAAAAGATTATTTTGTCTTCAGAGACAGCTTTAATGCTACTTAATGAATCGCTTATAAATGAAGGATTTTTTTTTCCCCCTATACAGGGACAGGCTGACTACTACACCAATTTTGTCAGAGAGACAATTAACTTTTGTCAAATACACGAAGATAATGGCTGTTCCCCACAAATACTACTACACTGAATTCGGCGTATTTAAGGCCAATTTGCCTTGTCATTTTGACTGAGCTGACAGTGATGTACCCCTTCCCTTGAGCTGGACCTGGGGAAATCTTCACGTGTACCAAAATGACTAGCGGCCCCCTGAGCACCCCGAGGAACAGGTAGGTTAGTGCTGGATAAGGAATACCAGGCTGGGAAATTCAGAATCCCAACCCGAGCTCATTCAAAGGTGTTTTGGCGTCTAGCTTCAAAGACTAGAAACATAGAAAACTGGGGCACCAGGAAACCTTCCCCTGAACTTCTACAGCGAGTGTCTCAGTCGCACACGGCTCGCAGGCGAGTTTTCTTTGAACTGTAACTCCCGCCCTGCAAAAGCAGACACCAGGGGGTGGGTTACTTGTTTCCCCACCGCAAATAACTCCCAGTGAGCGGCAAAGGCAAGTTTGTAGCACGACGTCATTCCTAACGTGGAGATCCCCAAGCAGACGTGCTCAGTTGTCTCCTTTGCCTGTGTCCCACCGGGCACCTGCTCTGTTCCCCGGATCCACACACACAGCGCAAAGATGCTGAATGAAGCCCAATCCCTCCCCTCCCACCACACCGGCGGGGCTGAGTACTCGTATTTATTTCCAGCGAGAACAACAGGCAATAAAAGTTGTAATTCCTCGACAAGTGGGCCTTCCGACCCAAGCAACTGCCTTTGGGAGAGACACATAAGTAGATGCAAAAACGGGGGTAATAAATCCTTTGCCACGTGGGCTGCTCCCACGCCATTTAGCCCCGGACAGGACACGGAGGAGCCCTGCAGGGCTGCTCCCGGAGATGGGTAGAGGAGGTTTCCTCCACCCCTGAGCAGACCAGATGAGGGTTTAGAGGTCTCTCCTGCCTCCCGTATGGATTCCAGCAGCCTGCGGTGGTTTAACAGCACCAGGATGCGGTGTTCAGCCGCTGGAGACCTTCAGCACATGCCTTTCCAGCACAGTCTGTTTTCCTTGTTTGAGATTCTGGTCTAGACCCCAGACGATGAAGGTTCATTCCTTGGCACAGCCTTAGACTCCTTGAGCTGACAAACACAGCTAAAATAAACCATTTAGTCCGTCCACGCATAATGGCTGTTATCTTCAAATTAACGACCAACATCTTTTTTCCCCCCCTCCTTGTCTCAATTCTACGCATGGCCAGGAGGCAGAGTGATTTCCAAACCATTACCAAAGGGGGAAATCACCATTTTCTGCCCGCCACCCTCTAGCCGAACACATACAGCAGCAGTTCCTCTCTCCCTAACATTTTTTCTGTCTATTTGGACTGCGCCGCTATTTACTGCGGAGGCAACACAGCTGTACCCTGCGTGGCGTAAGAGAAGCCCAGTCTTGCGGGGGGGGAAAAGCACTAGTTGCTTCGGCAATAAATAGATGAATACAGCAGCTTGCCCTGAGCTGCCATCGCAGAAGAGATCAACAAACAAGCGGCTCTATTTATGCCATCGTGCTTGCATCGGAACTCCAGACAAACTAATAACCTCGTGTTCAGCCACTTCCCCTCTTTGTCCCCAAAGCAGCAGCCTCACGCAGAGCGCACAGCCCGCTCGCCCAGAATAGGCTTTTTTGTTAATCGCTCAAAAAGCCGCGGACACAGGCCTGTTCATTCAGCTCAACCGCTTAACCCTGCAATCTAAATAAAAAAGGGAAAGAAGGAAAACTTTGTATTCCTTTCGTACCCTGAATATTAAATGACACCATCAATGTTGCCTTGGGACGCGACATCAAACCACTTCCTTTGCTCCAAGATGGGATTTAAGAAGAATGACTTTGAGGCTGAATTGCTGTTTCAAATCTCCCATTTCCCTCCCCCCCCCCCCATCTCAAATTTGAGGATGCAACATGAATGAAATCAGAATTAGCCTCGTTACAAACGAACCAGGGGGGTGACCTAGATTCACTTCGCCTCTCAGAAGGAAGTGACGGCAAAAGTTTAAAACCCGCCATACGGGGCTGTCAGCTGCGGCACATTTAGGTCAAAGTTTGTTGCGATCAAATTGTGCTTTCTGAAAAGGCTTTTACTAGCGAGATGATTTGTATGGCAGTGGCTGAATTATGCATGGGATTTTTACAGCCTCTGCTAGCAAATAACTCCAGCCCTTCCGACAAGTGCAGAGAAGCTCAAGCTTTTCCTTGCGGCATCTTCAGTGGCTTCAACCCAGCTCTGTGACCCTGGGGACACACGTTGTGCTGGGGCATCAGGGTAGCTCTCGCCACCAGCCACATCAGGTAGCATCCCATGCTGTGCCCGGCTGGAGCCAGTCTTGCTGCAGGTCTCGAGGTGCTAGGACAAAAAGTGGATTTTTTTCAATGATCTTATTGAATCCCACTCAAATCATCCCAAATCAGAGAGCCTGCTCCCAGCGAAGGCAGCCTGGTTGCTGTGCGGGCTGCCAGGGCTGCTCAGATGACAGCCAAGTGGTAGCACAGGACCCTGCCCAAGCGATGGTCACGCTGAGGGTAATACATGGAAATGATCGGGCTCGTGGGTTTGTTGTGGTGAACTGGAAAAAAAAAAAAAAACCTCAGGGAAGGCTACGACTGTTTATCCCATTAAGCCATGAAGATTCAATTGATGTATTTCAGGGCTAACATATTCAAAAGAATTTAAAAGCTTTAGTACCTGAGTAAGAAACTCCTATGTCGCCTGGCCTTGCCGTAGGGGGAACAGTGTGAGATGGAAACTACCGAGATGCTCTGGGGACTCCCTCCTCCACATCGCCCCCCCTCCCCGTCCCCAATTCGCATTGCGGTTCACCTGGATGCACACCCACCTGCAAGCATTTTGCCCGCACCCGCTACGTCCAAGCTGCTTTTCCAGCTGTGGACGGCACAAGCCCGGCATGGCGTGGGACAAACCTGACCGGGCTCTGGCCAGCCCAGCTCGCTGGCAGCTGTGTTACCCACCCAGCCACAGCGTCACTGTGGGGACACTCACAGGTGATGCCACTCTCTTGTGAAAAATCACTCCACTGCCATTGGCAGCTGCTTTCCAACACTGAGGCTGAAATTGCCATGGTCGTCCTCTGCAAGCGGAGAAATAACAGTCTTAAAGAAAACACGGAGACCTCCCTTCCCCAGGCAGCCCCCCTGCAGCCCGACTGTGGGAGCTGTGGCTTGAGCAAGCTTCGGGAGCGCTTGGCACGAACCACCTTGTCACAAGGCAGCGGCGCAGGAAGGACAGCGCGACACGCCGTACTCCAAATATCGAGCTCTTAATTACGTCCCAAGCAGCACCTCTGCGCCTGCAGTAATGGGGGCTCAGCTACATCCGCGGCTGTTAGCGAGATCCTGTTTTGCTTCATCCTCATTATGGGAAATAGCCTGCTCGGATCCAGCAGCCGGTGGAGATGTTTCCTCTCGTGAAGCAGATTGCTTTCTCCTGTCAATTATGAGCAGAGAGCTCGACAGCCCTGCGCAAATTGCTGGGTGAAAGCATAAATAAGAGTACACGGGAACCGATTACAGCCTTGGTAGCACGCTTGCTTAAAAACGGCTGTTGGAAACACAGAGGTCAAGAGAAATAAAAAGTGTAGAGGTGATGGTGATGATGGCTGGCCCTGCAGTCCTGTGGAGCCCGGGGGGGACATGTGGCCCCTGCAGAAGTGCAGCCATCCCCAGCAGTGGTGTGGCAGGGGTTAACAGAAGGGCTGCAGCAAGTTGGCTCTGAAGCCACAGTTTTTTCCCCCAATGAAGAGATTCCCTTTCCTCAGGCTATCGCTTTGGTTCCTGTCAGCAGCGAGCATCCCGCAGCTGGGAAACTCAGCAGCCCTTGGGGGAAAGGGAAACAATTCCCCCCTCTCACTGTACTCCTACCAGAAGCCCCGATTTCACTGGACACTCCGGCACACCTGCAAAGCCCTGCGGGATTCATAAGGGGTGAGCGAACAGGTGTCTCTGGGCTGAGGTTTCTCCCCAAACCTTTACTGGTGCTCGCACTGCCGGCTGCTACAGCCCTTACCTGGGCAAGTCCAGGGGGGGTTAAACTTCATCTGAGCACCATAGTCCTGATGGGTTCCCATTCCAGAGAAAAGGATGAGAAAGCGTGTGTGCATTTTAACCAACAGTCTCCGAGATGGTTTCTTCAGCCCTACAGACCTTGCTGGCTCCTCCCGGGCCAGGTTCACAGCCCCCACTGCCCAGCCTGACCCCCGGAGCCTGCCTTTACTCCATCCTTTGGGGAAGGACGTCACGGTGTTTCTTCTGCCCTGGTTTGGGGCTGTTTCAGGCAAGGGACAGCTTTCCTGCCTCTTGCTCGCAGCGAACAAGCTGAGTGCCCATCTCACAACGCTCACCTTGCTCTGCCCTCTAATACATTGCTGCTCATGAACTTCCACTGGTCTTCAACCCACTCCCCATTCCCTGGTCTGATCTTCGGCCGTCCCCAGACCTTCAGCCCATCACCGTAAGGTCCACGCCAACACCCAACACACGCGTGAAGCGTCACTCACACTCACTCCCACCCTGCCCATCTCTTCAATAGCTCCATCCAGAAATCTCCTGCTCGGCATCAGCTCTGCGCGCTCACACCCATCAGCATTTTTGCAGGCTCTGCAGCAGGGTATTGATCCCTTCTCATAGAGCAGGTCTATCTGAAGAAAAGCCATTGCGTTTGCCTGGGTGGGCTTCGAAAGCTGTCCCTTCTGTGCCGTGCAGATCCCTTCTTTGCCTTTCCACTTCTGCTTCCCCACAGACCCACTGGGAAGTGGCGTTTGCTCACCCGCCTCACCCCAGCCCCCTTGCTTTCCTTCTAGGCCTCGCAGGCAGAGCTGCCTATGATTTATTTCCTTGTATTTAACACTGCTAAGTCAGAGGCACCAGAAAACTGCAGCTGGCAACTTCAGGCTGCTTTCCAGCTCCTCCATCCAGACCTGCCAGCAGACGTTTTCAGTTTTGGTTCTCAGATCTCCATTACAGTCTGGTCTCAAAACAGCGAATCCACCAGCCCTCCAACTGTGCACGTTCGACTCCACAGCCTCAAAGCTGTTACAAACGAGCCGCAAGTTCCTCCCGCTCCTCACAAGAAACGGGTATCCCTCCGACGCGTCTGTCTTTGGCGGAGAGCAATCCCCTGCAGATCTCTTTATCACAGTTTGGTGCCTGGTTTTCCCTCCTACCCCATTGCAGGCTGGTAAGCAAAGGCAGCTCCTCAGATCTAGCGACGTTAAAATTCCTCTTTATCAGTAACTCCACTTACCTCTGCAACAAGGTGAGAGTTGTGCTTGAATTTCTGCTGCTTTCCTGGAGAATTTAAGCGACGCTGAGCTGTAGGTGCATCCGTCCTCCTGCTGCCTTTCCCTCGGCTCCCTTCTCCCGGGAGCGCTCTGTCCTTCCTGCAGACATTTCTGGACCCAGGTTTTATTCAGTCGTGGAGGAGACACGAGAGCTGTGGTTCCTAACTCACACGAGATTTCACTTAAATTTGAACTAATAACTTGAGAGAAGAGAGATGGGAAGAGAAAGAGAGGGATTTGCATGTCTCAGGTTCACCCCACTCTCCTACAATCTGACTGAAGAAAGCAGATTTGGAGATGTTAAGTCAGTTATGAAGTTTAACTGGGCTGCATACATTTAAAACAAACTCCCCAATAGATGGAATGAACCCCCTCATCAGGGTTTGTCCCTGCTCCCGGCCGGGGGCTGAGCACTCTCCCGGGGCAGAGGGGACCCAAGCCTGGCAGGCAGCACGCACAGAAGAGGCCAGAGGAGAAGGCAAGGCTTGCTGAAGGAAAGCTGGATGCCGATCCTAGGGAGCAATATAGACAGGAGATACAGAGTTTGAAACTAAATATAAATTCAACAGTGGAAAAAGCTGCCAGAGATATTTAGGGTTTGTATATGCATGTTACATATATATACACACACATATATATAAAGACCAACAAATCCTATCTGTATGCAATATGAGCAAGATGTTGCTATAGTAATCTTAATTTTACATTCCTTACATTGAGAAGACGACTGCAAGTTGTTTGGCACCCAGACTGTCTTTTTGTTATAGCATGTGCTGGGTTCAACCCAGTGGGACTCTGTTCTCCGCCTCTTAGAGCTATGGCATCAGAAATAACTACTAACAATAACATCATCGTCACTACACGGCAGCCTTGGATTCAGTTTCCTTTTAAAAAAAAAATCAAAAAAAGAGGAAAAAAAACCTGCCTGTGCACATTAGTGTGGATTTTAGGCTTGGACACAGACACGTGCCTGAGGATGGGCAGGGACCCAAGGAGCAGCATTGGAAGCGGGATGGGGTGGGAGGGTCCAGGGTGGGAGTGGGTGAGCAGGGGGCAGGAGGAGCGGCGTCTGTTTCAGATTTCATGTGGCACCAGCTGTAAATCAGAGGTGACCCTGCCCAAGCCGGCAAAGGCACAGGGGTACCAAAAAAGGATGGAAAGCAAAGTGAGCCTCCAGCGCTGCGAACACGCCACTCACGCTGCGGCGGGAGGTTTCTCCACAACCCGATGTGCCAGCATGGGACAGGGGCTTCCAGCCCACCGTGAGGGGCTCTGCCTGCAAGATGGGGATCTAGAGCTAAAATTCAAACAGTTCTCTCAGAACTGCCCCCCTCTCTGGTAGGAGCCCAGCTCATTGGAGGGTGATGAGGGGGCACCCACTGAATGCTGCCTGCACCCCTGCCAGCTGCGCACGGCCACGCTGCCAGACAGCGGCACGGCCATGCTGTGAGCATGCATCCACCCATCGCTCTCACACAAGACATCTTCAAGCAGCAATAAAGGCCATGTCCAGGGCTCTCCGTCTACCCTGGCAGGAGACGAACAGCTTCACGGTGGTGAAATCTCCAGCAGAAAGCACCCCGGTTCCGCACCTACCACCAAGATAGGAGCATCCTTCTTCCGTCTCCCTCGAAGACCAAAAGCAGCCGGTACGTTGAGGACACCCCCCCGCACCTCTGCCCCACCGCAGCTAACCCCTACCTGGGTCCCCCCTCCTGAGAGGGGCTGGGGGCTGCATGGGGGGCTACGGGCCTCCAAAAGCCAGGGATGCGAGCCCTCCTGGGGAAGAGGAGAGGCAGCACTTTGCCTCCCTGGCTTTGCTGGAGCTTCAGGTGGCGACAGGCTCAGGGGAGGTCTGAGGTCGGGGATCCACGCGAGCCACGGGCACATCCCGTGCTCTGCAGAGGCAAGCGCTGCCTTCAAACATCCTCACCCAACAGCGGCTCCGGGCGCGTTTGTTCTCTCCAGATTGATGGTGTTTACCACTTCAGGCATCTTCTCAGTCATCTATGATCTCTGGCCGCCAGCGGGTCTCTTTGGGACATTGAGTGACAAGTATTGTTACAGTGCCAAGGAGATGGGACTCTCAACTGCCTGCAGCAGGCAGATCGCCACGAAATCATGATTTATCTGGAGTTAAATTAAGTTATGTCTCTCTTCCCTGCCTGCCCTGGCAGTGGCTGCATACAGGTGTGCCGTATTTCTTCCTCTAAAAGGGAAAACACAGGGCCATTTACCAACGGCTAGAGATCAGAAGGTGCCCAAACGTAAACTCCAGGACAAAGCTCATCTGAGCGTAGTTGAGGGAGGGAGCTGACAAGTGACAAACAGCCGGAGCTGAGTTCGCTCTATTTTGGCTTACGCCATTGCTTGGGGAATCACGGGAAGGGAAAACAGGTGAATTATTGTCACCTCCAGACTTAAACAAATGGAGGCTTCAAACAAAATTGCATTGCTTAGACATTCAGAGGGGGAAATATTTACCTCGCGTGCAGAAATAAATGTTATAGTTTATGAGTCATATAAAGCCTTTTATGCTGAAAATCCCTCTCTGGATGAGGATGGGGATATTTCTCATTGTGGACTTGATCCATGCAATTTATTTGCAGAGCAAAAGGATCAGTGAGGGCCTTATTCTCCAGAAGATCTGGCAACGGGAAAAGTTCTTCTACTGGGGGCTGGATGCCCACCTGTGCCTCCCCATCCCAGCTCACGCAGGTCCTGTCGCCCACCCAGGCAGCCCCCATCAGCCCTGGCAGAAGCAGCTCCGGATACTTCTTTGAACCGAGGGTCTTGGAGCCGTGACTTGCCCGGCTGCAACAACAGGGTTGCTCTGCCATGTGGCTGCTCCCCAGGACCGGGGGATGGAGAGCGGCTGCAGCACCAGGGGCTCCTCCAAAACCCCCTGTTCACAGGCAAAACCAGGTTTCAGGGGGGCACAGAGCTGGGTTCGGGGCACACAAGGAGCGGAGCCAGGTGGAGCACAGGGACAGGTAGGAGGAGGGTGCTCTTCTCTGTCTGCAGCCCTGGGTGCCCACCTCACGGGGACACAGGGTCCAACCACTGTCACCCGCTCAGCTCCCCCCAGCCCGTTAGAGAGATGTGTGTGTGCACCGACACACGCACGAATGGATGAGCCAAAGCTGTGAGACCCCAGCCCTTGGGATGCACTACACCCAAGCCCCTGGCACCACATCCCAGGGAGGGAGGCAGCAGCAGATGCTGGGAACAGCAAAGGCAGGAAAAACTCATTCATGTGCGAGGCGTCTGGGTCTCGAGGCAACCGGCAGCGAGTTCAGGCGGCGCAGAATGAGCCTGCCCCAATTCCTCTGCCTTTTGGGAAAGACATTGCTGTCGCCAGAGCCTCACGCCTTCCAGAAAAGCACCATTCCCCCTATTGCTGATGATTTATTTGGGAAGAAGCCTCATTTTTCACTGATCATATTAGAAGCACAGAATGGATTACAGCATGGAGTAACCTTGATAGCTAAGAAATTCAGCGTATGCAAATGTGAGCCTTAAACGGCTCTTTCTGTGAAAGATTGCCTGTAGGGGGGACAACTTTGCGATATGGCACCAATGAATAGGCCGGTATTTAAAAGCAGGGACTTTGCCACAAGCCAAAATACATGGTCTGCTGACATCTACCAACAGCAGCTTTTCTCTGTGAGCACAACGTGCATCTCTGGCTCTGCAACCCTGCTCGCTACACTGCGCAGCCCCCTGCCCGTCGGGATGCCTGGTATACCAGCACACGTGCACCAAAAGATGCCAGGCTGCTAAAAGCAAACCACTAAGGCACCTGCAGCGTCCATGAGCTCCCGGGCCCAGCCGTACCCTTCCCTCGCCCCTGAACTGCAGCCTGAGGGTGGCCAGGAGGGAGCACCAAGGGCCTGGGGCTGTTTCGTCCTCTCCCACCTCCGCCAGCCCCTCAGAGCTCGGGCATTAGAGCGGGGCAAGCGCAGGTATGAAGAGGGATGAGGAGAAACTCGTGTTTTCCCTGGACTGATGCTGCCCATGGCCTGGGTCCCCTGGTGCCCGGCTGCAGTGAGCATCCTCCCTTGGGCATCCCTTGCGGCACCCAGGCTGGACCTGCCACCTCCAACCAGCGCAGGGATGGACAGGGATGCACAGGGATGCTGTGCAGTGCGTGGCAGCTGCCTGAAGATGGCAAGCCAACACTGCGGTTTATAATACATGCAAATAGCCCCGCTGGAGGAAGAAGGGGGCTCCCTACAAATAAGAGGGCTATAATTTCTTTGCAGCCCCTGTAACGCCACAGCAGAATTTAAATTGCGGTGTTCATCAAACAGGTCTGAACCTTTTTTCTTTCCTCCTCTTTGTTAAACGCTGCCCGTCTTGCAGAATTCCGAGCGGTGCTCCTGGTACTGCACCAGTCCTCAAGCCCAAATGCAAAGTCTGAGGAAGAAATTGCAATGCATCCTTTGGCACCAGGGAGCCATAGAGCTGGTGTGTGCATGCAATAATTTATCCTAAGCCTTCTAGTGGCATTTTATGTCTTTTTGCTGTAGTGCTATTACAGCTTTGATTACTCCATTTTTATGTTTGTCAGCACAGCATATGGGCAAGATAATTTGTATTCAAAGTATTAAACTGGTAATGTAAATTATTAAAGACCCAATTCATAAAAGCATTACACACCATATGCAGATTTCTTCCCCTGAACTCTCCCCTCCTCCTCCTCCCCATTTTGCAGACCCGGCTTCACGCCGTTCGAGCGGGACTACTGCCAGCTCCCACCCCGTGGGCACCAGCTTCGTCCCAGTGGACGTCAGATGAGGACCCAGCACCTTCCTCTTTCTGCTGTCCCCTGCACAACCCATTTATCTCCAGGTGCCTGTTGCCCATCAGCTCATCTCATTTCGGCATCTCCAAAAGCATGACAGAGAAGAAAATGTGTTCCCATTTTCACCCCAACCCCCATTTGCTGCAGAGCACCCTACAAAGCACGTACATCTCTGAGCATGGCCATTGCAATGAGACCTTGGAGGGGGCATAAGGGGAGGAGCAGGTGAAGATGACCACTGTGGCAGTCCCATCTCATTGCCTTTCTGGGGTTCCACGACCGCAGGACGATGCCAGCTTGCCACTGGTTTCGCAGCGGGGGCTGCCGTTCCTGTGGGCAAGCTCCTAGCCCTCGCGGGCAACAGGTCACCTCTCCCCATGCTTATCCTCAACAGGATTCCAGCAGCCGCTCCGAAAAGGCTGGGGGCAGCAAAACCTGCCCATCCTGCAGGGAAATTGGGCTTTTCCGCTGTAACCCCTGCAATAACAGGCAACTCATGTCAGTGGCTGTTTACCAGACCATACACAGTACCACCATGTTGAGCAGATGCCGTCTTCTGTTTTTCTCATTACCAAGATTTAATGTCTTATAAGCTTATTATTGACTGAGGCTTTAGGCTTTCTTCAGGGCTGAGGCCAAGGGGAACGCAAACTCCCAGAGGCTCCTGTTTGCAGGAGCATCCCCCTCCGAAGCCGTCAGGACCAACCCTGTGCTCAGGACTGCCTCCCCCAAACCTGGACCCCTCTGCCTTGCAGCAAAGGCAGCCCAGAAGGGCAGCGGGGAGATGCAACATGCCCTGTCCCTGCCATGGCGTCCCCTGAAACCTCCCAGCACAGGGAAGTTCCAATGCATTGTGCTGCCAGCAATTCTGAAAAGTGACATTAAACCGGAGCAAGAATTGGGGCCATAAAATGCTTAACCGCTCTTAGTCTGTGTAAAAATCATGCAAGTCCCCCCCACAGCACCCATACGGTTTTCTGGCCCTTCTTTTCAGGGGAAACACACTCTTCCTCCCATCCTGGGGGGAAAAGCAGGATTTTGTATCCATCTCTTCCAGAGGTTTGGCATCCAGGGGCCCCATGGGTGAGATGTACCACTTCTCCAGGCCTCCTCCTCTCGAGCCAAATACTGCTGCTAAGACAGACCCAGACGCAGGCTCTGCGGCACGCAGGCACCCAGCGAAGGAGCCGGTTCCCCTGTGCGTCCACGCACTGCCCGGCGCTCACAAATCGCTCGCAGCAGCAGCTCCCCGAGCTCACGCAGAGAGAGTGTAAGGACATCACGTGTCAACCCCAGTAGGACACGAAGGCACCCAAAACGTTAAAAGGCTGTTGGTACCTGCTGGGACTCAGCTCTGCTCCCCTGTCAGGTCTCCCCAAAAAAGAAAGAGCCATTTTGCCAAAAATAGACAATAAAATAAGGTAGTGCAACAGGAGCTGCCGGCCATCGGTACTGCGCGGAGGCCCAGGGGCCGGGTCAGCATGTGCGTAGCTAACATGTAAAACAAGAACATCCCACGCAACATACAAATAACGGAATCTCGGCCCTTCCCTTCTCTCCCTGAATTTTGCACGTCTTTAACACAACACAGGCACGTTTCACCGAGTCAGCGCTTTCAGCGGATGCTGCCACACGGCTGCATTGGGCTCACTCCTTAGTCGCACTTTTAATTCCCTGGGGCATCGTGTCCGGCAGTGACTGGCATGTGTCCTTCAACCACCCTTTATTAATGCTCTGCCCGGGTCCCCACTGCCCTGGCACCTGCAGCACTGATTTCTTCATTTTTTTTTTAATTAAAAATCCCCTCGCTTTTATCGTCCCCAGCATGACCCAAAGCGCCACCAAGCTCTTGTATCTGCGTTAGGGGGACGCATCTGTGCCTGGAGGTCCCCTCTTTACTTTCCCCCCAAACCACTTCAGCTTTGCCAGAGATGGGGCAGGGTGGGAACTACACTGCCCTCCTGACCAAGGCACCTACCCCAAACATCTCGATGCCGGGTTGCTCAAGGTGACGTTTCCCCCGCCCCGGGGTCAGGCGTGCTGCCGGTCGGGCAGCAGTAGGTATTTGGCGGGAGCCCTGCGAGGCTCCAGCTGTGCACGGCCGCACTGTGGCACCTTACAGCTGTGGCCAAAATTGAAGCTGCCAAGGCAGGTTGCCCAGGAAGGGCATGGAAACACGAGCAAAGCAAAGCGCTGGAGACAGGGGAGGAGAAATGGAGCACACGCCAAGAGGCTGGTAAAGAAATCGCTTTTGGGGGGAAAACAAAAGCAAAACAAACCACTCTCTGGCTGTTTCTCTTCCCAACATATTTGGGATTCCTTCTCCAATATGGTGTTTTCCAAAGGGCAAAGGCATTTTTTCAACTCATATTTCATCATCAAACGAAGAAAACCCCACACATCTATCCCCTCTCCACCCACGGCTTTGCACTCCGAGCCACGTCCTTGTGCCCGCAGGGGGATGGGGCAGGTGAAGCTGTCCCCAGACGGATGGCACCGCCCGTGGCAGATGCTGGAGGTGGCAGAAGCAGCCCTGTGCCATAACAATGGGCTCAGCCTGAGGAGAACCAGGGTGCGCGCACGGGAAGGGTTCGGAAGCCCCAAGTTTGGTTTCTCTCCTCCTCTCCCATGCGTTTGCCTTTCTATCGGGCTCTGCCCAAAGAGTGGGGAGCACCCTGCGAGGGAGAGCCCGAGCATCCGCCCTCTGCGTAACACCAGCCATGTGCAAAAAAGAAACCCCAAAACCTCAAAGCAGCAGGCAGCAGTGGTTGTGTGCAAACAGCGCCGTAAAACCCCAGCGCATCCCTCCAGCTTCAGAGGGCGAGCTGCTCCCGCTCTGCGTGCGATGGGGTTTGTGTTAAACGCACAGAGCCCTGCTGGGGAGGGCAGGGTGCTCCGTAAATAACAACAGAAATTGTTATTTCAGAATATATCCGCAGAGAGCAACCGCCATCCCGGCACGCTGTTCATTTTCGGCGCGTATAACCCATATAATGAAGACGCAACCCACCCCAGCAGACAAGCTAAACAGCAGGCTTCCAGATGTCCACCCTGCTCGCCCATCTCAGACTCCTAATCCCCTACTTTGTCTGAGCTCTAGCTGATTTCTGATGCATTCAGATTATCCAGCGAGCATAACTGCTAGTGAACATCTGAATATTTCCCCCCTCCATCTCACATTTCACCTTGGAGGAGAAGCACTTTACAGAGTCCAGGCCCCTCTTTATCAAGCCAATTAGTGTAACACAAAAGCAGTGAATAGGACCAGGCAAAGCTCAATGGCCTGTAAAATCCCCAATATTTCGAGATGGGCTGAGGCCAAATATGACCGTTTTCGTAAAAAAAAGGAAAAGGCAAGGGTGAGTAACCAGAGCGCTGGCCTTTCTAACCGCATTAAAAAAGAAAACCCAGCAAATTCATCTCACATACAAGCCAGTTCATGTATCGTAAAGGAAAGTTTACAAACAGAGCGGCTATAATTCCTCCTATAACATTGGAGGACCAAAGTTTGTGAGGAACAAAAGGAAATGATTAACAGGGGAAATATGCATGGTACAAAAAAGACTTTTTAGTCCAAAAAGGGATGTCCATATTTAGAAACACTTGATTCCTGTTGTCAGGGCCCTGCTTTTTCCTGAATGCGTTTCTCCCCCGTGAAAGAAAAAAAAGTCACAAAGGGAGTTTGTGTGCAGCCATGTCACATGCGGGCAGGGCACCGCTGATTTTCCTCCAGGATTAAGGGAAAAATGCAAAGATTCCAGAGCAAGCAAATAAATAAATAAAAACAATCATGTCCATATTTAGGAGACGACTTTTAGCAAACCATCAGCTGCTCCCGCAGGATCCCCTCTCCCCCCACGGGCACCCCAAGCCCTTGTTGGAGTTGCTGCCCCCCCCAGACCCTCCCCGGGGGCTGCCGGAGCACCCACCTCTGCGGCGAGAGGGCGGCTCTCGCTTCCCCTGCGCTGCAGGGCTGGAGGTGATCCCGCTCCGGCTCCCAGAGGTTTGCAGCTCCGCTTTGGGAGAGGCTGTCACCCGGCAGCTCCGCAGCGTGCTCCAGCACGGCCCCGTCACCTCCTGCGAGACCCGGTGCCCGAGCACAGCCTGGGATGGGGTACATGGGGAAGAGACCCTACCAGGGTGCCTCCAAAGGGCAGGAATCTCATATTTAGCAGGATGAGAATGTATATATGAAGGCGCTTCCCATCCATACATGATTTAACACCTTATCTCGCCCCGCAGCAGCGTACTCCTGTCCCCTGCCATGAGAAGGAGTTCCCAGCGGAGCCCAACAAGCTCGCCACAGAAACCCAGCACAGCCCTGGTACAGCCCAACACATTTCATTGGCCACAACCATCTCCACGAGAGGCCCGAGCACAAGCAACAGACATTTTCGAGACCACCTGTTCCCTTTCATCTATACGAGCTGCCGAACCTTATCTTGCAGGGCCAGCTGTGAAATACGGCACCATATGGTCCCCGATACGGAGAGAGACCCTGCGGGCTGGATGCCGTCTGCTCAAGACCCAGAGACCCCGCATCCCTCAGCCGCCTCCCACTCCCATTTTCCACCTCCATCGTGACCACTCAAGCTCCACGTGCGCCGGCTGGTCCAGCACGCTCCCAGCTGGCAGCAGCTCCTCCATCGTGGGAGCCTCCATCCTCGCCCCGACGCTGCCACAAGCGCCAAAATCTCAGGGGAACAGCACCTGCGGGTGGTCTGAGCTGGCACGCAGCAACAGCCCACACCACCTGAAGATCTTGCCTAAAGCGTTTGGGTAGCAGGAAGACAGGCCGGCCTGCTCTCAAAATTTGGGAGTAAGTTATATCACCTCAAAGAAGCTATTGGGTGGGATTCGCTGACCGCGGCTGCTTCGCTGGGCAGAGGGAGAGCGAGAGCAGGGAATGGGAAGAGGGGAGGAAACAGATGGGTTTTTAAAATGGGTCTTTAAAAGCCGAGATCTGCAAAACGGCACCTGGAAATAAGCGTTGCGGGGGCATTTATTTGGAGGGTTTGGGGGGGAACAAAGAGAAAAGGTGTTTGGGGGCTTCTTTCCACGTCACGCATGGAATGATCAGCCTGGACTGCTGTTGGAGAGTCGGGTTTTTAAGACGTCGCCTTTCAGTAAATGATGAGTGTCAAGGGTCATCCGCCCTGGGTCTGCAGGAGTACTTCTTGGTGCTCCCCACAGGTGAGTAACGGCATGTGGAAATGGAAGTCACCATGCAAATGGCGAAGGGTAGTCTGTAAGGGAGACACCTTCGCTTTCTCCCCAGGCAAAGCACTAAGAGGGGAACAGGAGAAAACGAACAAGGCCAAGTGTTCCCACGGCCAAAACCATTGAAGGGCTTTTGAAAGTCGCCCTCAAGTTTCAAAATACCAGGTCTTGTCTAGCTGATTTTTTTGCTAGACAACTCTCTCTAGTGGGGAATCCCCAAAGAATGAAACATTAGTGACAGTGAGGAGTGAGACATCTTTAATTAGACAGTTTAATGCTATTTGCTCAGATTTTATTCCACTTCCAGAGAAGCCCTTGGAAACAAGGGTTCCCTTTAAGACTTTTACTGACACCTTGATCTTTGAGCTTGGTCTGAAAACTCTCCTAGTAGCTTGCAGAACTTACATTACTATACAAAGCAACGAAATAAAGCAATGGCTGACCCAGCACGTGCTTCCTTTTGCTCCCCCCGCTACCAGGGACCGACCTCCGCCAGGAGCTGCAGGTAGCAACACCTTGAACAACTGCAGAAGCCAAGCCCCGGGAAGGTGCCCAGCCTGAGCTCTAAAGCTTAAGAGAGCAAAACCTCACCAATGAATTCTTTAAGAAAACTGGAGACCAGATTGCCGCTGCTCCCACCTTTCTCGAGCCTCTTTTGTAAGACCATGAATTATTGCTGCTACACCCCAGGTAACACACAGCAAAAGTGCAATGACGCAGTAATTAGTGGCAGGCAAGAGACATTTGTCTCAAGCAATCCCCAAACCACTTCACCCTTCTACACGTATTAATTTTCTAAACTAACGTAAAGCAAATCTTAAGCTTCACGAAGAAGCGGTTAAAAACACTTACAAGGAATAAGCTCTTACAACAACAAAGCCACCAGGCCATGCTTGATTAATATTTTTAAAAAGAGCTTATTTTTTTTTTCTGACTTGAAATACCTGAGGGAGCTTTACAAGGGGAGGGGCTGGGAAGAAAAAACAGCTTTATCACTTGTAGCATCCTACCTGGCTCTCTCCTTACACAGCTCGGCTACAGCAGCCTGCGACACCCGCAGAGAGGGGCTGCTCCTGCTCCTCGGGCGTCTCGGTGGGGAGAGCCCAGCCAGAAGCAAGGTGAGGTGGTGTACCTGTACCAGGTACGGGGACGGAGCCGCGGCACTCTGCACTTCAGGGGCTGAAAAGTCACCACAGCAACCACCATCAAAACACACAGTCCCACTGCAAGGCTCGGCTCCCAGCCGTGATTTTCCTGGCTGCTGGATTCAGTCAGGGACACGAAGCCACCCATGTCGGAGGACACAGTTACAGGACAGGCATCCCCTTACCACAGTCAGTGCGGTTCCGCCTCTCAGCATCCACAAGACAAGAATTTGCTTTCATGCACCCCAGCCCCCCCAGCCCCAGGATTGCTGCCCCACGCAGTGCCCCGGCTCCCCACTCCCGCAGAGGTCACTTGTTCTCTCTGCCCTGCCTTGACAGAATGACTAACCCTGGGTTAGCTACTTCACAGGCATTTCTGTGAGGCCCTGCCATGTCCAAAAACAAGAGAAGGAGGTACCCACCACCCAGGAGATGTAGCCGTCAGCTCTAGCAGGGCCGTGGCTGCTTCCTCCTGCCTAATTTAGGGATGCAGGTGCAGGAGGGCACTCGGGGAAAAGCTCTTAGCAGCAGAGAACTCCAATCGAGGTCGTTAGCACAGGCAAGGAACCACCCCTTATCCACATCCCGCTTTAGCACGTACATCTCAGACTTATCAGAAGGATGAGACGTTTGCGGAGCGCTTTGAACACAGGTTGCCAAATGCTGGCCAAGCGGAGGCCGGCACACAGCGTGCTCCCAGCCTGCCAAGAAGGGATGAAGACACTTCGTAGAGCATGAAACCCCCGCCGGACACACTGGTTATTGGTCCCTTCTCCCCTGCAAGCTGAAATATGTTTAGAGAGCAACTGATGGGTAACGGGGTCTCCAGCACACTTTGTTGTGCAGCACAGCTGCAATTTGCAATTCAGTTTATTGCATTAAAAGCTGGCAGAAAGAAATAAATATGTCACTTGTCACAGTTCCTCCCGTTATCTCTTAGAGGAGAGCGAGCTCGGGCTCACACTCATAGAGGGGAGAGTGGGGCTTGTCAGAAAGCGACCGGCAGCGTGGCCATCAGCGCAGCTCTGCTCTGGCCCCAGCAAAGCCAGCGGGGACGTCCCACCCCAGCCCCTTCTCCTGGTCCAAGCCTTGCTTCCCGAAGCCCTCGTCAGAAAAGAGCTTACTTGGGGGATGTTTCCCTGCCCGTGGAACAACAGCCTGAGCGAGCAGAGGGAAAACACAAACTCGGGGTGGCTGCCAGAATTGTGCTGGAGGCTGGAAGCGAAAAGCCGTTCACATGCCACCGCCTGAGCCAGGGCCAAGAGAAGCCCTCGCACCTCACTGCTGCTCCTGCAGGTCTTATTAGGAGTGAATAAAACTATATAAAAATCAGCCGTTCAAAGGCAGCAGATAAGAGAGGTGTTTCGACTCTGCCTGTATCCCCAGTACGATCCCCAAAGCAGACTCTCACCTTCCTATGGACCTCCGTTAGAGCTGCAGCCGTTCACTGCTAATTGATTCAATATGCATTTGGACTAGGATTTTTAATTAATTTTATTACGGAAAAATTAATGCACTGCTTCCCCACAGATGCATTAGGATACCGACATGAGCGGTAGGAAACCAGCTGGCAGTGTGGTTTTCGTCGTGGCTGCTTGGGGGGATCAAACCCCACACCAGCGGTGGGGCTTTCCCCATGCAGTCCCTCCCCCGGAGCCCCCCCCTCTAGTCTAAGGGCTCACACCAAGTATTTACTGCGTTTCAACTGAATTTAGAAACATATAGGCTACAGAGCAGCGGGAGAGCATCGCTCCTCTGCCTCCCGGGTCGTGCTAATAGACTGCCGGGCTCGTTTTTGGCAGTGGCGGGATCGGGCCTGTGCAGAGCAGCTGGGCAGCCCCGTTCATCCCGTCACTCTCCCAGCAGGTTTGATTTCCGAGGGACGTGGGGCATTTTGGTAGCAAGCATGTTCTCGAGACTACTTATAGTCCTGAGCGCAAATCAGACAGTACCAACCGTGGGAAGTGGGGGCAGCACCCTGCCTGCCTCTGCCCATCCCTGCCCCGCATCCGCACCGCCAGATGTTCTCCCTCGAGGAAAAGCTCTCACACCTCTGCCACTGTTTTGGGCACCCGGAGAGACCACCCCATCCAGTCGAGCAGCGAGAAGGCTTTAACAGCTGCGGCACTGCACCGTCCCTTCTTCTTCACTGAGCTCCCTCATCCTCACATCCCACCTCAGCAGGCACGGGGTGGGAGAGGCAACAAACCACATTTTGGGGACACAAGCGGTCCCGCAGACAGCTCTGTCCGATTCACACAAGGAAGAGTCTTTCTTCATCCCTCCCTTTCCCTCAATCTGTTTTATCGTTACCCTTCCCTACACATAACGGAGTTAATAAGAGACATATTTACTCTGCTTGGCTTGGGACTAAAGTCAAACTAGAAGTTTTAGCTGTACCGCAGCCCAAAGCAGAAATGTCTGCTCTGAAACACCACAAGCATTTCAAAGCAGAGAGAAAGAGCATTTGGAGGGTGTTCTATCAAAAAACACGGAGCTGGGTGAAATTAAGCAGTTCCCAATATTTGACACGACATCTCAGAATGCAAACAACAGTGGAGGGGGGGAGGGGGGGGAGGAAATCATGTGTTATTTATATACATTCACACGATGGTATTTATGAATGGCAGAGCATTGGGGGAAGAAACATCGTCACTACATCTGCAATATCCAAATTTGAGTCCCTGGAGTCCTGCACTAGCGTTGTATTGAACGGCATCCCCGAGACATGCCATATTTTAGGAATCTGCGGAGCAGGAATAGGTAGCACACTGTAAGGTCCAAGACCTTAATCAAGCCCTGCAACTCGATAGATTTCCAATAGAACGAAGACAAAGAGGTGTCAGCTCTAGTTCTTATTTGCTAACACTATCGATAGGGGCTCAGCTCACTAGCAGTTAATTCAAAGCCAAGCTCGATTTGCACAGCAGTGATCTACACTAATTCCCATATGTGGCTAAGGGGAGATTTTGCCAACTAGACAATAGAAACAGTATTACAGCTCCTGAAATGATGCCATCGCTTTTCTCTTCTGCTCCACCACTTCCCCATCAAATTTCCACGTGCTGGAATCTCCACTCGTCGTCTCCCTCGCACCAGAAGACGCGCAGAAAGGGTAGCGAATACAAAGGTACCTATTTCTTTTCCAGATGCAGCTTTATTGAGGCTTTTAAAAACGCAACTTCCCATAAAACGGGGGCCAATTTCACACTTTTTTTTTTTGTGTGCATTGAAGACACATTGAAGAACTGCCCTAATTAAGCAGTTATAGAAATATTTCTAAGTGATCCAACTGTAACTTCGCCTTATAAAAAAAATTGCCACATGTTGCTTCATTTGGTAAGTGTTATTAGAGTGCTTCATCCGCCACTGAGTTCTGCTTGGTTTTGCTTTCAGGTCCTAGTCCATCTCAACACTAGATCAGACCATTTTGCCAAGATGCTACGGTTGTTGAGCAGTCACAGGAAGCCAGATGTGCTACCCAATTAGCCAACGAAGCAGTTTTATCCGCGTTAGAAGCAGTAGTTACTGCCTGTAAGCCTGGCCCAAAGGAAGGGGTGGCAGCAGCCTGTACCCGCAGTTTACGCTACTGAGTTACCCTGTTCTCCTCATCAGCTGCACCCGGCAGCCGTGTCTTTGACCTGCTATTAACACCAGTATCCTCACACCCCCATCTCCTCCTTGCTGCCAAGCAAACACCCACTAGCTACAACCAGCACAAGGAAGGAATTCAAGGGTAGCGAGGGGGTGCTAGAGTTTTCCCAGTTCGTGCAGTTTCCGTGCTAAGGAAAAATGAGGTTTGAGTCACCGGCTACAGACCAGGCATTACCTCTCCCTTCCAAGGGCTGCAAGACATCCCCAGCTTGGAACCGGAAAGACAGCAAGTGACTGCGGCACAGCCAGCTGGTCACCGAAGGGGACAAGAGACCTGCGTTACTCCCCCAACCCACCTCGCAGCACCCGACGCGTGTTAAAACTTGCGTCACTAGAGAAAGGACACAGACTAAGTACCTGCTCCTACTTCAGCGGGGAGTTAAGACTAGGCGCCTGGCTCCTGCCACGAATTAAAATGCTAGAAAAAACCACAAGTCTGAAACAGCGTAACACAGGACAAAAAAGGCACATTTTAATATGTACAGCAATGCATTTGGGCTATAAATTTACCCAACACAACTGGAAAAAAAAAAAATCCAAACTATGCTTTTATACTTATTTCATGGTGTCAGCCTCATTCCTAGCCACCTACCTTTCTCTGCATCTCTGAATGCTGCTATATACACACACAAACAAACAATTACGTCATGAATGTTCATTTAGGCTCCCAAGTTCAAGTAATAAAGTTCAAACTTGCATAGCATCTTATGCCACTCAGCCATAAACAGTTACGATTGCATATTAGCTGGAGCAGCCATCTCTTTCAATTCAGCCAGTTTTGGCTGGCCACCATTATTATTTTTTTTTTTTATTATTTTTTAATTTTTTTTTTAAATCCTTGAGTCAGAATGTTTCCTAAGTCACCAGCCCTGAGGGATGCCACAGACTTCAAAATGAACCTCTTGCTGTTGTTAAGATCCTTTTAAACCAGAAATTTAGAGTGTTGTCAAGAACAGTTTTAAAAATGTAATACTGTTTATTTTGCTTCAAAAACATTTCAGCATTCTAAACATACAAAAAAAACAGAACGTTGCAAATTCGTTTAAGTACAGAGTGTTTTTGAACTTCAGTTGCTGCACTGGCTCTTCACTTGGTTGACGATGAAGAGATGTCTACAGTTTCAGTTTAAAAACTACCGCACTTAACTAAAAAAATCCATACACTTCTCATGCCAGCTGAACCCCCTTCCACAACTAAGAATGGCAGCAGAATGCTATTTCACTATATACAGAAAGACAACTTTAAGCTAAATGGACGCCCACTGTAGTGTAAATAGATCTACCCTCACAGTGCATGCTTTGGGCCATGGCACCCCGGGGAACATACAGCCTTTCCAAGTAATCACTGCTCCTCTAAGGCATCATAACTCTAAGCATGTACCACAAGAATCTGTCTAGTTTTTACAAACTATAGATATGTACAGTTTATAACCCAGGATTTTCTAGCCAATAACCATATAGTAACACCACCTTACAAATTAAAAAAATGCTTGAAACATTTTTAAATGCTTTGTTACACCAACAGCAAAGTGCACAGAGTTAGGAGAACACTAGAGCGCCTTTTCATTTTAAAAATGTTTGGAAATATGTACAACTTTGATACAGTTTCAGGGTGCTCACTACACCCATGGCCACTTCATGTAAACCAGTTACAATTTCTAGAGCACTTTTAGAAACTACAACGCGATCGGAATCCAAATTTTTTTTTTTTTTTAATTAAGCCTAATAAGGGCAAGAGACACCATCTCAAATAAGAGGTGCTTCATTTATGGTGTTTCCCCTACTCTATGGTATTCACATGGAGACAAGTATTGTACAGTTTTATTCATCATCATCATCTTCATCCTCCTCTTCTTCATCCTCCTCCTCCTCTTCGTCTTCTTCCTCTACCTTTTTCCGAGCAGCTTTGGTCGCTGCTCCCTTTGCGCCATCAAACTTTCCTTTAGACTTGTAGTCTGCAACATCCTGCAAAGTCAAGGGGATGTCTTAATTTGCTCTAAGCAGCAAGCACACACAGCATTTGTACAGTGGCGGGCGTTAACCTACAAGGGACTGGCCTTCCACAGCCGCACTCCCAGAAGGGGACACCCAGCACTATCGTACACAGGTATGCAGACACCTAAGCATACTCCGCTGCCTCCTGATGACGGAGGCCTCGAACCCTGCGTTCATCGTTACTTCTTTGAGGAGGAGAAGAGAACCCAGCCTCTCTTAAAGGTTTCCTGCTAACGGGACACAGCTCCTTTAACGGCACGGCAAACCCTTTGCTGGAGCAACACGAGCAGCCGCGGCTGCGCATCACGGGGGAAACCTCTCCCTCCTCGCCGGAGCCCGCCTGCGGCTCGCTAGCCTGCTCCAGCCCAACGTACGCGGCGCTGGGCTACCCTGCACACAGCGCGATGAGAACAGGTCTGACAGCCGGAGATGCTCGCTACGCTGGGGACGCCTTGGCTGGGTCTATGGTACAGCCACACATCAACACGAGAGCCAGTAGAGAAGAGGCACAAGTGAAAACTAGCCTTACCTTCTCGTACTTCTCCTTCAGCTTAGCTGCCTTATTGTTATAAGGCTGCTTTTCACCATCACTGAGGTTGTTCCACATTTCGCCCAGTTTCTTTGCTACATCCCCGATGGATATGCCAGGGTTTGTGGACTTGATCTTGGGGCGGAACTCTGAACAGAAGAGGAAGAAGCCAGACCTTGGGGAGAAGCACCAGAGGACAGTCAGCACCGCACCCAGGGAGCGCCCCCTTCCTCCGTCCCTCACCCACAACACCCACACACACACACCCACAGGCTGGGTAGAAACACTTTTTCTTACCCACAAAACCAAACATGCTTTGATTTTACTGAGACCCAGACTTGCAGCCTTCACCCAGTGCTGGTTTTAATCAAGTGTTGTCTATCTCTCCCCATCCAATTTCATCTTAGATGCACAAGTCTCACTGTGACCCGGTCATTTCCATGTCTTCCGTCACCATGAGATTAAGGGTACCAAGCACTGACCATTCCTGTTAGTGCTCTACATGCTCAAGATTAGAAGCTGCCCATTAAGATTTACAAGCCAGTATCGGTACGCTATTAATACCACCAATACTGCTATACCAACAGGATGCCCCATCTACTTCCTTTATGAAAGCCCATCAGCTGTGTTACAGGACATGAAAAAAAAACCCAAAAATACCTGTGCATTTAATGCTTTAAAGTTACTTACGGTGGTCGTTTTGGGGCATTGGGGTCCTTCTTCTTCTTGCCACCCTTAGCTGGTCCATAGTCCTTCATTTCTCTATCATATCGTACCTTATCAGCCTTTGCCATTTCATCAAATTTAGCCTTCTCCTTGCTTGACATGGTCTAAAAAAAACAAAACAACCAAAAAAAAACCAAAAAACAAGACACCAAACCTGGGATTACCCAACTGCTCAATAGCTGGCAAACTTTAAGTAAACAAGCCAACACATAGAGACTCGATAGGGGAGTTTCAGAATTTGTTTGTTTTCTAACTGGACACCTTGGGGACGAAGGTCCTGTACCGGCGACTGCAGCCACCGCTGGCATACCCAGCCGGACGGGAGCAAGGGGAATGGAACAAGTACAGCCAGGGTCCTCCTTGAGGACACAGGCCTGGAGGGAGGTGGCTGCCAAAGGACGCTGCTTGGGAACAGGAGAAAAGGCCAGGCTGCAGGGGAAGCACCGGAACGGGCAGAAACACTGGGCTGACGCCTTCACAACCATTACAGGAATCAGCAGCACCCGATCAATGGCCGAGACACCCAGCCAAGAACGGCACACAGACCAAAACAGCACCGGCTCCCTTCGTGTTCAGACACATGCACATCATCCTAGCCGATACCACAAGTCATCCCATCAGGAAGTCACAAATTCAGGTACCTTCCACCTCTCCGAGCACTTCTTGGAAAACTCTGCAAAGTTGACTGGAACCTCTGGGTTCTTTTTCTTATGTTCCTCACGGCACGTCTGCACAAAGAAGGCATAGGCAGACATCTTGCCCTTGGGCTTCTTCGGATCACCTTTAGCCATCTTGACTCTGTAGGGAAGAGGGGAAAAAGGGGGGGTAAAAAAATAACAAGTAAATATGTGAGAATGTGTATACATATGTGTGTATATGTATATGGTGTGCATATGTTTTTATATATATATACACACATACCACTGTCCTCTGAAGCGTTGTCCCATCAGTAACACATTCCTTTCTTCCCCCCCAACGCTTCTTACCACCCCCAATACAGAGACTTAAATTATTCTTCCTTGACACTTGGGTTGTAGACTTGAGCCAAGTGAAACCGGCCCCTGGATTTAAGTTTTACATTGATACCTATTTACATCATGTCCAAAGACTGGAGACAGGCTATTAAATACACACACTCCAGCCCATTAAGAGTTATTTACGAACTAATATAAAATATTTGTTTTAGTTGGCTACCGCACCGGGGCTTGAGTGGCATGTGCAGTGCCAGGCTATGACTTATCCCTTTAGGGGCTGGAGCGCTCACGTTAGCAGCTGCCACCCAGGTAAAAAGGCAGGACAGATTATTCCCCCCTGTAAAAGTGCAATAACCTTTCACATATCACAAGGCGTGCAAAGAAAGGCTACTTTTAAACACAATGGGACCCGTGGAGCTCTGCGAGGTGAGCAGCGCTTGCTCGTGCTCCACCAAGTGACACATGTTCGGAGGCGTAGTGGTCAGTGCGGAGATGTGATTAGCAAGTCACTGAGAGGACGATGCTAACTTTTGGGATGTATTTCTTTCCCCCCGCTCCTTTCCCTGTTATTTTCTTTCCCCTCAAAGAAAAAAAATAAATAAAATAATAGAAAAATCCCGCAGCAATATTTCCTACTTACAGCTTCTCAAGCGTTTGAAAATTTTTTTTTTTTTTTTATTGGTGCAACGTTAATATTTAATTGCGCCCATCAGCCCCCCGAGCGCAGTTTTAAGCCGCCCTCTCCCGCCGGTGCCGGGGCTCGGCGGGGTCCCCGCTCCCGCCGGGACACGGAACCCGCCTGAACGGGGCTGGGGAGGACGGGACCCGGCGGACAGGCCGGAGCGGGGCCGGGGCCGCCTCCTGCTCCCGAAGTTGGGGGCGAGCGGCCCGCGGCGGCCGGCCTGCCCTCCGCTCCGCTCCCGCCATCTTCTCCCCCCCCCCCAGCTCCCCGCCAAGGTCACCGCGGCCGCCGGGCTCCGCGTCGCGGGGCGCGGGCACCTGCGGCGGGGCCGGGGCCGGCGGGCGGAGGGGGCAGCGGCGGCTCCGCCAGACGCCAATAATTCATCTTCCATTTTGTGAAATGCCTCCTGATGAAAGAAAGTGCCCCTGAAATGCGGCGGGGCGGCGGGCGAGGGGAGCCGGGGGGCCGGGCGGCGAGCGGGGGCGCCGGCCCGGCCCCGGGGCGGCCGGTGCGAGCGGCAGCGGGGAGCGACGGCGGCGGCGGCCGCCGCTCCGCGCCCAAGGCCGGCCCCGCTCGCTAAGATGGCTTCTCCCGGCGCCGCCGCCGCGCCGCCCGAACAAAGCCGCGCTCCCCCCCCGCTCCGCCGCCCTCGGCCCCCCGCGCCCGCCGCCCCCGGCCCCGCCAAAACGCCGCCCCCGCCGAGAAGGGGCTCCCCGCTCGGCCCCCCGCCGGGCGGCGGGGGCGGCGGGTCCGGGGCGCGGGCGGGAGGCGCTCTTCCCCCCCCCCCCCCCCCCCCGCCTAGCGCAGCGCTCTCTAACAAAGGCTCCCGTGCAGCCATTATCGCCGCCGCTACGCTCCTCCGCGCCGCCAGAAAAAAAAGAGTGCGGAGAGCCCCGGGGCGGCCCCCCAGAGCCCGGCCGAGGGCGCGGGGCGGTGGGGAAAGAGGAGCCGGGGCGAAAGCGAAAGGTTTGAGCCCCCCGCGGGGCGCCGGGAAGGAGATTTCCCCCGCCGCGACCCCCCTCCCCATCCCTCTGCCGCTTACACGTCTTTCTTCCCTTCGCCGGGGCTCTCCAGCGCCAGCCATATTAATGCCCACAGCACGGGCGGCGCGGCGCGGGGAAGAGGCGATGCGGGGCCCCGCCGCGGGCGCAGCCCCGCCGGAGACACCTTCCCGGGCAGGGGAAGAGCGGCGGAGGCAGAGGCGAAGGGATCGGGGGAGTTTGGAAGCGGCGAGAAAAAAAACACAACTGCTTCGCCGGGACCGACGGGCGCAGCGCGCAGGGTTTATCCCTGTCAGATGCTAAAGCGACAGCCATATTAATGCAGAATAAACAGCGGGCACGGCACTGCGTACGGCCAACAACTTTCCCACCGCCGCCAGCCCCACCGAGCCCACCCGGGGGGGGGAAGGGGGCAAATAAAAGCCGAGGGCGCCGCGCGTTTTGCCGTGCGACATTAGGAGGCGGCAGAGAAAAATCCCTGCCCATGCGGGGGAGAAGAGGAGTTAGTCCCGGTGTAGTTGCTGCACCAGCCATATTACTCTCGGCGGTACGGGAGCCCGGCGCGGAGAAACCGGGTTGCACCGGGGACAGGTAGCCCCTCCGCGCCCGGGGAGGGGAGGGGTCCTGGTGGGGCAGGGGAGGAGGACGGGGGGCAAACACTGCACCCCTCCAGCTGCGCGCAGCATCTGCCCCGGCACCACCGATCCCCTTTGAGAGCGGGGGGGAGGGAAAAAAAAAAAGTTTTGGGTGATTTTCCCGATTTTTTGAATTAAAAAAAAAAAACGCACAAAACTCGAAGGAAGGAATGGAAAACAACACAAAAAAAAATAAAAACGATAATAAATAAAAAAAAAAAAGCCGGGGGGGCAGGTAGAGCGGAGAGGCGAAGGCGGGGGAGGGGGGGGGGCAGGGCGGGGCGGCGGCAGGCCGGGCAGGGGGCAGCCGCCCCCCGAAAAGTTGCGGCGGGGCTGCACGTACCTGTATTGTTCGCGGGAGTGTGGAGGGGAGCGGGAGCGCAGGGCACGGCGCGGGGCTCGGCGCGGCGCGGCTCAGCCTCGCGTTGGCTGCCTACGAGAGCGGCCTGATTGGCTGCGGGGCTCCGCCGTTTAAAACAACCTCCTCGCCCGCTCATTGGCCCGCCGCCTCATGAATATTAAGCGCGGCCTCCCGGCGGTTGGCCGGCGCGGGTGAGGTCATTCATTCAAAACGAGCGCCCGCCGGGGAAAGGGGAGCGCGGCGGCGCGCGCCAACTTTCGCCCCCTTTCCACCTCCCCTCCGCCCCGCTGCGCGCCCCGCGGAGCCCCGGCCACGGGCCGGGAAACTGTCCTCGCCACGTGGTGGCGGCTGCCCGGGGGGAGCCGGTTGCCCCCGTTCACCTCGGAACGGATCGGGGCCGTGCGGTGCTCAGTCACCCCACCGCCACCCCACCCGGCCTCCTCTGCGCTGTCCCGCAGTAATGGGCAACGCGGAGTTCGGGCTCCGCACGCCTGGGTGCCCTGTTGAAGATGAGATCCCCTGGGAGAGCAGGGGGACGAGGGGTAGCCGCATCCCCGGGGAGACGCGGAGCCATGGGAAGGGACAAGGGACAGCGACGGCAGCATCCCGGGGGAGAGGGTGGGAACCCCGGGCCTACAATAGCCCTTTATTGCTAATTTCTGCCCTAAAGCCGTCAGGGCCCGATTCCAATTTCAATGGCACTGTTTGCAGAGCCGCTTACTACTGTGCATAACAGGGAGGGAACTGAGCCCAAAATAAACTCTGCTGACAGTCCCAACACGCGATGGATGGAAAAGGAACTACAGAGTGAGAAACTGCGTGTTTGTCGGGGTGGGAATCAGAGAGTTTTACCCACTTGTTTGTCAAATAAAACACCAAACCAATTAACTTGAATTACTATTTCTAACCTACTTCCTCAATTTGTTTGGTATTGACTTTCTAGGATTTGTTTGTTATTATAGACGTTGTTGTTATTATTTTCCTTGTATACAAGGAAATGTGTAAAGATGCCCTTCTGACTGAAACCAACCCAGTGTGGCTCTGGGGCCGAGGGGACAAGAGCTCCTTTGGCTCTCTTGGAAGAGCTGTTTCCTATAGGGCAGCTGCCAAATGGTTAAACTGGTATTAGTGGCTGACCACAATTGTTGGTTGGCTCAGGAAAAAAAAAGCTGTTATTTTAAGGCTGGAGCGGTAAGACTCAGAAACCACCATATACTGTTATGGGCTGGGCGTAACTGCCACCCTTCTTTTATGATAGCCAGAAGAAACAGTTGCCCTCTTTAAGGAATAGATAGTGAAAAGAAGCCTCCACCCTGGGCTGAGGCGCTGACAGGCAGTGGGGTTTACCCGATACTGCCCTGTGGAAGCGCTTATGGCTATAACAACATATGGTCACAGGTTGCCTTTGCCGGAAGGGATCAAAACAAAACGACTGATGAGACATAGAAGAGTGCCAGCCTCCTGCTGACAGATCCACTGGGAAGCGTGCAGAATTTCACCCAGGATTTTAGCCAAGGTCCTGCCTAGATTTCTCCCTATGGGTACACCTTCTCAGCTGGTCTAGCGAGCGCCCAAATCCAATTGTCATCCATACGCAGAACCGCTGAGGCTTATACAGACCTTACACCTGCGTCCTTAGGCTTTCCAAAGCATATATGGTAAAACCAGTCTTACTAGCTTCTTGCCCTATTTCTACCTTCTAAAACCAAAAGCATAAAACAAGGGGTTCATTCACAAACATTAATGAGCCTACCTGAGGGACTGTATTCTGTAGCATCATCATAAAATAAGACAAGCAATACTACTGCAGGAAAATCTCTTTGTAGCTGACAAACATCCCTCTCACCTATTTTTAGGGATACTTTAAAGTGTTTCAAACTAGTTGAATAATTAAGGCTTTTTTTCTTGGCTCTGGAGTTGCATGATTTTTTTGATCTGAAGCACTTTCTTCCTTGAACCACATTCTCATCCGACAGAGCACGCCAAGCTGGGAGCATTACAAAGACGAGGGGTGGCAGCCCCCATGGACAGGCTTCCTTAGGAGTTTGCTTCGGACAGGCACCTGGCATCGAATGCGCAGTTCTGCTCGTCATCTCCAGAGCATCCCTCTCATTTCTCATAGGCCAAGGGAAACATTCCCTAAGACGCTTGTTCTAGGAAGGCCAGAAAAGTTTTGACAGCTGGTCAAGGAGCAAAGGAGATATTTTGGTAGCTGAGACAGCTGGGTCGAAGGTTTTGTCCTAGCACTTGCAGCATGGTTTTGAAAGCAGCAGAGGGCTAAGTAGCGAATGGGTGACCATAACCCCCATAGGGAAAGCTTCTACCAGAACTGCCACTGCTGAAAGAAATTATCCTGCAGTGCCCTCTGCCCTGCACATAGCACCTGGCCCCCGCATCCCAGCGCTTTCCTGCCGCGCACCAAGAAAACAGTCTAGAAAGTTGGCTGAGCAAATCTAACCTTTTGCCGCAACCTCTTCCAGGCCATGCAATCCCACTTCCTCCACACCCCAGCTCTGGCCTTCACCTCACCCCTCTGGGAGCCAAGGCAGCTCGCTAACCTAATGAAAAATAAACAAACAAAGCCCAAAATTCAACCTCCTTTTTTTTGCTGGGTTAGTTTTCTGCTGGATTAGCGGGCTGAGGCAGCGTACCAAGGAGTCAGGCGAGTACCAGAGCCAAGGCAAAGGAGGGTGCAGAAGGGACACACTCCTAAAAAGTGTGGGTTTGGCAAATTTTAGGGGTTGGTTTGTTTGTTTGTTTTGATATTACGGATCACCATGTATTTATGCTAAAGGAGGCATGAGCAGAAAACCCGAACTAAAAGAAATTTTAGGATACCCAGCTCTTTCACAGAAGGCAGCAAGGTTTACAACGATGGTAGGAGAGCTCAATGCATAGTCTTCTACCTTCCCTTCAGAAAGTTCTGGCCTGGTCCTCACCATGATTGCTACAGGCAGGATTTATTTGGCAAACACATGCTACATTTTTAAGCAACTGTCAGCCATATCCTGCATCCCACAGAAGGGACCCAGGCCAGGCAAGATCTTGAATATAAGGACTTAGGCATGAAATTTGGTTCAAGGTCCCATAGCAAGCAGACAGCTTCCAATACTTGCAGTAACCACAAAGATTGACCGCCAAGTCCTGTCCTAAACACTGAAGGCTTCTGGCCCACGTATATCATGTTGGTGCTGTCCAGGAAACGGCAGAGATACAAACAGCTGAGGCCACGTCATTACCTGCCAAGATGGAATGACATCTCCTCTTCAGCTAGAGATGATAGAACAGGGAGGCTGCTGTGAAAAAATCCAGAGTCACCAAGGAGTCCTCCAACAAAACCAACAGATTACATAAATACACTTTAAATTCAGGAAAGTCATCCACAGTTACAAGTGAAGTGCTGCCTTCTGCTTCCTAGAATCGCCTGAGGTCTAGAGTAAGTTCATCTATTCTTCAGCCAACAAGCAGATCTCATCTGAACACTAGAGACAGCTTGGTGGGGTCAGCCTTCTCACAGTTCTGCTCCAGTTGTGTCAGACGGCTAGCAAAATAAGGCCCACCATGTATTTAAGATGTTCAGAACGCAGAAGTGTTGAAAAGGACCAGAGCAATATGTAACACCATATGATGGGTATAGTAAGGAAAGTACATCCTCGCCACCACTAAGCAGCTCCACAGCTCATCCAGGCATTCTCACAATGTATCCCAACCATCTCGTTCTCGTCGGTGAGACCGTGAATGCCTCAGAGGGATTCTGGAGAACAACAACTACGTGTAAAAGATTAGCCCTCAAGACCTTTAGCAAGCTTCCCAGTGTGAATCCAGATTGTCTTGATGTAGAAAGTTAGCCTGACGTTAACTTGTACTTGACCTCTTGCTGGTTTCACTAGGCCTTTGCTCAGCACTTGGGATGATTTCAGCCAAACAGTTGATTTGAATTGTTGTTGTGTCCTTACTGTGTTTGTCCAATATTGTTCAGAGTGCATTGTGCTTGCTGCGTTGGCTCTCTTGATCATGGGTACCGTCACCTACTAGTAGCTAGGAAGAGGCTGGTATGGATTCACATGTTGACATTTCAAAGCACCTCAGTGAATTAGAAACACACCAGCAACAGAAAAATTACTAGGGCCCTCGATGCAATGATAACCTCCAAATGAGCTATTGTGTCTGAAAAGCTTCCCAAACTTACATGATCATTTCCAGGAGGAATAAAACAGTTACCTTGTTCCCATTGCGGAGGTGCAGCTCAAACACACAGTGCATTGCCAGAGCAGTTTCATCCATGAGTAGCTTCTTGGGTTCGGATTTGGCAGCATCACCGGGAATAGCCGTAGTTCTAGTTTGCAGCATACACGCTTGGAGATGTGCTTTTTCACTCCATCAGCCTTTATTTTCCAGTGCTGATGCCCGAATTTCCACCTTTCTATCTGCCAGCTGATGCAGGTATCAGAAAGCCAAGAAAGTCCGTGGGGGAAAGTAACTCAATGAGGTACTGGATACCGTTACAGCATCACTCCTTTTGCCCTTTACCCAGCCTTGGAATATGTTGAGCCCACGACTGTGTGGTAAAATCAGGAGCACCCATGTTGTTGTGCTCCTGACCGCTGCACTAGGGAGTCTATTAGAGGCAAGGAATACCGGAGGCATCGAGAAATCTCGCTGGAAAGCCTGGGGCCATCTGCCTGCTGTCCTCCTGAGCTAAGAAGTTATTTTCTGAGGCCTTCCAGGCCACAGAACACTGTGGATCACAGGACAAATAGAAGCCTCCCAAGAAGAAACACTCTTGCTGTTCACAGGGTGAAGTAGTTCAGGAAAACACTTCTGATAAATATTCAGTTCTACCAGGTATGCAACTCGGTTCCCATGAAATGTTTTTTTTTCAAGCAGCTTGGACACCCAACATCTAAAGACGTGCTCAAGGCCCTGGTAGAAACTGCAGAGCAGGGGGTCTGTCACGAGAGGTTACCTACAAGGCAGGTATCAGCAGAAGGGTCCTTTCCACCAGACCCACTCCCGGCCCTTCCCTGAGGCTGGAACTGCACCGGGCTCCGATGGTTCGCAGGCAGCTGGACTCCAGCACACCGTCTCCGTGAAATGGTCCTGGTGTAGACACAGCAATCCCGGCACATCGTTGTATGTTCCTCACGGCGGCGTATCCAACCATCCTGCCTTTAGCAAAGCCAGTTATCCCGTTGTGGTCGGTAAGCTGCAGTTTAAGTGGTATAATTACAACTGCGTTTGGCGCTTCCACTTCTGTCTGGATTGCTTCTCTTCACAACCCTTACCCACTGGCAAAATTCTCTAGTGAAGACAAGACTTGACCCGAATGAAAAGGCTGATATAAATACATCCGTAAGGTTCTGCCAGCAATTAGGAATAAGGACAGGGGGAAATCCCTCCTAGGAATCTAACAAAGCCAGGAAACCTTTTTAAGCAGAACCAGCCTATCAGAGTGACAAGAGTTGACATTTAAGGTTGGATGGACAATAGTAACATGAAAAGTGTTGAATGACCTGTTCATCTCAACAGCATATTCATTAGGCAAGTTAGGGGGCTGTTTCAAAAGCCTTCAGTTTGGACCTAGCTTCTCCCATCACTGACCTCTGTTAACAAGCAATAGAGACGAAGAGGCTCTATTAACCCTTCTCTAACTGGTATAGCCAAAAGCCGTTTGCAGAAGTTTGATTTACAAGTACAAGAGCTATTTTTTTAATTTAATTTTTTTAAATCAAGAGTTTGACTTCAGCGAGGATGAGGAGGAATCCCTCCATATGAAACCCTCCCAGTCTTCCAACACGTGGGATTTCCATGCACGGATTTTCTGATGCCCACGGCCTGAGGCTGAGTTTCAAGTCCTGTAACTACAGTAAAATATTTGTAATTGCTCACTGGGATGTCAGCCAGTGAGAATATTTCCTCTTTAACCTATGAAACAAAAAGAGTTATCTTAAATACGTGCTGAAAGTAGAAAATAAAATTAGCAATGGTGTTTAAGGAGCTTGCCAGCATGCGAGTTCAGAGAGACAGAGGTTAATCTGATCCCAATTCAACTGCGGGAAACCTAATGTTCCAACAATTAAAATATTAGCCCAGATGAACAGGTGACCCCCCCAAATCCCCTCACGGGGTGGCACAGCCCGTTATCCCCTGTAGCCATATCCCATTAAGCTGACACCTCTGCAGGAGCAGGATACACTCCCAGTTGCACACACAAAATTAATTATTGTCAAATGCGCTTCATGGGGACTGAGGTGAGAAATACAAGTTAAAATAATTGACAGTCACATTAGGCAGCAGCTCAAAACCTCCTTGCAGTATAACCACAGGCAAGATAAACAGAAACTCACGGCTACCTTCACAGGTGGGCTCCCCCCGCTTCTTGTCACGTTGTCCCCACTCCTCTTGGCTTTTTTTCTTCCTTTCCCTCCCTTCTCCCCCTCCTGTTTGTGCTTCCCTTCACGCCTCACCCTGGCTCTTTCCCAGCACACGCGGCCAAGCTGCCCCAGGAGCGGCAGGCAGGCACTTTGCCCCTGCACACCTGCTCCACGAGATTTGCCACCACAGTATAGCACCTCCTACGCCACCAGGCTCCTGGAAATCGTGTGTCCCCTGCACACTGCCTCCTTACATTCCCAGCTCGTCTCTGCTCCCGCATCTAACACATCCTTCCTGCCACCACACACGTTCTTCAGGCGTCTCCTTCCATGCTCAGCTACCACAGGACCATCTGCTTCCACGTATCTTCTTTTCAAAGAGGCACCATCCCGAGCCTTGTAAACCCCAAGCGACCTGGTATATGAGCAATGAGCAAAATTTGACTTCAGGAAGTCATTTCTGCTTCTGTTTTGCATGTAAAGAACCATAATCAAAAAAATTAGAAGCCCTGGAAAAAAAACCCCAACAACAAGCCCACAATATTTATCTACCTACCTCACCAAGCCAAATACTAACAGTAGGAAGACAGGACAACTGGAAACAATCTCTGCAAGTTTCCTGTAGCCTTTAGGAGAGATGGAATCTAGATGTAATTTTAAAGGAGAAGATTGTAGTAAGTGTTTTCCTTGCACTTTAATTGGCAAGTAATCAAGACCACATTCAATGCAACACAAGTTCTTGCAATCACGCTGTGACAGCAGACCAAGAAACTCTATTAGGAATCCAATGCAATTACAACCCAACAGCAGTCCAGCAAAGGACGAGATATAAAGGGAGGCATGACCCCACATTAGAAAGAAGCTGGTGATGATCAGGCTAAGGTGTAGTTCGGACACCGCTGAAGTGACACTAACGGAAGCAATCAGAAGGGCTGGTGCGGGGACAAGAAATCTGCCACTGGTTACTTATTTCACAGTCCCAAAATGTTGCTGTAGTCAGAGTTGCTTTCACATCGTCACATAACCGTTTCCAAAACCATGAGTACCCACCTGCGCTCAGCAATATCTGAACACAAGCGCGTATCCTTTTCTCTTTGGCCGTCCTGACACTGTCCACGCTTCCAAGCAGGACTCGGGCAGCACACGGCATACAGACAAGATGATGCATTAAAACCACTCACGTTCAAAGGAATGAAAGAGGAGAATATTCTGCCAGAAACATAATCTTGCTGCTATGCTATCTCACACCACCTTTTTTTTTTTTTTTTTCCTGAATGAAGCGTTGGGTCTGGATGTGGTTTGTAACTCTTAAAGACAGGCTGCCTGTCTCCAGATGCCGGTGTCACCACCGAGGCAGGGAATGACGTACCAAGTCCTTGGCTAGAGAGAAAGAGGAACGAGTTTTCTCGGCAGGGACTGTGAACTGAGCGCTGGGTCCCTTGCCTGCCTGGTCGCGCCACCGGGACGATCAGCTGCTGGAGCGCGTTGCAGGGACCAGCTGCTCCGGCTGGCATCTGAACTAGGTTGAAGGTCTGGGTGTAGGAAAACAAGGAGAGCGTTGGGCGAGTCCAGCCTGGTGGGGAAACACGCTGCTAGCACAACGGGGCTTTAAGTGGCGTTCAGAATCTAACTGTCAGAAAAGGCATAAATAATATAGGTCCTGCAAAGGCAGAGACTGAAGCGGGTTTTCTCGGCCTGTGACCTGTACTACACTGCTGGGAAATAAGATCTCCAAAACTGGCTGTAAAGCTGGGAAACAAATACGCTGCCCATATGCATGCAGACTCCCAAAAAGCAAGGGGAAAAATGCAAATTGAAGTTAGAAGTATTTACAGTTTAGGAGAACATTTAATTGGTTGTAAAAAAAAAAAAAAAACAAAACACCCCACCAGGGTGACACCGCACAATATGATTCTTGGACTGTCTTCAAAGGGCTAGGTGGACCTTCAGTTAAAAAGGGAATGAGAAATGCTGGCTCAGGAAAGCCCTCAAAGTCCCTTAACCTTCCCCCGCTCTCCCCCATAACCTCTCTGTCCCCTATTCGTTTTTTCCTCTCAGAAATCCGTTCAGAAAATAACGTTTCCTTTTTGGTATCGGTTTGGTGCTATCACTTCACCATAGCAACAGACAGCAAACAGCAGCTGGAACAACTGGAAGTTGTTGGCTGACTCAGGTAGGCTCTCCTGCGGCACCAGGCTTGAGCCACTCTCTGCTTTCGGAAAAACCATCGGTTGCGTAATTCTAGACTTAATGCCACTAAAAGGGAATATGCGCAATTAACTAAATGCCACCAATTAAACTATCAAGAAGGCAGGAATATTTTCAGTCGCCGCGCTTTGTATGCAGCTACACTGTAATCAAGGTATGACAGCAGCTCCTGCAGGCACACCAAGATACTTTTAAAGTAACCACTTCAAGTCCTGGAGACAGCCGTGGACCACAAACCCCACCGGGGCAGCTGGGTCCATCCCAGGCAGTTCCCCTGCCTACATCTCTGTGGTGGCACGGGACAAACTGCCAGCGGTGCCCGAGCTACCGGAGCCTGGGGGTGAGATTTAGTGAAAGACCAAAAGTCCAGGTGACTCCCAAGCAATGCCCATCAGTGAGGATGGATCTGAGCTGAGACACCAGAGCAAGAGCTGAAGCAGATGGGGCTCAATCCTGCCGCTGAACCACGGAGGTGTTACACTTCGCAGGACAGCAGGGAGATAAAGGAGTCAAGAGGATGACAAGGCAATGAAGGAAAGGAGGGGAGTGTTGCAACACACGGTTGGGACTGACAAGAAGATCTTTACATTGGTGAAAAGCACAGGAGAGTCATAGCCTATGACAAGGTGTCCAACTCAGGCTGCTACCACCAGGTGCTTACATCCATCCTTGGTGACGCGGAAGGAACAACTTTATTTGGGGGAAAATTTAATAATAAAGGGTGAAGTGGCACTTCTGCCAAGTGCTTCTGAAGTCCTCCTCTTGCTTTACATTTGTTGAACATCTGCTTTGTTAACTTATTTAATCCTGCTTTGCATAGGAGTGTAGGAACATTACGATGAGTGAATAGGAAATATATTTACAGAGAAATTGTTTTTAAAATTGTATAATTTATGCGTGCACGTATTCTTTATAGAGACACACGTATGTATACGTACATACATTAGGAATCGCTATACAGCTAAAGGACGGTGAACTTCCCCCAAAAAATTTGCAACTATTTTAATTTTCTTTTAGGTTTCTTAACTCATTTCAGGTTTAAAAGACATTGTCTATTGAGATTGGGGTGTGTATCGTATACCTATCATCAAAGATTCCACTGAAGTCAATTAACTTTTTTTTTTTTAATTACAACTTCTCATATCAAGACAAAGGTGTTTGATAAAATTCTCCCAAAATGTCTCGGCTTTGTGCTTTTCCCCAACTAAAAGTAGACGCCTTTCAAAGACAAACGGCTTCAATCACGAAAGACAGACAAACATACCGAAAAGATTCAAACAAAATAAAAATTAAAAACCTGCCAAACTTCCTTCCCTGCATCATCAGAGACAGCACATTTTCAGGATATCAGCAGCAGCCCAGTGTATCTGGCATTTAAAAATATCCAAATAGCTTACACCCTGCACAGCCCTTGCTGTTCTTTAATTTATAAACTAGTGTCCAGATCCTGACCTCCCATTACAAAACCCCACTGAATTCACTGGAATTTCATAGATGAAATTCAGGACAGAATTCAACTTCGTGTTGCTTAAGTATAATTAGTTCATAATATATTAGTTGGAGGAAAATTTTTTTTCCCACCACTGTACACACTGATGAGATAAAAATTTAGTAACTAAAAATGTTTTTCAGAATCCCGTTTTCCTGGGGAGAAAAAAAAAAAAAAAGTGTAATTACATGGAAATGGCAAAGTTATTTGGTTTTACTGTGAACATGGTAACTGTGGTCTCTGGGTCGTCTCGTGCTCTTTCTGTCTTTCCGTCAGCTCATTTGTTTTCCATCTGGCTGCTTGTATATATACAATTGTCTCTGGTTATCATATGCTGAACATGATTGTTATGCGCTCAGATTTATTCCCAGCATGAAAATTATTTGAAAACCGGTGGAATGAGGGGGAGAAACACAGCCATCATTTGAGGAACTCACACAGTAGAGTGCTCAAGAGCTTCCTTTCGGATTTGCCTTCCCTGCCAAGAAAAGGCATTGTTACAGTGACAGCCAAGAGGCGTGTGTTACAACAGGAAAATCATATGGGATGCAAAATTAAAGTCTCAATCACAGGTGAAAACTCAAGGCAGCAGAGGAGTGTATACGCAGCATTGCTCTCTTCTCCCTGCCTTCCAGAGAAAGTTTCAAAAGCCTTATCCTGGCTGAGGTGATGCTGTAAGATGGCCAGTGCCTGAAGCAGGGTAGGTGAGCACCTCCCAGCACCGTGTCCTGTCTCAGCAGGGCTCCGTGTCCTTTCTCCTTTAGAGCAGGAGAGCGGTGACTCTCCCATCACCGGGCAGCTTCCCTGCACCGAGACCTGCCCGTACTCCACCAGCCCGCATCCCTGGTCCTGTCGGGTCTGCAACTCTAGGCCAGCTATCGTCCATCTCACCAACTGTTTGCCACCGCTCGGAAGGAGCTTGGACCACATATGCAGCAGGTACAGCAAGTGGAGAGGTCATCCCTTCCACCGGGGCAGCAGCTGACGGCCCCTTCCAGCCCCCAGCTCACAGAAGACCCCCCTCTGCCAGCAGAGCCAGCCAGCCAACAGGTCTTTACCACTTGGTCCCATCAAAGGAATCGCATGTGATGACAATTTAGGACAAACCCGTCAAGCCCATGCAGATCCAGATAGAAATCAGGTGGGATTTCTCCACGCGCAAACCGCTGTATTTCTGAATGGCCGATTATGCTCCTCAGCTTCCTCTGCTCCCAGCGACTCAGCATTTCTCCCCTGTTGTAGTAATTCTGGCCAACAACGCTCACTACTACTTACCCTCTTTGGATAATCACACCCTTACAGTACCTCTCGCAGCCTAATGTTTTACAATGAAATCTGAGAAGCTCTGAATAATCCTAATAGCGGTTCGGCAGCGGCACTCGCACAATTATTATATAAAAGGTAAGTGTGCTCCTACCAGCTCTCCATTTAAATTTATAGTGATTGGTTCCATACAGTAACATGGTAAATGAAAAAATCCCCCAGCCTTCATTTAAGAGGTTTATAGTGAATAAAAAAAAAAATAAATGCCGAGGGCTGTGTGTTGGCCCCCATTCTGTCAGCTCTCTGCGCAGGAAAGGGATTCAGGCTCCCTTTCTTAGGCACGCATAAAATGCCGGGTGATATACGGCTCTGCTCCGTGAGGAGCGTGGCTGCACTGAAAGCCAGAGGAACTCAGGCTGCTGGTCCTAAGGAAACCTTCTCCGCAAGCCCGGGCTGGAAGGGCCGAGGCAGAAATCACCCCTGCTGTCCCGCAGCCGGCTTTCCCAGCCATACTCCAGCATCTTTTCAGGGTTTGGTGAGGCACTGTTTCCCAGGCACAAGGCAGCGTGGAGTTGAATCCCTAATTCGGTACAGAGTGCCCTTACCGTATTGAACAAAGGCTGGCGACTGTCAGACGTGGTGACTATCATCTGAATTATTTTTTCCACAAGGAGCGCAGACCTTGAGAGGGTTTTTAAACTATCTCCAGAGACTAAAGGCCGCTCTGTTGTTCTGAGTTTACACTGCAGGGAAGGCAGGTCTTCACTCATGAGATTTTAATTTCAGTAGCTGCACGAGTAACTTTAGAAAATACACCTTGGGCCTGATCCTGACTCTTACCAAGATCCTGTGCAAGTAAATGGGAAGAAAGGTGTGATTCTGCTACACAAAGCCAAGCGGCTGGGGGATGCTCAGCCCCATCCTGCTGCGAAGTTCATCGCTCCTGGGTGAAAACACCAAGGTGCCTGCTCCTCTGTGCTCCTCCTCGCTGAAGCCACCCTGGCAGCCTGCAGGTCCTCTTCTGGCCCTCACCATGAGACGCCACACCACAGCCCCAGGGGGAAAGACAGCCCATACAAGCCACACTATCCCAAATTCATTGCACGTGTGGAAGGCTTTGGAAGTACTGATCAGTGAGAACTGCACACGGCTGCTCCTCCCAGACCAGCTCCGAGAAGGGTCGTGCAGCTGAGTCAATCAGCACAGGCACCAGAGGGGTCTACATCACCTTTACACTGCCCATGAGCAGTGCCTTGAGCCTGCCATCCCTGCTCCTGGTGAGGAGAGGAAGGCAGATCCTTCATTTTTTCACACCTTCATCAAGCTATTTCTCCAATGGCACTCAAGACCCTTGCACTGCCACGGTGTCTTGACCAAGGGCATTTCCCAACAGGCTCCACCACCCAGATTGTCCGCAGCTGCTGGATGGGATGTTTCAGAAACCGCTCCTACATGGAGCCTGGTCACCAGGACACACTTCGCAGAGACCCTGGCCCATGTGGGAGCTCAGGAGCAGGTCAGAAGATGGTGGGATCAGCCAAGGGGAACTTGCTTGTTGTTATCATGGAAGATGATTCTCTCCCCCAAGACATCCTGCGCTGTTGCAGAGCAGAACACGGGCCAACAAGGACTGGCTCAGCGACTAGGAGCCAGAGGTGAGTTGAGGAGTCCATAAGTACTGGCTGGGAGAGAGAACCAGCGTGTCCGACCACAGGAAGGCCAGTTTTTCCACTAGTTCAGGAACTGCAGTAGGTCCCAAACCCCTTGTTTTTGTCTGAAGCTGCTCCTGACCGTGGCAGGTCAGGGGAGATGCTGGCCTCTCCTTCTTCCCTTCACCACATCTCTGAGATGATGCAACCCAGAGGACTAAGAGCCATCATCCACCTGTGGGCCACTCTCTCCAGAGCAGCAGGGTTACTGGAGCACTCCCCAGGCTCTGCTGCAGCCCTCCCATGATGGCTGGCACACAACGGGATGCCATTGCATTGGTGTGGGATGAATCATTCCAGCCGAGAGTACGTACCCTAACAGAGAGGAAAGAGTCTCCCCTGTTTTCTCCTTACATTCCTCCCCATCTGTTTCCCCCTTAAAATAAATAAGCAAATGAACACATTGCTGGCTGAGCCTTGGCCCTACACAGCCCACACCAATCCCAGGTCCCTGCTGCTCCCCGGCGAGGCCCCTCTCCCCCAGAGCTGTCAGACGCAGCCCACGCTGACCTGCCTCCCTAACCTTGCGGCAGCCTTCCCCCTCGCGCACACACATAGGGGATATTGCCTGCCGCCTAATTTGCTGGGATTTCACAGCAAGAAATGAATTACAGCGTTTCTGTGAAGTGGGAGAAAGTCACCAGCCGTGCAACATCCAGTGACAGATCCCAGCTCCTGCCTGGCATAGCCAGCCGTGGCTGGCGTCTACCTGATGATCACTTCGTTAATGCATTTCAAGGCTCACCCTTAGAGAAATTCTCCCCTCCCTACAAGAGGACACAAAGCAGAACCGTCCAGTTTGCACCTCTCGAGGCATATTGGGGGGTCAGTGGTGAATCCGAGCACAGGAAGGGGTCTGCAAAACTGCTGTTGAAAATTCCTCAGTGGGAGAAGTTCTCGTCCCCCCTCCCCCTGCTGACCGGATCTCTGGCGTCAGGGGCTTTACACCCCAGTGGCACGCTCCCAGTGTGCCTTGCACATCTGCTGAACTAAGGTAAAACCGGACACTGCAGAGCCGTGATTTATACCAGCAGGGAAAGGCGCTGCTGGAGAGGTCCCTCCCTGCCGCAGGACGAACAGGCACTCGCTCCTTCTCTTTCTTCCCTCACGCGTCCTGCCCTTGCCGTCACTGCACAGCTGCAGAGGGGAAGCCGCCTGTTATGAGACTGTCACTGTTCCTCCTGCTTTTGCAGCATCCAGAAATCCCAAGGCGTGCGGCTGCTGTGCTACCCTGCAAAGGCGCCGGGCAGAAGGAAGGCCCAGGCATCCCCGCGACAGTCCCTGCCGCGCAGCACCCAGACCTCGGTGCTTTGGAGCAGCACGGGCAGCTCTACCTTTCCCAAGTGCCAACTGGACGCTTGAAGAGCTCCACCAGGGCTGGCCAGCTAGCTTGGCTGCAAGAAGAGTTAACTCTGTGGAAGAAGGCAGAGGAATAAAAGGCTTTCCTTTCTCCGTTTGTCAGGCAACAGGACACACATGCTTGCAGACAGATCCCAAAACCAGTCTCTACTCTCACATTTCCTCTCTTCCTTTCCCTGACGCTTTCCTGACACATCTTCTTGTGCACTTTGCTCAGCTTTCGAAGTAACACTCCTCCCTGCTTGTTCTCCTTCCCACTCCTTGTCACTGGAGTCCTGCTGCTGTCATCACACTCCCATCAGACTTCTCCTTTCAACTGTGCGTTTCCACGCTGTCTCTCCCAACTGTCACATACGCTTCTGGTTCAAACATCTGTTCCTCCCCCTCCCAGGGAAGTTACTCCAAAGCGTGCTGCTTTCTGTCTGAATGGCAGGAAGGATCGATTTGGTTGTACACGTGGCACTACACAACCATCCGTGCTGCCAAGTGAAAGGCTCCCCTTCTGCGACTTGGGCATATTGATTCCCAGGGCTGCAGGGTCCTTATTCTGCCAGGATGAAGAGCAAGAAGCCCGTTTCTTGCATCCCACAGCCCGGTTGCTCAGGGCTAACAGCTCTGCAGGGAAGCAGAGGAGAGGGATACTCGCTACCGCACACCGAAGGAAGGTCTGTATGACCATTTTCTGCAAGGGGGTACACGGATGCCTCTGCAATAATGACTCAACTCAGTGGTGGTACAGGGAGGCCACGCGTTCCACAGTGCCAGCAACGGACTGACCCTTTCACAGAACAGTAGGGGTTGGAAGGGACCTTCGGAGATCATCTAGTCCAACCCCCTGCCAAAGCAGGGTCACCCAGAGCAGGCTGCACAGGAACACATCCAGGCGGGTTTTGAATGTCTCCAGAGAAGGAGACTCCACAGCCTCTCTGGGCAGCTTGCTCCAGTGCTCTGCCACCCTCAAAGGAAAGAGGTTTTTCCTCATGTTGAGATGCAATTTCCTGTGCTCCAGTTGCCTGTTGCCCCTTATGCTGTCCCTGGGCACCACTGAGAAGAGTCTGGCCCCATCGTCTTGACACCTGTCCTTTAGATATTTCTAAGCATCGATGAGATCCGCTCTCAGTCTCTTCTTCTTCAGGCTAAACAGACCCAGGTCTCTCAGCCTTTCCTGTACAGGAGCAAAGTGACTACTCAGCACCTGAAAGCTAGTGTCACCCAACGGTCTCAAAGGGCTTGCGCCGTTGCATGGTGAGACTCAGGCCAGTGCTGAACACAGACGTAGGGGTTACCCAGGCAGTATACCCAGCAAGATGTCCTGCACAGTCTGGGAGCATCTCAGGGCTCAGAGGCTAAGCGTGCTTCCAGGTGTCTGCAGCCGGCCACAGCAGCCCCGCTGCCTGCATGCCCAGCTCTGCCAGCTGCCCTCGAGCTGCCCAGCCGCGCCGATGCCTTGGGCAGGCGGTGGAGCAACCACTTGGGGAAGAACAACTGCTCTTTGGCCACCTCCTTGCTCTGTCCCCATGTACCGTCTGGATGCAGGAGCAGCATGCCTCAGCAGCGTTACTTTGTCACCATGTCTGGATAGACAGAAACCCAAAATCTAGTTCTCTGTAAAACCTCAGGGTAGAAAACGACACTCCAGTCCTTGGGTCCTTCCGTTTTTCTCCAAAGCATTTGGTGTCACTCAGCGACTGGAGCTGTGAAGGGTCTCTGGTCACACTTCACCTAGTGATGCTCTGCTCCTCGGCAGAGGGAGGACTGCGACCCAGGTTCTACATCCACCATCACACCAGCAGCGGCTCCTCGACACCTCAGCTCAGCCGTCTCCGCGGGCTGGGTACGGTTCCCAGCAAGTTCTCATTCACCAGGCACACCATGTGCAAGTGCCCGAGGTTGCTCCATAGCCCTGGCAGCCCCTGAACAAATGGTGCAGCTGGTCACGAACCACTCGAGTTAACGCAGGTGAAGCAGTCGGTGCCTCTATTAATGCAGTCACTGAGAGTCCCTCCTTTCGTAGGGAAAATTGGTCCTTGAGGGGCTTCAGGCACATCCCCAAACCAGGTGTCAGGACTTAGAGAAGAAGGTTCAGAGGTTTTTTGTTGCTGGTGGTAAGTTCTGCTTGTAGCTGCAACCCCAGTGAAGAAACCGAAATGTAGTTTCTATTCTATTCCCTTTTCAGCTGCTTATAAGTTTCTCAGATTCCTATTCAGGGTGAAATGTTCAGTGCTTGGTCTCAGCTCAGAGATGATTTCTTTTATTTCCCCCTGCAGGAACTGTGAGCAAAATACTAAATGCAGTAGATTTGGAGTTTGGGGAGCGCGAGCAATCAGATATTTCCCCCTCGTTCCCTCTGATACCATATGTTCCAATTGGAAATTTTACACTTGCATACTGGTAACTCGTAAATGGTGGAGATGATAGACTTCAAATGTTCTCATTGAGAGGTAGAAAACAAACCCAGATTTAACAAAATAATTGGTTCAATACTGTTAAGATGAGTTTAAAGAATTCTGATAATGCTTTTCCCTTCCCCGGTGTCCCAGGAGGGACAAGTACACACGTTTTATTTTAATCTATGTGCTATAATTTTAAGGATAGCTGACACAAGGTGGTCTTTGTTAAGATGGATCTATTTGCTTTGAAATCCAAAGAAGTTCAGCGCTTCCAGGCTGCCAGAAATCACAGACCTATTATTCAAGGAACTTTTGAGTGCCGCTGTCAAAACCATCAGAAGTCTGCAAGCTGAACAGCTCCCATTCAGTGCATTTTTGTGCTCGTCTGCAAACTCTGTGGCGGGATTGCTTGGAGCTTTATTCCCCTCAACCCCAAACTCACTTAAAGCTAAAGGCAGAGAACCCCAGTGTTCTTGTAATGGCATGTTTGGAGACCCAGCCTTCCAGAAGCAATGGCACCCTGATCATCCTCACCCACAAGGTCGGCGAGGTCGCCTATCACGTCACAAAATTTGGTTTTTTAACTTCCAAGTCAGCCCTGCAAACCCCATGCAAGCTTTGCATAACACATTCATATTCTACGTGTTGGTATAAATACATAAGATACAATCAATGAACTTCAAGCGCAGGTACTTCCTGATCACAAGTGCTCAATCATTATCAAATGCATGCGTGCACATAGATGGTTATATACATTCTCTTTTCCAGGGGCAGGTTTACTAAGGGCATAGAGGGAGGCAATATCCCCCCATCCCTTCTCCCACTAGCACTGCATGGCATGGATGTGCTTTTGTACATGGCTGGGGAGTTACCGAACAGCTGCCCAGCCCATCTCCATCCCCTTGCTCCATCCGTGATCCTGTTTACGGACGAGAGAGTCGCTACCGACAGCTCGCATGTCTCTAACGACTTGGGCAGCAGATCACTGCCAACACAGACTAGCGCACCGTGGCATAATAAAACAGCATACAAAATCACCCTGTTTGGGCAAGAAAGTCTCATGACCTGAAACTCACCAAACACAAGGGCTGGCAGACCATCGAGGAAGCAGATGATGGCTCTCTTCCAATCCCGCTGACCAAAGTGACCCAACAGCCACCTGGAACACAGCAAGAGATGAAACCCCTTTGGCAAGCAGCTCCCAGCCTGTTCTCTGCCTCCACAGCATCTGGCACGAGCTGGTTTGACATCTAGAGCTCCTGAGCACTTTGATCTCTCAGATAGTTCTGTACCTTAACAATTCATGATTGTTACCCAAGTCCCACCTGCAAGGCAGGAAGCCACCTCGCCAGCCTGCTGACACCGCGGGATAGCTGCGGGCTCTCTTCCCCAGCCTCCCGGGAGCTACTTCGTTACACCAGTCTCACAGTGTGGTGATTCTATTAAGTGCTATGGAATTAATCTTGATTTATGCCAGTGGGAGGGAGAGAATAATCAAGTCCTGTGTCCTCACCTTCCGAGCTACTGGCGCTGCTCTAATCTTCTTCATACTTTGAAGTGCTTCATTCCGGTCAGGTTGGTAGAATTACTTTGCCTCTGCATCCTTAAGCTCTGGTCATTCTTTGCTGTAATTCCTTGCAGCAGCTTCTGGAAAGGTGTTTTTCTCCTTCCACTCCCCACAATAAATGAGTTTGTCACTTGAAATATACTGCCAATGTGTTACATGTCCCACAGTGTTTGTGGTTATATCAGAAGTGTTTGTTTATAGCACCATAATTCAGCAATATCTTGATTAGAGGAGAGATGGTGTTGTAACTCACTGTGGCTAGAGAGAATATTATTTTTCTTTTCCTTTAATATAAAATGTTGATTTTCAGTCAATACACTGAAAGAAAAAAGTGCAGTTGTTGCCCTAGTAACCAGCTGCCTTGCAAACCGTAAGATGTTGGGAGCACAAGGTGTTAATTGTTCCAAGTGCTGCTTGTGGTCAGGGATAAAAGCTAGAATGGGAGAGATCATGAGAAACATCTGGGAAGATAAAGTCAGCTGGTCCCTGCTCGGAGAAAGCCTAGACAACAGCAAGCAGAGAGACAAGGCGAGGAGAAGTAACACTGCCACCGGAGGAGCAGAACGAACTGAATTGTGGCCACGTGTGAAAGCATCCCTGAGTGAAGCCTCTGAGAGCACAACGCACCTCTGGGAGCCTGACGGGTTTCCACCAGGCACAGTCAGGGTTCATCACCTCCATCGCCAGATGTAGCAGCTTTTCCTGGTACTGGTCATTCCCTCCTCCTGACCAGACCAGTCTCCGTTTCCCCTTCTGCTCCGTGCCCTGGGTTTTCCGTGTGCTGCGCTCCAGGAGGCTCCTTCGAGCTATTCAGCATGAATTAAGGAGGCCTGACCCGCAGAAGGTGCCACCACCTCTCTGCAAAGCACTTCCTCCACCCGAGCAGGCCAGGACTGGACGCTCTCCCCATCACATACCTACCTGTGCTCCAACACAACCTCATTGCCCTGCTCGGCAGCTCTTGCTTTCAGGCTCTTTGCACCGCGCAGCTCGCAATGTCTCCCTGGCTGCTCCTGCTGCGCGCTCGTCCCAGCCGCGCTGTCTGCTGAGAACTGGGACCAGTTGATTGCCCGGAGGGCACGACTGAACTCCGCAAAGCATCTGTGTTTCTGCCCCGGCCTCCTACGAGACAGAGCCCTTCAACTCCAGCCGGCTGCACGCCGGGGCTGGGGAAGCAGCACCAGAAGGGCTCCTTCTGCAAGAGGCCTCTAAGGGAGAAAGACTGCATGGGGGCTCCTCTCCCGCGTCTCTCTTCTCTCTAACATGAGAGCAAGCTGGCGAGACAGCAGCCTCATGCTCTGCAGCATCTGCCACCTCTCCCTTCCCTCCCCCCGCTCCCAGCCCCGGCAAACTGGAGAGCAAACATGAATACTGCTAGATCTGGAGGAAAGTTTTCCACTTGAGCCCTTTTTTGCCATTTACCTGCTCTGGCTGCTCACTGAACCTGCCAGTATCTGCATTCCCTTAGGAAATAAAGGCAAGGAGCACAGAAAAAGCAGCATATTTATAAGGTAAGCCCCTCCCAGGGGGAGGGTTATGCTAATCAGGGAGCCTCTGTCCCCGCATGGTACAAGATTACATATACACGATCGGAACATATGGAGAGGAGGGCTTACGTTCTGCACGCGTGGCTGGAGGGTTTCATCCCACTCGTCAGCCACAGGCGCCCAAGGACAGAGGAGCAAGGCCACGCTCCTGCTTTGGCCTGAAGAGGAAAATCGTGGGACGTCAGGATTGGTGCCCCCTTGGGCTCCAGTTTCCAGGTATATATTCCTGATGTCTCATTAACTTCTGGGGGGAGTTTTTTTCCCCCTGTTGTTTTTATTTACTAACTTTTGGTGTTTATACTTAGTAACGGAGCCATATATTGCAGTGAGCCACACCGCAAAGCCCTGTATGCAATCTAATGACACTTCATCACACTGGTGAGGAAGACTACATCTAGCTACACATCCTTCATATAAAATTATAGGTTTATTTTCTTTTTCTCGCTCCCTCTCATACAGTTGCCTATGATAGTGCAGCCATCTCCATCTCACCACAGCCTAACGAAGACCCCTGCCGCTGACCGGGGTGGGATTTCTGCCGTGCATCCTTTACACTAAGAAAACACAGTTTGAGTGAATAAAGCTGAGAAACTGCAAATTTTTCCAAGCGGAGAGTGCCTGGGCAGGACATCATATAGCAGAGCTGCATTTAAACTGGGGTCTGCGGGTTAGAGTGAAAAATAAAGATGAATGAGTTCAGTTGGGTAATTAGATAATAAAATTGAAGGCTCTGGAGTTTAGCCCAGGAATATAACCCAGTATATATGGCTGGCTAGCCTGCTCCCTCTCCTACTGCTGGTAGCACCGTCTTAACCTAGCAGGGAGATCTGCCCTTCACGTGGAGTCCAAAGACAGAAGTGCGTTTGGGTGGCGCACGTGATAGCACAGGATGGGCGGCACAGGGCCAGTCCTGCCCTCCATCAGCCTCCCAGCAGCTGGTTCTGCTCCTTCCAGGGGTGCAGAGAGGTGCTGCAGGACTCGAGGTGGCCTCGCCTGCCACTACAGCCGTACGCATCGCTCCGCACGGGTGAACAAGCCCCAGCCCAGGGAGGGTTTGCAGGAGGCTCTGGGTTGGGTGGGAGCACCGGGAAGGTGTTTAGGGGCAACCTGGCTGAGCCTGGGGGGCTTCACACTGGGCACAGTGCAAGCCGTCCCATGGGTGGGTGCGAGGGACACCTCTGCTCAGGACCCACCAGGGTAAAGCTGGCTCCGGCTCAGAGATACGTTCGCACAGAGCTGGAGCTAACTCTCATGCACACCTCGCTGCGCCACTGAGTTCTAACGTGGCTGTGTAGAGGGTGGTGGCTAAGGGTGGAAAAGGGCAGTGCAGCCCATCTGAAAGGAAAACTGAGGTTGGTTTTGTTTTCTGGAGCGGCTGCGTTCAGCTTTCAAATTGCTGCAGAACTGAAAAGCAAAGCAGAGGCAAGTTCTCTTTGACTTGGGAAATCCTTCAAAAATAAAGCAAACCCGTTCTGAAAGGCAGACTTTGTCAGCTGCCCTATTTTTAGGATTGACTCCTACAGGTCCTTCTTTCAATGATAGCAGTTTTGCCTGAGCAATGACTAGGGACTGCAGGATTTAGGCTTTTAATAAAGCAATTGTGTAATTAAAAATAAATGGGTCTCTAGTGTCACTATTTAAAAAAAAAAGAAAACTTAGATCAAATAAGGAATTTCTTTCTTTTTGGTTTAGTCTGCTTGGATCATGCAGAGCTTTAATGACGCAGTCACAAATGTTGTATTTAAAAGGCCTCTTAGTTGCCGAGAGGAGCCCCAGGAGAGGGCTATTAACTGGCCAAATTAGGCTATTTATTTTTGTGAGTTTTGCAAGTTTGAAAAAGAGAGGCACATTTTCACTTAGGAGAGTGATATTTCAAATAGGTCACAGGAAACTCTGGCAGGCGGGGAGCAAAGCAGAGCGTCAGTAGGAAAACATTAACCAGAGACATTTTGCAAGTGCAAGTCGACATTTGGGTTCCTAATGGCTTCTGAAGTCCATTCAAAAATCTTTCAGTGGATGTAAAATAGGGGCAAGGCACCGCAGCTGCGCAGGAGCCCTGGCCTGATCCTGAAAGCCCTTAAAACGGCAGAGCTGCGCCTGCGGGTGCTGCTGCGAGAGAAGCCGGCGCTGTCAGCACAGCCCGCAAGCTCGGCAGCACGTGTTTGAAGGAGATGGACTCTGCCTGTTGGTTAGGAGATAGCCGGTGCTCGCTCAGATGGACGGTCAGTCCTGAAACGCCGCTGCACCTTTCCCTCCTCCAGCTTTGATTTTGATTCTTCAGACAGAAGAGTCGTTTTCCTCTCATGTAATCACAGCCCAGAGTAAATCAGGAGCGATTTCACTAAAGCCCACAGAGCGTGCTGCTCGCGCACCTTAAGAATCAGGCCCAATACTTTTTACCCGCAGGAGGCTGGCTGGAAACGGTCCCTCCACACCAGCTCAACGGGGATGGCACGTTCCTTCCAACAGCACATCGTTTTCTCCTTCCCATATTTGCAAACAGAACCAATTAACCTAAAGTCTGCTCAGGAATGATTCATGTGAAGTCACCTTGAAGGACTGGCCCATCTCTCGTTGACTTCAGCAGCTCAGGATGAAGCTACTGAGGAGCTGACAAAGCCTCTGGGGCAACGTTGGGCTGTCGCTGGGTCCTGTCCCTGCCCCTCGAGCCGCTGCCACACAAGCGACAAGAGCACCGCTGCATCTATACATAATGGAAAGGCTTTGCAGGATCAGGATCAAGAGGAGAAAATATACAATATAAAAAGATAATAAAAAGCAGTGTTCCTAGAAAGTAGAAGTCTAATGGGTTCCTCTTGATGGACTGTAAATCATAAAACAAAACCAAAGTTAAAGAAAATGTAACCACACATCTATTGGAGCAAGCTTTTGCTTCCTCAAGTTTTTTTCCCATATAAACCAGTTAATTGAGGACTCAGAGGACTGGCATGTCTGGGGCTGTGACTGTTTGTCACATCGGTGCTTTGGTCAGTGAATAACAAATCTCTACCAAAACACCTTTCCGTGGCCGTGCTGGGCCGGGCTGTCAGTACCACGTTCTCTTTCAGCTGAGTAACCATGGGGAGCTGCAGGCACTTTGTGCCCAGCATTTCCACGGGGCTGCAGATTTTTACGGCGCAGACAAACCAGCGTTTTATCGGATCGGAACGAGGGAGCTGGCACTGGAGCAGAGGGAGCTGAAAGGGAACTACAGAGCATGCAACTTCACCAAAAACCTTGTCAGTCGATACACAAAACATCAAACAGACCTGACCCCTAGCTTTATTCTCCCGTAATTGTTGTACTCTGTCCTACTAACATAAAACAACCCATCCCACCCCACGCAAAACCCAGCCAAAACCAGGAGGGATTTCTGGCATGGTGAGGCTGTGGGCTGGACTGTGACCACCACTGTACGCTCAGCAAGAGAAAACCAGGGGTAGGGACAGTCTCTCCAGCTGTGCCAGAGAAGAAACCCCTGCTCCGACCTGTGTCACCGGTAGCGTGTGACAGGGCAGGCATTAAAGCCCACACTGGTTTGCAGAGGTGAGGAGGGAATTTATGGGGACAGGGAAAGGACAAACACGTCGCTTGTCCATTTGGCACGAAAGGAGCTATAAATATTGTGATAATTGTCTCCAGGAACCCAGGACAACCTCTGCCCTGACTTGCAACCACACACTGTCCCTTTGGACTTTGCTGAAGCTATTCAGGTTGCAAGCCACCAGCTCAGCCGGCTCCGTTGACTGTTATTCCCATTAAAAATACTCTAGCAAAACCAGCCCCTTCCAAGGGGATACAGAGGCTGGTTCTTCGTCTCAAACAAACCTGCTGAAGCTCCAGTTTCGCCCATTGCCCAGTTGCAGAGTGCTGGACCCACCAGGTCCAGCTGGACCCTGTGTCTGCTCCAGTGTGGTAATGCCTTCAGATCTACTCTGCGTATTAGCTTAGCCCGGCAATATTTATTTAGCAGATAAAACTTTGATGCTGCTCCTGTAGAAATAGTTTGCAATATATTAGCAAGGCCATAATATTAGTCAAAAGCATTTCTCATGTGTCCTCAAATGTCTGGCATAAAAGCAGCAGCAGACGCCAAAGGTCACAAAGCAAATTGAGTCCTTATGAGAAGTTAACCATTACATAAAGGATGAGGATGATTTGAGGGTACCATAAACCGCTCTTTCCTCTGGGACTTTCCAGCTCACAGCGTGCTGTGTATAATACGTGCAAGGTTACCACTTAAAACAACTAAATACAGGTCCAAGTCCATCAAGAGACAAAGACATAATTCATCCCTTTCCCATGGATGGGCACAAAGTGGATGGACCAAAAATGGATGGACCTCACCATCGTGCAGTCCCGGGACAACCAAGTGTTTCTCATTCGATGTACCTGCAAACACACGCCCCACCGCCCACCTGGCCGAGACGGGGTTTTCAGGAAGACCTGCAGGGATTGGGTCACTCCTGCTTTCCCTAAACCACCAGCTCCCTGCCAAGGTGCCGGGGCATCTCATCCCGACGGTCCCCTCCCGGGCACGGCCAAGGGCCAGGCACAAAATGGGCGTTCCCGTCTCTGCTGCCAGGTCGGGTGGCGAGAGGGGAGACCCCCACCAGCAGTCGGGCTGCCTTCCCCAGCAAAGGGCAGAGACATTCCTCATGGCAGTGGGGGGCTGGCAATGCCCACCGCAGAAACCTCTCCTTGGCCTGTTTTCTTTTTGTCTCTGTTTCCCCATTCAGGAAAAAGCTTCTGTCACAACAGCTGCTGATTCATTTTCTGACTTGGTGCCGAGCGTGCCAGACATAACATTCGTTGGCTGCCAAAGTGGTAAAAACAATGACTTACCAGCTCATTTTTCTTCAGTTGATTATGTTGGGGGGGGAGAGGGGAGGGGAGAAAGGAGCTTTAATTAAAATTAGATAAGGAGGAGAATAAATCCACTGAGATGCAAAGAGCAATGCTCTGCAAGGCAGGAAAGGGGAGAGCATGGGAGGCGGTGCGGGAATGCCCACCACCGAACAAAGAAAAACAAAGGGGTCCATAGTCAATGGCAAGGGACTCTGTGGTCACCTGCTGCCCTTCACCAACTTCTCCTTCTCTCTACGTTTTCCACCTTTCAGGTGTCCACAGCTTCCCAGACCAGGAACTCTCAGATCCGACACGATGCCTTCTGGACCGAGAGGAGAGAAGCTGCCCAAAGATGGCTCTGCTGGGGGCAGAGAAGTATGCTAATCTTTGATCCTTCCCATCTTTCTCTCCTGACTTCTTGCTGCAATGGAGTCCCACCATCAACGTTTATTTGCTTCTTAAACCATTGACTAACAATTTGCCCAATAGACAGAATCCACACCCAACTCACATTTTGCAGGTGCTGAGGATGGCGGTGATTGGACTGAGATTTTGTCTCGCCTGTTAGACATTAGAGACAAAAGAGCCAAGTCTGGACCTGATGAGTGAAGTCTGACCTGTTAGACATTCCAATATTTTTCGCAGTATTTGACAGGGTGCTTTGGACACATGGGAATTAAGCTGATCCATATTCCCTGACCTCAGTCATATGCCACAAGTTGTATTTGGAAATAGCTCACCAGGTCACTAACTCTCATGGCAAATATCCAAGTGAAGCTTAGATGCCAAGAAAACAATGGCACACACAGCCTGATCACAGTATTGCCCTACCGATGTTTAGCAACAAACTCATTTCCTAACAGATTGGCCCATCTGCAACCAACACAGAGGAAACAGCACCCTGGCCCAGTTCTGCTGGCCAAAATGGAAGGAGAACCCTATTATCTCATGTATTTAAGTCTCTAATCTTTCAGTTAGGAGTTAGTGTAGAACACAGCACAGTGAAGTGCTGATCCCCCACCTGTAAGTGTTGGCTCCACTGTCTTCAAATAACGACCAAACCAAGCTGCTGTCCTCCCCCAGGTGATTCATTCTCATGGGGTTTGTTCCAGTTCTTATTTGGAAAGGAATGGGACTCAATGAGTGCAAGGAAATGCAGAAGAGTCACGGTAACCAGCACCAGGGTGAGGACCACCTATGGAAGAACCCAACACTACCATTATCATAGAGTCCAATGACAAAGAAGAGGCTAAGTCCTTCAGAGCGCCGGAGGCCACAAGAGAGATTTTTAAGGCAGCCGAAGAACAGTCATTCCACATGTCTCTGGCTAACTGTGCCGTGAGATAATATGATTCAAACCAAGGACTCATCAAGGACTATGATGTAATGCCCAGTAACCACTCCAAACATATGAGGAGGAAAAGCCTTACCTTTACACTTAGGAAGCTCTTGCTTTCTTTGCTTTAAATGGTTGTTTGTTTGCTTTACTTGGGGGGAATACGAAGAATGGCTATTTGGGAATACAAAACCCAAGATCAAGAAGTCATTCTCGTTCACCAGAGAAAATAGACACTAGAGAACTTCTTAAGCAGGAATGAAGGATTTTCAAGAATACCAAATGAGGCACCTAGTTACCACCAACAAGCCACCGAAAAAGCTGTCCACCTTCTTGGAATATTTTTGGAAATCCACCTCATTATGTCAACTTCTATTCAGAACCTGAAGGGAATATTTTCACCACCATCCTCTCCCAGAATGGGGAAGAAGGCCTTTCAGAGATCTCTTATGTTCTCCTTTCTTCTCTCTGCTACACAGCTAAGCTACTTTTTTGCTTGACTTGATCTACCTGCAATATTTCACAAGGGCTTGTACACACTGTCCCTTGGATGACATTGCTAAATTACTTCACTATAGCAAAATATAAGTATTCAAGAAAATCTTCAGCTCAACCAACCACATTATGAGAACGCCCACCAAGAAAGATTTTTCCCTCCCATTACCTTTTGCTGATTTAGATCCCACGGAGTGCAATGCTGCACCGCAGAGCAATGCTCCCGCTGCAGATCAACATATCTGACCGTCCAGAGACACCCTGCTCTTCTTGGCTTCAGTTGGACCTGCAGTTTCTCAGCACCTTTGCAAATTAAGCCTAGAAACTAACGCATTAAATTGTATTGCTGCATAAGGACCTTCATCTCCAGGCTTTTATCTGCAGGAATGATATTGCCATTCTACACACTAGACCTGTTTTTGTAGTACTATGGTTCATCAGAAGTTTTTATGTTAATACCGAATCAGAAATAATACACATGTGATTCATAATAATCTAACTGAATGGCTGCACTGAATGCATTGTAAGAAATTCTGGTTAGGAAAGAAACTCATTAAAGAAATAGTGACTACTATTATCCCACTGCATATATTGTTCTACTGGAAAGTTTCCTGGAGTAGTTTCTTTAATTAGCAATTTGATATTTTGAAATAGTGTGATCTTCACCACACACAATTTGTAGAACAGACTTGGCTGGCAATACAGAGGAAAACAAGCAGTCTTTTCAGAGTTTGCATCTCTAGGGCATATCTTGTCATTTTCTAGCTATTCAGCTGCTGTATATATGTGTATAACACGGTGACACTGTTCTTGTGGGATTTCGATTCTTAAAAGTTACATAGATAAAGAGCTTTTTTACCAGAGCAGAATATATTGTCTTTTTTTTTTTTTTTTTTTGAGAAAACCCACATAAAAATATTTGCATAACTTTGGGCTATTCAAATAGAAGGTGTTGACCCCAGCTGTGTTCTAGTGAATGAATCATTTATGTAGGAGCTCATTGCACAGAACGTATGGTATTTTATCTCTGCTGGTTTTCTGCCAAATACAGTCTGTAACAATTTTTCCCCTTTGCCACATTTGCCGCTTGATATCCTTTAAAGTATTACCAGCTCCGAGTGTGAGAAAGCAAAACCGATTCTGGGCCCACTATGGCTGAGACCTCTTTGTATGGACACTCCTGTGCTGGCACCAAGGCACCCGTGCTTTTGGAAGAACATCCATTCCAGATCTGGGATCTCCTTGCACTGGATGCTTTGAATCAACGTTGTTTTAAAGTTCATTTAAACCCACAGGGAACCGCAAAAGCCCAGGAGCAAGTACAGAAATGGGGATCCTCTTCATATACAAAATAGGAGCTGCCCCGAAGCAGGGGGAGAAAATTCCACTACCTCGAACATCCCAAGCTCTGCATCTGCAGGGAAAGCCTGGAGGAAGCGAGAACGTTTCTGCCATAGCTCTACTCCGTTACGACTATCCTCCAGGTATCACTTAAGTGGCGTTTTGGCAAGACACATTTCTACCCGCAAGGGCAGGGAACAAGATAATTTCATTAAGTGATGGAGGCACTGCATGGCCAAAGCCACTATTACACTGGGCTTGATTTGAAACGCTAAGCGAGAGGTCAAACTCTCTCAACGCGGATCTCCCGGGGGAGAAGAGATAAGGTGGAGAGCTAAGATTTCCACGCTCTCACGTGAGTAGATAAGGTCTGAATGAGCAGCCTTATCTGTAGGCTGCTTCCATAAGCGTTTTTGTTTTTTTTTTTTTTTATCGCTTGCACTGGAAACCCTCATACCTCTCTACACCGAATCACATAATTACGGTTTCCACAAGAACTTCAGAGCAGGATCTCCTCCCACAAAATTTCCTCTCACCTGCACTCCTTTCATCACCGGTGATGACTGTTTGTCAGCACTACCTCTACTGCTGAGAGCGCTCACATGCAGCTCAATTTAGCAGCCGACGGAGGTGAGAATATTCCCCCATGTGCAGGCTTCTAAAATGCTCGCTCGTGATGGTGCGTGGCATGAACATCTCCATGAGGAACCGTTCGTTCAGGACACACTTGCAGTCTCGGTGCGTTCTCCCTGCTAAGCAAGGAACTGCTTTTACAACAGACAGCCTCCCTCATCGGGAGCTTACCTTCCAGTTTCCCAGGAAAGCCTTGCTCGCATGGAGATACTGCAGACGGGACCCAGCCCCATTAATCTCTGCCATCCCAGCTCCCTCACGCCTGAGCTGTTCTCCGTCACAGGAGGCTCCCTCTTCATTACGCCCTTCCTCCCACGTGCGACCGAAACGTAACAGCCCAGCTAAACCTGACCCTGGGTAAACACTGAACACGGACAAGACGCTGCTCTGAAAGGCACCAGTTAATTTGTCTTTCTGAAGCAGATTATTTCAGATGTGAAACACTTGCTCCCATCCCCTCAAACCAGGGAGCTGGGGTTTATACACAGCTCTGCAAGAAGGCTCTTCCTGAGACAGCCACCCGAGAACTTTGACACATGTGCCGATGTCACAGGCAGAGTTGAAAGCACCACTGTAATTACAGTTGACTATTGTATAACTCCAGTTTTGGTTGCTCGTAACTTCATCTATAATTAATTGTTTGGGCTGAAAATTTCTCCAGCTGGGTTTGGCCTCAGGCTAAACTTTTTCATTTTAGCTGAAACGGCTCAAGTCTTTCCCAAGAATATGTTTAAGGAAAAAGACTCTCTTTTGCCCCTGTTAAAAGGATCTTTTTGTCATTTACTGAAATGCTCTCACACCTCCATGCTTCTAAAAGCAGTACCTGGAAATAATGGCAGGCTCGACTGCTGTGAAATACATCGCTTTTCATATTCTCAGGGGAAAAAAAGGATCATAATTTGGCTGTTTTCAGCCTCAGACTTTATATATATATATTTCTATTTGCTGTTTACACATGTGCAGCAGAGATCCAGCAGCTACTTTGACTCCCCTCAGCGCTGAGCAAGCTCAGTGCCCCACTGTGCCAGACACACCGGTGAGGCAACACGCGCGGCATCCCACCGTGACCAAGGATGCTCCTGTGGCTGCAGGGTTTGGTAGGGCTTTCATCGCAAATGTGCCCTTTGGTTGCAGGGCCTCTGTGGTACCGAGCCAGAAGAGAGCTGGGAGACGGTTCAAGCTGGGCGAGGATACGGATGCTCCAGCTCAGGGAACATGGGGGAAGAAGTAGCTACTAAGAAGAGCCTGTGATCAGCCTACCTCCAGAGCAAGGTCTGACCTGTGGACAATGAAGACAACCCTGGGTGCGCGTGGAGCACTTGAAGAGAAGGCAAAACATTCAAGAGTTGTTCAGCAAACAGCTGCTGTCTACTCGGGTTACCCAAAGGGACGGAGGTGGAGAAAATGAGTACGTGATCACTCATTAAAAAGAGCACTGCTCAACTCAACGGGCCTGAACACAATCCACATGATCAACCTTAACCTAACGTTTCCTTCTTAAGGAATATCTGCACTTGGAACCTTACGACAGACTAAAGATGTTGTACCCACTTTCGGAGGGGGTACAACCCCAGCGACTTGTGGTCAGGCAGCAAACAGGCAGAAAGCACATCTCACTACAGAGAACAAACCCCAGGAACACAGGAAGGGAAGTCTTGAAAAATCTGAATGGAAAAATGCAAAGTACTTCATTTAAATCTATACCAACGCAATAGAGTCCAGAGATGTCATTAGGAAAAAAGAAAAAACCCAGAGCTCAGCTGCCTAGGACCTAACTGGAAATGCAAAATGGGCCCACTCTAACGCAGAAATTAAAACACTTAGAGACGGTTCTTACTACTCTGTGAACATGAGTCAGTACAAGTGAAAATGGTGCACAGATGGGCCAGCACAGAAGCAACAGAAGTGCCGTGATATTTACAAGGGAAAAAAAAAAAGTCTTCTCTTACAAGTGTAAATATACCAGAGAAATCATCCGCTCACAGCACAAACCAGGGCTTTGATGTAGCAAACACTCCCACCAGGGACAGCACTGGCTCCGCCGGGAGGAGTAGGGATGGTAGACGTTGCATCTGGAAAACAGTAGGCTCACGGCGCTGAGCTTTCCCAAGGAGTCACGACGCGCAGAACCACGCCAGATGACATGGGCCATTTTATCGCCTTTATGCAACCAGCAGCAAGGGGCCAAGCGCCGTCCCAGGCCACGGAGAGACACTGGGACGGGAAGAGCCGTGGTGAGTGTTGGCTCTAACACGTGGCGGCGGCAGCGCGGGAGCCCCACCAGCCTGGGCTCCAGATGGACCCAGCCTGTGTGCCCCCAGGCAGACCCAGCCGCTCGTGCCACCAGCAACGCAACAGCTTAAAGACACGTGAACTTAAGCTGGTGTTGCTCCGCACGGAGCCAAGCAGGTGGCATTTTGGGGTCCCCCCCCCCACCCTCTCCCAGAGCAGCACTAACCCATGGGGGGCTCTTTCTCCAGCCTCTCCCGGGTCGCCCCGTCAGTGGCAAGCTGCTCCGTTCACAGCGTGGCCATGGGGCTGAGCTCTCCAGGAAAAACACATTTTTCCCCACCCGTGTTCCCCTCACCTGTAAAACAGCAGTTACAATATTTACGCTTGGGCAGTCGGCTCAAGACAGGGGAATGAAAACATAATTATCATTGGTGCTATTCGCCAAGGAGCAGCTCACGGCCTGACCGCGGCAGGACCGGCAACGCAGCCCAGAGAGCAGGCTGAGCTCCCGGAGCGGAGCTGCAGGAGACGGCACAAACCTCACCCCAGCGGTAAAAAGTTCTGACAGCTGGGAATGGGAAAGAAACAGCTTCCCCATCACTTAGGAACTTGCTTCAGTGAATTATCACGGAATTTCATAACGGGTTTCCAAGAGGGTCAACCAAATTCCCTCCCGCCCAGCTGCTCTGACCGCTGGCACTGCAGTGGCACACGCGCTTGTGTTCTACAGGAAAACCATTTTCAAACAATAAAACCAACTTCCAGAACCTCTCACCTCCCCCGGGTCCCTCTAACAACTTTTGTGGGTTCACGCTACATTGTCTCACTCTTGAAGACCTTTTCCCCCCACCCTTCCCAGTGTTGTGTGAAAACCGGAGCACAGCAGGAGAAATTAATTAACTGAGCAGACAGAGATTCTGCCATCAAATGAACAAAATGAAGGAGTAACAGAGACTTACACTTACAGTCACCCCTAAGTGTTTCACATGACAACAGCAGGGAAAACACAGTCCAGACTGTTGTTTTAATGTTGATAATATTCCAAAATCTGCAGCGCTTACTAATTTCTCAGTGGAAATAAAACCTTTGACATCAGTGGGAATTCTGTCTGGGCATGGAAGTTGGTTGTTACATTACGGTCTAGCAATAAGAGTCTATTTTGATGGCAAGACCTTTACCACAAAGACAGTTCCTCCCTACACCCTGCCCAGAGCACCTGGGCTGACAAGCAGAGGACAAAAGTTCGGTCGAATTGCTTTAGACCTGAATACATCCATGCACACAACGTGTTTTCTGCCAATGCCTGTGCTAGCGGAAAGTTTATTCCGTTCTTTGCTACAGGCAGGGTTGATACTTTGAAATTACCTGCCGGCAGCCAGAGGTTTGCCCGACCCATCCACCCGCTCCGCTGGGTACCATTTGCTCTTCGCATCTCAGCAGGTTTGTTACTGCCGCACGCAGCCCAGGAGTGGACAAACCGAGGCTGTTAAATTCCCCCCAAATCAGGAAGATGCTAAAGAATATAGGAGGCGAGGGGGGAGGGCAGAGGGGGAAGGAAAGCATTATGATCACAGCAGTAGTAAGAGGCAAAGAGTTAAAATTAAGACAGAAAAAAAAAAAAAATCAAAGCCGTACGAGCGTAAAACGGAATCACTTCAGGCATATGTCAAAATAGTGTCAGATCTTTTTCTGTAAATTAGCTCAGCAGTTAAACACCCACCAGCTCTGCTTTTTGCTAGCCCTGGAGTTTTGCTGCACCTGGAGATCCACTCCACGGCATCAGCAGTAGAAACAGTTGGGTTTGTAGGCAAATATCCTCATTTAAGAGCACGTGGAGCGAACCCTTCCACGCTGACTCGCGTTACCAGTAGGGGTCAGGTCACATACTCCCTACGGCAGAAACCAGCCCAAGAGCTGGGATCACAGCACAACAAAAAACATGGGAAAAGGGCCTGAATCTCATAGATTTTTTTTCCTAGTTTTAAGTCACACATAATAGCACTTAATATATGTCCCCAAGTTTTGATACAAAGAAAATTACCCCCATAATACTAAGTTAAAAACATCAAATTCATATCTATCCAGCCAACGTGGTAGCAATTACCAGCCTGTAGCGAGCCTGAACAGTCCCAACAAGGGAAGAACTGTGCGTTGGTCCAAGAAGAACCTGTCCATCCCCAACACTTGGGCTTTTTAACTCTCTCTCGCATTTACAGAAACCACAGAGAAAGTACCAGACACATGAGCACTTCTCGATACGGTTTTGAACCTGCAGCAAAATTTAATATAAAATCACTGCCCAATTACAAAAATTTACGTTATGGTTAAAGAAAACCCAATCCACACACAATAACTTAGGAACAACCCCAAACTTTTCAGATTTTTATAAGCACTATCTTCCTTTTTTGTACTTCTGTTACACTTGATGGAACTTTTCCATTACAGGTAGAATGATGAGTTAACAAGCGAACCCGTGTTTACAAAAGAGGCATAACATTGTACAAGACAGAGTGTATATTAGATTGAGACCACGGTAATTTCCTAGGACTGTATTTAGATGAAAGAGTCTGGGTTTTTTAGTGGTTTTGGCCTCAAAATCCTTCCCAAGGGATACGTACAATTTAGCTGTGCTAAAAGTCTCCTTTAGGCTCAGCAGCCAAGAAGATAGAGTCATCTCTCTCCTCCAAGGGCCAGCATCCAGGATTTGGCAACAAAACCTCTTTCCTCCCAAGCAGCATCAGCCCTGAGCCATACCTGCTCTCTGCCCACCCCACCGTTACACTAACCCAGCCACAGAGATCACCCCTGTCCGGTGCGAGGGGAAAAAAACCAAGCAGACACCTTGATTGCCTGACGCTACCTGTTCTGCACCCAAATTTCCACACCTCTCAGTCTGAATAAGGCTGCTTTATGCGCCATTTTATTACGGCAGGTAATACCGCACACTCTCAGCAACAGGAACAAAGATTTTGGTGAAAGCAAGTTTGTTTGTTTGAGGGTTTGGTTTGTTGCTTTTTTTTTTCCTCTTAAAAAAAAAAAATTAAAAAAAAATTCCCCATTTGTGACTATGAACATTCCTCGCCAGGCCTCAGTCAGCCAAAAAACACATGAGGTCTTTCTGAAAAAAAACTAAGTTCTGTGCAACAAAGTTATTAACTGCTGGGAAAGGCAGGAAAGCTCTTTTACAGCTGTTCATTGATGCACTGAACGTCACCTTACACTCTGTAGCCCCTTTTGGATTCTGCAGACTTCTGGAGTAGGCTAAGAAAAAAAAATAAAACCCTTGGCCAGAGCAGTTACGCTGCTTCTTGAGACATGTTTTCTTTGGGTTCAGGCCTCAGATTCTCAGCCAGCGATTTCTGTCCCTAGTGGAAAATCACCAAAAAAAATGAAAACACCAGGTTTTTCTGCTTTTCAGGAATCTGGAGAACAAACAAGAGTTTCTAATGCGTCTGCAAACGATGTGAATTGACCCCGATGCCCCAGTGTCCTTCCACTTGAGATCACAGTTATTCTGAGAAAATAGAGTCCCCAATGTCTCTGCCCGTGAGTCCTGCCGCCAGAAGAGCTCACGTTCCAGTGCACCCAGTGCTGGTCCAGTGCGCTGCCGGCGACACGATGCTGGGAAGCAGGAGAGGAGGCAGCCCAGCCACGCCAGCTCCCGTTCCACACTGGGGACCTCCGGGCACATCCCTGTGCGCTATCCGGGCATACTCCCACGGAAGGGGAGAGCCTGGTCCACCCAATGCTGAAGTCCCCATCGCCGACACTCGAGCGTGTTCACGCGACGGCTTGAGTGACTCTTGCAAACCTTTTACGTAGGCACCGTGGCTTGTGTCAGTTACTCCGGTTTCAAACAGGTGCACGTAAGCCTTGTTTTAAGCAATTGGCTATCGTCCCAAGAGCAGACAAGGCCAGAATTAATTTTCTCTGTTTAATTTACGATTCAACAGTTTCATTCTAAAACTGTACGCCGGCGCTGGGGGACTGGCAGGTGCATTTAATCAGTACATAAACCATACCCAAGCACTCCTGTTTCTTCTCATTCCTGCGCACTCTAGCACGAGCACACCATTCCTCACACCCAAGCTGCTGCTTCGCTTTCTCTCCTCTTTCCCTTTTAAATGGCACAGACAGCTGACGAAGAGCCAGGCACTCACCTTGACCCAGACTCCAAGCTCCACCAGACTTTCTCAGCAGGAACAGCCAGGCTTGAAATGAGAGGTAATGCTTGGCAGGTGCTCCCAGGGGACTGGCCAAAAATAAATGCACTCTCCAGTTAATTTCCATGCAAGTACTACTAACATTTCTCCTTTAAGAGTGCAGCTAAAGCTTTTGATTTACGCAAGGCGAGGAGGTTCTGTGTTTGTTTGCAGGAGCAGTGGCAGACCCAGCATTTGACAGGGAATACGGAGACCCATTTTAAGCACCGACGTAAGGCACCCACGGTCCCCATACAGACAAGGGATCTTCTGGGTGTGTTTCGGAGCACTGCAATGAGGAACCTGCCTCTCACCTTTGGTTATAGAAGGAGTCTAGACATCTAATTTAGGCAGAGAAATGACATACTTAAAATTAGCTTGTACAAATATCTCCCGATGCATCAGTCCTGCAAGGAACCAGACAGGAGGCTCTCTGGGAAGATGGTTACAGCGAGAAGTGCACGGCACTTGGCAGGTGGTAAGCAGCACAGCCAGTCTGTTTACGGGCTCTACTGAGCTCTCACCTGAGCTCTACTCAGGTGTGACTTCCACCGGATGAGCCACCGCCGCCAGTCACAGCACGCCGCAGGCTGGGGGGGCACCGAGCCCCAAAGACCCCTATCTGCTTCCCTCAGCTCGACTTCTGGCATCGAAGGAGGAAAGTCTGCTGGACCTCGGTTCTGGCACAGCAGCAGAGCCAGCAGCCCATTGCCCAGGGAAACCTGCTCCTTCCTTCTTCACGGTGATGCAACTGTGACAGAAGAGACTGGGAATATCCCTGAGTCCCTTAACCGCAGGGCCGCTGGGGCGGTGCAGGCTGAGGGCTGTTTGTAGCCTTGCCACCTCATACCACTGCTTGCTGCTTTTTTTCTTTTTTTTTTTTTTTTTTTTTTTTTTTAAGGAACCGCTTGAATCATAACTTTAATCAAGACTTTAGAAAACAAGGCATTTAGAAAATTTGACCAGATGCGTTCCAGCTTCATAAGGGAATTTGAAAGACCCCCAAATTAGCAAATTTTTTTACTTAAGAAAGAATCGTTGCATTTGGAAACAGGGCCATAAAACAACAATACCTCAGGCGGGAGATGGGCACAGGTGGAAATGTAATTCAGCCTCTGAAATTACTCATTTGAAATTGTGTATAGTATTTTCATTTTCCATCACGGATAACTGTGTGACAAGGCTATGCATTGCTACATGACAGCTCATTCTGCTTTTAAAACAGCAGCACTTCAGTAGCAGCTAAATTGATGCTTTTTATGTGTCCATCACTTATCAAGGGTAATTGATTAGTGCCTGCGAGGGGTTCTGAGATCTAACGGATTACATGTTCTGAGCCTGCTAAATTATTTGAATAGATTTAGGAAGAAAAAGATTCTAAATCAGATTTTTGTCTGACCCAGCATTACCTTTCCCAATCGGCATTTCCCCTTCCCTTTAAACATCTCCTCGCTCAGAGAGACAAGAGCGTGCTAAGCCCAGGGAGCAGATTTTCAAAGGCAGGGAAAAAAAAAAAAGTTAAGCATGATACCTGTTAAAACATAATGGGAAGCAAGTATATTTTCCCACCGAAAGTTTCTCTGATGGCTGTGTCTTCCGCTATTTTAAGATTACAGCTTTAATCTAGCTCCAGAGAAGAAAACATGAAGGTCGTAGCCCCCTCAAGCTTGGAGGAAAGCAATCCAAAGGGAAGACGGCACCGCGCTGCCGGACAACACGAGGCGTGCGAGGCTCCGGCTCCGGCCCCGGCACGGGCACGTCCTCAGCGGAGCCACTGGAAGGGTTTAAGCCCGGGCTGCCCGCCTTAAACACACCGCGAAGCAAGAATAGCCTGGGCTCCTGGGCACAGGTCAGGCGACGCTGAGTCACCGCCTGGCCGGTCCCCAGCCTCTCCAGCTGCCTTGGGCTCGGCCTCCCTTAAAGCCACAACCCGCGCCCGTCGCACAGCTCTGGGGCACGGCCGCCCGGGGCCGGCACCCCGGGGCGTGGGCGGGTTTAGCCGGGATGCGCCGTTCCGACGTGAATTCGCGGGTCGTACCCGCCCCCTTTTCCCTCCAGATTCGGAGCGCAGCGCTGCTGCTGCTGCCTGCCAATTAAACGCTGCATTCATACATTTCTGCGTAATTATGAATCGGCTCACAAGCACTGGTGCGCACCCCGGGCTCGCACGGCACGGCAAACAATATACTGTCACGGGTTGCATCAGCTGCTGCGATGCTCTCTCATGCCTTCGGGCTCGCTAAAGCTGATCTGACTCTAATATAATAGCCTTTTTACCCGCCTCCTCCCCCAACAATTACCAGAGGCTTGGAAAGGCATTGAAATGCAAATAGCTGATGGAGAGGTTATTGGGGAACCAGGGTGGGAAGGTACAAATGTTGCCCTGCTAGTTTCCTTTTAGTTTGACTCAAACGGGACTGTAATCCTGATTTTTTTCTTTGTATAAATAGGAAGAGAGGCAATATTGTGAATGCATGGATAGCTTTGTAGAGTAGCTGAACCGCATCTTCTCCCGCTTAGCTCCTCTGTAACCTGGGACCCCTGTTCTTCCCGTTAGCTGCTGCAGCAGCAGAGAGAATTGCACAGTACAGACGCGTCCACAACTCCGACGGGATGATACGAGCACGCCAAACTACACCAATTTACTGAAACCCGCTCTGGTGTGGGGTTTGGAGACCTTCCCCCCCGCAGGTTTGTGGAAGGCAAGGCACTGGGAACCATGGAACCTGCAATGTTCTACGTGGCCATAGATGAAAACCAGCAATACAGCATCCCTTCCCCTGCCACATCCTTCAACCTGGGCACTTCCAAAGAGGACTGTAACTCCTCCATGGTCTATTTGCTCACTACCTTTTCAAGTGATGCTCCCACCAAGGGCAAAAAGGAAAAAAGACTGTCTGCACCCGAGGCAGTCCTGACGCTCGGCTGGAGCAGCCGGTGACAGCAGTATCTCCCAACTGCTGTAAGGTGGGGTGGGACTAGGACAACCCAGACACTTCTTCAGGCTTTCAGTCCCTGCTAAAGCTTTAGGAATTCCTCCTAAATGCAGGCTGCTTCCTCACCCCCTTTTCTGTAGTGAAACAACCTATAAATATCAACAAAGATGATATTTACTGTATTATTAACAATTCCCTCCCCCCATTTAAGAGCTGTAGAGAAGAGGGTCCAGCACCTGGTGCACATGAACTACAAGGGGCAGCTTTTTTGCTTTGGCAAGGAGGTGGCTGAGGGCAGATCTAATCACAGCTTACAGATACTTAAGAGCAGTTATTAAGATGACAGAGCCAAACTCTTCTTGGCAGTGGCAGGCAACACAGCAGGGGGTGATGCCCAAAGAAGCAGTCAGGGTCAGTGGAAGGGTCAGACTGGACCCAGGGGAATCTCCTCCACTGCGCAGTAGGGCAGCACTGCTGCAGGTCACCCAGGGAGGTGGGGGAGCCTGCATCCCTGGAGGTTTTCAACTCTCCACCAGACAAAGCCATGGCTGATGTGACCTGCTGCCCGTGGGCCCCACTCCGAGGGGGCGTTTGAGCTAGAGACCTCCAGAGGTCGCTTCCAGCCAACATTTCTATGGCTCCGTAACCTCCACATTAAAAACTTGGCATGAAAGGGTGAAATTGCAGCAGCTCCCCCCGCCCTACACTTCTGCGGAGTCCCTTCCCGGCAGCGGGGCAGAGCACCCACGCCCGGCACCATCGCCCCATCCCGGCACCACCGCTGCCCCCCAGCCGGCAGAAACGGCCCCCACAGCCCCCGGGGCGCTGCCCTCCAGCCGGCACACACCGGCTCCCGCATCCCCGGAGGTGCTGCCCCCCCCCCCCCCCCAGCCGCCACGCACGGCTCCCGCAGTCCCCGGGGTGCTGTTGCTGTCCCCCAGCGCCACACGCAGCCCCTACAGCCCTCGGGGGCGCTGCCCACCGCCACGCACGGACCCCACAGCCCCGGGGGGTGCTGCCCGCCGGTCGTTCCCCCCCCCCGTCCCCCGCCAGCCGCTACAGCAGCATCGCATCCAGGCAGCAGCAACCCAAACCGCCCCCGGTTTCCTGCGCGTCTCCTCATCGCTGTCCGCAGCGCGGATTCCGCCCCCCCAACCACCACTTTGGGTGAGGAAATACGGAACCGAGCCCAGCGCACACACCCGGCGGGAGGCTGCAGGCCGGTGCCGGGGCTCAGCAACCCGCCGGGGGCGGGGGGCGGGGGGCGGTGGCGGTGCCCGCCCCTCCCCGTCCCGCCCCGTCCCGCCCCGGCGGAGGCAGGCGGCCGTGCCCGCGGCAGACGCGCAGCCCCGCCGCGACATGGCCGGTCGCCGCCTCCTGGGGTTCCTCCTCGCCTCGGCCGCGCTGCTGGGCGCAGGTAGGGCGGCCGGGCCGCGGCTCGGCGGGGCGGCGGAGGGAGGGGGCGGCCCGGGAGGATGGGGATCGGGGAGGGAGGGGGGTGTCCCCGCGGGGCGCGGCGGGGGGCGGTTTGCGCATGATCGCGGCGCCGGGCCCGGCCCAGGCACGGCGGAACCCCCCAGTCCCTCCCCGTCCTCCCGGGGGTCACCCCCGAGGGGAAACCCCGCAGAGGTTGCAGCCCGCCCCCCCCTCATCCCCGCCGTGGGGGCTCCCCGGGTTGGATGCGACCCCTCGGTAGCATGCAGCCTTCCCCGGGAGGGGGATCACGGGGAGATGCACCCCCGAGAGGGTCCCTAGCAGGGGCTCCCGGGAGGATGCACTGCCCAGCGGATCGCCCTTGGGGGGGGGGGGTGTGTGTGTGCACCCCCCGGGGCCCCACCCTGCGCAGAGCACCCCGGCACCGCAGCAGATGGCGGGGCGCCAGCCTGTGCGCCAGGGCCAGGCCCGGCCAAAGCCATCCCCCAGCCACCCCTTGTCCCCCCCACCCGCGGGCTCTGACCGTCCCCGCCAGCGCCTGTCCCCTCTCCCCCCGCTCGGCAGCTGGGGGATGCTCCTGCACAGGTATCTGACAGACATGATGGCTCTAATCCCGTCATTAGATGGTGATCGTGGTGATTAAAGCGTCTCTGAATGCAGCGTACGCTTCTTTGTGACAAAGTGTCACAATGATGTTTAACCAAAATGTGCGGTGCTGCAGGTATAAAGCTCCGTAGCAGCCCGTGTCTCGGATAATCCGAAAGAGAGGGAGTCATGGAGTCATCAGGAAAGGAGTTTGGTTTTGTCTCTCTCCTTGCAGAGCTGTTGGATTAGCAGATTCTCTGTCTGACCCAAATTTCTTGGCCTGCTGGTTGTATTCTCACTCTTTTTTTAGTCCCACTGCTATTTCTGCAGATCAGAATAGTCTAACCCAGAAATCAGTCCCAGCTGGACAGTAGCGAGGAAGATAGGGGAAAAAAACATGCTTTTTTGGGGGGGAAGGGAGAATTAAAATCAATGCAAAGTTTACCACAATTCTTTGATTGTTTCCTTTAAAAAAAAACCCAACCTCTTAAAAAGCTGATTGTTTGAATAGGAAAAAAGTCCTCTTAAAGGTTGCACAGACAAAATAGACAGCAATTATGTAAAAGGGCTTGGGAAGGTTTTTCTAAAAAAAAATCCAGTATTAGCTAGGAGGTACCTGTCAAACACAGACTGGTTAGAGGATATTGGCATCAAAACGAAGAGTGAACTGGGCTGCGAGCAGCTTTTGCTGCTGGAAGAGATTAGGTTTGCCGTGAGTCAGCCTGGAATTAGTCTCCGTTTGTGTTAGGTACTTACGTGCTCGTGCACCTGGAAGGGTAACAGCGTGGTACGGAGTGGCCTGTGCTTCCCAGTGTAGCGGCTACGTTTTTAAGCGGTGGATATCAGTTTGACAGGCTGAGCTAAGAGGCTGGGCATAAAGCCCTGATTTTAGATTTAAATAATAATTTTAAAAATCTGATTATTCAGCAGTAAAGCTGTTTGCATTCTGTGTTGTTTGCAGCGTGGGCAAAGGAAAACGCTATTCTGTTTCATTTTGGGGCGCTGCGCTGCAGGATCCAGCTCTTAAATACCCTTGGCTGTGTTTGTATCAAACCAAATTTCACCAAAACGTTTATAAATCATTCCTGCCAGTGCGGGGCTTCACAGGTAATTGAACAACATTAAATTTGGCTCCTGTCTGAGCTGCTCTGAGTTGCCTCTCCTAGAAATAACTGTATAAAGGTAAGGGGGCTCTGCATTTGCAGCCTCCTCCGGGCAGAGCCCCGCCGACACTGGGCGCGTAGAGATGAGACAGCGGTGCGTGCCTTCAGCCTTTCCACGTGGTCTCCGGTTCCTCACCCCGTGTTTATTTCCGTAGCGGCTCTCCCGACCCAGCGGTGGGTGCCTGCTCCTTCTCCGCCCCCCTCCCAAGGGTTTTGGGGCAGTTTTGCAGTGCCCTGAGAGAGGCTCCGAGAGCCCTTCCCCACCCAAGCACGGAACTGGCCCTTTGGGTACCAGAGCATCCTCCCCACCCTCATCCCGTGCCCACAGGAAAATGTCAGGTGGCGATAAGGACAGGGGTTTCTGAGGCAGGGTTTTCTACCCCAGGTCCTCAGTACAGCAGCAACAGAAATCAAATTTCTTCATTGCCTCTATTCGTTAGCTTTTTTTATGGCTGCTGCTTCTGAAACAGTCTTTCCAGCGCTGCCGATGGTGGGTCACAGACAGCCCGGTCTCTTGCAAGCTCAGAGGCTTACAAATTATCAAGAGCAGCAAACTAGACACCAAAATTGGTACTTAGCGTGATTCCTGCAGCTGAGCTCCAGCTCCACCATTGACAGAAGAACAATGCGCATCTTGGCTGAGGCTGTCCAGTAAAGCAGGAACAAAACCCCACTTTCTAATTGAAAAAATATGGTAGGTTTTGGGTTTCTCTTTGGTCAAATTCCACTGTGTTTCCCTTCATATGTGACTGTGCGCATCAGTGCCCGGTGGGCTGTTGGACACAGCCATGCTGCATCCATCCCCGCATCCGAGCTGCTGTGCGTCTTCTGCCCTCGCGACCCGTCTGGTGGTGGGTGTGATGCTGGAAATAGGAATTGCCCGTTTTCCAGAGCTGTGAGACTCCGGCGTATTCCTGCAGTGCAGTGGGGGGCAGAAGCATTACAGTGTTTTGAGGTAGCGGAGGAAACCAAACGCCCTGCAAAGCCTTTCCGGAGGCGAGCGTTCCCTATGCTAGCGCATTGCATGTTATTTCAAATGCACAGATCCGTGGCTTTTCCAGAAACTAGTTATGTTTGAGTCATCCAGGGTTAGCCGTGTGTGTGTGCAAATGGATAAGGAAAACAGTCAAACAAGGAACTTTCTGCAGCTGTGTTTTTTCCCTCTCCTGTCCCCGCTCTGGTGGTAATCCAGTAGAGAAATGCACTGATATGTTTTCACGGAAAGATGGCAAATTTGACATCTGAGGCCAGTGTTCTTGCAGGGAGCGCAAGGTTTCCTTTTGCAGGCCAGGCATGAAGGGGTACGTCCAGATTTTATGCTCTATGTTGGGCAAGAAAAGCGTGAAGAAAAACTTCATGGTGACAAACGGTCAATGAGAATGGTTGGGCACGTCCTCCAAAGTTGCAGAATCAGCAGTGACGGGCGGCTCTTCGCGTTGTCATCCCGTGTCTTAATAGACAGCGTCTCACAGATCACCTCTCCTCTCAAGTGTGACTACAATATCCCACCAGCAATTACAATAATTACTTAAATGTGAAAGTAATATTAGACAGTATAATTAGCTATTTATAACTGTTGCACAGATGGCTGCAGTCACTGCAGGCGGCTCCGCTGCACAGTCGCTGCACAACGGTGCCCAGCCGAGAGCGCGGGGAAAGCAGAAAGGAGCCAGCTCTTTTCCAGATGTTTTTCCAGGTGTCCGGGCTCTGCTTTGCCACGGGCAGCGGTGGACACAGCTGGCAGAAGAGGGGGTGCCGGTGCTGGGCGACACGCCGGCTCCGTGCCCATCACTTGCCAGGGTCGGTCGCCACGGTTGTGCTGGGAGAGTCGCAGGGAGGAATTATTTGGAGGAGAAGCGAAAGCCTTGGTTTGGCATTGCTGCCGAAGCTGAAGGAGGTGGCAGCGTTGGGTGAAGCGTTTACCTGCGCTAAAAATCTTTGTTATAATACATTATTGTGTTACTAAATTTATAATTACCAGGCATCAGCAGCGAGTCAAAGTAATACATTTAAAGAATAATTTTTACTTTGATAGGGTCTTTAGCACGTATGATAAAGTGGGAGAAGTTAAATTGGTTTTCTTACAAATTATCTCTGATCTTTGAACAAATATGCATTAATTAAATGTACCATGCCCAGATATTTATGTACAGAGCTTTGGAAATAATTAATTTCCATACTTCTGCTTGGATTTTGGAAATTTTCTTCCACCAGCCTAGTGATACCTATGCTTGGAAACAGCCATTTAACTCTTGGGCTTTTTTCCCCTCTACAAAAGTGTAATTTTTTTCCTTACATCTGTTGCAACCGTTTCAGCCCTTAAAGCACATAAAACAGAAGAGTCTATTGATCTCCAGTGTTGACTAGAATAAACTTTTAGGACTGCTCAGTTTAAAAACAAATTTGTTTCTCCTTGGAAAAATACCTCCTGGAGGTTTAAGGCATTGACTTTACAATTAACTAAAGGAAAAACTAGGGTTTTATTAGACAGCGCTTCTGAAGCCACTTTAATAACAAAACATATGTTTAATGAACTACATAGCACTGATGGCAAAGAGAAAACCTTTGCAATAATTCCTTTGTAATCTGATTGACTGATATAATTCACAACTGGTGGAAGAACTTGAATAGAGGAAAATGGGAGAAGATGAACGTGGCGTATCAAAACACAGAACATGAAAGGACTTTTTTTGAAAAGGAAACTTCAAAGTTGGGGATCCAGATGCTGGAGTCACTAGCTGTGATGCGGGATGCAAGCACAAGAGTGTTTGCTGAGTGAATGACGCTTTTGAGAAGAAAAGGGAGAGCCCCAGTACGAGCACATTAGCCATCGCAAAGCGAGGGGCAAACGCTTTCTGTAGACTTGCAGGGATTTCAGCAGAGCCGCACAGGGTCAGGCTTGGTTTTGATCTTCTGAAAGCTCAGCCTACTGGTGCGATGCGGATAAAGTTAATGCTAATACGTATTTACAAAACTGTCTTGTAGTCACTCCAAAATCCTTTTTCATTGCTTTCCAACCTTGCCTGAGAAACTCAGAAAATCATTGTGGTTGGAGTAGTGAGGCCACAGGCAGAAAAGCTGATGCTGAGCGCAAGCACCTCGTCCCTGAGATACCCAACCACACGAGCAGTGTCTTCAGGGAAGGAGTGGGGCAGGTCTGCTGTAGGGATTTAGTGCTGGCACGGCATGTGTGTGTAGAAAAGCCAAACCAGAGGCATTGGCAAGATTTTGGAGGTAGCATCTCAGACAGGGAGGATGGTTGCTGCGAACAGCATCGTTCTGCTGTTGGGAGGCTCCGCAGGCGAGGGGCGGCTGCCACGGGGTTGTCTCCAGCAAACAAGATGCTGGGGAGAAATAATTGCTCAGCACTTTGCTTGCCCTTTGAAATGCTGTCTTTGCCCGTGCGGAAGGAAATCTGCGTAGAAAGGGGTTGGAAGAAGTTGGGTCAAAGTTGGAAGAACGTTACTGAAATCCCACTTCAGAAGGATGCGCTCCTGGCCGGGTGTTCAGGGGTAACCAGCATGGGCTCCAGGAGGGGAGGAGGCAGGAGCTGAACAAGCAGAGGAGGTTTCCAGCCCCAGCTGGGGTGACAAAGAAGGTGCTTGTGCTGCAAGAGGGACATTAGGTATGTGATAAAATTTCAAACAGCACATTAATCTGTGACCATAAAGTGTTGTCTGCTGACAAACATATGCTTTTAGGGGTAGGAGCTTAGGGAAAAGTCTCTGTCTCAGATCTCTGTATGACCTATATGGGGTGAAAGCAAGCAGCCTGGTGGAGCATGTGTCTCCACGATGACCAGCCACCTCCGTTCGGGTGTCCCGGATACTGCAGGACTTGAGTCATCTGTCCAGACAATATAATCTGAGCAAAGCTAATACCAGACCCCATCTACCTTGTTTGGACTAAAAACCTCGTAGAGTCCCATCCTGCCATCCAGTACATAGCATTCCCCTCGGAAATTTGCGTGGTTTTCACTACAGAGCCTGAGCATACCCCAGGGTATGCTCTCACGCTGTGAAGAGGTACAAAGACCAAGAATTGGCAAAACTTCCCCCTTGCCCAGCACGTTTTCCCACCCTGGAAGTTCTTTTTGCCAGCAAAATCCCCAGGCAACCTTTCCCCAACACAACGCCGGGCTGAAGAGGTCGCAGCCCCCCAAAGCCAAAGCATCCAGGGCGATGCTTCCAGCTGTGCAGGCCTGCCCTGAGCATCCCCCTGGCCCCCAGGCAAACCCCTGCTTTCTGACCCAGGTGCTTCAGCTGGGGTGGGTGTTCAGCCTGGCCCCACTCGCCGGGCATCAGCTACTGCTGCTGGTGACAGACCGTCTCACGCACTGTCAAGAGACCCTGAGCGGATGCCATGCAGTTTGTGTGTAATTATTTGCCAGGAAACTGGAATCTGTTATTTCCAAAAATCCATAGGACAGCACTAAGCTTTGAGCTGGTGTGCGTTCTTAAAAACGCACGTAAGTCCCAGTACATGTCTTTGGCCTCATGCAGAAAACAGAGCATTTTTAAGTGAGGTTAAATGTATGTTTGAAAAAAAGGTATATTCCTTCTCCTTCGTTCTCTTTTGTAATGATGGTCTTAACCGAGTGAATGGTTCAGATACTTTTGCAGAGGAAATCTCAGAGCCCTTACACTTGAATTAAAGCAACAGTTTACAGACAGTTCGTTTTGTAAATATCGGTGCTATTTCCTCCACCAGTAGGGTCAGAGGGAGCGAGAGACCTGTTGGTGGATTTCTCTTTGAACTCAGTGAGCTCCTGTTTTTATGTTTGTATTATTTCATGCCACATCAATAGCAAGCGGTGCTTTGGTTATAAAGGCAACTGTTCCCCTGGTGATGGGAGGCAAAGCCAGGTAGCTGTGCACCTCCTTCTTCTACAGAAGTGTTTTATCTCAGGATTATACAGCTTTAAAAAAAAATTGACGTTTTAAATTATAGTCATTAAATAATTTTTTAAAAAAAAAACCTTGAAATTCTGTAACAAACAGTTTCAGAATTTGTCCTGATAAGTTGTCATTGACTTAACAGAAACACTTTTTTTCCCCTGGCAGAAGTATTTCAACAGACCTTTCCCACCTGCGTAACAGAGGGCTCTGCTTTTCCCTCCCAGTAGTACATCTGGGAGGTGATGGGAATGCAGTGGGTGCTCACCAGCCGGCTGCAGGCGCAGGCCCCGGGTGAAGCTGGCTTTACCTCCCCAGTTGCAGACGCAGCCTGTGCTGGGCACGGGGAGCAGCAGGGGCTGGATGCACACCCCAAACTCCGCTTCCCCGGGGACTCCTCTACGAAAGCAAGGAGCCAAACCCACCTTATTGAAAATGAGCCGGTGCAAAAGGCTGAGGGATGTGGCACAGCTTCCCATCACAGGCTCGACCAGCAGCTCCCCTTGCCGTGGGTGAGCCAAGAGGGATGGTCTCACAGCTGGTGGGCTGGGTGGGGGTGGCCTGGCCCAGCTGGCCATGGCTAAAATCGTCACCAGTTCCTGCTCCAGCTGCTCAGAATTACTTCCAGCACATCTCTGCCCCTGCTTCCTCCTTGTGGGGGGTGCAGCCCCCCACCCTGTTGTCTCTCCGTGCTGGAAGCCCCTTCCCATGTCAGGATAGAGTGGTCCCTTGGCAGCACTGCCTGGGTCTGTGATGCTCTGGGGAGCAGCGGAGCCACCTCACCAAAACCATCGGGGAGCGGGAGCGTGGCCAGGCCAGCCCTGTGTGTCTGCAGACAGCGAGCAGCAGAGGCTGGATCCTAAACTATGGATCCTCCCCATCCAAATCCCCAGTACTTGCCCGGCGAGGTGCCATGGACAGGCCAGCAGGCAGCGGTGGGCACTGCACCGCGGCCGCCGGCCAGGAGCCCTGCGTTGCAGGCTGTGGTGACAGGGACAGACAAATGTCTCCAGCCAGCGGAGAGGGCTGCGACCCCCTGTGCTTTCCCAGGGCCGTGCTCCATCTGCCAGCATCGCCCGAGTCATCATTCCCACTATCGCTTGGCTTCCGATTGTTAATAGCATGGTACGGCAGGAGCAGCACATCCCAAGTGATGAACCAGCATTTTTACCGTGTAATTCTGTATTTACCTACTTTTAACTACAGCATCTTCTCTTGATCTTTGTCTGATGAGAGCAATCTCTTTCCGTCGGGAATCAGGTGATAAGCATTTAATCTCCCGCTTCAGTTTTCTTTGGGCTCCTGCATCGCTGGCTTTGTCATCAGTTGTTCCGCGCTGGGTTATGAACAAAATGCTTTCATGCCACAATTTGTTGTCTGGTTGATAAACAGACGTCTTTGGCCCTAGGCAAATTCATAGTCATTGCTTAACATGGAAGCAGAAATCAAGTGGCTAATGTGAACGTACCTCATAATCTTTCTGAGTGGACAGCAGGCAGGAAAACATGAAAGCACCCCAATTTTCAGCCCTGCAGCCACAGACATAGAAGGAAAAGGAACTTGCTGTGTTTTCAGACCATCCCTAGGGATCACAAACCGAGTTGGGGTCCGTGTTTCCCACCCTGTGCCTGGTGAGGCTGGGCTGGGCGAAGGGCAGGGGCAGCGCACCGGGATACAGGTGACGCTGCCTCCAAAGTGGTTCCAGCTCAGATCCTGCCTCCTGCTCCTGGCCTGCCCTTCCCTGGCAGGGCTGGCTCTCAGCATCCCCGCAAAGGGCCATGGCCATCCGTCCCCTCTGCTGTGGGGACACCAGGCTGGTCCCTGCTCGGGAGCAAGGTCACAGCATCCCCGCCTCTCCCCTTCCCTACCTGCAGGAAGGGTAATCTGGTTCTCTGGCAGACCCCGGCACACTGCATCTGGAGGGGAGCCAACCCGAGTCCTGGGTGACACACTGTTGGATCTTCTGTAACCTGAGAAAGTCACCTTTAACCATTCCCTATCCCAAGCAGCAGCATCAGTGCTAATTTCCCCTTGCAAACTTGCAAGGGGAAAATGCAAACGCAAGTGCAAACTCTGCCACTTGCAAAGTGGTTGGGGTCTGGGAATAAAAAAATTACGCCGTCCACATCCTTTCCCCCTTTAGGTATAATAAAGCATTCTTCTTTAAAAAAACCCAAACCAAACAAAGAGCAAAAGAGCGATAAGAAGAAACAACTCCCTTTCCCATCAGATGCACCTTTGAATTATCGAGGGTTACCTGAGGCGTTTTCCCAGAGAGGGTCAGAGATTTGCTCGCTAGGCTCAGCAGCGGAGCCCGGGGGGGCTGGGACAGGCTGAGCTCCCCCTGCCCTCATTAGCCCTTGGCCACAATGTCCCTGTACCGAACCCAGGCATGGAAAGCTGGACATCATCCCATCCTCCTCGCAGGTACAGCTGGGCTGAGGCGCTCCCCAGAAAGGGAGGAACCTTAAATACTTGTGCTCAAAACCTTCCAGCCTTTCGCTCCTGGTGCAATTGATCTGGGACTAATTGAAAGCAGGTTTTGGCAATGCTGCGGCAGAGACCTCTTTGACACGAACCTCAAAGAACAACTGTCTTATTAAAGTTGCTTAGAAAATGTCACCTGCTCTACACGCGGAGATGTCAGAGCCCTTTGGAAACCTTGAAAGCTTTGAGTGCTGATACTGAAGAAAACCATTTCGATTGACGTCTTCTATCGCCTGAACAGGGCTACCCACTTTCCAACCACCCTGGGGTGGAAGAAGACCTGGTGAAACGTTTGTTTCACAAGGGGTCAGAGAGAGGATGATTCTGTGGAGCCAGAGATGGGGGGGGGGCCTGTGCAGTGGCCACCGGTCCAAGGCATCCTGTGGGAAACCCCGATGTGGAGCCGTTCCTAGTTCCCGTAGTGCTGCCCTTGACGGGGCTTTGCTTTTCACTCCGAGCTGTTGAGGGTTGCTGCCAGCACCCAGAGGTGTTCGTCTGCCCGGTGGCAGGGGGGGGCGGTACTGCTCTGTCCCGTGCTTTTGGGGAGCCTGGGGTGCACGAGCCAGTCGAGGAGCTGCTGGTCTCCCGTGGAGCTGAGGGCTCCAGGCCAGCCTGAGGCTCTGCAGCCTCCCAGGAGTCACAGGCTTTCAGGAGATCACACATTCAGCAGATCAAGCCCTCGGCGGTCCCTTCGTGGAGCTTGCCACTGGGGGGGATAGAGTTCATGGCATTGTGCAGCCATACTCCTCCTTGGGGTTGTCCCCAAAGAGTGGGGTGGGAACCGCATTAAAGGACACACAAGGGTCCCTCGCTGTGCCACAAGCACCAGGGCTGGGGCTGGTGCCCTGCCAGCCTGCAGGGACTGGGTGGTCCCTGGGCACCAGGGCTCCTCCGTGCCCTCACTGCTGTTACACTGACCTGTGTCACATCGCGTGGCAGTGGCTGATGTGACATGGCACGGGCCCCTTGTTCCCCCCTCCCTCGCCTCGTGTGCGTCCCTGGGCTGGGCACAGATGTCGTGTGGCTGCCTGTGGGTACGTCACCCTCAGGATTAGCCCGTCTCTAGCAGAGCCGCAGTGTCTCGGGGCCAGCTGGCACTCGCAGCCCCCCCGGCTCGCAGCTTTAACATGGTGACAGGCTGACACCGACACCAGCAGAGCAGTCAAATGCGCGGAAACGCTTTGTTTCCCTCCGACAGCAAATTTGCTCCCTCATGTCTCAATCCCCAAGCGAGCGGAGGAAGACCCCTTTGGACGCTCCTGCAGCCTCTAAGCTGGCAGCCCCGCGTTGGTTTGAAAAGCAAAATCGAGGGGCAGGGACCAAACTGCTCCACTAATAGCCTTTCTCGTCTTGTTTTGTAAACAAAATGTGGGAATACAGTAATAACCACTGGTTTGAATCGGTGAGACTGAGAGCAGGTGAAAGAGAAACGTCGGGAAGAAGGAGAAAGTTAGGATGAGAGTTTAGCATGAAGAAATGCCTCCAAGTTTGAGGGTGCTTTCCGCCCCTTTGGGAGCCGTCTGGGTGGTCATGGAGGCTGGTGGCGGAGGTTGGGTCCGTTTGGCAATGGAGGCTGGTAGATTTGGTGGTGGAGGCTGGTAGGTTTGACGGTGGGAGCTGCCGTTTCTCCAAGAAGGGCAGCGCTAGGGGAAGAAGAGCCTGGTGGGAAAGATCCTCCCTGCAGAAAGGTCTCTTCACGCATGCCAAAATGCAGGAGGAAGCGGCCAGTGTCTGTCCTCGGCTTTTGAGGTTTCCGTGCAGCCTCCGTGCAAGGCTCTCTGCAAGCCGGTTACCAGATGTGGCTGTTGGAAAGAGGACACCAGGACGCTTCCCTCTGGGGTTCTAAATCTTGCTGTGGAGGAGCGAGAAAGGCTGCGTGAGATGGCAGGGGATGAGAAACTCCTCCCTGTGTGTTTTTGTCTGGTCTCTGCAAAGTGACCTCCCGGCAGCTCCCGGTGCGGCCGTGGTGGCAGAGGCTGAGCCGCCGGCTGCTGCCCGGGGCTGTGGGACACCGCGGGGTGTGTGAGACAGCACTGCTTCTTCAGGTGCTTTGGGAGCAACCTGGAGGTCTGTTCTTCCACCCGAGGTGGGGACAAGATGCATTGGGACCTTGGCGCAGCCCTCAGCGTGACGCAGGGTGGATGGACACCAGTGTCTCTCGAGCGTTCAGTGCCTGGGGGAGCTCCCAGCGAGGGCTTGCCTTCTCCTGCCCAGACCACCAGGATGGTGGCCTTTCTGGTCCAACCCCCCATCGTGGTGCTCACGGTGTCTGCTGAGGAGGAGCCTGGAGCCCACCAGCTGCAAGCTGGTTTTGCTGGTTGTGTTTTCCTTGCCACCTCCATCACTGTTGCCGGGTGCTGAGCATATCGGGGGTGCCACCTGCCCCAGATGCCTTGCCCGGAGCTGCAGACAGCAGTGCTCACGCTGCCCATCCTGCCCCAGCCGAGGAGAAGTCAAAACCAGGGCTGCTGTGAAGCAGGGGGACCCGGTGGCGCTGGGGACAGTGGGGGTGACGGAGCCTGTGTGGGTCATGGTGGCTCACGGTGGCTCAGCAACAACGCGCTGATTTTTGCGGAGGTTTTTAGGCATTTCCGTTAATAGGTTTCAAACATAACCACCATTAGTCCCTCCACAAAGAGAAGGTCTTCATTATGCAAATTCTCATCTTACAGCTTTATTCATGTGCTTCCTGGCAGGCTTTCCTTTAATCTCAAGAGCAAGATTGCTTGGAATTACCATATACCCTTGTTAATTGCATAAAAAAAAAAAAAAATTCAGCAGAGGTTGTTTTTGCCATAATCAAGAGTGATTTTGATTAGTACTTGTGGAAATCAAAATGTTTCGCTGGGAATGGAGAATGAGGGCGGCAGCGTTGCCTCGTCCCAGGTGAGGAGCAGGGCCGTCCCGGCCGGGGGGCTGTGTCCCCCTGCTCGCGCCTGGATGTGGGCCGGGCCAGGGTGATGTACCCCCGATGTCAGCTGTCGGTCCCACTGCCACGGGGCGTGCAGGGGGCTGAGTTTCTCCCCCATGTCACTTCCCGGCTGAGCCCTGCTTCTCCTCTCCCTGCCGGGCTGCTGGCAGGGATGTTTGTGCAGGAGATGTCCCTGGGCAGTCTGTCTGTCTGTCTGTCCCGGCAGCGGCCGAAGAGCTGGAGGAAGTTCAGGGTCTGCTTTGCAAAGCAGGGCTAACTTCAGGAGGAGATCTGTGTTGGGAAGACAGCCCGGGCATGTCTCTGGAGAGGAGTACAGCTGCTCCGAGGCTGTCCTTACCCACCAGCGCTGATCCCAGAGACCATCTGTAAGGCTTCTAGGAGCTCTGCTCCCCCTACGCACATGGGACTGTGCTTTGGTCTTAGTAGTCAGCAAGAACTCAAGATTTGTAAGCAACTTGGCACTTGCAAGTACATGTGCCACGTGTTTTGCAGGCGGTTGGGGCCGGCGCCCAGGCAGTGGTGGTGGAGAGCATCAGCCAGTCTGGAGCTCTGGTCTGTGCTGCTCCAGGAGAGGTCCCCAGGGACCCCGGGTCCCCGAGGCACCCCAGCTGCTGCAGAGCAGACCTGCACCCACGGAGGAGCAGCCTTTTGCTCCCTGCAGACCTTTGGGGCTGCATCTTTGCTGAGACGTTGGGAAACGCCGCTGCGAGGATGCAGTCCAGCACTGGCAGCACAGCACAGCCCTGCATCTAGAAACCCTCCATCCCTAGCAACCCGCAGAGGTGCCAGCGCGGCTGTGGGTGCCGTGGACAGGGAACCGCCTGTGAGTGCCAACACCGTAACTCAGAGTCAAAAAGACGAGGTTGGTCACTGGGGAGACCCTGGTGCTTTGGGTTACCTTGGCACGCTGTCCTCCGTCTCTCCCACCCGCTGCCCGTCGCATCGCTGCTAAGGTAGATGTACAAAAGTCAGGGAGTTTGAATTACTTTCCGCCGCCCTTGTACCTGCTTTGCATTCTCCCATAATCTCCCGGGCTGTCAATCTCGTACCGTCGCGGGCTCTCAATTCCCAGGGAAGCTAAACACATATATATTGCACAAAGAGATCCGTGGGCTGGCACTAAAAATGGAATACACCTCACTCTGAGTGCTGCAGACGGCCTAGCAATGTACTGGGTGTGAATTATGATACTGTAATTCAAGCTTTGTCAAACAGTGGGGCTTAATTAGAATATATATATAATTGTAAAACCTAAAAAGCTGACGAGTACAATTGCGCGTTTGAGCTGCCTGCTACAGAAAATAATGAGGAGAGAATACATTAAAGGCACAAAACCCTTCTACCTTCAAAGAGCAGCTAGCTCTGATTAAAAGTACCCCCGGCAAGGCGAGGGGACTCGGCGAGAGGCGGGGGGAGCCTGTGGCGCCGGCTCGGCCATCACTCTCACCTCTGTTTTACAGCCTTTACAGCCTCCACCCGGCGCAGCTGCCACCTTGGAGTCCCCCCCACCTCCCCCTCTGGCATCGGGGGATTCATCTTAGGTACCATGAGATGACCCGGCTCAGTTTCTTTTGATTGTCATATTAAAAAAAAAATACGGAAAACCCGTCTCGTTTGCCCATTTCCCCCCCGCCCCCCATAGACCTGCAGGCCTGCGGATGCTCCAGTGTCCTTGGCCAGCTGGCACATGGGGCTTGAATTGCCTCCCAGCCACCCCTGGGGATAGAATCACACCATCACAGAATCGTTTTGGTTGGAAGGAACCTTTAAGATCTCTGAGTCCAACCATCAACCTAACGCTGCCAAAACCACCACTAAACCCTGTCCCTCGGCACCACGTCTACACGTCTTTTAAAGACCTCCAGGGATGACAATTCCACCACTTCTCTGGGCAGCCTGTTCCAATGTTTGATAACCCTTTCAGTGAAGAAATTTTTCCTAATACCCAATCTAAACCTGCCCTGGCGCAACTTGAGGCCATTTCTTGTCATAGAATCATAGATTCATAGAATCGCCTCGGTTGGAAGGGACCTTTCAGATCATCGAGTCCAGCCATCAACCTAACACTCACAAAAACCATCATGAAACCATCTCACTAGGCACTACGTCTACCTGTCTTTTAAGTACCTCCAGGGATGGCAACTCAACCACTTCCCTGGGCAGCCTGCTCCAATGCTTAAAAGTGTGTTTGCTCCCAGCAGCCAGAGGCAAGAGTTCTGCCAAGGGCCCAGTGCAAGGGTGGGGAAAAAAACCCCAAACTAGCCTAGTCATCGGCCCCATCAAAGATCCCGTACTGCTCCCCGGCACTGAGCAACCAGTGGTGGATGATTTTGCATATCAGTGGTTTTATAGTCCGGTAGCAGGTCGCAGGCAGCATGGGTATGTCCTACAGGGGAGGTGAAACGTCGGGGTGTGCAGGACCCCGACAGCTGAGCCTGTGTTACAGACGGACACCCCCGCAACGGGCTGCTCGTTGGCTCTAGGACGTAGGAGCGTGCCCCGGCTTCTCCCACAGAATATAAACCCTTAGTGTAAAGATACTCTGTGCTGTTGGATGGGCTCTGTGCGATGGGCTTGAGCTCAGAGCTTTGGGAGCCCCGGAGCCCCGCTCCTCCGGTGACCGCAGAGCAGGACCGGTGCCCCAGGAGCAAAGGGCTTTGCAGGAGAGAGGGCAGGGAGCAGCAGCGCTGCCTCACGAAAAACTGCGTTTGCAAGGTAAACACGCGTACCGAGCGCTGGGTTGGGTTTTAAGCACCTGACTGTGAAGTGTCGGGTCTGTTACCGCTTAATAACTGAATAAAAGCACAAGGAGAGCGTTCAGCTCTGATGTGTCGGAGCGAGCAGGCAAGTTTGCGTGCCTTTGACGGCAGCGCTCGGTTATTGATCCATAAAAGGTGTAATACGTCTCTATAACACCTTTTGCATGAAGTAAAGATGTTGTCAACTGCAATTAACTGGCAATCTATTGTTAATCCTTGCCAACGCCGAGGGGATTCCTGGATTTAAGTTCCCCTGGAAAAGGATCTGGGTTTGCCGTGGGCAGCGATGGGAAAGCCCTGGGGGATGGGCTGTGCCAAGCGCCGCACAGGGAAGGTTGTATGGGGTGATTCGGTGCGTTGACACTTCTCCCAGCCTTCCCTCGGGCTGCCTGCACGCCTCTATCTCCCGCTGCGGGGGATTCCCCCAGGACGGACGCAGCCCAGGACACATTAGTGGTTGCTGTTTTACATCAGCCCCGTGAGGATGGAGGGCCCTGAGCCCGTTTTACCCCCGGGACCCGCTGGTGTGCCAGCTGGCTCTTTGGAGGGTGATTTTTGGAAGCGGCACCCTCCTCTCATCCTGCGGAGAGAGATGCCAAGGGGAGCCGTCGCCAAACCCAGGGAGGTGCAAGTGCTGCTCAGCCAGCGTTGAGCCCCCCAAAGCCAGGCAGGGGGTGTTTGGGCTCGTACATCAGAGGTGAAGCACGGGGAGGATGCGCTAACAGCAGGGCTCGGCGTGCGGCAAATCAGCGCCCTTAACATTTACTTAATCACAGAGAGCAGAGGGAGCGTGGAGAGAGCGCAGGGGTGGCCCCTGGCATACCAATGCGAGACGTGGTGCCACCACCGTATCCCTCCTGCCAGCTCGCCCTGCCCGCCATGGAGATGGGGAACTGAAATGAAATGCAGCGACGGCGCATTTCCCCCCGTCAGGTTTTTAGCACTTCTCATCCCGCCAGAGACGCGCTGCGGTTTTCCCCTTCCACCTTTTTTTAAACCAGTTTAAAATAGAAAGACAAGAATGACGGAACCCCGCCGCTTCCCGAAACTCCAGTTAAAGGCAGGGGAAAAAGCCATGCTGGGAAAAGGAGCCTGCATAAAATTGCCGGAGTAGCAAGCTTGGGATGGTCAGCCACTGTGATAATGAGCTTGTGGGGTCTCAGCAGGGACGTGCCGGTGGTTCGTCAGCACCTGGTGCAAGTGCTAGAACTGGGCGGGTGTTTTTTCAGGGTCATGGATGATCTTGCACGTTCCGTACTTTGCTCCTTGGCACCGCCAGGCCGCTGGATAACCCTGTGGCTTCATCCAGGCTGTCGGAGCGGGAGAGCATCGCCTGTCTGACGGTGCCAGCCTTTCACCGGCCATAAGGCCCAAGAGGCAAATATTTTGTGGAGGGAGCGGCGGGGCGTGCAGGGGAGGCTGGGGGTGCCAAGCACAGCCCTGCCGCGCTGAGCAAGGGGCTCGTCCGCACGCCTCGCTCCGCGGATTTCATACGGCGGTAACAGCTCCACCTGCGCCGGGGCATTGCCCGCCGCCAGCCGTTCCTCCGGGCTCACAGGGGAAGCGCTGGCATCCTTCATCTCCGCCAGAAACACAGCCCTGGGGCTGGGACAGCTATTACTTACCCTCACACCCCCGGCAGCAGCTTAACCCCGAGCGCTTTGCCAGGGGAGAGAAGCCTGTCGCGACTTCCCAGCCGTAGACCCTGCATTTAAATCACCCCCAGGTTTGCTGAGTGCGCATTTAAATAGACGGCAAATGGAACGAGACGTGATGTGCGAGTAAGTGAAACCGGAGCTGGAGGTGTTGCAGTACTTAGTGACCACTCCCGGTAGAAGTTTTTCACCAAAATGCTGATACCTGCTTTCTGATGGACGGGTACCTTCCCGTTGTTATTGTCCTTGTCAGTAAAGCTTTAAATTTATTCATGAAGCACGCTGGAGCTCAGGTGGCAATAGCTAAATCCATTTAGCAGTAGGAATAAGAGGAAAGCCATTTTAATGTTCTCTTGCAGTGCTGCAGTACTTAGCAAACCCAAAGGATATTAATTACTCAGCATGCTCTGAGATGTAAAAGCATGAATTTATCAAGACAAATACATTCAGAACTAGGGTAAGTCAACAGTAATTAACGCGACGCAAAAAAAAGGCAGAGAAAGGAAGGATTAGCTGGCCCTATCGCAGGAGAACACGGCGTGGCACCGAGTTATCCCCGGGATATTAGAAAGTGACTGGGGTTGTGGTGAGGCATCTCTCAGAAAAAAATCTGCCAGTGCCCGTCAGGTGTATCCCTGGGATGGGGCTTTGGTCCGGGTTTGCATTACCGAGGCAGAATCATGCAGGAGGTCTCTGAAATGCTAAGTCGCGCTTGGCAGCCAGCAGCAGCATTTTCATACAAAGCCTTTGATGTCGGAAGGCACTTGCGAAGAAGAGGTGCGTAGGGCTTTTTTTTGTTTTCCACCAAATTTGTCTGTGCTGTCCCAATGTTTTCATGGCGTTTAGCAAATGTATAATCATGAGCACAGCCACAGCTGAGTGGCAGCTCGAGAGATGAATTGGTAGGCTCTCCTTGACAAATTTAAGCATAGCATGTGTTTTTATCCCGCATCCATTAGGGCAGACAAATGGAAAATCTAGAGATGACTGCTCTGCAATTTACCAGTCACAGCATTTGGAGAAGGCTGATGTCTTCCTCATCACCGATGATGGGTCAGGCTTGGGAAAAAAACAGAAAGCCCTCTAAAAACTAAAGCAATTTGAGCGAATGAGTCTAGCCACGCCGTATTTAAAGGCGGTTTACTTGGTGCGCAGCGAGTACAACCAGCGCTGATTCTTTGTCTCCAGGTCATGGGGACGACCCAGGTGACTTCAACCTAGAAGATGCCCTGTATGACCCCAGCGACAAGCGACGTAAGTCACATTTATTTATTCTTTTAGAAAGGAGAAAACAAGCAGTCATTAACAGATGCAATTTGTTCTTTGGGATCTGCTGCTGGTGGGAGGGCAGTGGAGGATACGGGCTGCCTCCTTGTCCCTGCCTGGGGAGATGCGGTGTCCGGGCGTGCCAAGAGGTGGGACTGGAGATAGTCCTGGAGAAGCTGGTTGCTGACCGTGTGCCCTTCCCTTGTCGATTCCTGTGAGCAAACCCCGGAGGCACGCTGGTGCTTTGATGTAGCGATGGCACTGAACACGTCTTTTTGGCTTCCTCGCATTCCTTAGTAACACCTACCATTGAACACGTCCCTGTTTGCCTGGAAGCTGGCGCATTACCCGTTCTCCTTCTCTGGCAGGTGAGGACAACCCCCGGAGTGTGGCCGGGTCCTTCCCTGGTCCCGCTGCCACGTGGCGCCTGGGGAAGGCAGATGGCACGTTGGGTTGCTGCTTTGCCTTGCTTAAGTTCGAATGCAACCCATCAGTTAAAGGAAGCTCAAGCTCAATCCTGAAGGGGGTACCTTGCTGCTGGCACGCTGATATTTAATATTTGGCTTTTAAATAGATAATTTTAATGTAATTTGGAGCTGGGCTGTGTCGCTGAGGGGACGCTGGTGCCTGGCAGAGCTCAGCCTCGGGCCTGGCAGGAGCAGCGGCGAGGTCGGGGGGCTGGCGGGGGGTTTGCACCACTCTGGCATCAGGAGATTTGGCGGAGCAGCTCCCGTTTCACACCCAAAAGAGATAAGCTAACCACCGGCACAGCAGCTCCTCTGCCTCCCAGGGACACGTCACATGCCTGTCCCCGGCCCCGAGGGCTGAGCCCGAGAGTGGTCCGCACCCAGACACATCCCCAGCTCCCCTTTGCTGCCCGGCCACAGAGACGCCGTGGCAGAGCTGCAAACGCCCGTGCCCAGGACCCCTCGCTGCACATCCCTCCCCATGCGCTTCATGGTGACCATCCCCAGGGCCGGCACCCGGCTGGGCGGTAGCAGGGAGCGCTCTGTGAGCGATGCCGGCCTCTGCGATCACACAAAATACACCTACAGGTATTTAAGTGAAAGCAATGACAGGGTTTGAAACATCTTACTTTATAGTCTAACAACACACAGACAGTCGTGCTGGGTTACGTTGGAGTTTACATGGAATAAAGAGTCAGGATGCTCCATGCATCTCTCCCGCAGCACGACGGGTTCAGCAGGAGGGGAAGAGGAAGACCACGGGGTATCAGACTTGGTCTGAGGGATCTCATCTAGGATTTCGGAAGCCCTTTGATACAGCATGTGAGGACACCTGTTAGAAACACCTAACGGCCACCTCCTGCAGAGGGAAAGCAGCGTTTCCCCAGGCTGGAGTCCCGGCCTGCCCGGCTGCTGCATCCCTCTCGAGACTTCATTGCATCAGCCCCACAATAAAAGCAAAGGAAGGGTCTGGAGTCGGGTCGCATCAAACCATGCCAGCACACTGGAGATGAAGCCCAGCAGAAGCACTCCGGTATTGAGAGGCGCAAATGGAAATTAATGGGAATAGAGCAGCCACAACTCTTGCTCATAATTTATTCATATACTTGGTAATGCTAGCCACTATTAATAGATAGTGGTTTACAGGGGCTGAAAAAAATAAATAAACAAGCCCCCCCAAAGGCTGACTGTAGCTTGTTTTACGCCAGGAGCGGCCAGGGGAGTGGGAATCTATGCGTCGAGGTGTCACCAAAATTCCTCCGGCTGACAGGCAGCCTCCCGTACATAACACAGCACTGGAAATGATGTGTCTTTTAACTAACCGACCGGGCGAGGGACAGCAAAACCTTGGCAGCTTACTGTTGTTTTGCACGCTGTTCTGTACAGCATCTGCCCTTGCTCTGTTTGCTGCTGTCTTAATTCAGCGCAGATCATCAGAGCGCTCTGCGTTTGGCTGGTTGGGACGCTGCCCTGCGCGGAGGCAGCCTTCGGCCCCAGACGCGGCTGTGCCCTGCGGAGCTCCAGGCCCGATCCTGCGCGGGGCTGTCACCGCTTGCCCTCGGGCACAGGTAGTCCCCCTGCCTGCGGCCACTCACCGTGTGCGTGGGGCTTCCGTGGCTCTGGGCTCCGAATTTACACGCACAGAACCAACGATGCTCAGCTGGAAACGCTCGTGGTGAAATCTCTGCCGTTTATTCCCAAAGCAGGGGTGACACGTTTTCGGTGATGCCCACAGCTGACATTTTCCTCCCTCTCTGTTTTGTCACAGCCACTCCCAAGGGCCCCAGAAAGCCGGCAGGTGGGACAGGTGAGACCTTCTTGCGTGCATATCATTTAAGTTTGCATATCGCTTGGGTTGGCTTGCCACGGGGGTTTGAACCGTGGGATCCCCCCCGTGGGCTGCGTGCGTGTGGCTGGGGGTGCTGCCTCAGCAGAGGCTCCGCTGTGGACACCGCCGCGTGCCCGTCAGAAAGCTGGTGCCGGTGTGCAGCCCCACCATACGGACGACGTAAATGCAATATTGATATTTCTGTCCATGCTGAAGGCGAGTGGCATTGGTGCATTTACAGCCAGGGCTGAATTCCGCACACTTTGCAGTATCCGAATGGAAAAGACACAAATCACCGCTCAGCTGCGCAAGGGCTTTTGTTTCTGGCTGCGTGGCACCTGCTGGCTTTGCTTCCAGGAGGGAGCCCAAAGGGTATTTTCCTTTTTTTTTTTTTTTCCTCCAAGATATCCCCAACCTCCACAGAAAGGCCCCAGCCTGGTGATGTTTCCCCATCCAGGGAAAAAAATGTCTCTCCAACTGTTTGTGCCCGTCAGATGTCCTGGCTGGCCGGCTCCACAGCATCTGTCCCGGTTGAGGAAGCTCCCTTAAGTGCAGCTGAGTTTCATCGCTGGCAGCGCCTCTGGCCAAACATACCTACTTAAATATAGCCTGGTCACAAGAGCCGAGGGTTGCTCAACCCCGCCAGAGGAGCCCAAAATAAACTGCAGCGGGAGAGCAATCAGAAGTGAACCTGCTCGCCCCTGCGTGAGGATCTTGGCACACATTTAAGCAAATCCGACTGCCCAGCTCCTTGGCCACCGTGGTCTTTGCTAGGGACAAGAAGAGCCAAGTGCCAGAAGCACGTGCAGGGCTTCGTCATTTGGATTGTGGCCCGAATGACAAGAGGTTGTTTGATCCAATAAACTCTCCCCCTGGGAAATGGACACATGCCGAGGGTGAGGCTTTGTCTCGGCGAGTTTCTTCTTCCCCAGGGAGTGCTTTTTGGATGAGTGCTGGCACCGAGGGGCTCCTGCGGCAGGTTCCCATGCCCTGTTCCCATCTCCCGTGCGTGCTCCACTCAGCCCGGGGTCACACGTGCAGGGAGCAGAGCGGGCCCCGGCCACCGGCTCGATCCCCGCAGCACCTTCTCATCTGCAGCATCCACCTTGGGAGATGCCGCAGGACACCAGCAGGTCTCCCCCCATAACATAATATTTTGGGGTTGCTCGGGCTGGGCGTGGGCGGCAGCCACAGCTCGGGTGGGGAGAGTTCAGCGACGTCCAGGCTGATGTGAAGGCTCTGCAGTAGGGTTGCGGTTGAGCAGCGGAGCAGCTGCACGGCCTTTTCAGCCCCACGCTGACACGGGCGCTGGTGGCCTCCCTCCAGCAGTGGTGCAGCGTCGCTTGCACAGCACCCGCAGAGCTGCCACCCCGGGGATGTGTGCCAAAAGCCTCGCACCATCCCCACAAATGACGGGGGTTTTGACGATCCCTTCTCTCCTGCAACAGGCTTTGATTTGGCTGATTACTTTGACACCCCTCTGGAGACTACCACCAAACCAGCCAAGCCGACTCCAAAGCCCTTCCCCAGGCCAGGAAAGCCAGGTACTGCAGAGCTCCCCGCACTCCGGGGCTCACCTTTGGGGCTCCAGATGGGAAAAACACTTATCTGCGTAACCGGGAGCCATCCCGGCAGCTGGGGGGCTGGGATCGGGCATTGACAGATGAGCTCCGGCAAATTTTGGTGACCATCAACAGGTGACTTTAAAAGGTGACCACCTCCACCTGCTCCACTGTGGTAGCGGAGCCGGCAGAGGAGCTGCTCCAGGCTCTCCTGGAACTGACGTGCCAGGAGGGTCGGCACCAGCATTTATCCATCCTCCCTCCCTCGCTGCCCACACGTCCCCTGTGTGAGCTGCGGGGGGCTTCGCCCAGCAGCATTTGTAAAAGGATTTAACCAGAATGGAGCCACTGGTTGCTATTGGCTGAGAGATTTCATCACCGAAGTAGCACATCCTTAAGTATCATTTCAGCGGCACCTGGTCCTGCTCCTGCGTGCCACAGGTAGCCCATCGGGGTGGCACGGGGCTGCTCTCATGGTGGCAGAGCATCCATGAGCGGGCGGTGGCATGTGTCCCGCCGGCAGCGTGTTTGGGGGGGCATTTTCCCAGCAGCCCTGCTTGTCCCTTTCTCAGATTCAAGCCCTGCTGACACGTGCCCCGGTGCAGGGGGTCTCTACAAAGGCAAAGTGCCCGGGTCTCGCTCCTCCTCATCCCTGCGCCTGGCAAGGCTCAAAAACAGAGACCTTAAACCCCACATTCCATAGCTGGCTATAAAGTAAATATTTTCACAAATTCAGACACGAGAATCTTCTAAAAGTGCAGAGCATTAGATGAGACTTTACTGAAAAGTAAAATTACTGAAAGAGTAAAATTCAGCTCAAACCAGGACAGAGAGTAATGTCATTTTGGTTTCTTTCTTTCCCCCCCCCCTCCCTTCAGACAACAGCTTTTGGGATGTCATCCTCACCACCACAACCAAGCAGCCAAAAACTACGAGGGCCCCCCCCAAGCATAACCCAGGTGAGGACAAGCTCCACGGCCCCCGCGGCTTCACCCCGGCGCAGGCAGAGGCTTGGGGACGTGCCATGACAGCGGCGCTGCCCCTCACCCTGGTATTTCCAGCCTCTGGTTTGTTCACATCTAGGAAAAAAAATAATATAAAAATAGAAAACCACAGGGCGGACGGGGTATCTCGGCATTAACCCTGTGCGTCCTCGGGGGTCTTGGAGGCCACATTGGGCTCTACCAGCGCACTCATCCCACAGGCTCGTGGCACCCTGCGGCACTTCGCTGCCTGTTCGGACAGAGTTTTGGCAAAAGGCTCTCCCAGGCTTCCAAAATAATCAATTTTGGATCGGAATAAGCTCAGGCAAGAGAGCTGAGGAGCTCAGGTTGGCTCCATGCCGCGGTTTTAGCTGCCATGTAGCGAAGGCAATAGCTGCTCTGTCGGGGACGGGCTGCTCGGGGTCCCGGCTGGGCGGTTCACAGGGGAAAGAAATCAAGTCACAGGCTGCTCCAGCCGGCACCCCAGGACAGCACAGCCACCTCCATCCCCTCCCAGGTGTCCCCCCGTGGCACTGGGCCCTTGGGAGCGCCTGTTTGGCTCTGACCTTTTCCATCTGGCTTGATTTATCCCATTGCCTGGTGCTCAAACCGCGGTGCGAGACTTTCTGCAGGAAGAGCACGACGTTTCCCACCACAGCGGCCCGGGGGCACGAAATGGGACGGGTTTGGAAGATCTGCCACAACGCTTCAAAGCAAAACTGGGAGATGCTTGTGTTGGCGTCATCTCTTTCACTGACACTTTTCCCTGGCAAAGCTGAGCATTTCCTTGATTAATTAATTAATTGCAGAGTTCCCCATCCTGTGGCCAGCACTGCTAATCCCCGTGCTGGTTTTTTTTTTTTTTTTTAGCAAAGAATCCTATGGATTTTGACTTGGCTGATGCCCTTGATGATAAGAACGATAGGAAAGATGCTGGGAGGCCGGACATAAGGCCGGGTGAAGGTATGTTGACTTCCCCTCTCCATCCTGTTCCCCACCAGATGGGTACGGGCTCTCGCTGCCAGACACCGTCCCTGCTAAGCAACGGGGCAAGGAGAAACGAAGTCGCTGCCTCGTCCAAGGCTCCTGCCGGCAGCCAGCACCCCCTGCAATGCCCTGCCCACGCAGGAGGGGGACATTCCTGGAGCTCCCTGCCTCGGCAGCCCTTGGCAAAGAGGGACTCTGCCTAACGACCTGTTGCCTGTCTGCAGGTTTCTTTCCCAGGGGTCTCTTCTGACCCATTAAATTGCGGTGATTGTGTTAAGCTCCCCCTCGTCCCCCTACCTGACAGCTATTTAACCGAGGGCATGTGCTGTTGGGGTTTGCAGGCATTGCCAAGACATAAATCTAGCGCAGGCTTAAGTCCTGGCATAACATACGCTATGGGCTGGGAGGGTTTTTTTGTTGGTTTTTTTTTTTTTTTTTACATCTCTAAAATACTCCGCTGAATGAATCATTTGTCTACGAGGATTGTTCCCTTGAGCACTTGAGCTAGAAAACAGACTTTGCAAGGCGAGTTTATTGATGTCGAGATGGCCGTATACCCTGCTTGCACGTGTAATTAATAGTCAGATATTTTATTAGACTGTATTAACTAGGTGACTTGTCTGCACTTTGATATTCTGGGCTTGTTGAGGTTTCAGACTCCTGCAGGAAAGGTTGAGGCGCTGAACCGCTGGAATGTGGCACCAGTCACAAACCAGCACACGCGTTCCCCTGGCATCGCTGCGCCCGCCTGGGACCTCTCCAGGTTCTGGCATAGTCAGGGTTTTTTTTCCTCTTTTTACACTCATTACTAAGCCCATAAATCTGTTTTTTGTGGTAATAAGTCAGTCTCTTCCAGGCTGTTAAGGCAAAGGTAACCCTTCCCGAGGTGCAGCCAGCCGAGATGCTGGCGCGGCGTTGGGTCTCTTCTCCCATCACACATCCCAAGGCTCCCTCTGGGACAGGACCCCAAGGGTCCAACGCCTCCACTGATTCACCTGCGGTGCCCAGACCATGCTTCTCTGCCCCTGTCCTGCACAAATTAAACATTCCCACTACAACCGAGGTAACTTCTTCACCTGTACCGAGATGAGCTGGAGCTCTCCCACTGGAGCTGCTCTGTCCCTCGGGGAAGAGTCCCTTCGGCTCCCTGCCTGCAGGACCCTGGGCCGGGCTGGCACTGCCAGGGGCTCGCCAGAGGCAGGGTGAGGGCACATTAGCCCCTGGCATTATGACCATCACACACACAAACCATTTCTTCCTTCCTCCTCCGCTGCCAGCTGAGGCTGAGCAGCCAAAACATTCCATGAACTCTTAAATACATCACTTATTTCAGTTAAAAATAATAATACGGTAGTATTGAAACTCTGATTCAAGGGTATTTCTTTCAAGCTAGGCTTAAAGTAAATTTTTGACCTCTTTCACGAGCTTAAAATAACTTGGGTAATTGCAAGAGAAGCAGAACTGCGTGCTGACCACTCCCTGTTCTCGCTGGGGACCAAGTAGCCGGCTGACTGGGAGACACTGGTTTAAATGGGTGTGCAAACCCCTGCTCTGGTCCCTGCTGCACAGAACGCCCCGCATGGCTCTTCAAAATAGCCAGAGAGTTTTAGAGAAAACACTGAAATGAGTAGAGCAGGCTTTGTCTGCCCGGCAGAGGAACATTTCCCCAAGAGCGGGGGTTTGCAGGAGGCCATTCCCACCCTGGGTGCGTGATGCTTACAGGTGACTCCCTCCCAGAATGTCCCAAAAGTCCCGTTTCCAGGCCCTGCCTATCCAAAGACACTTGATTTTGGTGATCCCTCCCATCCCAAGCCACCCACTATTTTTCCTTCCTGGTATGTTGTTTCCTAGGCAGCTCCGGCTGCGTTCTCCCTCCCAGGAAAGGCGGCTGTGGTGTTTTGCTGGGTGAAGTTGGCTTCATGCGGGTCGAGAGGGTGAGCTCCCCCGCTGCCACAGGGCACACATGGAGCCCGCGACAGCTCTCCACGGGGAAGCCACCTCCCGCATCTCCCTTCGGGTGCCAACCACGGTTTGTTCCTGTTATTTTTTTAAGCATTTTCAGACGACGACCTGGCCAGCATTGTGGATGGCGGCTACAGCCCGGACGAGAAGAAAGGTAAGCGGGGATCTACGTACTTTCATTTGCTTTCGCAGTCACAGCTTGGGCAATAATCACCGTATCGGCCAACCTCACCTTCTCGACGGGGGTATACATGCAGGGAAAGGGGCTCTCAGCCACGGAGCCAGGGGAACACACAGTTTTTGGCCTCCATGGTCACACCTTACGACATGTCCTGGTTACGGCGGGGATAGGATTAATTCTCCCCAGGACACAGGTATTCCATGCCATGTGAGCCATGCCCGCCCTGAGCTGCCGGGGGAGGGGGCAGGAAGTCGCCGCTTGGAGCAGGCTGGGGCGTCCCGGGTCCGGTTGGTGAGCGGCGGGGAGTGGCGGTTCCGTAATCGTGTTTGTATATTCCTTTATCCGTGTTATTGTTCTTTTCTTGTTCCCTTTCCTGGTCTGTTAAACTGCCTTTGTCTCAACCCAAGAGTTTTGCCTTTTTCTTCTGATTCTTCCCATATTGGGAAAGCCCGAGCGAGCGGCACGCGGTTCTTTGTTGCCGTCTGAGGCTAAACCACGACAGTTCTTTTTGGCGCCCAATGTGGGGCTCAAAGGGTTGAGATAATGACAGAATCCAACTAGAGCTTGAAAAAACGAATTTGTTGTATGTGTTCATTGTATTAGGCAAATAGTCGCTGGTCACCATGTTGCTTGGTTTGTTCTCATGGCTGTGTTACGTGAATTCCTATATGGTTTACGTACTCCCTGCGATGCTGCTTATCATGTCTGGAAGAGGGATGAGGATTATCATTCTGCCGACCTGCGCGATATCCGTTTATGATATGATAACATCACTGTTCAGACAGCTGTTTTGGGGTGTTTATGTGGTTTTGCTGTCCTGTCCGTACATTGGGCACCGTCTCTCAGAATTTATTAATAATTACACCCAGCCTCTGAGGGAAATGGGGGGACACTTTCCCCAGCTCTTTTGCCTCCCTTTTCTCCTCGGGTCAGGTATGACAGCTTTTAAGAATTTTGAATATCCTTGGGATACTCAAACCAGCATGTTCCTAGTGTTATGTCTCCTGAATACGTTCCAGGTCTTGTTTAGGGTTAAGCGACTATTTAAGACTACCACCCGGAGATCTGCTCCGAGGCTGGATAGTCAGGGGTGGCACGGCATGTGGGAGAACATGGTACCTGGAGAACTTCTCACCTCCAATGGTCTGGGACTTCGCCCCAAACAATTACAGGACCCGGACAGAGTAGTGGAATATTTGAAGGGAAAATGCTGTGGCTATTCTAGAGTGGCACAACTCACCACACTGTGCTGGGCCCTGGCCAGTATCTACCAGGCACTGCTCAGTGTTACGCAGCACCCTCAGGGGAAAGAGATCGAGACCAGACCCACAGCCACTGCGGCTACTGCAACCCCTGCGACAGCCACTGCGGCTACTGCAACCCCTGCGACAGCCACTGCCGCTGAGCCAGGGAACCAACCCGTGCCAGTATCATTTGTCCCCATACAGAAGAAGTAGTACACGAAGAAATCAGTTTGCTTAGTAACAGATGACGATGAACCAGGGCCATCATGAGAAGAGAAGGAAGAGGCAGAACCAGAGATAATCACCCGATCCCTATCCTTGAGTGAGCTGCGGGATATGCGAAAAGATTTTAGCCGCCTTTCAGGCGAGCACATTGTCACCTGGCTGCTTCAATGTTGGGATAACGGGGCCAGTAGCCTGGAATTAGAGGGTAGGGAGGCCAGGCAGCTGGGATCCCTGTCTAGGGAAGGCGGCATTGACGAGGCAATTGGAAAGAAGACCCAAGCCCTCAGCCTCTGGAAATGACTCCTGTCAGGCATGAGGGAGAGGTACCCCTTCAGTGAAGATGATGTATGTCAGCCAAGCAAGTGGACTACCATGGAAAGAGGTATCCAGTACCTGAGAGAATTAGCCATGCAGGAGATGATTTATTATGACTTGGACAATGCAGACTTACCCACAGACCCTGATGAGGTGCAATGCACAAGGCCCATGTGGCGGAAGTTTGTACGGAGCGCACCATCGTCATATGCCAACTCACTGGCAGTAACGGAATGGAAAGGTGAAGAGGGACCAAGGGTGGATGAGGTGGCTGGCCGGCTCCGGCGATATGAAGAAAGTCTCTCTTCCCCCCTTGTCTCAGCTGTGGAGAAACTGGCACGGAAGGTCCAGCAACTTGAAGAGAATATGTCCTACCCCCCACCTGTACGGGCCAGCATCTCAGCTATTAGAAGCAGGCATTTCCCCACTCAAGAGTACAGAGGGTACACACCATGAGGCACCCTGTGGTTCTACTTGCGTGACCATGGAGAGGACATGAGGAAGTGGGATGGACAACCTACTTCGATCCTGCGGACATGGGTACAGGAGTTGCAAGGAAGAACAACCATAAAAGGGGATCCCTCCAGGAAAAGTGCTGCCCCAGTTTCCAGTGGGCAGTTCCCCAGACAGAGCAGAAGGCCTGATCTTGCTTCTGATCCTCTTGAAGGAACTTCCAAGTCATTTATGCAAGAAGTGAGTACCGGATACTACGACCAGTATTAGAGGGGCCCTGCCTCCAGCCAGGTGGAGGAAAGGGACAACCGGGTTTATTGGACGGTGTGGATTCCATGGCCTGGCACATCAGACCCACAGGAGTATAAGGCTCTAGTGGACACGGGTGCACAGTGCACTCTAGTACCATCAAGCTATAGAGGGGCAGGACCCATTTGTATTTCTGGGGTGACAGGGGGATCCCAGGACTTGACTGTACTGGAGGCTAAAGTGAGCCTAACTGGGAATGAGTGGCAAAAGCATCCCATTGTGTCTGGCCCAGAGGCTCCATGCATCCTTGGTATAGATTACCTCAGGAGAGGGTATTTTAAGGACCCAAAAGGGTACCGCTGGGCCTTTGGCATAGCTGCCTTGGAGACGGAGGAAGTTAAACAGTTGTCTACCTTGCCTGGTCTCTCAGAGGACTCTTCTGTTGTGGGGTTGTTGAGGGGCAAAGAACAACAGGTGCCGATTGCTACCACAACGGTGCATCGGCGGCAATATCGCACTAACCGAGACTCTCTGATTCCCATCCAGAACCTGATTCGTCAACTAGAGGTTCAAGGAGTGATCAGCAAGACTCGCTCACCCTTTATAACAGTCCCATATGGCCAGTGCAAAAATCTAATGGAGAGTGGAGGCTAACTGTAGACTATCGTGGCCTGAATGAAGTCACGCCACCGCTGAGTGCTGCCGTGCCGGACGTGCTAGAACTCCAGTATGAACTGGAGTCCAAGGCAGCCAAGTGGTATGCCACGATTGATATAGCGAATGCATTCTTCTCAATCCCTTTGGCAGCAGAGTGCAGGCCACAGTTTGCTTTCACTTGGAGGGGCGTCCAATACACCTGGAATCGACTGCCCCAGGGGTGGAAACACAGCCTCACCATTTGCCATGGACTGGTCCAGACTGCACTGGAACAGGGTGAAGCTCCAGAACATCTGCAACACATTGATGACATCATCGTATGGGGAAACACAGCAGAAGTAGTTTTTGAGAAAGGGAGTAAAATAGTCCAAATCCTTCTGAAAGCTGGTTTTGCCATAAAACAAAGTAAGGTCAAGGGACCTGTGCAGGAGATCCAGTTTTTAGGAATAAAATGGCAAGATGGATGCTGTCAGATCCCAATGGATGTGGTCAGCAAAATAGCAGCTATGTCTCCACCAACTAGTAAAAAGGAAACACAAGCTTTCTTAGGCATTGTGGGTTTTTGGAGAATGCATATCCCAGATTACAGTCAAATTGTAAGCCCTCTGTATCAAGTAACCCAGAAGAAGAACAATTTTAAACGGGGTCCTGAGCAACAACAAGCTTTTGAACAAATCAAAGAGGAAATAGTCCATGCAGTGGCCCTGGGGCCAGTCCGGGCAGGACAAGTTGTTAAAAACGTGCTCTACACCACAGCCGGGGAGAACGGCCTTACCTGGAGCCTCTGGCAGAACGCACCAGGGGAGGCTCGAGGTCGACCTCTAGGGTTTTGGAGTCGGGGATACAGAGGATCCGAAGCCCGCTACACTCCAACAGAAAAAGAGATATTGGCAGCATATGAAGGGGTTCGAGCTGCTTCGGAAGTAGTTGGTACAGAAGCACAGCTCCTCTTAGCACCTCGATTGCCGGTGCTGGGCTGGATGTTCAAAGAAAGGGTCCCCACCACACATCATGCAACTGATGCTACATGGAGTAAGTGGATTGCACTGATGACACAGCGAACGCAAATGGGAAACCCCAGTTACCCAGGAATTCTGGAAGTGATCATGGACTGGCCAGAAGGCAAGGATTTCGGAATGTCACCAGAGGAGGAGGTGACGCGTGCAGACGAGGCCCCACCATATAATAAACTGTCAGAAAATGAGAAGAAATATGCCCTGTTCACTGATGGGTCCTGCCGTATTGTGGGAAAGCATCGAAAGTGGAAGGCTGCTGTGTGGAGTCCTACACGACGCGTTGCAGAAGCCAGTGAGGGACAGGGTGAATCGAGCCAGTTTGCAGAGGTGAAAGCCATTCAGCTGGCTTTGGACGTTGCTGAGCGAGAAAAATGGCCAGTACTTTATCTCTACACTGACTCATGGATGGTGGCAAATGCTCTGTGGGGGTGGTTACAGCAGTGGAAGCAGGGCAACTGGCAGCGCAGAGGCAAACCCATCTGGGCTGCTGAACTATGGCAAGATATTGCTGCCCGGATAGAGAGTCTGGTTGTGAAAGTACGCCATGTAGATGCCCATGTACCGAAGAATCGGGCCACGGAGGAACATCAGAACAACCAGCAGGTGGATCGGGCCGCTAGGATTGAAGTGGCTTAGGTGGATCTGGACTGGCAACATAAGGGTGAACTATTCATAGCTCGGTGGGCCCATGACTCCTCAGGCCATCAAGGAAGAGATGCGACATATAGATGGGCTTGTGACCGAGGGGTGGACTTGACCATGGACACTATTGCACAGGTCATCCATGAATGTGAGACATGCGCTGCGATCAAACAAGCCAAGCGTGTGAAGCCTCTTTGGTATGGAGGGCGATGGCTGAAATACAAATATGGGGAGGCCTGGCAGATTGATTATATCACACTGCCACAAACCCGTCAAGGCAAGCGCTCTGTGCTCACAATGGTGGAAGCAACCACCAGATGGCTGGAAACATACCCTGTGCCCCATGTCACTGCCCGGAACACTATCCTGGGCCTTGAAAAGCAAGTCCTGTGGCGACATGGTACCCCAGAGGGAATTGAGTCGGACAACGGGACTCATTTCCGAAACAGCCTCATAGACACCTGGGCCAAAGAGCATGGTATCGAGTGGGTGTATCACATCCCCTATCACGCACCGGCCTCCGGGAAGATAGAACGATACAATGGACTGTTAAAAACTACACTGAGAGCAATGGGTGGTGGGACTTTAAAACATTGGGATGCACATTTAGCAAAAGCTACCTGGCTAGTTAACTACCAATCGGGCTGGCCCTGCCCAATCAAAACTTCCACGTACTGTAGAAAGGGATAAAGTCCCCGTAGTGCACATGAAGAATATGTTAGGGAAGACAGTCTGGGTTAGTCCTGCCTCAGGCAAAGGCAAACCCATCCAGTGATGGGATCAGAACTGACCTCAGCAGCTGGCGCCCAGCAACTTCCTCAAGATCTACATCTTCAGGCCACGGACTGTGTGCATGAGCCACAAGGGGTACACCAGCTAGAAGCTCCGAAAATACAGCATGCAACAGCCCAGCACCACACAGCATCTCACCTGCCCTGAGAGACTGTTCGAACAGATGGAGCCCAAAGCCATGGATTAAATGAACTCACCAGACGCTTTGGAGGGATGGCCCATAAACTAAGGGCATTATATCCGCATGAATATATATGTGTATATTTATATATATGGCAGGGGAAAGTGGTGGCAATTCACTGGAACCCATAAGATCTGGGCATGGCAAAAATGGTATGGAATAAGGGGTGGATAATGTCCTGGTTCCGGTGGGGATAGGATTAATTCTCCCCAGGACACAGGTATTCCATGCCATGTGAGCCATGCCCACCCTGAGCTGCCAGGGAAGGGGGCAGGAAGTCGCCGCTTGGAGCGGGCTGGGGCGTCCTAACCGTGTTCGTATATTCCTTTATCCGCATTATTGTTGTTTTCTTGTTCCCTTTGCTGTTCTGTTAAACTGCCTTTGTCTCAACCCAAAAGTTTTGCCTTTTTCTTCTGATTCTTCCCATATTGGGAAAGCCCGAGCGAGCGGCACGTGGTTCTTTGTTGCCGTCTGAGGCTAAACCACGACAGACAGCAGTTGGAGGTGCTTATTTTTGATTGCGTGGAGGGTCTGCAGCTCCAGCTGCCACCAGGGCAGACAGGACCCACACCTCCCCATCCACCTCGAAAGCAGATGCCCACCCTTGTGCCATGAGACGGCACAGGCCTTCGTTTGCCTTCCACCACGCGACCGACGATAGTTGAAACAAGAAGGAAAACCAGCAACGATCAGATAAGCCTGCCCAATTGCGAGGATCCGCAGCATTAAATATTAAAAGCAGTTGAGTAAAGAGATGAACACCACAAGCCCAATCAACATTTAATGAATCACTGTGCCAAGGACAAACCGCATCGGAGGCATTAATACAATGCTGACCTGCTTCCATAAATTCAGGATGTAAGTGACTCGGTAAGGGCTGCAGCTTCTAGCAGGAGCAGCTTCTCCTCCCAACCCGGTTTCTCCAGGGAAGGTGCTTTTAAAACAGACTTTGAGCCAAGTGAGGATTCCCTGACGTTATAGAGCGCAGCCAGTCACCTCCCCGCCACGGCCCAAGCATGCTGTCTGACTATCTGACAACAGTTCATTTATCCGCTCTTTACACGGACCTGAAGTTAACTGTCATGGAGGTGAGGTTAACTGCCCTGCCGGCAGAGGTGTCCCCTGCATGTCCCCAAACACGCAGGGTGGGAGTAGCGGAGCATCTTCAGACCCCTCTCAGATACAAGGACAAGCTGCCCCAGGCAGCCAGGTGGAGAGATGGGGCAGCAGAGACACCGTGCCCCATGGGGACACAGAGTCCCCCCCCCCCATGCCAGGGTTGTCTCTGGGGCCATGCTGCCACCCCTGCCCTGCGTTCCCGCTCCTTCCCAGGCTGCCCGGCGTGGCAGCAGGGGGAGCAGAGGGGCACAGGGCCGCTGACGGGCTCACGTCTCTTGCAGGTGCCGGGGGCAGCACCGACAACAACTACGGTGGAGGTAAGAACCACCGTGGCCACGGGGTCAGCGGTGGGGCGGGATGGGAGGGGTGGTGTGTGTGCCCCCTCCCCCACACAGCACCCCGCTCTTTCTGTGCCCTGCAGTGGCAGAGACGGGGACGATCGCCGGCATTGCCAGCGCCCTCGCCATGGCACTCATCGGCGCCGTCTCCAGCTACATCTCCTACCAGCAGAAGAAGTTCTGTTTCAGCATCCAGCGTAAGTTGTTCCTCCCTCCCTGAACACAGAGCAAGCACCTATTTGTCCCCCAAACCCCACTGCCATTTTCCAGCCTGGGGACAGGAGAGGGTGTCACGCATCCAGTAGCCCAGAGCTGGCAGAACAAAGTCCCAACTGGGGGTTATCGAGCCCCGTCAGGCACCCACCAGCAGCAACCCCAGGACCCGCTGCCGCTGCTGACAGTCACAGCCAAAGACCAAACCACCCACTACATCAAACAGGGTAAATACGGAAAAAACTCAGTGCGCCCCAAAGAAAGAAACAAACAAAAAAAAACCCCCAAAATCTGAGCAAGATGTAAAAACTCACCAGGCAGCAGCAGTGAAGGAAACACCACGAGCATCTGCAACTGTGGCAGCCATGGGTGGTACGGTACACCACACCCCACCCCACCCCACCCTCCTGCAGGTGTGCAGCAATCACTGCAATTAAGTGCAAATTAAGCAGCAAGACTTCCTACTCCCAGAAAGCACCTTTTGCAGGCGCTGCCCCATACAGTCTCTGGGTCCAAGCATGGCGGGAGGTGTCCCCACAGCATCAACCCGTGGCACCGCCCCGGCCATGGTGGGCTCCTCAGCCCGTTAAGGGGTGGTTGCAAACAGCTGGGAAAAGCTCTTTTTAAATTAATCAAATGAAATCTCCTGCGAGTCTCCTTTGCGCTGGGGGAAGGGCGTTTGGGGTTGGAAATTTCTGCTGGAATCGTGCTATTTTCCCAGTTGTGCCTGAAACAAACAGGAGCATTTTGGTAAATTAGATCAGCAGGAAAAGTCAAATGAATGTGATGGAATGAAACACCCTTGTATATTCCCCCCACTTAAATGATATTTTGGCAAGAATAAATAATTAAAAAAAAAAAGAGTAAAGGCTTTGATGAGGGGGAAGCTGAGAGACACAAAGCCCCAGAAAGGCGGCAGGAAATTAAAGTTAATTATAAAGGAGGATTAATTTAAGCCATCAGACATGGCATGCTGGGTTAATGTCAGGCCTTAGATGCATTGCAATGCATGACAGAAATCTAAGAGCCGTCAGCCACTGCAAAAGTGGTTTTTTATTGAAAAACATAAATTGCATTTGGTGTTATCCCAGCAAAACACGTGTCTTGGGGGAGGCGGCGGCGGTGCGTAATGGCCACTCGCTTGGAGCACAGAGGAGCAGGCTCGGCGTTTCCCTTTCCTTGCCCAGCCATCCTGCAGCGGCCAGGCTGCGGCTCCCCTCCTCGCTCCTGAGTCTCTCCTGATGAGCATTTGCAACTCCTCTGAAGGATGTGTACGACGCTGCCCGATACTCTTTATCCCACTTTTTCCCTCGCACCGCGTCTGCCCCTGGCTGTCCCTGCCCTGGGCCGTGGCTCAGCCTCGCTGTTCCCGGGGGACACGGGGGCTGTCAGTGCTGCTCCGGCAGCTCCTCACCTGCCTCCACGGCTCGGCCAGATGTGGACTGGCTGTCTCTGATGGCATGTGGGGTTTATGGGGCTTTTTTTTAGCCAGTTGCGGGAACTTTTCCTCTCTCCCATGCCTCGGAGGCAGCGGCTGCCCCATTGCTGCATGAGGGCTGCCATCGTGCTGCTTTGCCTCGGCCCCGGCGCCGTTCCCTGCCTCCCCGCTTTCCCGTCAGGTACGAGTGATCCCCATCAGAACCCGGTGGTGAGGCCTAGCGGGTTCCTGCCATGCTTCGTGCTGCATTTAGATCCATAGTAAGTTTAGATGCCTAAAAAGTGGGTGTTTCATGGCCGCAGCATGGATTGCCTCAGCCTTCCTTCGCAAACCAGCACGGCCACCTCCCCTTCCTCACGTCCCTTAGGTCCTTCCCTAATGGTAGGATACAGTTAGCACAGCACTCCCGTCGCTGCCTCTCCCCAAAGACGTCCTTTAGAGGAGCTGTAGAGGACGGCTGAGGTCCCTGGCACACCCCAGACAGCCTTAACTCAACCTTCTGCAGCTCTGAGCTGGACCACGGCGAGCGGTGCCACCTCCTTCCCCTTGCGGCCCCCTTGCAGCGCCCAGCCTTGCCCCTGGGCACTTGTTGCAAACATTGGAGACTTTAAATAAGGGGCTTACTCGGGGTTTGACACCCGCCTGGGATCGCGCTGCATCACCCCAGCCCTGCCCTGAGCTGCTGCTTGCTGCTCTGCCAAACTTCGCTTTTAATGAGACCGATACCACCCATCCCGTCCGTGCGGAGGATGTGCCCGCTCCCTGCGCGTCTCCTCGCTGAGCGCCTCAGCACAGTAATTAGCCGTGCTGCCTCGCCTGATAACGTCGAAGCAGGAGACTCAGAGAAAAGGGCGGCCAGTAGAAGCCGTGCCTCCTAGACAAGCTTCTGCGGTCACCATAAAATCCAGCGGCGCTTTCTCCGCACTGGCTGTGGTTTACTGATGTTGATGCAGGGGTGGCTGCAAAAAGGCGTCTTGGCTGTTGCAGCAGATGGGCTCATTTCCAGGGCTTTTAAGGCATTAAAGCAAATCATTTTTACTTCCTATCCTCCCATCTCACTCGCTTTATTCTTACTTCTCAGAGGGACTTAACGCGGAATACGTGAAAGGAGAAAACATGGAAGCTGTCGTAAGCGAGGAACCCCAAGGTGAGACCTGTGCATTCCTTTCCCTCTCTGCACCTGGCCACAAAAGCAGCTTTACTGAGGGACTTTCTTAAAGTCCCTCGTGCTGTACGGAGCTGCTCTGTCTCTTTGATGAAGACGCCACTTAGGTGATGCTGCAGCTTTTTCCAAAACACCCACCACAGTGTTTTTCCCCATTTATCGCACACAAAGGAAAGCCTTGGTAAGAGACCAAGGAGCTCACGCTGCAAACGGTGGCAGTTAATATTTAGCTTTCATGTTTTCAGCCGTCGAGAGTGTCTTAGACAAGAAAAGCGTGCTCCTCCTTTCAGTGACAGATTATCAGGCTGCTGCAAAGGCTTTTCCAGTGTCACGCACAGCCATCCGGAACTGGGCACCCATTGCTTGCACTCTGGTTCCATCGTGTGCGATCGTACTCACGGCTTTTTCTCTTTCTCCCTAGTTAAATACTCAGTGCTGGAAACACAGTCAGCAGAACCACCAAAACAAGACGGCGCGAAGATGTAAAGCATGACCCGGGGCTGGAAAAGAATCAGTCAGCAGCAGATGGAGATCTTAACATGCTTGTAATTTAGCTTTTTATTTAATTCGACTCCAAAGCTATTTAATGTATATTTAAGCTTGAACTGGCTTCTTATTGCTCTAGGCTTTAGGGTTAGAGTGGTAGTATGTGGTTTATTTTTTTTGTAAAGAGGTATATGTTTACATTGGAGTAATATTGTAGGTTGGATGTCCGGTTGTATGCAAACCAATAGAAGGTGTGTCGGCAGCGGTCAATTTTCAATTAAGGGACAAGATCTTTTTCAAGGAGCAGAAGAGCTTACAGGTGTGAAGGAGGACGGTGAAGTGCCTGTAAACAGCCATCCAAAGCAAACCGCCCAAAGCCCTTTGTAAAGCCCCTCCAGCCCACTGCTGCCATCGGCTACGGGCACCCCGCTTCCAACGGCAGCGATGAAAACTGCACGTTTCCTGAGGGCAGATCCCGGTCCCTGGCATAGCTACACCCCAAAATGAAGTGCCTACGGGTGGGTCCTCGGGGGAGCCTCGGGCTGAGGCAGGTGATTCCCTGCTCCCAAGCCGGGAGTTGAGGATGCTTCACCACCGCCCAGCACTGGGCTTCTAACCACGTAAAAGGACCCGATTTTTCACACCAAGTGATAAATACAGGTAACAGCAGCGTGTGCAGCCTTCGCTTTTGGCAAATACCGTTTGAATGGTTGGCTCTGTGCTGGAGATCAGAACGGAGCTGAAGGTGCCAAGCGATACAGTTGGTCCGTGTGACACGAGATCGTCACCGAAATGAAAAACGTGGGTGTTTGGATGCTCTCAAGGACAGGTTCAGATCTCATTCACACTAGAACAAATTACAGATTTAACCCAAAAGAAAACAAATTATGTATCCATTAAGAGCTGTAGCGCTCACTACCACCAGAGCAGTGGTACTGGTACCGAGACCTGAACTTCACTGTCCTGCAAGAATTTGTGTTTATATTTGTAGTCCCTCCCCAACCCTTTTTTATCGCTGCTAAAGTGTGGATGCTGCCACTTTCCAATACATTTATCCAAATCAACAATTGCTTAAAAAGCATGCTCTCAAGTGAAGGGAAATTCACTTGGTGTCAAGAGATACTCACGATTTATATATAAACCTGAAATGTGCGCATTTGGTACTGTTTTGCAAATCCTGAATTTTGCGAATGTGTATTAAAAAAACCAAAACAAAACCAAAAAAAAAACCCCCACCTTTCAGTTGGATGTACAAATTCACAGCTTTCAGGTAGCCGGGACTTGGAGGCGGCCTTGCCGGGAGGTGAATGAGCCCCGGAGCATTGCTGCCCAACTGCTCCCTCTGAAAGGAAATCGCCTGGTAACGTGGTGAAGTATTTTGCAATAGCTGCACAATTCTTTATGCTCTTTTTAACACTTGCGTTTTTAAAGCCTTACACTAGCTCTAGCAGAACAGCGACAGCCTTTTGTAAGGGAGATGAGTTGTAGGGATATATGGTGCCTCACGCGCATTTGGAATACTGAGGCTACAATACTGCTACGAACTCCTGCTGCTTTGTTTTATGAATGTGTTTGGATTAGGAAACAAAACATTTAATTATTGGCTGCTCAGAGAGTGGAAGCAGAGGAAATAGAGGTGGGATGGGCTCTGTTCGCTCACTCCCCGAGAAGGATTCTCCCGGAGGAAGCAGGGCTGGGATCATCCCGTGCAGCAGCCCGGATGCCGACGAGCCACGCGGCCGAGAGGCTGCATCTCCGTTCCCAAACGCCACCGCCTGTTTTTCTTTCTTAACCAAACACATTTGCAAGCCGTAGCATGAAAAATGTTTTTTAGAGAGTTATTGTAGATGATGTGTTACCACACGGCATTGATGAACGCCAGGAGCCATTTTCCTACCTTAGATCAAGTGACCGTTTGTCATCGTCATTGTCCATTTGTCGTTTTCCCGCCGCCTGGGGTTCCTGTAGGTGCAGGTGATGGGGTTTATCCCATTTCTGTTACCCTGCCCACCCCGTTGCTCTAGAGCACAGTGCGATGGAGCATCCAGCATCACTTAAAGATAGAGCACCTACCCCTCCTTTAGGAAGCTCTTGCACTACAACGTAGGAGAAACACGTGTCTGATTCACAAATACTGCAGTTTAAAAAAAAAAAAAAGGGCAAAACCCCCCCTATTTCACTGAAAAAAACCACCCAGTTTTTAGAACTCAGAAGTTGCTCTGTTCCCCAAGGCCTTTCTATGACTTTGGTGAACACTTACACCTTAGTGTAATTCCTAGGTATGTAGAAAACCATAAACGCGCAGTGAACGGGAGCACTTTTTCCAAAATTTACAGTAACAGGATTAAAGATCTCTTTCTCTAAGATTTCAAATAGGAAAATATTGACATATACCAAAGGAAAGAAACTAAACTTGGTCTTCTCTTCAAAACTGGACAAAAGTCAAAGTCTTAATGCGCTAAATGTCAGTAAAGGCTCAATTTGCTTTTTATTGCAGTCTGGCTCCTTCATCTGAACTCTCAGACCAGTCTCTGAGAAACAGGGAGTTTATACATCATTTATATTTTGGGCATTAGAGCAACTGAGAGGATTCCTGTGTATTTCCCTAGTCGTGATCCAAGTTCTGAAACAACTGACCCAGCACTGACCTCTCTAACTACTTTCATGTAATTAGTGTCTATTCTCTTCAAATCTGGACATGGAATTTCAAAAAATCCTGCACTTTAGGTTCTGTATACACGGTACGAACTTTCTCATCCTTTATTTAAAAAGGCCATAAAAAAATGGGATTTTTTTTTTCTTTTTATGAGTCCAAAAACTCTACACAGACTTGCTCAGAGGGCTCACACTAACTGCGCTGTGAGCCCTTTTTCTTACCGCACTTCGCTTCTTCAGCTTAATTAAAGCTATTTTTAATAAAATTATTCGGAAAAGGTTTCTCAATTACAGAGAAAACAGAGAACTGAACGAATTTAACTAGCTTTTTTCCTGTTGTTTATCAATTACTTGCATTTTCCTTTGGCAATACTGTAGGATTTTCTTCATTTGAGATTTGGCAATACTGTAGTAGTTTCTTTGTTTTAGATTCTTCAGTTGAGAATACTCTGACATGAATTTCTGGTACTATAAATTCCGTCATTTCCATGCAACCGCGCTAAGGAACCCTTACAAGTGCTATATTGTCATTCTTAACTCCTCATTTGTTGTGATAAAAATGTAATTAGTCCATAATACCATTTCAAATTCTGAAAAAAGTAAGATGAGTTGACAGGCTAAAAGGCTTTAAAAATTTGCCTCTGCAAGAAAGAAGGTTCAGGAACAACTGAAGTTCAGAAACAACGGGACCGTGAAATTAGAGCATCCCTTCTTTGGAGGGAGGGTCTCACTCAGGAGCAACTCAGAAGCACTGTTTGCTGCTGCAGAAGCGACCTATACCACATGAAAGTTGGATGTTATGCTATGAAAAGATACGGTTCGTTTTGCTAATGTGCATGTTAAGGATCACGGGGGTAAAAAAATCAGAATTTGACTACCATTGGAAAACACCAAATAAAACAAGTTGTCTAGTAAGACATTTTAGACTTGTTTTTTTTGTGGTTTTTTTTCATGTTGGAAGTAAACAGCAAATGGTGTTATTGTACATCACCTCTTCTAGAACTACACTAAAGACTTTATTTAGAAAAACAAAACAAACTGGACTTTGTGAGGAAAACGAGTATCATTATGAAAACTTTAATGATAAAAATGAAGTATTTTCATGCACACACATACACGCACTCTCCTTGCCTCACCCAGCAACTAAACTCTAGGTAGCGCCCTGTGTCCCTGCCTGCTCTCAGCACGGCTGGGTTTTGGTCCCTCTCGTTCCTACAGTTTTCTTTGGAATTTCACATCCAGTAGATGAATCTCCCATGCGGTGCAAACTAAGCTTTTGACCTTTGTATAATGATGCAGCGCTTAGTCTCACAGTCGAAAAAGGTGGTTTATATTTCGGACTAGCTACTTCCAACTCATACCTCTTGTAGAAATGGAATTCTTTCTTCCCAACTGCACAAGATCCGGCAGTCAAAAGATCTCTAATGTGATACCCACTTAGTTCAGCAGATGCGATCTCTCAGCAAACGCATGCTCCTTTTTGCTTTTTAACATAAATGCTGTACACGGGGAATACTCTAAATTTTCCATTTTACTTTGTCCTCTGCTGTGGGGCTCAATGACTGGGAGCTCTTGATCCCAACAACCATTGTCTGTTAGAGAACCAGCCATTCTTGGTGTTACTACATACAGCGTATGAATTAGTACAGCTTTTCTTGGAAAATAAGTGAAAAATCAAACACTTCTTGTTTAAAGCTTTAACTCCTTGAGAGGAAGGCTGCCTATGCAGGGAACAAAACCAGGCAGATAGGAGTGTTTACCAGCTTTAAAAGCCTTCCATTTTAATGAAACAACAAAAAAGAAATTGCTTTTGTCTACAAAGGAGGAAAAAGTGTAATTCAGCTCTGAAACAGGACTAAAATAGCAAAGCGTCTGGTGCTGATTGTTCACTTGACTTACGTTACAATCAAAAAATGTTTCAGTTGGTCACCGAGGCCTCAGCCCATTCTGGGAGAGCAGATTCAGGTTGTTCCCCCTCTCACGTGTCATTGACAAGAAAATCCTATAGGCCAAATTTAACTGCTTGCTGTCTTTGCACGTTCTCTTTATACTCGGCAGAGTCAAAACCAAAAACCAAAGCAAAGAAAGACCTTGCTTTTGAATGAGAAGTTAATAGTTCTGTCCAAGGTGTATCAGACAGGAAAGGGGGTTCTGCCCTTTCCTCAACTAGTTCAATGCTGCCTTATTTAAAAATTAAAAATTAATGACAGATTTGTTAAATCAATAGGAAAAATCTGCTTATCAGGCATCAGGCTGAGTACAAAGACACTCGCCTCTTCAATATAAAGCTATGTTTTATCTAGCGTATATGAGCTATGTAACACCTTTGAAAATTTCCACGCTAAGTAGACAGAAGACCCTCCGTCGTGCCCGCACGTACCCCAGCAGGCCCCTCGCCCGCTGCTCCCCCTTCAGCCCACAGCAGACTCGCTCAGCGATGTTCGAACTTGTGGATAAACAGCCCGTCGGTTGAAAGAACTGGTATTCTTCTATGCAAAACCGAATTCGCAGATTTTAGCTCTAGGAATCTAAGCTTTAAAAATCTCAGAATGCTCAAGCTAATCCAGTCATCACTTTTACAGTAATTATAGAGAAAATGTTGTGATTGTTAGCAGCAACGAAGAGGAAAACTTCAAAAGATTTTCTTTAGCGCTGCATTTTAGAGATAATGTGCTTTACTTTAATATACAGTTAAAATGTCAAGGAAATCCGAAGTATGGAAGAGTTTAATTCAATACCAGCTCAACATATTTTGGCAACGTAGGATTCACTGCTGGCACACTGTTCAGCAGAACCATTTTTACAAGGAAACATCTTTCATCCATTTATAAAAAGCCTGCGGTCGATTAAGGGTTGCAACATTGCAAGCCTTCCTAAACTTTGCTCTTGTAGGTGAGTATCTATTATGAAAAGCATTCACGATAATAAAAAGGACACGCTGAAATACCCTCCACTGCACAGTAAACTTACGAGACTGGATACAGCACATCTGCCTTTCCCCTTGAGGTTGGAAAAGCGCTCAGCAGCTCGCCTTACGCATAAACTACACACCACGTATATGAATGCAGAGAAAGAGGAAAGCGCCGTCGCACGTTAAGAACAAATGCCCAGTAATAAATGAATACTCACAGGCAGCAAAAACCACAATCAGCATATAGAATCAACTGGCTCTCCAGAACGGGGCTGAATTCGCGCTAGCAGAACTTGGACAACGCAAGCACAAGTCAAAAAGCAGAGCTGCAGTATTTAAGTGCCCTAAGGAGAAGAACCAGATTCCCGTGAAACATAGCAAGGAAAATAATCCAGGGAAAATTTTCAGCACGCACCACTCCTGGGCCTTCCAAGAAAGCCACTGAAACATTTTTTAAAAGGTTGGATGTTACAGTAATCAAATCTTTCTGATATGAATATTTTAGGGGGGAGATGAAAGACAGTTGGAAATGTATATTTTATATGAAAACACCGTTAAATTATTCACTTTACAGAAAAAAATGCTAGCAGCAATTTAAAAAACAAAAAGCCAAGAGGCTTTATTTCCAGAAAACCAATTAAGATCATATTATTTAAAAACTTTGCCGCACAAAGTCATTACAAGTTAAGGTCTTCAAAAGAGTTTGGACAGGCAGGATCCATTTTCTGAACTTCCAGCTTAAAAGCACGGGAGCGTGCATATGTTTCACATCACATACACATGTGTATAAATGGACACAGCTTTGCATTTTGTGTGTACACTTCAAAACAAAACACGCTTAACAAAATGTGGAGCTATACAGACTATACAATTTACACAGCTGGGTGTCATTCCAACCCCAAATATTACCATTTGCTAGAAAACAAACTTTTTACTTTGTACAAGACTTTGACGTGAATAAGTTTACCCCTTGCTCAGGAGGCTGAAACTGAACAATAAGCTAAACAGTCAAAAGACTTTATTTCAACTTGTACAAAAGGCATTAAAAAACCTAAAATACATGCTTTACCAAATATATTACATCATACAAGTCAGTGTGGTGTACTTGATAAATCCAGCTTAACTTCATCCACTTTTAATGGCATATTTAGTCAAAATGTAAAACTGACTACACTGGAAAACATTTCTTTTAAAATCAATTTCCAAGTGCATTAATTACCTAAAAAAAATAGAACGCTCTAGCAAAAAAAATAAACATATTACTGAGTGAAATAAGGAGCTCCCATTCAGAAAAACGTTCTGTGTTCTGTGTAAGCATCATGTGGCATTTAACCTGATTCTCTCAACCAGGCACGGTACCCCAGGCAGCGCGAGAGGCATTTTTCTGTCTGCTTGGCAGATGGGTTCCTTTTTGGGATGGTTAAATTGTTAGTTGCTCAAAACAAAGTTTCATTTCACAATTGGTGATTTAGCTAGAGATGTCAAAACACATGTGGGAACTGCCAACAAGAAAATACATCACATCTATTGAAGCTCTTTTTGGCCTCATCATGCTAATACCAGACACAGAGTAAGGCATGTAGATCATAGCAATTACAAGTCACTCGCACTCGTTTTGTGATGGGAAAAGCATTTCACCCTCCTCTCTGTGTTACCTGACGATTTTTTTCACATGGCTTTTGTTACACATCACACAGAGGTGTGCACCGGTGTGGCTGAATGGGAAGGAGATGAACCTCTATCAGAGGAGGAAGAAATGGATCGTGTAGCGGCTTCCCGCTGCAAATCTTCAACCTTCTTCTGAAGCTCCGTCCGGATGGCGAGGAGCTCTTTAAGATTTTGATGGATTGGAACCTGCCGGGTGAAGAAAGAAAAGGCTTATTTTGACTCTCACAGTGAGTCACCTTCTCAAGCAGTGCTCCACTGTTTCCTTCAGTAACGCAATGAGTCCAACACCTATGAATTTCAGTATATCAATATTTAGGGACAGTCATTTGAAATTAAACATTTCAGCAAACTGTCCCTTTCTAACAACACAGTTGGCAGGAAACCTGTTCAAAAGACTGTTTGCAAACGGTCTTGATGGGCTACCAAGTGTATTCCAGTAAATGTACCCCTATCCCTTATCAATACCACTTTCGGTTGAACTTAAAATGCCTTTCCCGGGGATCTATTTCCTCTGCCTGTTGGGACAGAACTTATTTTCTAAAAAGAACAGCGTTCACAAAGCAGGCTCCATACAGAGCATCTTGTTACTCTTCTAACCAGGCACCTTTCCAAGAGTCTGACCCCGTCCAGCTTGTCAGTGAGAGAAGTGCAGCAGCCAAGTGAATTGTGCTTGTGGTGGGCCTCCCGGAGTCACACTCTGATAAACCTCTCGTAGAACTGGATCAGGTTTCTGTCTCTACTTCTTACAGTGCCCAAAAGCCTCCAGAGATGCACCTCTCTGCCTCAGACTTCTCCACATTGCTCACGCTCATCTGGAACATTCAGCTGTATCACGGCCAAAGGAAGATGCAAGCCACGCTGGTTTTTGCAGCTGGATCTGTTATCTCAGGCAAGCACAAAAAGACCTCCCCTCCTTCCAAATGCCACAGAAAGGCCAAAAAAGTTTGACTGTAGATTGCTTTTAATTTATCTTGTATGAACTCTAATTGCTTATAGTTTTTGGAAAGAGCAAGATGGGAAAATAATTTAATTGGGCTGGCGAGACAATCACAGGGAAATGCAGCAATGGGAAATCTTTGGATTGATAGACGTTGTAAGTAATTTATACCCCAGGATTATGGAATGCCAGGCTCCAGGAAAACGCATTCACCCACGATCACCTCCTGCTGCTTAAAAGTGATTACGGCGCTGGGATGCACACCTGAGCATGAAATTCTCATAGGGTGCTATGTGAAGAAGATATCAAAAACCAGAAAGGGTTTCTCTTCTTGCCATCAACACACAACTCGGTCACAATTTATGGTTATATGAATTCAGGCTTTTGAGAGAAAGTTCACAAAAAATCCATGCATGTGATTTTGACATTTTCAAAATCTAACACTCGTGTTTCTGCAACGGGAAAATACCACTTCATTTCTAATCTTAGTTCTAACTTAAAAGAATAAAATAACATCAAACAGTCTGCAATGAATTCCTTCTCTTCTTGCAATCTTCTCCTGCGTCTGCCACACAAACTCTTTGGCAAGTAAGGCCTACAGACAACAGCCTCCTTCACTAAAACACAAAGCAGAAAGCCAATCTCATTTCTCTGAGGTGGTATACGGAAAATGCACACACCTAAAAACATGGCAAACCAAGTCTGGTGATGGAGCTTGTGCAAGATGCTGTACTACGCGCTACCGAAAATTCAAATTTCACTGAAGACCAAGACTTTCTGGAATTAGCATTCCCTTTCTGTTTTTTTTTTTTCTTTCCTCAAGTAAAAGATCCGTTCCTCATACACTCCCACTTCAGATTTCTTCTTTATGAAGACATTTTTGTGAAGCACTTAGGTCTGGAACAGAGTGATTTACCATTGGTATCATTAGTCACGCAAGCCCTGGGTCACGGGAGATTTGTACACCTGATTTCTGCACAGCTTAATCATGATTCAGCGTAACAGGCCACTTTCTCCTAGACACCTTTCACACGGGCATTGGCTGGTGTGTTCCACTGCACAATGCTCAAATACTCATAAAAAGCAGTTCCATACGACTGGCTTTTGGGGAACCCCCTACAAATCATTTCAGGATACACAAAAGCCACTGCAGAATTTGGCAAGGAGGAAAACTGTGGCTGCAAATCTTAATCCTTCTCCTGCATTCCCCCAGAACCTAATTCAACAAGATGCATGCTCAAACTTTGACACCACATGCCCACCTCAAAGAACAGGACTGTCTTTAAATAAATTAGCTAAATAGCGATAATGGCATTTTAAAAGTCCGTGTATATTCAAGTCACAAAAAAACCTCTTCAGCATTAAGGCTGAAAAATAACACCCTCAAAAAATTAGGTGTCAGAATGAAGATTACTTCTTCAAACTCATTTCAGCCTTCCTGTACATCTGTATAAAACGTTGGTTAAATAAACATTAAAATACTAGATTCCCCTTGTATTCCTCGTTTATTCAGTGCACAGTCTGATGCTACTCAATTAGTGAGCAGTTATTCAATATTTAGTTTTGTTTGCAGTGTCTGACCCCATCCTTTATTTATTCTTCTGAACTTAAAATGATAAAATTTCCTTTTCTGTACTTTTATCTCATGTCAAGAAACAAATTTATTTCTGCAGTACTCTAATGAGGTATGGGAGTACCAACACTCCACTTTTACAGACAAGGATCTGAAGCAAACACCTCCTAATTTTGCACAGCTTGGATCTCAAATTGCTTTAACAGAGAAGTTTGTAATTCTGCACTTCGGCCTTGTGGGCATCAAGCAGGACACCCAGTACACCAGGAGCACAGACACGGTGAACATTCTGCTCCAGGTACCTCCCTTACAACAGAGGAATCCTGCGGGAAAGGCAGGGAGAAACTTCATTTCTCCAGAGCAGCATCCTGCTCCCTCACCCTCGGGACGATTTTTCTTTGTCTGCAGCGGCGTCCCCTCCCACCTACTTTCTCAGATTGTATTCCATGGGTTGAACAGAAAAGCAAAGACCTCCAACACTTGGAGCATTATTCACTCCTAGTTCCTATTCCCAGTTTGTCACAATTCTCTCGTAGACTCTGTATCAAATCCATCTCTCAGTCCTTTTACTCTCATTTATTCTCGGGCCTTGAGAATTCACTGAGATTGTTCCAGCCTCAGACCTCCAAATTGGATGAATTTCCTCCAGGATATGAGCAGGCACATTTCTGAAACATAATCTCTCTTACTAAAATCTCACGTTTGCCCTAGAGATGGAATATTTACAGAAAAACAGCCCCTTGCCCCAACAAAAGAAGTCTAAAATACCAATATTTTCATATGGGAAAACATTTTTCTTAGTCACATTCTCATAAGCAACTCAGTCTTCTTGGACAAAGTTTTACAAAACAATTCCGGCAGAGACACATACTTGGTGACTCAATACATATCATTAGAGTCTGGCAAAGCTGTAAGCAAGGCAGAGTCTTAAAATGGAAAAAAAAAAGGGTCACCTTTAAAATGTTGGCCATCTTTCAATAAGTGCATGTTAGATGTAAACACTGCGAGACAGTTCTACATAAATATCATCATGCCATTTCATATGGTAGCGTAAACACGAATGGTTTTCTAATGTCAAGTCCTTCCCAGGAAAAGATTCTCATTTAACACAGCATCATGCAGATGCGCACTGATGTAAAACGATGAAATTCTGAAAATAGATTTCACACACTAAACTGCCGACACATACTTTAATTTCATGAAATAACGTGTCAAATTCAGTCTAGAGAAATCTTTAGCGCTTTCAGAGTATTTTCAAGCAGCTGACAATAACCGATTTATTAGCGATAAAGGTCCGTGTTCAAATTACATACTCATGGGGTAACAAAAAGGTGGTACAGGCAGCTGAAAGATATAAAAAAATTATTATAGACGTTCTTACCAAAAGAGACCTGAAAAGCAGCCTAGCATGAGGAGCTGTGTTTTGCCCCAGATGTCTTCAATTCCGCTACTGTAACTTCCCTTTTTTGAAAAAAGCAGCAAATTCAAATCGTAGAGAATGAAAAGATAGACAGTGGTGCTGGAGGGAAAAAGGGGGAAAACGCCCAACACAAAGCCTCAACCTCAAGTCATGTGTATTTTTTTTTTTTTTTAATGAAGCCATTAAGAGAACCAAATAGAATTTATTTGGATTATGCAGCTTTCTGGAAGCCTCCTTCCATCTTGGAAGGAGGAGGAAGGGTACATGAAGCATCTTCACAAAAACCATTAAAATACCAATAATAATAAGAAAGAAGTTTAGTTCATTTCCACATTTCCTAAAGACTTATTCCCAGGCAGAGCTGTTGCTGCTGGTGTTTCCTCATATCATCCTGTGCAAATTCTTACCGATAACTACCTCCATTTTAGTCACTTCACACCATTATATTTCAGCGTGTGATTCCTCTCTCAAATAAAGCCTTCAGAAAGGAACGGGTCCAACAACCCTCACAATAACACCCCTAATGGCTTGCTGTGAACGAGGTTCTCCTCTACTTTGCCATTGTTTAGAATAAAAGGAAGAGTGACACATTCTGCAAGGAACAAGAAGTTTGGAGAAGATCGTTTATTAAAAGATCTTGTTACCACCTTCACCCCAGAAGTGTGTACTTGCACAGCACAACTAATGTCTCCATGGCAAGCTTTTATTACAGTCTTGTTAAGAAATCGTATAATTGATTTGACCGAGATGAATGTGTTGGGAGTCTGACAGCAGATACACCGTTTTCTACACTCTCATCCCACCTCTCAAATTAGGAGTGGCAGCTCAAAAGATGACTCTGGACCCAGCACTCAGTTGCACTCAAGTTATTTTTTGCCGCTTTACTCCCCTGTATGGATAGCCGATTTTCAGAAAAGCGTGCATCCTTTCCTTTGTGACAGCAGCTTCCCAGCGTGTTGCTGCAGTAACGCTGCTAGGCAACACCCGGCCACTACAGCCAGGTCCCCGTCATTTCTGTCCCTACTCCAAGGGAAAGCAAAGACCTACTTCTGCTGCACAAGAGGAGCCTACGCAGTACACAGATGGAACCTAACCCAGCAGTGCATCTGCAGTTTTGTTGGGCTGGAAAATTGGCTGGGCCGTTGCTCATTAGGTCTTCAGGATGTTTTTCACGTGTTATTTAAACTATCACCTCAATGTGCTGAAAAACAGTAACTTTCATTTCCAGTATTTAACAAAACATTCCAGTAAAAAATAAAGTAGAAACATAAAGGTGAATGTACCACCTTTTAACAGATTTTGGTGGGTTAACTTCATCAAAAGATTCTGTAATTTGACTATTTACAAGAAATAAAATTAAATTTCTCTAATTACATAAAATTTACTAAAAGCAGATCAGAATTTGATCAATCCCAAACAAAACTGGCATTTACATCTAATATAGCTAGCAATACAGTCCAAGCAGGGACTTGATAAGTATTGGTACATGGTGAGTACTTGGTAATCCAAGTAAGGGGTTTGCCAGCAGCAGTGGGGATAAGGGCCCGAATCCTTGGGGAGTCTGACCTTGCTCCAGGTGTTAACCAAAGACCTGGCTTTGTAAAAGCCAGAGAAGAATTTACCTGCAACACCTCAAGAAGATTTTTCAGTGCCTTTTTTTTTTTTTCCTTTTAATTGCTACTGTAATATTGACTCAGAAATTAAGAAGAATAACAAATTCACATTTTTGCCCATTTCAACATTATTTTCAGTTTCCAGTCCAACTTTTCTGCGTCAAGCCATGATTAAACTTAGGACCTGATCCCCCTTCCTCATACAGTCTATTCATCTGTATCTACCGTCTACTCTTGCACTTCTCCCTTCCCTTCCCCTCCATACCTAGGCTATTGCCAGCTGCCCTGTCTCTCCAGAGAGTTTCCTCTCCCTGGTACGAGCAGCCTCTTCCCCCTGTAAGACTTGAGATGATCCTCCCACTCCTAGTCATACTTGCAATATTTGAAACCCCGCCCCCAGTCAGCAAAAAACAGAAAAATGCCGCAAAATTGAGCGAGCCAAGTAGCGGTCTTCGCTCAGAAACAACTGATTTTTTGTAGCTTCCTGAAAATTAATCAGTTAAAACAGACGGGGTGTTATTTTCCTGATTAGCTAGCTTTGCTGCCTATTTGATTCAAAAGCAGATACTCTTCCTACACTTTAAAGATAAGGCACCTGCTGCCTATAATGAGCTGAAAAATACTTAAAACATTCTTTATTGCTTAAATATATTAAAGAAACATTCTTTATTGCTTAAAACACCATTGATATGAAACCATTTTTTAAACTGAATTATCCACGTGTTCATCAAAAGCAGAACCTGGTGTACTGTAACTCTCAGAACACACCACTTCACAGTTATAATAAATTATTCCTGCTGGGTGAGGACCTGAGGAAAGATAAAGTTGGGTTTTTTTAATTATGCCCACACAGAAACTATAATTATGCTATACAATATACATACCACAACACATAAAAAACTTCTAGACGTAAGACAGCTTCATTTCCTAAAAAATTCAAACCTTCCTCTTCACAGAATTGCTACAGTTCACTTTCAGTATTGATTTTCAGGTTTTCATTCCCAAGCAATCCTTCAGGATTCTGGAGTGCTTTTGGATAGCAAAACTTGTCAACACAAGGATAGGTATAAAAGAAATTATAATAGCTACTCACTTATAGTACTGCCGAGTCTTAATTGGATGGATATCTACCGTGTATTACTGTACTAGCTCAAGGACAGTCATTCACATGAAAATCGTTCAACAGTGAATGCATTTTGTCTTGTTCAGCGAGTATACTTTATCTATTTTAGCAACAGGGAAGAAAGGCTGCAGAGGAAAATGGTTATTTTAAATTCATTGCTTGACTTAAGACTGTCGGTTTTTCAAAAACTGGCTCCGTGCATTGGAAAGACAACAATATCTCTCACTTGAGCTTTTTGTTCCTTTTCATGTAGAGCTGGAACTCTGACAGACTTGCTTTTAAAACCTAGTTAACAGTATACTCACAGAAAAAGGAATTCTCAAATGATGAAAACAGCAGTTTTCAATAATGATCAATACTTCCACACTTATTGTAGCGGTATGCTCCAGGGAAACCAAGCAAAACCCCCTGGCCTTCTGGAAAAGCAATGACTAGCAAACAGAAATGATGAATCCTATGATGTGGGAACTGGAACAGAGATTTTTGCAAACAACTATATAGATTTCCAGACCCAGGAAACTCTACACGCTACAGGCTGATACCATGGCTTGTTAAAACCTACAGCCCATTTACATTTAGACATCTGATAGATTAGAGTAATGCTTTGAGTGCTTGCTCTTCAAAACATGTTAGAGACTCCAAAAATGAAGATTATTTGTACAGTACTAGTTTCTCCCTTTATGTGCATGTTCTGATGCTGTGCTCATTACGGGACACCAATCTTTTTTTTTTTTCTTAAATAACTACAGATTCTTTCAGCACACAGGATAAGCAGTTAGTCTTTATTTTCTTCCGTATCAATTGAATGCTGAGAGTTTTATCCGCAGCTGCAAGTTACCTGCAGTAAACCAGACTGGAAATCTTGACATAGACACCCAGATAGAAACTACCAGGTACTGTAGGAAACTTGCCTTGTCTCACAAGAAACTCCACGATAAATGCAGGGATGAAATTTCCTTAGCTAGGGCAACACTCAGCTACCTAACCCACGAGGTGATTCCTTCTCCTGACATCTCCTGCCTCATGCTTTCATGCAAAAAGATAGACTTGAGACCATGGATCATGGACCAGCAATGCCAAGCATTTCCAGAGCCATATGATGGCTTTGTCCTGCCACAAAATGGTCTTAAATCATATGTATGAACTTTGAAAATACTACAACCAACATCAACATGCTCAGAGAGGAAAATGCTAGGCAACTTGACTGAAGGCAGGTATAAATAATACCCACAAGCCAGACAGTAAGTCCTATCCTGTTATATGCAGGATGAAGCATCTCGGTAATTATGTTTTCCAGTTTATTCACAAAAATTTTTCCAGTGATGCTTAGCATCTTATTTGTTCTTTTAAATATGCAATATTTTGTGTTTATTGACACTGAAGTTCATCTGACATCTCATCACTCAACTGCTCAACACATCAAATCATTCTACAATTCTATACACAGCATAAAAAAAAGCAGCAATCATTGTAACCTATTTATGTGCTTTCCAGATCATTTCTGTATATACTGAACAGTTATTTATTCCTACCTTTTCCTTTCCTTTTTTTTTAAGCCAACTGTTAACCTATGAACAGGCTTCCCCTGGCTCTTCATGGAAGCTCGTAAGACTGCCTTTAGCAGATGATCCCATTCCAGTAGGTGAATTGAATTTCTAGGTTATAGACAATGCCAGCCTTATATTCTAGATGAGCATCCACACACACCGAGAAAAGAATGAATTTGAAAAACTTATAGGGATTCCTGTGATATTATCTCTAGCACAGTGGGCACATTTCCAGATCAGAGCTTGAAGAAAAGTTAATAAAGCCCCAATAATTAAAACAAAACAAGCTTAAGCCCTGTATTCCAAGGGTTAAAATGTAATTTCCCAGAAGGCGTAAAAACAACTAAACATATCCTAATGGACTATGTAAATTTTGTGACTAAAATACATTCTTTTCCTTGTCTCTCCCATAGGAAGGCACAGCTTGAATTGAAAGGACCAGAACTTTTACTCATGCTCTGCATATATGACTTGTAAAAGTATTTTATTTCAAAAATACTGCCCCTGCAGAAGTCATATTCAGGAAAATAATTTCTTGTGCTCTCCCCACCTTCCAGAGTTGCCCAGGCAGATAACTAACTGACATCTGGCAGCCAGAACTCCTCAAACCGGTGTAAAGGGGTCTGAATGACTACATAGGAAAGGAAAGAGAAATATATGACATCAACTGAAAAAATTCAAAAGCATCACACAATCTTATCTATTACAGACTGGTAGGGTCATCTCTAAGTCCAGTAGCAGGTACCCACTGGCACACACCTCCATATGAGAGAATGAAAGAGCTTATCTTCCACAAGTCACATACGTATACACATTTCTCGACCCAAGGAAAGGGCAAATCTGAAAAAAACCTCAGTCAATGAACTCAAATAAGATAGGGCTAAAATCTATCTAATTTTCTTGGGACAAGAAGTCAATAATGATGTAACACCTCCAAACTGAAACCAAGGAACATTTTTTTTCACTTAAGAATTAGAATGACCTTGTTGAAGCACAGTTTAGCAAAAGGGGAATCTACAAGATACGTCCATATTTAACCTAGAATTTTCCACACCATTCACTTCTCAGACACTTGAGCTTTGAACCCTGTGTGTCACCTAATTGCACAGCATCTACTGCAATAGAGCCATAAGCCTAAAATGAGGCTCCTGATGCAAATACACACCATTAAAACCACCGATTCAGCCTTCCACAAAACTTAGATAGAACTGAAGATATATCATTATAAGCAATCGTTTCTTTACAGAACGTAACTCTGAACTCTCTATGTCCTAGCACAATGACGAATATGATCAGACCTTACTGTACTCCTAGAGGTCTGGTGAGAGGCAGAGATTTGAAGACAGAGTACAACAAAGCAAAAATAAATGCTTATCTCCAGTTAGCATTCAGTAATTTTCATATTAAAAAAAATTAAAGGTGATGTATGCTCATTTCCAATAGAAAAGTCAATGAAGTGCAATGATTAACTTCACTCAGTTTGTTTAAAAATTCAGTGCTCGCTCACTAAGAAAGCCAAAATTAGAAAACCTAAAATATTGCCTCAGCCAAAACCTGCCCTTTTTGCTCTTACGAGTTTCCCCTCCCATAATATAAAGAAGTTGATAATGGGTATCAAACATCCACTCTGATTGTATTAAAGGAATATTCTTCATCTTCCCTTAAACTCATGTAATTAGGCCTTCCTCCTTTTTGGTGAGCTCCTAGAAAACAATAAGCATTTTCTAGTTTCTTAAAGGAGTTTCTGGAGCTGATAAAACAGTACGTGAGGTTGCCTTGAATTGCTATTCATCAGAGAGCTCTTCAGTAACATTAAATATTTAACTTTCTCTTATTCCAGTGGAAAAACAAAAGAACCACATTAAAAGTTATTCAACAAAAACACCTTTTCTCAGTAGGTGGAGATACCCATTCTTTTAATAAATCCACTGATTATTTAAGAAATCTTTTCACTGGAGATAAGTGAAGACCTGCTGGGCGTCGCAATGGTGATTGTCTTTTTTGCTGTTACTGAAAGGGTCTGAATGCTACTGAATCGGCTAACGGCGTGTGAAACTAGACAATGCAAACACAGAAGAGTGCAAACTCAGTATATTGTGATTATAAAGGCTATTATTTACTTCTTTGCATGAGTTTGTGCTTTCATAATTAGATTGGGGAACACAATTCTGCAACAAAAAACTGTAATTTCTGCAGGGAATTTATCCAAGTAGATGTGAAACACTTCCGAATATTTGTCACAAATATCACATAAATTCAGGACAGAGACAAGAGGAAAGGCACGGTGTATCTTCACAAGACAAAGCTAACGCGGTAGATCTAAAAAGTCGGAACAGCTGTATTCAAGAAAAGAAGGTGGTACTAAAGTTAAGGCTGTTACCAGGATCATCAAATTTTGTTACCTTCAACCTGCTGATTTGAGGGACCTGTTCTCAAAGACCAATGAAGATCAACGACTGACACGTGTGAGAGCACCCGAGTGCTCTCCGGCAGAGAGGCAGCGAGCAGAGCTTGCCACTAAGTGTATGGCAGTTCTGGTGTTTTCTCATTATGTCATCTCTTCCCCACCCTCAGCTCTTTTGGACCAGGACTAGATTTCACGTGTGTTTACAAAGCCTGCTCACTTTCAGGGCCTGTGGATCTCAATTAAATACAAGTAATAAACTGGCACCGCTGCAGGCTGATTATACTAAAATGTGCATAAACCACGCAAATGTTTTTCAGCAAATAGTTTAAGGGAAAGATGATATTCTGCTAAAAAGCAGTTGTCAATTTTACTTTAAAACCATAAAGATTAAAATACACCACCTTTCAAGTTTTAACACATGCTAACGCCTAGCAGGTACCTAACAGTCATAGGACTACATCAACCAAAACAGAACACGTAAGGGGAATAAAGCAGCTCCGAGGAAACACCTCCGTGAGAAAGCAAGCAATCCAGACTTTTCCAGGACCTTAAAAGGTATTTCTCAGATGCCAGGATTTCTACCAGTGTACTGTCCTTGAAACTTACCTTGGAACACCATCTTTTACAACTGCCTCTGACTTGTGGATGTCTAATAAATTTGAAACTCGTGTCTCATTCTAACTGCTAGGAGATGAAAGCAGCTTTCGAGCAGTCACTTAATACAGGTGATTTATCATAATATGCTTGGGGGTACCTTGGAAAGTTACCTTAATAGAGAGATGGTGTAGCACCCTCAGACATATTATGTTTGTGACACAAACTGAATGTTCTTTCTTCAGACTTCTAAGCATGAGAGCATATGGAGTATTTGTCTGATGAGATTCAGAGATTTAACTGAATAGCAGGCATTACTTATAAGAACAAATACTGGATGAATCAAGGAGCATGTACAGGGAGTGTTTAATCTTTAGCATGCCAGCTTGAAACTGTAAAGGTCAATTGAAAACAAGCGCCTATGTGATGCTAAGTTTAGAGAGCCTACAAAATTAGTCAGTACGGAGTCCAATTCTTTCAGAAACTGCCGCTATATTTTATATCATTGCTGGTAAAGGGCAAAGCATGATTAAAAAAAAAGGTACACTAAACTCTACAAGAAGGTTAAGGCAATAAAAGTATTAAAAAGTGTTACAAAGTATTACAGAAGTGTTATAAAAGTCATCTTCTGACAACGAAGACTGTTAATCTGCTACCTTACACAAGCTGATAAGTGGTACTCTAACTCCCTATTCTGCTGGTGACTTCAATGAAAGCATCATTTTACCAAGTTTGAACACATCTCGCATCTTTTTCAAGAAAATCACCTTTTTCCCTATCAGCTGAAATATGTGCAACAGATGAGTACTTTTGAAATTAAATGTTTCACTCGACACGATGAAAATATTTTTTTTAAATCTCTGTGCTCTTGACTGAAACATAGAAGTCACGTGAAAGCTCATACCTGAGGCCGCATCCTTGGGTTCCATCTGACGTAGTAGTTCACCCATAGTTCCAAATGATTCAGACTGGCAACAGGATACAGCACGTGGTTTTCATAGTTTACATAGAAAGGATTTGTGAATTCATCTAACTGGCTGTTTATATAGGACCACAGCGATACAGTCTTTGTGCTTACCTCCTGATCGGAAAAAAATATTAATTACATGGATTGCAAAACCTTAAAATATGAGGTTAATATCTACATATCAGTAATTTTGTCCGTGCAATTTACCTTATCTACCAGAAAATTGCACGGAGAACAATTCCAGTAGCTGATTGTTAAACAGCCTTAAACCTTAAAACTTCAGTAAAACATCTGAACGCTTACTCTAGTCCAAGGCTAACTGAGAAAGGAGATTCAGGCATATTATTTTCAGAGACACTAAGGTTTAGTTGAGCAAAAGAAAGCTGTACTACTCATAATTTACAGCAATGTTAACAGCTACTTAAATATATGGTTACACACTGACCAACTAAAAAAAAAAATTAATTTAGCTTTGACAAGAAAATCAGTGAAGGGATATGTAGTTTGGAAGATCCAAAAAAGCATCTGTGAAAAAATAATTATTCAGTTCTCCCACTGTCACTATTTGTTCCCATCAATTGATATTATGCTTTAAAATGTCTATTTTATCTTTATTTGCACTTCTGAAAGTAGTATTATTCTAGATGTAATCAGCATAATCATGGTTAGATCAAGGATTGGAAATCTGAATTTACATCAGATTCATCTTGCAATTTTACACTCCTTCAGTGTTGTAAAGCATGTGTTTCTACTACTGCTGCGTATTAAATTGCATTTCTTTATTGAGAATTGCATCTGACTATTCATTTATGAAAGAAAGCTGTCTGGAAATCCTACATTTGCTGAGAACGTGTTATTCAGCTCCATCTTGTGGTATTTACATGCAAGTTTTTCCCTACAGAAGCAGCAGAGATAAACCAAAAAAACCTGCAAAGCTAAATATGGCAATGAATTGTTACTTGCTTTAAAAAATATGAAGTATTAAAAACAACAAAGCCAAAAGTAAGCAAAAGTGTACTTGGAATATTAACAAGCATTTAATATTTTTTTTTCCAAACTCAAAGTATTTCATTGAGTCCAAACTTCATTCATTTAGATATTTTAAATTTCCATAGTCTTCAACCACAAGTTCCATCTAATTATGTCCTAAAGTGACCTGCAAAGTCATCCATTAGAGTTCCTTTGGAAATAGCGAAAAAAAATGTGAATATAATTTGATGATGATTATTTAAAATTGTATCTGTTGGCTAGAAATATCTTAAAGAGGACTTTCTAAAATCCTCAAATCCCTGAACAAATAATAACTAAAGAAAAATCAGTGCCACCTCATTTAATAGCAGGGTATTCAGTGTGTATTTCTCTTATCATGAAATGGAACAGGTTACCAGAGAAGCTGTGGCTGCCCCATCCCTGGAAGTGTTCCAGGCCAGGCTGGATGGGGCTTTGAGCAGCCTGGTCTGGTGGGAGGTGTCCCTGCCCAGGGCAGGGGGCTGGAACTAGATGATCTTTAAGGTTCCTTCCAACCCAAACCATTCTATGATTCTATGACTCTATGAAATTTCATATCCGCATTGTCTTTTAAGACTGCGTGACAAATGTACCCAAAACCACAGCTCAGATGTTCTTAGGTGTTTTACACTAAGCCTTTTCATACAAAATCAACAAATTAAGAATGTGTATCACCCTAATTATTTACCTCTTTTAATCTCTCTTTTTCACAGTTGCATAAGAAAGTGCCAAAGAGACAACTGTAAAGGTGATCCAGAATGGTGATCAAAAATAACTCGTTGAATTCAAAGGCTGCAGGAAACTGAAATAAAAAAAAATGGTAAAATTACTTTAAACTTTATTTTAAGCAATGTAGAAAGGAAGAAACTCAGTCATAAGAAATAACCAAAAGATTGAGATAAGATCTTTTTTCTTGTTTAGTGATTATTTTCAGCAAAACTCAGCAATTTCAGTAACTCCCACTGCAATAATACATTTCACCTACATACTTCTTTATAAATACTCCTCGGAGACAAACCTTACATTCATTATGCAAGTATACTAGAATACAAACATAGAAACATTAGCTAATGTGAAACTGGTGACACAAAGCAATCCATTTTAAGGAGCTCTAACAGTATTCTGCTCTAACCCACCCCAAACTGTCTTCAACATATGCTTTATTTCTCTTGTTATAGGACAACACCATCATTTTTTTTTTGGGGGGGGGGGAGATAAGAGTTTTATTTCCTATTCTAACATGCAATAAATTGGATAATAAAGACTACCGCATGTAAAATGTGCTTAACATATATTTAAAATGTTTCTTTCACTTTCTACCCAACTAAATTACTTTTCTCCATTTCACCCCTCGAGTTTACCATTGGCTATGTACAATAAGCCTTTAATCCCTCTTCTCTTATATTGGGAAGTAAATCCCGTACATCTGAAATGAAAGACCCGATATTCCGCTGAGCATCACTAGGTATTTCACTCACAAGTAGAGGTTACCTGATACATTCTAGGAATCTACACCCAAAATGTTTAAGCCATATCTTAATCTGTAGTGCTCTAAAATCAAAAAGGAAGAAATTAATGCAAACTGCATGGGCTGCTACCTATTCAGATGGAGAAGGTCCTTCTTCAATCAAATTTTATGATAGGACTACATATGGCAACTGCTTGATGTGTCAAAATAACTTTGCATTCAGTATGACAAGGGTCTCAAACACAGACACGGAATGGTAAACATTTAGGAGAAAAAAATTAAAAGACTAAAGAAAAATTTAAGAAGTGGCATTTCTCTCATTACCATGAAAATGCTGCAAGAGACTAGTTTTCAGGACAAATGAAACAAATTTTATTCATTCTCACTAAAGGAGTAAATCTTTACAAAAGTCTAAAATGCAAAGTTAGATTCATAAGGAAGAACTTCCTGCTATATGGAGAAATCTCAAGTCAGTATTTCAGATCTGAAGAAAGCAGCGGACTGGTGTCTGTTATGTGCCACTGAAGAATACTGAACACCTTGGCACGAGTGACTCACGAGCTGCTTTAAATAAAAAAAAGAAAGACGACAAGCATAGCTAGGAGGAATAACGCAGCAATTGGGACTGCGGATGAACTAGCTGATCCAGAAATTCCTCTTCAGTGTCATCTGTGATTTATGAAGGGCAAATGTTTATTCATGTTGAAAGTAGAGTTGACTAACACACAATGGGTGTGCTTGCATTAAACCCAGAAAGATTTAAGATTTAAGCAATGTTCTTTTGAAAGAAGATTGATTTAAGTCAAACATTGCAAAAACATTCTCTTTGCAAGATTTCTCAAGCTAAGATATACCAACTTTCAACTGAAAACTTTGAGTAAGGAAATTATCAATATCATGGCTCACAAAATGAAAGGGACCCTTCCTTCTTCTGACTCTGCTGTGGATTACGCACTGTTCAACAGCACAGCGTGCTCACACCGGGGCTCCTCTCTCAAATCACTGGCTTCTTTTCAAGCACCCACCCATTTGTTTTCATAAAACACAGAGCAACTTAAGATTATCAAATTCTCTTTTTCAGTCACGTTTAAAATTTATCACGTACGGCACTTCCTTCTCTCTAGGAAATCATGACAAAACTCAATTACAATACAATGATGCTAACAACACAGCTATGATTTTAAAAAAGTATGGCCAGAACTTGGTGAGCAGGTGTGCTGAACCAAGTCAGGGGAAAATTCAGTGGGTCTCAGACCTCAGCCTCTCGCATCCAGCCCAAAGCAGCAACCAGATACAGAGAGCAAAAATAATTTGCAAAGGATCAAAATGATATTTGGAAATAACGTTGAAGACAAAGCCTCTCCTAAAGGGACTCTCTTTAACTGAAAGCACTTAATGAGCCTTGTCACATTAGGGTTCTGTGTTGTGACGGGTCCATACTAATCAGATGGATGCCGACATGGCCGCTATTCCAATCCAGTGAAGCATATTCAAAATTCCATACATCAGTGGTTGCACTACAACTAATTTATTAATAAGTGATAGCACTTTATTGAAATCCTGTCTTTGGATACAAGAGTTGTACTGTTGGAGCTGATGTATCAAGACTGTAAAGCTTCTATTACTGCTGCTGAAAAATCACTGACCTAAAAATGCTTTCCTCTGTAGTTCCAAGCCCATTAGCGTCTGTTTGAAGATTCAGGTGGAAAAATTCCCCAAATGAAAATTTACTTCTTGTCAGATCCACTAATTGTGAGAGAACACATGGGTCATTAAAATCTCCCACTTGCTGCTGCTGGAGTTGTTGGGCATTTTTGTAAAGGAGGTATTTAAACGAAGAATTCTCTTGTTTAAGCCTGACGATGCCAAGTGGCATCTGATTCAGATGCAAAATAAACTTGCTCCTTCTGTACTACAGTAGCATTTAAAGTTGAAACACTTTGTGGAGCAGTTTTATGATTGTGGAATTGGACTGAATGGGGTTAACTGAACACTAGATATCGTAACAGAGTATGCTACTGAAACTAGTGAAAAATGCATCTCTGGCAACAGATGACACCCGGTAACAAACAGGATGCAACTCTCTACCCGCTTTAAACACACCTTCCTCTGACATGGGCACTGTGCGGCAAAGGTGGAAAGCTACCACTGGAGCTGCAATGCTACATGCAAATTTTACAGTTTTGCTTCATTTTTAACAGGGCATCAGTATTTCATCAGATCACACGTGGCCTTTCCAATTTGACATCTGCTATTCAAAGTCACCAGAATTTACTAACAGAGGAGGCAAATCACTTCCCCATATGTTTTTTTATTAAAATCTGATAACAATGTACTTGAGAGCTCTCAAGTTCTCTATTACTGTATTTGTGTGTCATGAAGACCATAAAAAACCCAGGGAAAATATAAGGCTGTCAAGAATTAAGTTTCATTCTCTGAAGCTATCTGGAAATCTGTATCTTTAGTGGGAAGTTAGAGATTCTCTCACTGTAGTAAGTTGACTGTTTTAAGAACATAACTCTCAGAAACCAAAAGGAAAATTTGCTTGCTTTGAGCCTATGCCCAAACCCGAGCCCTTACACCCTCCCGCAGTCGTTAACACTTATTTGAGCTTTGGAGCATTTCACATATGTTTACCATGGATTCTAAAGCACGAAACTAGCACTGTTTTACGAGCAAGTGATCTACACAGGGATAAAATAGAATCCTGGTTTTCATAGGGCTGTATCAAGGTAATCACAATCTTCAAATCTATTTTCTAGGTGTTGAAGTCAACTGAAAAATAAAAATAAGTGGGCAAGAACTCTCCAAGAATGATGTTTTCATTTTCTTTCCTATTAATGATTTTTCAATGCCACTGCTGTTCATGAATTTCAGAACAGTTTCTGGATCCAGGTTTTGAACAGATGTGGTATTGGCAAAATGTTTCACAGATCCCCCCCTCGTCCCCTTTTCTTTTTTTTTTTAACTAGAGGGAACTAAGCTGTTTATGGCAAGAAATAGGAGGCAGCAAGGGAGATCACAAAAATTAGAAGAGGCTGCTCTCAATTAAGGATCTCCCCAGAGGACTTTTGTTCCTACCAGGTGTTTAGAACAGCTTCTCTTCGCTATTGTTATTAGCTTTCCTCTGAGAGAGGGGCAAAATTTTTCATTTATTTTCTCCAGCCATACTAAACAGCACATTAATGCTGAAATATAGATACACAGAAAGTCTTCAAGGGACTCTGGACAAGGGCCCAGTATTACAGCAGGGAACTTTCATAAAGCACCAAAGACAACTGTTCTGAATACAAGTTTTGGAAACTATGATGTAAGTTTTTAAGAACCATGTTCAAAACAAGAAGACTAAGGTAAGAGATCTGGGAGAGCCAGTCTCATGTGGAACCAGACCATTACCCTCCTCTCTTCAAAACAAAATCACATACTATACAGACTTCAGTACAATAGCTTTTACCATAAAAGCATAGATCTATGTTAGGCTTCAAGGAGGAAAAAAAAAAAAAGAGAGAGAAAAAAAAGAAAAAAAGGACTCAAGCACTTCTAATTTATTTGGAAATAAATCCTTCATGTGGACAACCTATTTCAGTAATCCCATTAAAAAACAGCAATATAAAAGCTCAGAAGAATCTTAAGTTTATTCTCATGGAGATACAAATAAGGAAGATGAAGGCTAAAGCCGTCCCATAATTTAACATATTCAGAAAAAAAAATGAGAATTTTATATCTTAAATATCACCAATTTCAAAGATCTCCCCTGATCCAGAGGCAAGACAATATTGGAAGTAAGAAAACTTATCTGAGAAGAGGCTTGTATGTTAGAAATGCTGTCCGGTATGCGTAATAATGCCAACATTAACTCACATTTCACATTTGACACATATATAGAAGAACCCTCTCCCCTCTGCTCACAATCAGCCTGGATTTTTGACATTTCTTAAGGACAATATAAATCCACATGAACATTTACTCCATCAGTGAATATGCAATGTAAAGCATTTATCTCATCAATAACCCTCATTTATGTAATCAAAGAATCCTTTGAAAAGCCTGTTTTAAACATCAAGTATGCTGGTTTCAAGTCAATGTTTCTACTCTAGCTCCTTGTACCTCACTTTGAGCAAAAAGTTTCCCTGTGCGTGCACGGTGCAGCCATAGCGTGACTGACTTCAGGAAAACATGCTACTGCTCTGCAAAGGAATGCGTTCTCCTACGTAAATAACATTTCCAAGATGAAAACTGAGACCTCATAGAAATATACTCTTGAGCATCTCACCTGCTTCGTCATTTGCCAAACACAGTCGATGAACTGAAGGAAAATGGGAGATCTGTCTGCATCAGCATGATCATCATCTCCATGTCCCACACGCTGAAAGTCAAAACAAACTTTTCATTTCAGTCTAGTGTATTTACAGCACTATCCCAACACTTTAAAGCTGAGTAACTCTTAAATATGTTCCAATGATGAACAAGACAAGCAAATCTTCCATAATGCTAACCTATATTTCTCAACTACTAAAAATGCATCCCAATATTCACTTACGGACATGCCTTTGCGGTTGAGCAGAGCTGGAAAGACACTTGTTCAACAAAGCTGTGCCAGTTGCTTCCCCGTCTTTCACTGCACAGCCATTTATTTCTACCAGTGGGTCAAACTGGTAGGTATTTTGTAAGACTGTACTGAAACAACGATTATTCCATATCCACCTGCCATAATTACATGTCATTTCTCCTAAACCATCTTGAGTCAGAGCCCACAAAATGTCACCATAATTTATGTCCTAATTCCCCACTAGCCCATGTGTTAAATAAACACTTCAACCTTAAATCAGAGTAATGGTTCCAGCAATTTTACCTTCTAGACACGTTAATTGTTTTCCTTGTTTCTCCATTCATAAGATTGTTAAAGATGAAGCAATGTGTTACAATCCCTCTTCCGCATAAAAAAGTCACGTGATTTTTTTTAACCATTATGTTCAAGCCACTTAATTCTAATTTACTTTATATTATACCTCACACACAGATTTCCTGTTAAAAATGAACAGGTCACAATTCTCTGACACGCTCACGCCATTAAAAGGAGGACACCAGAGAAAATAACTAAAATGCCGCAGAGTACTGTGAGAAAACACGCTATTCAAAATAAAAGTCTTGAAGGTAACAAATTGCACGCTAAATCTTTCAGCTTACCATTGCAAACCGGTGTCCAAAACTTATCCATTCTTTCTCTATAAGAACTTCAAACCCCTTGATAGTCCTGTAATAGCTGTCCAGCATAAGCATAGCCAGCGCAGTCAGCTGGGCAGTTCGATCCCAACCGTCGCTGCAATGTACCACCACAGATGTTTTACCAGATTCAATTTTATCCGCAATTCTTACTGCTCCGGCAAGAAGCATCTTAAATAAACAAAAACAAATAAACAAGCATATTAAATACTAACAACAAAAAAAAAAGGTTATAATTTTATACTCTTAAGGTTAATATATTTTAAAATTTCAGATTAATCATCTGGACCGCATCACTTTAAATTAGAGGTTTCCAAACGGTGGTATATATACTCCCAGAGGTACAAAAACTGTGCACTCTTGTTGTCCAGGAGAGATTTCTTACCAGCTCTCCATTATTAGCAGCACACAGCAAAAGAACCTGGGATCTCTTCCCTAAATTAAATCTGAAATTCTGGATGATGATGAAAAGATGCAAATACTGTAACCTGTTCCAAAGGCTGAAGGTTCAATGTTTTCAAAGTTCATTTTCACAGTAATCAATCACTCTTTCTTCCTCAGCTTTCAGTTCTCAACTACTAAGTTTAGAGAAAGGGACAAACTATCCAGCTAATCTAAATCAAAACACAACCCAAAAAACCCCAGAAACCCCTGGCTGGGAGCCTGTGCTGATTTTGTTGGTGCATGAAGTATACCTTGTATTGAGGCCATGAGCAGACCATTAATAGCGTGGATTCAGAAGCATGCTGGAGAGCAAAGGACAGAGATGGTACAGGACTGAGATCACCTGTGTGAACTTGTTATTCTTCTCCCCTACAAAAAAAACCTCTCTTGTTCTTTTACGCTGCTCTGTATTTTTTAAAACCTAGAAAAATCTCTCTCCTCCGAAGATCTGTCTCTGTAACATGACCTATCATGGCACTGAAAAATATGTGAAAAAAACCAACCAGTAGAATAGAACCACAGGAGAAATTCTTATTCTGCATTCCAACAAGAGAGAATGGAATCTTGCAAAATACTTGTGTTTTTCCCTTCCCAGGCATGTAAAAACATCTTCTGGGAAGTAGGAAAGCCAGCATCCACGGGAGAAGCTGTGCACAAGACCAGTCTTCAGAGCTATTTAAAGAACCATGCTTCAGAGACCATTTTCATTGATTACGTCTTTCATTGATCATATATCTTTTATGGTAAAACTGAAGGATGCGAGGATGGAAATATCAGGAAACAATACAAAAGCTTCTATGGGAGAATAGAGCTTGTGGCCTGAACTAGTTAATTGACAATTACTTCAGTTACAAAGTTCTACTGCTCTAAAAAACTGTAAATATTAAAAGAGTTTGGTCTTCAATAAAAGGAAAAGAACTAATCTATATAAGGTACAGGTATGCAATAGCTTGCTCTAAATTGTCCTAAAGAGAACATAGATGCCTCTGAAGGAGGACAGCTGAAACTGAAAGGATAGAAGGAAGATACAGGCAATAGGCAGAGAATGGGAGACAGAAAACAGAGTCACTATTAATTCAGTAAATATCTGTGGAGCAGGTGAAGCATTTTATCCTACTTCGGACAAAAGCCTTTAGAAAACAGCTTCCTCCACAAACTATTATTATTCTTTATAGATGTTTCAAAACTTAGCAACCACCACAGAATTTCAGTTAGGGCTCCAAATGAATAACTGGCTTTGGATTGCTTTAGAAAATGAGAAATGGTTTAAAAATAATTAACAGCACAAGTTCTACCCTGAAAGACAGAAAACACCCTGGAGGGCATGAGGAAACATCCTGGGTGTGCAAAAAGCACCAAGTGACTCTACTCCTGTGGTCACTACTGTCTTCACACACACAGAATGTTACTGGTGCCTCCCCAGATGCTCCTGGACCATCTTCAAAGTGCTGTGTGTGCCCAGTGCTAGGAAGGTGAATTTCCAGTAACGCATCACATTGAACTGGGACACAATCACACTGGTTTGAGACCAGGAAACAGAAGATGCGTTAGAGTAAAGCTGTGGACTTGTGAATTGCTATTACAAGCCAAATCAAATAGGCAAGGAAGGCATGCATGTCTTGGATAACAGCACAAGGAGATACCATCAACACTGTTAACACCGTAAGGGCAGCTTTTAAGAAAACAGGCTGCAGTTTGTGCTCTCAATATTGTAATGTGAAGTATCATGTAAGGGACAGAATGTTACATGTGTGTCAACTCTTTAAAATAATTTGTATGACATTTCAAATTGCTGTGTTATTGTGATCTGTGGAACAGTGGTATCAAGGTCCACTTCTGGCACTGGCTAAGCCCAGGAACCCCGCTGAAGTCAATGCCAATGAATGGTGACCACTGGCCCAAACACTTTTAAAAGGCCCACTTTTAAAAACAGATTATTGTATTTAAGGCCAGGCTGATAAGAAAAGGTTTCCAGATACTCAGATTCCCAAAGCTGTTTGACATAATCCAACTTGAAAAGAACAAGAAATCAAACTGTTCCCAAAAGATCATCAAATTTGTTTAATTCTCAATTTAAGTGTTTGCTCCCTCTGCTGGTTCTCCTGCAGCAGTTAGCAAGCACTAGTTAATAGGAGAGTAAAACTAATGAACAACCCCAAACATGTTTTGCATGAGCGACATTTGAGCCAGTTGCTAATAAACCAAATTCCACTCCATCCATATTCATCATAAGCAGGGGAGTGAATGTGGTATGAAATAATCTATTCTAAAAGCATTTCAGAGGTTAGTGAAACAGACTGTAAAACTGAGTGTGGTAGTGATTTATTTTAATATTATGTTAAATAATGGAGCAGATTATAACCCAGTAGAGCACTGACTACAAACAGCCCATGAAAATGTAGGTGCCCGACACATGAACACCAACATTGCACTGAAGGAGGGAAAGATGAGAAAGACTGCAGAATTTATAGTCAAGTCCTTCTGGCAGTTGTTCAAATATAATCTGAAGTTCCCAGGGCATTCTTCCAAAAAGCAGGGATAACCCTGGACTGCTCACAAACATTCCCTCTCAAGAAAATAAAACATTGTCCAACACTCACTACGATACTGTGCTATCAGGAATTAACTCATTACCAACCAACACATAAAACTGGAAATACAGAGTTATTATGGAATGCTTAAAATGCTATGTTCTAAGTGACCATTTAAAAATTAAGCTTTTTTACAAGATTATTCTGATCAAAGCAACGTGCTTAAATCTATACATTATTTTTGTAATATTTTCATAAATGCAAATTAAAAACATGGCTTAAAAAAACAACTGATTTTTCTCATGAAAAGTATTTTACCCTTATATATTCCAGCCAATGCGTGGAGTCCACATTTGATAACCACCGAGTCTCATCAATCGTAGGATAAACTATTTCTTTAAGTTTACGCAGGGATTCTCTCATTACATGTATATTATGAATTTCCAGGAAGACCAGCTCTGCATTTGGGTAGGCACTTTCACTTTCGTATCCTCCACCTTTTGCCTGTCATTCAAAAAGTAAAAACAGACGAAGAAAAGAAGATGTACAGGACTTCAGTATAAAGTCGAGAGAGTTATTTTGGTCAGGTTTCAGGATTTTCTGAGAGAAAGGATTATTTTAGCACTAATAAAAACATACTTTTGGCTTTTGTTTTTCTAAGAAGCACTAGGGTATTTTTTTTTAGGTGAAAGAAATTCTAATTGTAATAGCCTACATCTGATAATACATCTATATACCTTCCCCTTTTTACTACTGAAACCTTTGGTCTTCTGTGGGCTTTACTGCATCATTTCTCAGCTACGTCTTCAAGCTGCCTTCAATTCTTGCTGGCCTTTCCAAACTGCTACAAGCAACTTCCTTCCCATGCACTCTCTAGAGACCCTTTTTAATCTCTTTTCAACACTGAGTTCTCCTCATCCTCATCTCTTACTCAATCTTCAGCCTTGGAATAAAGACAGAACTGCTAATGCTGGTGATGGTACCAACCTACCTTGTTTGTATCTGCAACACTATTCTGTCTGGCATCAAAGATGATGAGTTTATGTGACTGAGCGTTGGCATCCATTATTGTCTGCAAATATTTTTCATCTTCTTTGCAACGCTTATCATTTGGGCCTACCGATGGCTGACTGCACCGTGTTATTGTTGCTTGGCTCTCAGGATGAATCCAGGATAACACCTGGAATAAAAGAAAATTATTTTAGTTCACTATACTACTATAAAAGCTGCAGGCCAGACTGCAATTAGACAACCACACTACCTATGTGACATTATTTCCTGGCAAATGAACAAATGCAAATTTAAGGACAAGCTGCTGCAAAACCATATTGACAGCACACTAGCACCACTCATCCCAAATCTGAGTTTGAAATACAAAGTGATTCTAAACATCTTCGCTTTTATTTCTAATAAAAACTAAGCCTGCTACTGCATCTTACTAATCAGGAAAAAAAAAGAACAATGGAGGCAAAACACAATGCTTCCATTTGGAAGTCTATGGACCCGCACACTACCTTGCTAAGCAGATCTACAGCATGAAAACTGTCACCATCTAACATATTTAAATGGGTTCTTAGGCTACCTGCAAAATTTGTCTATTCTCAAGAAAACTGCTATGGCTGTAACACATTCCACACCAAATCAGAACACAAGCTAATATGTGAATTAGCATCAGATATCATTGTGGCCTAGAAGTGTTACCTCCAAACAAAAATGTAGCACACAACACAACAACCAAGCAACTAGACTCACATTTGATTTGCTCCCTTCAGTTCTAAACCCATCGAGCGTAATTCTTCTTTCTTTGCACCCCCCTCTGTCCCCCTTTTCAGGAAGGAAGACAGCCCACTGTTATTTTAAAAAAAGCCTAAAAGAACTCTGACAATTTCTTATAAGCTACAGATTTGTAGAGCACTCATATCTCCTTGTAAAAGTTTCACTTACTGGAACTCTGCCTTTTGCTCTAAACGCTGCCACTTTTGAAAGGTCATCATCCTTTACGCTGGTTGGCACAACAAGAATAGCAGGATAAGTATCACAAAGCTCATAGGTGCTGTTAATTTTGGATATTTTCCAACTCTCATTGGGCAAGCCCTGTATGGAAGCAAAACATTTTTGTATTTTTCAGGTTAGACTTTTACATACCTGAGTTTGGGGTGATGAAAAATTTTATGCGCTACATACTTTTTTGAAAAAAAGTGTGCCCACATGCTTCTTTTAAATAAGCTATAAACTTTAGGTCTTCATATTGAACCATAAACCAAAACACTGAAAGTCTTTCCTATTTATTATCTTTAAAATTGATATGCAAAATAACGATTTGAATAGGCTGCACAGTCAGGTAAAAAGTGATCATATAGTAAAATAAGAATACCTTTCCAACTAAGAAACTGCAGACTTAAAATGACAAACTATGGTTACTCTTCTGTTTAATGCTTCTTATTCAAAACCAAATTTTTATAAAGCCCATATTTTCTAGAAACAGGACTTGGAAAATGTGTATTTAAGAATGCATGTTAAGACAGACCAATTTGTTCAAGTGCTCAGCACCTGCTATCTCCATCAACTTCAGCAGGCACTCAACACTCTCAAAGTCAGGCCACTTGCATTTTATTGTCTAAACATGAGACCTAAACTCTGTATGTAGCTAGAGCTGAAAAATTTGAGTTTAATACCTTTTTTCTTGTTTAAATGGCTCTGGGGGAGACGGAGAAGAAAATAATACACCAAGTACTTCTATAACTTACCTGCCTCTTATATTCTGCCATTGGATCATACGCTTTCCAGCCGTTAACAGCAAACTTTTCTTTATAGCTGAATGCAAAAAGAGGCTAAAGAAAACAAGCAAAGGCATAAATTACCGTCTGATGGGCTATACGCACAATAAGCTCCAAAACAGTGAACCTTGTAATAATTCAAATGTAACACTTCTAAAACTCTTTAACAGCAGACATAAAACCTTCCGTCAACACTGGACAACACTGTGCTAGAAGGAAAATGAAAGACAGTTTCCTCTTTCAAGTAGATGCTATATAATTAACAAAATCAAGATAGGAAACAGCCAGAGAGAGTTGAAGTTATTTGCCTGTGATCATCAATGGCAAAGCAAGATGAGAAAATTGGTCTCCTACCTCCCAACCAGTTCTCTACCCATACAAGCAAATGAAATGGCATTCTGCAGCTAACTAATAATAAGACTAATTGCACCTATTTGTTGTTTTAGACAGAACTTCTAGACTGAATTATCTACTGCAGAAAATAAGAGTCAATACATACATATTTTTAATGAGCAACTTCAGGCAAACCTAGATCTCAAGGCTTATGTACAAATTAACTAACTTCACTGATAGCAGCACATAGCAGAATGTTTTACGAATTAATGCACAAAGGTAACAGGGTCAGAGTCGTCTGCATCCTCTGTAACAGATTCTATGAATCTACATTTCAATGCTTGTTATACAGCCCTTGTATTTCCCCGACTACTCTTTCCAAAAAGAGGAGAGCGGGTGACAGCTTTCTCTACATCTTAAGACTCACCAGCCCATTAGAAACAGGAAATGCGCGTGTTACAAGGTTTTCAAAAATCTCCAATCTGTTTTGCTCTTCCTGTTTATAGGCCAGCCGCAAGTTTCTCATATCCTGTCAAAAATAAGTCACACTATTTTACTCTATGATAAATTAAAAGGAAAAAAAAAGGCAGTTAAAAGAAATTTGATTGAAGGAAGGCATATGTGTCGCACTAAGTCACTGACATTATCCCACCCACATTAGAACAGAGTTCTGTAAGCATTCGTATCAGATGACTAGGATCATCACTAGAGTTGCTAGATACCATAAAAACAGCCATTTTTCTTTTGAATTCACTCTCGGAACAAAAGGCAGAAGTGTTTAAGACTGCAAGTATCATAAGAGGAATCGAAACATATTATCTAAATGAGGCGCGGTTCAAATATGGGGAACTGATGAGACAAAAACCAGCACATGTGCATGCAGATTCCTCTTACAGAAAAATGAAATGAAAATACGTTAATATGAATAAATCTCTACCATGCCATACCTTGCAAACTATTTCGATACCACACGAGTTGTCTCCGTGGCTCTGTACTCCAATTTTTTCAACTCTACTTATGACTCCAAGGGGCACATCAACAACAAAAGGTGGATCCTGAAATTTGTATATGAAACAAATGAATTCTGCTACATTAGGAGGAATACAAACTAATATTATTCATGTATGTTTCACTACAGTCAGCTCTACTTCCTGTTTAATAGATTGCTGTGGAACATCATATTTCACTTACACCGAATGTGTCACTTTCTGAAATCTACTTCAGTAACATTTCCTACCCGAAACAATATGCAGATAGATAGCGAAGTCTTACCCTTTCAACACTTTTGATATACATTCTGAAGTCCGTCACTGTTAGTGTGCCACTGACTGCTCCCATAAATGGACAGATATACATAACATCCTTAGCTGGAAAACAGACCAATTAAAGCTTTGGTTTACTATTATAGATTTGTTCCATAAAAATCTATTTCCACTTAAAAATAGCAAGATTTTTGCAGTTCCATAGCGCTTTGATGCTTGACCTCTACAGGAAAGCCTACCCTTCAGATGCTGGCAGGACTGAAAGAGCTGTCTTTATCTCAGCAATGAAAACACACAAATTCCTCAGTCCCGCCACTGCTCAGCAAGTGCTGTGCAGCTGGGGCCGGGCGCAGGCAGCCCGTGCCGCAGGCAGGGCAGGCAGGTAACAAAGCACCCTGCTGGGACTCAGCTGCAGGCACCGCTGGTCCCTGCCCTGAGGTGTAAAGCACCCACACTCGCCTCAGAAAGAGAGAATCCAAGTGGGGAATTACTGATGTGTACACAGTTGACCTCCAAGTTGTATGCCCACAGCTTCGTTTTCACTTTTATTTGAAAGACCTGGTATTCTTTTCTAGCCGTGTACTGTACTGCTAATACAGAGCTTGTTGTCAGAGGCCAAAGTGAAATACATCTCATTAAGAACTGAAAACCAAGTTTTGCATAACTTCATCTTCTTTGCTATCACAATTTTGAGGCCTTTGAGTCTACAAAGTATCGTTAGCACCCCCAAGCAGAAATACAATCCATATACCTATATGGAACAAACTAACCCTCAAAAAAAAAAAATTATCTATGTGGAGCGAGGAATCCTCTGGAACTGATTTCTCTTCCCTACATTTGGATTTAAAAGGCAAAGAAAAGAAATCCACATCAAATCAGCTAATCTAAAGTGGCGTTAAATTAACGTAACAAAAGTCAAAAGGAAATAATATTCTGTTTTTAAATAAATACATTAGTGATTTAATAGTATTCAGTGTAGTACTTAATAGTATGCTTACCAATAACTTTGATTGATTCTCCAGGAAAAAGTGGAGCCTCTTCCATCTGTGCTAGTTTATTTCCATCCCGCAGTGCCTGGCAGAAATCCAAAACCATGAGTAAATCTCACTTTCCGTCTGTACTACATCCATACATTCTGATGCAAAGTGCTTTTACTACCAGATTACTGGAACACAAGAGTGTATCTTTTTTTACAAGGCACAACTGTATTAAACAGTACCACAGTGAAAAAAAAAAAAGACCCAAAGACAAAACTTGGTATTATAAATATTACACAGACATACATGTTAGTAACATATTAGGAATAAAGCGTTTAGGCAGCAATTAGTTTCACATGCTAGCTACATATAGCATACAAAAATATGAACAATGAGATCAGCCCAAATTTATAATTAATAATTTGTTAGTCTTTTGCTAAATGCAGGTGTTATTTTGGGTATTTTACCTAATTGAGAACATTTTAAAGCTCATTAAATTTCTTTGTTTTCTTAATGTTGTTTATTTAATATTTGAGTATTTTCATCTGAGGGAACTATATGGCAGATGCTTTATTCATTTAACATTTTAACTTTGTATTTTTGGTAGCAAGAAGTCTGAAGCACCCCACAATGCCCTATTTCAATCAATACCCTACTGAGAGTGCCACAGGTTATGAAGAGGTCCATTATAGGAATTTCGTATCCAGAAGGTCAGATTAAGAACGAAGTAATAATGAATTATAGAAGAACAATTAGCAATTTTAAAATAAGGGCTAGTTCCATAAATTTTCATTTCTGTAAATGGCTTCATTCCTGAATGATACTCGACTGACCCTTTGGGTCCTTCGTTGGCAGCCAAGATTTACAATGTACTAAAGATTTTAATTAAGAATGAAAGGGTTTGTGGGACTTTTAAGGACCACGTGAGAAAGTGATCTCTCTCAGGTCAACACGATGAGATAGTAAGGTTTCAGTTTTTTACATCCTGAAGTGAGAATAAATATGTTACAGTAAACAAATAACTCTTCCCTTGTACTACAGCTCTGATCCACATACAAATAATTGGTAGGATCTATTTGCCTCCAAACAAACTACCCCAAGCCCTCGCTATTAAATAATTTCTAAAGATATTTAAATTGATCTCTGGCTTTAGATTTTCTTGGAAACTAACAGAATTTTATGTTCAGAGCCCAACTGCAAAAGAAGATGGTGTGGAGAGAACTAGCCAATACTTACAAACTTAGAAGGACAGACGGATGTGCTCTGGCAGATAGGGGCTTACGTGCAGGATTACATTCTAGACTACATGACATTACACAAAAACCCTACCTAGCACATCACCAGTTAACACACTGAATGCTTTCTATGGATTCTCTCGCACGAGGAATAGAAGATTTCTATGTACTGTACAAGTACTAATAGATAGTACCTTGCTACACAGTTAATGAATGAAAGATGAGTAAAACTTGCCACCTGATCAGGTTCTGCTTCAGAATGATAGCCATTGTGTCCATCCTGAATCTCCTGCATTGCATGAGGCAGCAGTAGGGCAAGAGAGAAGTAACAGGAAAAAACATGCAGACAACAGGTGAAAGGACAGAATCTTTTCTTTTTTGTTTGCCTTTTTTTTTTTTCCCTTTCCTTAAAAAGACAGTATGTACTTTAATTCCAGTTTAGCTATTCAAAATCTTCCACTCCTGGCACAAACTACTTTCCACGGAAAGGAATCCAAGCTATTAGCACTAGCCTTTTAATGTTATTTGGCACAACACCAAACGAAAAATTTACTCCCTTTTTCACAGAAGAGTCAGTGCTGGTAGCTAAGAACATAAAAGTACGTACTGTCTTTTTAAGACAAACAACCTTACAGTGAAGAAAATGAATTCAAAGTATGCCACATGCTTATCAATAGAAGAATTTGAGTCCAGCTTGCAATGGTAGCATTAGGGGAAAACTCATGCAGTCTTTCATGGAGAGAATAGGTCGACATCAAATAGAAGTATCTAGACAATTGAAAAAACGCTTCACTGTGAGGAACATGTTTTAATTGAACTTTCAAGTTTTATGGTTTCACATATTTTTCCAGCAACTTCTGTGTTATTGCTGGAAACCTAGTCAGTAACTTTATAGAACCTAAAATTACTCCTCGTGGCATAATATGCAAACAATTCACATTTTTATGTTAATTTATTTTTGCATCATATTGGCAGCAAATCCTGAATATTAATTAAATCTCTTTAATAAGCATAAGGTCCCTCTGCACTCCAGAGAGAAGCACAAATGTCACTGGGTCATATGAAGTCATTGTTTTAATATATTCAGCCAAATTTGTTCTTCCATCTTCTTTCTTTATTAACTGGAGAGAAGTTGTGTTCATGACAGTCTATTATTGCCAGTTCACAAGCAAAGAACTTCTTACTTGATAGACTGTAAAACCAGCCTCATTCTAAATTTACAAATGTTTGCTAAAGTCAATTTTTTTTTTTACCGTATTTCTACAGAACCCTCAAAAAAGAAAAACTTTGAAGAAGTACTTCAGATATCTTCAGATCATTTGAACTCCAAAAGAGTTAAAAAAGTTATAATTAATTAAAAAACCCTTTCAAATTATAAAGGACTCCTAACATTTATGTATTGGTGGAATTCTGTTAAATAGAAATTACTTAAATTTCAGACCATAAAAATGTTGTTTCCGAAATTAACGCAAAGCAGATATTGTGATCTCTGGACGAAAACCAGAACAACAACAAGCAAATACACCAAAAGATTTTAAATAAATGAAAGAGAGAGAAGCACAGCAGATCATTCAAAGATCAAAGCCTTTACAAAGAACTATGAAAAACTGAATGAAACCAATCAATTTTTGTTACTCAACCCAGACCAATTATTTCAAGAGCTATCTATTTAAAAAAAAAAAAGATCAACTTGTGGATTTTTATGATTGGACTAAACACATCATTTCTAAATATGTAAACAACGGATGAGATAAAGAAGTCATTCAGACTTCATCTCTTGGTTTGAGACTGAACAAGAGGTCTTTGTTTGAATAAAAGCGTTAGACACATTTCATGAACAATGTCAGAACACTATCCAGATCATTTCTCACTCCATAAATGTTACTAAGAGAGAGGGACAAGAAAACAAGGCATGCCCTTTTTATATCTCCAACGAACAATGGGCAAGACCTAGTCTCAAAATTATCATTAAAAAGATGCAGGTCATTGCACCAGTGTCTAACTTCAAACCTAACTTTCAATCCTACTACAGGGTGGTAACAATTAAGATAAAACATATACAAAGGCAAGCATGAATTGGTACCTTATTTAAATAAGACAGACAAAGACATAACGCTTTTACCACTAATGTTCCTTAGCATAGACAATGTAACACATTAGAGCTGCTAATACAGTAGTCTGTAGTCCGAAGCATGTAAGCCTCAGTTGCAAGCATCCATTTTGTCAAAATTAATGTAATAAAACTGAAGTTAGTATTGCACATTCATAACATAATTTAAAAATACTGCTCTCTTACACATTGACTTTTATTGCTCACGAAAACATTGTAATGTATATAAAGCATTTCTATGGCAAAGAAGCTGTTGCACTGCATAGCAAAATGGTCTGACTGGTTCATAAAAACCATTAATGAAGTAAAGAAGAACGCTTGACACACCAAGATCTCACACAGCACAAAAGACAAACAGGTAGGAGGCCGTTTTACTGCTAGCCAAAGGTAATCTTACCCGTATAACAGGCCTCCTGTACACCTGTTAGTTAAAATATAAAACGTTATCCAACGGAACACAGAGATTTGATTTCTTAAAGATATGATATCTTACTTCATCAGACTTTCATAAAAACTCTACTTCCAAACATTTTAATTATAGCTGGATTTTGAAAGAAGAAAACAACACTATGCAGATCTAGTAGCTCGCATTTGCAGAACTGTTTTTGGTCTAAAAACAATCTAGCCACTTCATTTTAGTGATGAAACGAATGCCAAGCTCTTTTGAAACATTCATTCCTAATCACCCTTTTATCCAGTTACAATGTGCCATTGTGAAAAGAGAAGAAAGAGCCCGGTAATCCTTCTAGGTGGAAGACAATAAGCCTGCAATAACAGCCATGAAGTATAACCACCATATCTTTTAGATTCAAATGGCAAAACAAGGATAGTGACAACTCTTTGCAATTTATTTCTCAAGGTGTCTATATTCAGCTACTATAATCTAAGCAATTTTCATTTATATGAACCCCTCATTCAAGAATGCTCTCCCGGCAGAGAGTATGTCAGAGAAGACACGCGCAGCAGAGGTCAAACTCAGACAGAGTTCGTGAGATGACGTTGCTGCGGGGTTTAGCAAGCAAGAGCTTGCTCAGTGCTCTCCAGTTCTGATGATTTCATTTGCAGCCCCTTTGCTTCCCTTTGATTCCCCCCTCCCCTAAATTACATTCTGGCAAGGTAAATTACACAGAGTAACATGAGTAACACCACTGGATACAAGAATTGATATATCTACCTGTTTTTGCAAACATATTGATTGAAATATTTAAAAAAGGATGAAAGAAAGAATAAAGCAGTGAGTTCCTGGTAAATCCAGCATAAAGCAACAGATCTGCCTCATCAATTCCAGAAGCAAACACACGCATCTGGCCCTGCCTGAAGTTTCTGAGTTGTTGTAAGATAGTCTCTAAATGCAGCAATTCGAGGTAATCACAGGTAATGAAGATCCAGAAAACTGATCAGCGTGCATCGAAAGGGAAAGTTGTCTCAAAGGGAAACGGAGTTATAAATGGGCACTGTCTTTTTTGCATGTGAATGCCACAGTAATACCAAATACACCCAGCCTGTTAGTGGTACTGACTAAGCAACTAATCGTACCACTGAACTCCTGCAGAAGCTAAGTGCAAAGGAAACCCTCTCCTAAAGCACAGACACCACTTCACAAGATACTGGTCCTGAACGTACCTAAAGATATTCTAGGATAAAAAATATTCTAGGATACACAAATATGGTATTTCAAATCACAGCAATGCAATGATGCCAAACACAATTTATACACAAAAATTCTGAGTACCACCAGGCTTAAATTTTTTTCTTTCATTTCTAAGAAATGGAGAATGAAGTAGAATTTTAATTAGGCTTTAAAAGACTTATTCCTGCTAAATAATATCCAAGACGAGTTTGGTATAGACAAGGAGGTTATTTAGCATTAAAAAATGCTCTTTCTTCCAGAGGAATGTGTTCCAACTCAGAGATAAACTGAAAACCAAGCTTACACACTTGGATTTTACTAAAATGAAGTCCTTGACCTACAGGGCAAATACAACATCGACAGCTGTAATGCAAGGTTTCCCACAATGTTTTATCAAAGATGTTAGCCTTGACCTGAAGTAAGCATTTGCAATTCAGCCGCCATAGCACGGAAGAGCTACACTTCTTTATAAGTATAAGCTGCTGACTGTGCCAATAGTGTGAAACTCTGTGAGGTGATTTTTTAAGTAGACTACGGTCAAAAATATTTTGTGTATTTATCTTCAGGCTTGGGCTGAACCTGACCTGCTGTCACAGATTTAAAATAAGCTGTTTCTGGACAACAAACTTTTTAAACACAAAGCATATTAGAAAATAATTTAAAATCTAGTTTAAAAAAAAAAACCAAACAAAAAAGATAAAATCTTCATTTGGCCGTACTGCATGAAGACCTTGAAACTGTTTCAAATCTAGGAAGAAAAATGGATCTGGATAGCAGCAGCCTGGGTTTCTTAAAGGGACTTGAAGCACAGGTGACTTTTGTCAATTTGTAAGAGAAGGAAAACTGCATATGCTCCACTCCTGACAGTTCAGTTGGCTGGCTGCACGCAGGAAACAACAAATGAGCATGGAAGAATAGGGGTAAAAAAGCGTAATGGAACCCATCAGGTAAACCATACTGTGCAGTCACTACCTTAGTGACAAAAATGTTGCTGGGAGGGAATGAAAAAGGTGATTTTTTTGTTTGTTTGTTTGATGTTAAATTCTCTGTCTCTGGTGAAACCCCAGGAAAAATGATAGTCATTTATGTTCTTTGCATGGTAACAAAGACATGTGCATTTATTTTTTTGTGAAATCTGGAGAGCTCAATTCTGTACTCTGAATGACACACACTAGAAACAATTTCAACCTGTAACTATTCACCTACTTTACCAAAATTTTTTTATGTAGTAATGAAAAGAAAAGACAACTCACTTTTGGCATTTTATTCAAAACATTGACTTCTAATTTTCCTTTCACCTCTCTCTCAGTCTTTATTCTGTAGACTTCAATGCCACTATTCTAAATACGGAGGAAAACACAAAGCCGATTCAAGAGACTCCTACACATAATGAGATGTTTCTAGTTCTGAAACATTCAGTGATCACTTAAGTACTTACCACCTGACAGTCAAGGTAGTAAGGACTTGCCTGACCATTCCCTCTTTCGTATTAAACAAATCAATGCATTCCTCAAGTCACTTACCCTGTAGTCTCTGGACACACCTTCTGACGGGACAGACCCTGAAATCTGACTAGAAATGGTTGCAGCTATCAGCTGTTTACACCATTCCACGTGGGATCCAGTCGGGCTACAAAAACAGAATATTTCAAATTATTTAGCAGTAATTCAAAATGTATATCGAGAATAGCACAGCAACTGAGCATATCCAGAAAACAAGACCATAAATGATCACTAACGTCACAAAAATTAGCCTGCTTTGTGGGCAGAACGCGACAATGTCACTGATCAAATTAGGGAAAAGAATTTTGCTAGATATTATCAGAGAAGTAGAGCTGTCAGTAGGTTAAAAGTGAGGTTAGGGCCCTAGGAACTTATAAAAATGTTGGTTTCCTTATCCAGTGTGATTTTTTTCATCATTCGCACATTTTTTTCTTAAAGCCATCTATGGAATGAATCTGGTCAAGTTAAAGGAAACTCCTTAAACCTTCCTTAATATTATTTCCTGATTATTCAGTAAATCCTTAAAATTAAATTACTTTATGCTAGTATTTAAAATTTAAACTATGCTAGTATGGTATTCCATATTAATATTAAATGTAGAAAATACATGTTTTCTAAAGGGTAACTTCTAGTTAGCCAGATTTTTTTTTTCCTATTTATAAAAAAATCTGAATTCATACAATAATCTTCAGAAGGGGCCTTCCCATGCCACAGCAAGGAATTCTGCAGCGTGGGGTGTTTCTAAGAACCCTAAATACAAGGCATCTGAACAGCAGAATCACACTAGAGAACACACTTGAGAACAGTCGCCTGAACTAGTGGTGCTTACAAATAACACAGTATTGAGAGTGAGAAGCAATTACACAGTGTGTTGCCAGCCTCCTTGAAGTGCACTATGTCTGCTTCGAAACATGCCAGTGTCTGATGAGAAACTGGGAATGCCACAGGGAACCGTTCCCTGAGTGCCACAGCAGCCTCAGCTCATGCCTTAGATAAATGCCATTTCTTCAAACTCTTCTACAGATTTAATGCTTGTTCAGAAGTCAAAAACAGAAAGAAAACTGTAATTCATTTTTAGAATTCATTCCTAAACGAGCTTTGGATTCTGTGAGTATCCTGTGACATTGAAGTGAGTAACTACATACGCATAGCCAGCACCCACCAGGTGCACCACAACTTGGACATTAAGGGGGTGGGATAATGACATAAGATGACCAATTACTACTTAACTAGAGGTCTTTTCTTACATTAACTCTGTTAGGATAGGTAGATATAAGGTGAAGACACATGCAACAACTTCATACCTAAAACTAAAGCTCTTTCAGAACTTTTAAGTAGTTTCAGGAGCTTTCTCCCCACCTGCAAAATTCTGCACAGTATGAGATGACAAAATGTTGGTTTGCACTAAAACGCATCTATTATATTCTTGCTTGAATAATGAAGATACTCTCTCAGGTTAGTGCTGAACTCAAGCCCAGATTCACTTAGAGAAACTTTTCACCTAAGTTTTGCAAAAGAGTGCATGAGCGAAAGTCCACAGTAATCCTTTTCTGATCTCCTTTATTTCTCCTTCCCTCACGCATCTTAATTCCAAGTGTATCTCTTTAGGGTTAGCCTAAGTTTGTTTCCAAATAAGCATATACTTGTTAATTAAGAAAATTATTTATTTTCCTATGGCTTATCTTCACCAGGAATCACTACATCAACAAAGTTAATGCCAGCAGGAAAACGAAAGTGAACGCAGGTCCATCTCCTAGGATCAGTGTCTCAGGCTGTGTCAGTGTACCACAGGATGCTGATCACACCGATGTGACTTATCACCGTCTGCCAAGTGGGACACGTACCAGTACACGTCTTTTCATTCTGCCACCTCTGAGGTCATGCACATTAGAGCAGCCTGGTAAACCGTACTAGCAAATAAATAAGTAATATGACAAACAGACATTACAACTTTCCAGGGTGGAACAAGATTAAGAGATGAAAGAAAGATGAAAATTACGGCAAGAAAGTACATTAATAAGGAATACAAAGTTGTACATTTGGACATTTGATTCCAGCCTTCACTAGAATGATGTAACACTCCAGCAGGTTGCTCCTAACAGAAAAGAGAGAGGATATGGAGACTGGAACCTGGCACTGATTCTTCAGTCCAGTCTTTTTTCCTTATTTTTCATCTGGGTGACATTTCAGTCAGTTTCTAATCCTTGTTTAGGGATTTCTAAATTCGGGTGTGAAGTCTGCCTCCAGCTGGAGACTTCCGAAGGGCGGGATAGCCCTGCCAGCGACTGCTGAACCAGGGGTGGTGAGACCCACACCAGGCTCCTGCGCAGCCAGCCCGGCCCGCTGACACCCGCCAGCCCACGGCCACCCAGGCACGAAGCCACCGCACTCATCCAGAGACATGCTAACAGGCGATGCTGCCTCGGGCAGGGACACCTCTGCGGGTGAAACACACGTTTGCATGAAAAAAAATAATCTGGAATAAAGTCTTAAAATCTGAGGACGGTCTGTCACTTGCGCTGGCAATGAGGAGGAGCTCCGCACTGCCCAAAAAAACCCCTGGCCAAAATCCTGCAGGCAGCCTCAGCCTTGATGACGTTAATGACGAAAAACACACAACCGCAAGCAGGAAACTTTGACAAGGGCCGGTTCCTCCCCGCGGGAAATCTGCCGTTACCCCGCGCGGTGGCACGGAGACAAACCCCCAGATTCCACTCACGGGGGCCGCCCGTTCCCAGCCCGCTGTAGGGGCGCGGGGGGGCGGCGGGGAGGCCGCCCCGAGGCCGGGGATGGCGCTCGGCGGAGGCGCGGGCCGAGGGTCGCCCGCCACCGCCGCCGCCGTCACCTCCCGGCCCCGCGGGGAGCGCAGGCCGCAGTCCCCCCTCTCCCGCCGCCGCCCCTTCGCCGCCGGCTGCGCTCACCTGTCCAGCGTCTCCGTGCTGGCCTGCCGCGACCCGGCCCCCGCCGCCGCGGCCCCCGCCGCCCGCACGGCTCGCCGGCTCACTCCGCCGCCCTCCACCGCCGGCCCAGCCGCCGCCGCCGCCCGCTCCATGTTTCCGGCCGCCGGCGGGACTGGCTGCCCCGCGGGGATAGCGGACCCCCGCCCCTCCGCGGCGGCCCACCCCCCAGGCCCGGCCCGGCCCTGCCGTCTCAGCCCGGCCCGCTGGGGCCCCGGCGGCGGCCGAGAGCTGTCACCTGGCGGCGGCGCTTACCCACAGGCCTCCGCGCCGCCGGGAGGGCGGGCAGCGGCCCCGCGCGGCGGGGGAAGGCCCGGCCGCCGGGAGCTGGGGGGAGAGGGGCCTGCGGGGCCAGCCCCCTCGGGCCTCAGCAGTCACGGAAACACGCATTAAAACGTCTTCCAGAGGCAAAGGGTTTAAAACCGACATCTTTATTTTTTTTTTCCCCTTCACGCACATACACGGCAGGCGATGGAAAGCGCTGCCCCCGCGTCACAGTTACACCCAGCTCCAGAGCGGCCCTGGGGTATCCAACACTGGTAGTTAAGGAGCAGCAAGGAGTACATGAGATTGCAGGTCAGTTATAAAAACCTTTTTTTTTTCTCCTCAAGCATGACACAAAATGCTCACTGCGAGACAAAAAAAACTGCACTCAAGGCAAAGTTTAAAAATACATCAAAAGGAGGTAGTACGCAAATCATTCCTAGGTTATACCCATAACAGTGATGCTGGGGTGGATAAGGCATAAGCAAATAAAGAAGGCATTCAACAAATAAACTTTCTAAATAAGTAACTGAAGCCCAGCACAAAAACTGGGTTATTTTCTGGGGTCAGTGGAAGTAAGAATACAGAGAGGAAAAAACTAAAACAGCAGTCCAAGATGGATATTTCGTACTGGATATTGGGCATTTACAGCTGTTGATGTTCACATCCCAGCCCTGCTTCTTCCCCCCTCCTGGAGAAGGCGCTCAGGGCCTGGAACTCTCCTTCTCCACCTCAAAGGCCTCCCCAGGTTTGCTGTGGGCAGTGACCAGGGGACGCGTACGTGCGTGCCCTGCACTGCCCAAGGACTACCCAGATCATGCAGTCAAGTGGAAAGGAGGAATGTTTTCTGTTAACATTGACCAGTTTGTAATCCTACCCTTCACAACAACTTTGAAGTAGTATTTTCCAGAAAGTACTGGATGAAAAACCACCCCTGCCTTTGCACAATATTGCCATATTAAAACACAATTAAAACAAGCATCTTATCTGTTGACTTGAAGAAAATCCAAGCCCACACAGAGCTATGTTGGAGAGCTTCAAAGACTGAAATTTGACTGAACCAGTAATATGAAGAATGGTATATATGTAATGAATTAAGTGCAAAAAGATCCTTTCCATCATATTATACTTTCCCAAATGCAATAGTTTATCATGTAGTGTTTACACAGTAAAAACTATTAGATTTTCTGAACTTCTCCACACTGCTCGGAGATGTCACCAATGCATTCAACTCAATGCATTATAATATTCTAATAAAAATAGCTTTTTTTATAAACCACAAGTAAGTAGAAGGCAAATATACCAGAGTATGCATAGCTTTCAAAGTGTAAAGTATATCATGAGCAATTGAGTATCCTTCTTCATTTATCTAATGCAATGCATCAGAATTTACCTTAACAAGTCAAGATTTTTGGGACAATGTTGTTATTTTGGAAACACATACTCAAGAACATTGACGGGAGAATGAAATTTAGAGGACAAAAATAAGTCATATAAATCACGTGTATTTAGAACACACATGCTGTATGCTCTAAGCTTCCCTGAAAAAAATAGTGCAATTCAGTGTATATACTGAATTAAATCAAGAGGCGGTATATTTTTATTCCTTTGAAAAAATACTGTTCTAAAAATATTCAGATGTCCTCTAAACTTTGACTTACTTTATGGAACTATAGCTTTAAATTTAGTTTTCATATGCAAAATATTTACACTTTATAAACTTGCAGAATTTCTAATAAACTATATTATATATACTTACACAAAACTTAATTTATATATAATCCTATTATATCTTGCAAATCAAAACTCACCACATGTACAATAATTTACAATGACAAAAGCCTCAAGCATCAAAACATCTCCTTTAAAATAACAATATTAGCTAGAGTCCTCTACAGATTCTGAATTGCAGTATTTCCTGGATTGCCTGAATATCATTAAACTTCTGAGAATATGGAAAGTTTTCATTAAATATCAAGTAGCAAGGTTTGTGCTGTCATAAGAAATACTTGCAGCTGTTTAAAAAAATACCTGAAAAGAACCAATTAAAGTTTTACAAGAAGCCTCTGAAACAAAGGCTTGAAACTAGAATTCACTGCAAGGTTCAATGTAAGTGCACACATTATATGCAAATCTTGTATACTAAAGCCCCTTAAATACTTAGAGAATAAATTTGCTGAACAAAAGTTAAATTAAACAGTAAGCTATAAACGTACAAGTTTTTAGCAGTATTTGTAACTGAAAAATTTTGCCTACTTTGGTATAAAAGCTCCTTTAAACAGGCACATTGACTTTTAGAAGACTAACACAAGCGTTGATAACTATGGCTACTGCTGGATATTTAAGCAATGTCTCTGTGGGTCTGTTTTTAATTATATAAACCTTCTTTAGAACCCTTTTATTCTATATTAATCCAAAGAACCAATATTGCCAACAGTGATCATTTCTAATATACTTTAGTGCTGAAGAGTTAGCCAAAACAGGACTTCTCAGAATCCAGTACAGTTGTCATTTGTTTTTAAAAAAAGAAAAATATCAATTTACAATAAAAAAATAGATTTTTTTTTTTGTTTTGTTTTTATATCTACTGAGCTATTTGAACTTTTTAATTAGAAGCATATCGGTGAAATCCCTTCCATAGTTTTGTTTATTTTGAAAAAGCAAAATTTGGAAATCTCAGGTAACCAGAAAATTTCAATGATTCTCTCTGAAATCTTACAATAGAATTTATTTTTTGTCTCATGAACTCCGTAAATGTATTCCTAACAGGAATACACACATACCTAATTTTACACAATGTGAATATTCCTATTACCATTAATGTGTTTATTCACGACATGTAAGACTGAGCATGAATTTCCGTACAGGAACATGACCTACAGTGTAATAAATTAAAGCGCTCTGATGAAAACAATAAATCAATTTCATTTCAATTGTACCAGACTTTTAAAAATAACCCTTAAAGCCCTCCATAACAAGAAGTTGATTAATAATGTTCCCAGTCCACAGGTTCTGAAAGGCACATAATTGAAGAATTGGTTTTGTTTGTTTTGAAGTCCTCCTCAAATGAAGACAGTCTAAATTAATTTGTGTTAGGATAGTCTAATGTAAGGCATTAAAATATTCCTCTTTATGCTATAGATCTATGTTAAGCACCACTTGCTATTACAGTATAGAATGAAGCCAATGTGTTCTTCAAAAATGTGTTTGTACTTGGGACATCATTTGTGAGGGAGATGCTGATGAGGCTGATGAATTGGATATCTTAGAATTATTTGTGATCTGTAGTTCTTCAAGTCTCCTCATATAATCATCACGTAACGCAAGGAGCTCCATGTAACGCTGCTCCACTGGATTTGGCTGCTAGAAAGAGATCTATGTTAGTCTTATCGCTTTAGTCCAACTACTTCTACACAGTTAGGCTGCTGTAGTATTTGCATTTTCCTGGCATCACTCAGTATTCGTAGTTTCCAACATACGTTAACAAGTTGTAGCTAAACAGAAATATTTATTTCTATAATGCAAGAGCCCTCTGCCTTCCAGTTGTTCTCATCCAAAGAAAATCTTTACACAAAACAGTTCTTCCTACCTCAATAAAATCAGACAGCACTTCCTGGAGCATATGGATTTTATTTTCTTATTACCTAATATTGCGTGGAAGATAGATGTGAACACCTTGTCCGAAGCTTTTCTCTTCCTGACTTATTAAAAGGTTTTAGATTCCAGGTGAGATGTCTCATCATCTTCCCTAAAAACAGTGTTTAGCCAGACTGACAATTTCAACTACACCAATCAGGTTAAGATGAAATCCATGTCTTCACATTAAATAACTTCCCTTACTGATGAAATTTACTTCAGTTTTTAATAGTAAATTTGCAACTTTGTGTAACTAAACAAACGAAATTAAATGCAAAACTTTATTGGTGAATTCTGTAAGTTAACCTGAATGTGTTTAAAATCAACTGCCCCAGCTTTTAGGAGATTACTCACAGAAACAGCATTTTAACTGTTTCCATTTTAAGCTTAGTGGCCTTTTTCAAATAGAGTAATGAAACAAATGGAAAAGAAACATTACAAATGTCCAAAGCAGATACAAAGCCTAAGGTTACCTTCAGCTGTATATACCTGTTGAGAAGTTGCTGCTGTTTCACAGTTAACTACCTGTAGTTGAAAGCTATTAGCAGTACAGTGTCAGGAGCAAAACCAGCACTCTTAGGTGCACCACTCACTATGCACCCCAGATGAGGGTGGCGATGAATGTTGAGGCAGCTGTGGAAGCTGGATCAATGACTGAATGTAGTTACTAAGGTGATCAGAGATGTAGGGCTAATGATGTGGCTAGTGAGAGACCAGACCAGGCTTTTAAGTAATGTCACTAAGAAAGGTCATCGGAAAACTGGTTTGGGCCACATGTCCACTAGTCAGTCGCTTAAGTCAAGATGAAGTATAAGTTCCATGTGCAGCAAAAAAATTTGTTGCATTTTTTTATATAAAAATGGTGAAAATGAAGGACGAGTAGCAGCAGTATAGAAGATTATCACATAGGTTTGCATTTCTAATAAGAAACTCCTGCCAAAAACCTTTCCTGAATAATGGCAAAGCGCATTTTTAAGTAGATTTACAGCTAATTTGCATGCCCTATAATCCTTCACTTTCTAAAATAAATCTTTGGATTCAGCTTTTGCAAAATGCCCTCATCTTTCACAGCAAGCAACAAAAGCTTTAAAACTAGAACTTCAAATTAAAACTGGCAACGTACTTGTATGAAAATATAGCAAACTGTCTGGCTTTCTTGCAGCCTCTAAAGCGTTGTAAATAAAACAGGAGATCAGCTGCGGAAAAGGAAGGGCATTGCTTGAAAGCTCCTGTTTCGTTCCAGGGGCTGGATTGTGAAGACTGTTTCTGTCAAAAAAATCACTCCTCTAGCTTCTACTCAAAACTCCACAACTTGTTAAGAAGGACAAATAAATCACTGTACACTATCTTTACTTGCTACATTGCTGAGATTTCTAGAAAGATTGTAACAAACATCCAGTGTCCATATATTAAACATTAAAAGCACAAAACTGAACTATGTGTAATTTGATAAAAAGCTTTTCTGGGCTTCCAGTCTGATCTACTTATATAATTTTCAATAACAGCTTTCATCAAACGGTTACAGTGTAAACAATGTTGGGTCAAAGTTACATAAAAATAAAATCTTACCACAAGCCATCAACACAGATAGCAGTTTTGAAAGAGAAAGGACCGAATAGGTCATCTTAATTTGTAAAAGACTTCATACACCCTCTCAGAAAAAAGGAGAAAGACTAAGCACATGTAGCTAAGCGTGTTTGTGATGCTAATGCCCTAACTCTTTAGGGATCCCTAAGCCCTATTTCTAAGCATTGCCATTCATCCTTTAGTAGCATCAAATGCCCTTAAAAAATGCTCCCCCAGCCCAGTCCCCAAAAAAAGGGGCTAGAAAGAGCTTGGGGATGACTTGATACTCAGCAGTGAAATAAGCCCAGCGTTCTGAGAAGAGCTGAGTGAGAAAAAACCTGAATAATCATTCTCACCTTTTTTCTCCATCTTTACAAATATAATATTAAAAACCTTAACAGACTACAGACACTATTCTACAAGTCAGTTATGACACAAAATTCTACTTCCAAAGTCTAAAAGCATTTTGTACATTATAGAGAATTTACTTACTTGTTGCCGAATTCTTGGGTTCCACCTGATGTAGTAATTGACCCAGAGCTCTAAGTGGCGCATACTGGCTACCGGATAGAGTGCTCGATTTAGCTCTTTAGTATAAAAAGGATTGGTGTATTTAGATTTTTCACTGTTTACCAAAGACCATAATGATAATGTCTTCTCAGTCACTTTCTAAAATGAAATTGAAATAAGAACAGTAAATATCTGCACAAAATCAGGAAATCCAGCACGGAAGCCATGGTTACATACAGTTCTGATTTACTTTGAAGCACAATAAGTTACTGTACTAGAAATATTCCAAAACCAGTGCCTGGCAAGCATCTTAGTGACTGCACAGCCTTTAAGCTATCAAAACCAAGGAATTTACCATGCAACTATTCTACAACAAGAATAAAACCAATTCAAAAACATTGTCATACAATGTAATCATCAAGAGTCAAGACAGCAATATGATTAAATGATCAGCAGTTTGACTAACCTCTTTTTCTCTAAGAGACTCACTGTTGTATAAGAAAGTACCAAACCGGCAACTGTACAGGTGATCCAGGATTGTAATCAAGAATTGCTCATTGAATTCAAAGGCTGTAGGAAACTAACAACAGAAAAGACACGTTTGTTCTTTACATCATAAAAGCAGGGAGAGATGCACACGTCTAGGTTAAGAGGCTAAAGGGCTAAAGGCGGCATTTAGAAGTCTGAGTACATCTACAAATAATTTTTAAGATCATTTCATATACGGCAGTGTTCAGATGACACGAGGTGTTCAATTGTCTCAAACTAGTCATGAAAAGAACTCTCAAAATTTTCTGTCTTTAATTTCTAAAAAGAAGAATAAAATACAGAATAGTTACAGCTACATTTTTACTAGCAAGACAGATTAAGATATCCATAGTGCACTCTTTATAGTGCAGCGCCATACAAGAATATAAGGGTTTAGCTCCTAATCATTGACCCTAAACACGCTAAGTTAGCTGCTTTCTTTCATTACTTTTTGAAAACACAATGCTTAAACCACAGCACTCAACATCTCCCAAGCTTCCTTTTCAAGCTTTGACAAAACAACATTTGTCCCTATAGTTCAAGGGACAGCTTCACAAAAATGGTGAAATGAAACAACAGACCCCATTAAGCTTTTTGGATGCAATTCCTATAAAAGCATTCTGCAGGGTCGCATCTCTCAATATGTTTCTGTAACACCCATACCCAAGACACACCCGCCTTGCATGCGGAGCCAATGCCATGCTAAACAAGATAACCACAGCCTGCATACCCCGTTTTGAAATAGGGTAGAGAGATGGTATGGTTTAAAAATAGACTCTTTTTGACTACAGTGTCAGAGCAGAGGGATATGCTGTCCTCTTCAAATATATATTTTTTTAAATAAAGATCTAGGTTTTTAATTTAGTAATCTCTTAACAAAGCTGTCATCTGAAAAATGATGTAACATACCTGTTTAGACATCTGCCACACACAATCAATGAACTGGAGAAAGATGGGCGATCTGTCTGCATCAGCATGATTTTTATCACCATGGCCTATTCTCTGAAATGAAGCAATACAGCCTCCTGTTAACCAAAACAGTCTATTTTATGGCCAACAGACATTGTTTCTTGTTTTGCACTAGAATATTAATGCTTCTGTAACAGAGTAACCTGTTCTCATGATTTCAAAATTAGTTATTGCACCAAGGACGAGAGATTCAGATACACAGAAATACTGCAAAAGTGTTCCAAAGATGTCGGAGAAAAATTCCAAAGTGATAACTGACCCTGTTATAGAAACTGGCTAGTTATTTGACAAGCAGAACTGTTAAAGCATCCATTGCTTTGCAAATAATCAAGACATACCTTGAACTATTTTTACATAATAAGTCTGTCAAAAGCCAAGTTACATACTTTGTCTGCTTTTGTAATTTAAGCCACTGGAGCCAATGGAATGACCTAGATCATCAAACTATCCACACAGATTTTCGTCTTTCCCCTCCAGCACTTCAACCTGAAGTTTCACCCTGAGGTAGATGGTGAACAGGAGCAAGCTTAAAGAAATGTTCATGTTCTTGACAGAAAATTAGTGCATATTTTTAAAATTCGTGTGAGCCAATTATTCTGAGGAGTCCAAAGTAACAATCAAAGGAATTCTCCCCACAGACAAAAAGTAGGTTTGGTAAAAGCTGTTTCCTTCCTTTTCCCATTTGATAGCTGAGAACAGATAAGAGATTTGGGGAAAAGAAAATCTATTAACTTCATAATTCTGCTTGAATATACTTGTCTGGAGGAGACAAAAGAAGAGCATGTATGTTGAACTAAGATATTGTCTATCTGCCTGTAAGATAGCAGGCTCAATGTCTTAAGGATGTGAAAAAATGATAAACCAGTACACTACTCTGTACAATGATCTGCAAGATAGTTTAAAATAACAGAATCGAATGGCAGGAAATAGAGGGACATGAGGGATTGTAGCTGAACTCAGTCAACAGTAGCAAATGACTAGAAAGGCACTATAGGGAAGACACAAATTAGGCTTCTTGCTTTACAGTTTTTATGGTTTACAATACCTGGTATCTGTTAACAGAGTCATACAAGTATTCAGTAAGGAGTCAAAGTCCTTCTACTTTCACTATGGTTACCAGTTGTAGGATGTCTGAGTGTCTTCCATCTATAGTTATGTCTCATATTTCTTACATTAGAATGCATTATTAGAACGACATTCCACAGAGTGCGCTATCCAGATGATAAAATAGCTTGTTAAGTTCATTATACATAGAAAAGTTGGGCTAGGGAACTCCTTTTTAACAAGGAAACTTACTACGTGCTTCATTGGACAGAAAATACAGAGAAGAACTATTAAGTAGTCTACTATTTAGTTATTTTTTATTAAAACATCCAAATTGCAGCCCTGGTAATGTGAAAACACGGAGCTTGCTCTAACCGAGACAATGTAAGAAACACCCTACTCTTCTCCAACACCCCACTTGAGGCAAGGCGTAACAACAATAGCTTCAGAGATGAGGTTCAGGAAATGCTAAGTGCACTAAGTGCCTTGTCCCCACTATTAAAACTCACAGTTCTATCAAATAATTACCAAACTAAAACAGAGAAATCAAAATATTTTCTGCTTGGATTATCAGTTTTTATTCTACAGAATATTCCAGAAAAGTACTATCTTCACTATAAGGTAAACAACGCATCAAATCAAAATATACGGTACTCTCAGAAAACAGCAGATGGCTAAAGGAGAATAGCTTTGACCATTTCCAAAGATTATTACTTGAGTGAGCAAGTTGGAAAAATAAAACAGTAATTCAAGCAAGAGCAAGCTATTTAAAATCACCCTTGTTGCTGCTACATTGTCAGAGATGAGCCAGTGGACTGAGCTAGTCACTTGGAAGGGGTGTAAAAGTCCCACCTCACTCGTGGGAGGAAAAACATGATCTGTTGAGAAAGGATAAACTCATTTGACTACTCCAAAATAAATGTTTTGATAAAAAGAATCATAGATTATTCAAATTTATTCATAATGGTGAAGGACATACAGATCTCTCTCTTTAAGCTTTATGTTAAACCATAACATATGTGCTACAAGTCTCCTAGTGACACAATCTAATTTTACCTTTTAAAAATACAAAATAAATATGAGAATAAAAAGGCAAGTCAGTGTTTTCCTGTGGCTGTACCAAGACAGAATACTTCAAAGGCTTATAAAACACATCACTACCAGAAGACTACAGGTAAGTACACAAAAAACTGGACCACAGCAGGTCTCATCCACAACAATCAAAATGCAAATCTCCTATGCTTCGGAGCACCTTTAGAATATCAGATCAAAGACTGCCACAGCCTACAAGCACACTTAAATGGTGAAGTGATTCATGCTGAGTAGCTATATGTGAATTTCCAAAAGACCAAGACACTCTTGTAAATGTAAAATGAGCATGAAATACACACATAGGCATATTTTTCCATTTCTTGATTTTTCCAGATTGCCTATTTTCCCAATTTTAGCAATATTAAGTAATATTGTTAGAATATTCCACTAGGGACAAATTGTGCAAACAACTTCTACTGAAGGTGTGGAAGCTTCTTACTGTGAATTACAAGGTTCAGCATCAACAAGTAACACTGTTGTAAAGCTCCCAACTTGTGTTTTATAATTACATATCCCAACACACTCTCCCTGGCAACCTATTCTACTTCTCCAGGTTCCTCAGACAGATTTCCTGGTTAACTGGTTACCTGCTAAATTTAAGAGAAGTTCCACTAAGACTCTGAAAAGTTTCCTGACACAAACACCCTTGACTTTGCATTATACATGGGTAAGGATATTAAGAACTTGCTATAGACAATTTCTACTCAAACTTCTAAGCACCCAGAAGACAACTGAAGAGAACTAGAGGCAGCATTACCAGTGACAGCCTCTTGAGAGCTATTATGACAAGTTAAGAACATTTGGGAAGAAGAATTCAAAACATCACTTAAAAGATGTTGGCCAGACTCATACATCTGCCTCTCATGACATTCAAAATAGTCCAAAGGTAGGGTGAGGGAGAAGCCTCATGTCCCAACCTTATTTGATCATCTTCTGAGAAGTCTGGGAGGACATTATTGTTCTGCCTTCTCATTTTCTTTGCCCAGTAACCACAGTAACCCTAGCAATTCTGCATTTTTAAAAGGGTTTAAAGGACAAAATATGAGTTCTCGGAGAAAAACAGCAAAAAAATATTAACCAAACAGGTCCAAAACCAAAAGCTCTGCTCAGATTTACCTGGAAACGTTTTAAATCATAATTATTGTCATTGCTTTGGAATTATCAAACCTTGACACATGAGTAGTTTAACATTAAAAGCATTCTAGAATGTTAATGTTGCACAGTCCTTAAAATTATCTTCTAATTCTTACCGAAGCAAATTTGTGTCCAAAGCTTATCCACTCTTTTTGCACCAGAACTTCAAAGCCTTCAATTGTCCTGTAGTAGCTGTCTAGCATCAACATGGCCAGCGACGTCAGCTGTGCTGTCCGGTCCCAGCCATCGCTGCAGTGAACCAACACCGAGCTCCTTCCCGAGGATACCTTGTCTGCCACTTGAATAGCTCCTGTCAAGACAAGCTAGCAAAGAGGAACAGGCATCAAACAACACAGAAGATTAGTGTTATCATCCTAACAAATTGATTTCTTTGTATCTACACAGTATCTAAGTTGATACTGTTTCCATTAAAAGACCTACAGAGCACAGTGTAATTAATTGGAAAATAATTTTCTAGGAGATCAAGTAAATTTCTTGTAGAAAAATAAACAGATTGGTTCCCTAATGCCTTAGTAAGATCTAATTCATCTCACAGCAGATTCTTAAAAAATGGGGCAGAAGACAGTAACCTTGATAAACTGAAGAACATAAGCAGCTTTTTTAAGTAAGGAAAGGATTTACCATAGGAAATACTCTAAAAATTCTGTATTTCATTTGGCTCTTTTCTTTGAAATAAATTATTGAAATATCTCAGTTGTTGGAAAAAGGAACTTGTACCCTTCTATTATGCTTATTTTCCAAATATTAACTTAAAATGAAATTTTTATTAAGTAGGATTCACTACATAATACTCTAACTACTTTTGCACAGCTGTACTTAAGGCAAAAGGTTCAAAGGTCAACTAGTAAGAACACTGGTGAATTACCAGTTTAAGTGTGTTATTTGTGCTACAAGATGAAAATTACAAAAATTTACAAGATTTACAAAACCATAATTCACAAAATAGAAATCACATACATACTGACAACTAAAGTACTTATCTTTCACAATGACAGTGATCTGTAGTCCTGTATTGCCAGAAACCAAAATAAATCAGTTCTCATACACGTAAAGACAATCAGACTAACACTCTATTCCTCTATTAAAGACTGACATTTGACTTGAGGCAGACAAACATTGAATTTCACGTACTGTTACTTAGTAATGATATCTCATAACTACTCTAAGTCTAGTTCGCAAAAAGCTCACATCCAGTGATGCTGTTTTTGTAATTCAAGTAGTTCGATGCGTTCTGTATGAGGACTACCGCCAAGTCTAGCAGAGAAAGCAAGTCTGACACAACAGATTTGGACAAACATTATTTCAAACACAAAACATTACCTTTATATGTTCCAACCAATGGGTTGATTCCAGACTCGACAACCAGTGTGATTCTTCCACATTAGGATAAACAATGTCCTTCAACTTCTTCAAAGATTCCCGCATGACATGAATATTATGAATGTCCAAGAAGAAAAGTTCTGCGTTGGGATACGCATCTTCACCTTCATATCCTCCCCCAGTTGCCTACAAACAAGAGATCTAAAATTAACTTCATTTAATAAATTAATTACTTTAGATTAACACTTAAAGGCTGTTTGTACTGTTGGGCCTGAGACCTTCGAATAGGATTGAACTAGCCAGGTAAGGGACAGTGGGCCAGCATCACATTAGTCAGGACTCAGGATGCTTTGCGAATAAAACGACATTTGTACCTTCCCCATTACTTTTGAGATTCATGATGGAAATAGATTTTCATTGACCAACTGACATCACAATGTCAATATTTTTTTCTTCATCTATGTTCACTTTTCCCGCCAAGGATTAAACAAACTCATAATTCTGAATACAAGAGAAATTAACTTACTTTCCAGACAGATTATAAAGGTTAAATTAAAATGTACACTACATCACACAAAACAGCAATTACTCATAACATACTAGATCACCACTTCCAGGGAATAAAATCGCTCATTTATTTGTTTCTGTACCAACTAGAAAGAAATTCAGTCAAAAGGAATCATCTGTTTCTTTACACCACTAATTCAAAAGAAAGCAAATCTTTTTACCAGTGCAAACTTGCCACCAAAAAAAAAAGTAAATCTTCACTGTGCTTAAACTGCCTAGTTATTTACTTCTAAAGTTGAACTGGTATTTAAATAGATAAAAATTATAATATGTTTGGCCAAGTAAAATTAAGAGTCCAGTTAAGAATAAACTATGTTTCATTTAAGAATTAAGTTCAAGAACCTTAGATTCTGCCTCCAAGTAGTAAATTAATAATAACATTAAAGTTTAAAGTAACTTTTCTAACATTAAATTTTATTGCTGAAGCCTGAACATGTATTTAGATCGTTAAGAAATTAAAGAGCCATGTAAGTAGAAAGTCTATTCTACTGCTGCTCTCTCAAAACATTTAAGCACCACCACAGCAGAGGATGTGCCTGGTCACAAATGGAAGCGGAAAACCACACATATTTTAGGACACAGTACCACTGATGAGGTTTTCCGAAGATAGCTGCAAAATCACAGCCTTTCCTGCAGCCAGCAGAAACATGCCATGAATTGTGATAAATAAATTTTGCCTTTATAAGTCATTACAGCCACCACCTACACATCAGACAACAACCTAAAGGACATTACAGCCTTTTCCCATTAGTACCACCAGCACTTCTGCCAGTAGCACAGTATCTCTGTTCTATGCTCTCTATCTCCTGCCTCAGATGTGGGGGTATTCTCAGAGCTGTCAGGCTCTGCGCTAAACGAAGTAATGATTGTATTTTTCTCTTTCCTTTGAGTATTATGCAGTCCTGGTGAGGAATGATCGTAATTTTAGCATCAGGGCTGCTGCAGCTCCTACTGACTGCGTGGTCTTGACCTACGTACAAAGAACACAGGAATGCATGAGTAGCGTAGCCCAAGATTTTTGCTTACACTAATCTGCACAGCTGCTCAAGAAAACTTTCTTCAGTGCTGATCAACACTGGCTTGCACTCTGTATGTCACTGTCCCTCAGATCCAGAAATGCACCCTATTGCTTTTACTGCTATGATTGAGTATTTCATATTCAGCGATATCAGCAGTTAATTAAAACACATGGGTGAAAGACATAGACCATTTTAAAAAGCTGAAAACTGTGCTTCATACTTCAATAAGTATGTGCATATAAAGTTTGGCCATAATACACCTTCGAAACAAACAGAGTAAAAATTTGAGTTTGTCCAAGAACTGGGGAAAAATTTAAGTGAATGTAAGAATTGGCATTCCTTCTACAAGGCAAACAGAAGGATTATGTGTTTTGTTCACCCATAAAAATTCAGTGTGCAGAGGATAATGCAATTTGTAGAGTAAAATATAAGCGATTGAGGCAGACCCTCAAAATACAAATCATTGGATTAAAACCTAGTCAAACAGCCCCTAGGATAGAGCGTCTGAAAGAATATATGTTATACACAGAAAAGCACCTTATTTCTTGCTTAATAAAGTACATTCTCTATTACAGAGAAGAGGGCTGTAAAGGTACAGATGTGCATGTTTAAGTTACACAAAGCAAAACACTAACATGATCGTCCCTCTTGAATTCTGAAGCAACTTAACATTTGTTACACATAAACCTCCTAAAGGCAAACAAGTTTTACCATTTCATATTCCTTTCAGCAGAAACATTGAAAAGGACTCATTCCACTAAATTAGCGTCCACTTTGTGCCAAAAAACCATTCAGAAGCTAGAATTCCTTTGCTCCCAGACAAGCACACTCATTGTGTCACTACGATCTCAAACCCTCTTGAGCTCTTATCTCTTACGCTCTTTGCTGTGCAGACACACAACTTCACTCCTAAGTACTGAAGAGCACGTCCACTTCATTTGTGCCTGAAGTTCAGTGGGTAAGGGACTACCCTAGACATGGAGGGAGAGAAGCTGGTACATTCTCATATGACGAAAGCATTAAACTTGTGTCCTTCACTGCCTCTCCCTACCTAGGCTTTTCATATAAACATGGAGCACATCCATGCTCCATAGAGTCTGCTGTGCTCTGTGCCAAATGCAATGCTGACACACTGTGACTGGCATTATCTCATGTATGCCTGAACAATCTGGTCCTCACCAGACTTGGCGGGGTGCGGGGCGGTGGTGGTAGAGGGGAAATCAAGGCACAGGGACACCTTTTCTTCTTGAAAGGTTGGACCAGATGATCTTTCGAGGTCTCTTCCCATCTGGGCTGTTCTATGATTCTGATCCCATTTAGGCTTTGATCACAGAAGAAGTGGTCACTTTGTCAGATGGAAACACTACTTCTGTCACTGCACTTACTAACCACAGGCACCTAGGGAAGAATAGGTATCTAGGTATCCAAGATCCTACCCAGGCTGCTGTTCAGAGTGTAAATCCCCAAATTAACCTTATTCATCACTTTATTTGCTGGATGCCTGGACAGGTCTGAAGTGGTTATTGTAATGGTTTGGAAGAACCAAACAAAGGATGCCTATCAGTGGGCTTGGCTTTATGCACACAGCCTTTCCAGGACAAAATTTTCCCAGAGGATATGAAGCAAAGCTGTGGCTTGCACAGAGGTGGCACGTCATTCCAACAGAGGACATGCTCTACAGAGCTCTGCCTACATCCACCTCACAGTGCAGAGTGCAGTCATATCTGATTTCAGTCCGTGCTGAGATCTGTGCTTGACTGATAACAGACAGGGTAAAGTGTGTCTGGAAATCCACATGTGGTCCCGAAACCCTCCTTATGACCTACTTCAGGCACTAAGGTCCTTTCATGGCCTTGAGCCTCAGTATGTGATTATGTAAATATATATTTTATTATGTAAATGTATCTACGTTAAAATTACTACTGTTCCCCAAAACCTCCACACAGAAAACTTCAAGCTAAGTCTCTTCCCCACGCCCCTTCACAAGTAAGACTATTAAGCATCTGTTTACCTTGTTTGCAACTGCATTGACATTGGGCCTAGCATCATAGATGGTCAGTTTCGAGATTTGCCCATTAGCCTCCCTGATGATATCGAGATATCTTTCATCATCTTTATTCCTCTTGCCACTCATTCCAACAAGGGGCTGACTGCAGCGCATAATAACAGCTTGAGTCTCTGGATGAATCCATGACAGAACCTAATCGCATGTCAAAAACACATTAGAAGAAATACATTTTTATTAAAAAAACATAACTTAAATTTTATAGTTACATTCTTTAAAATAGATAACATGAAAATTAACACTTTTTATTTAATTTCTTCAAAAGATAATCCCCAGACATCTCAACTGCTTCACTTTAGTTTCATAAAATTTAATAATAATAATCTTTACAAGAGTTCATTCTCTTACATATTTAACTCTTACTGAAATTATACTTACCTATATAACCCAGTGTACTTTAATTTTTTCCTACAAGTCTTAGGTTGCACAAATAATTCTGAAAAGCAAACTGGAGACAAATATAGCAATGCCTGCTGAAACTAATAAACAATTCAGAAGGATTAATTCATTGTAGAAACTGTGACTAAGATGCTCCAATTCTACAAGAAAAACTTTTCCCTTTTTTTGGATAAAGAAGGAAAGTTGAATTTTTCTACAGTATCCTGAATGTTTCCCCTTCTAATCTTTAAAGTGCATTTTGTTCCTCAGCCCTCTTTACAAAGAGGAGGCACTGGAGCAGAGTGCACGCTGCCTTTGTTGTTGTTCTGAGCCACAGGGGACTTCCACAAACAAGAGATAGTAGGCTACCTAGGGAACAGACTGCAGTGCGAGATTGAAGATAAGCAGCCCAAGAAGCAGGTAAAAACTCCAGCTTCATCATTGAAAAATACTAAGAAACAGTATTCCACCCAGTCTGAAAGTTGTGGGTTACAGAGTGAAAGAACACCAGAATTAAAAAAAGAAATCCTCAGAAAGTATTCGCTCCTGAAATACAACCCTTAGTTGTAGATGTAGAAATGAGACCTGTCAGCGTGTGCGTGGTGAGTATGATTGGTTATTTCCTGACGAGAATAAAGTTAGTATTACAAGGAAATGACTCTCACTGTACAGGCATACAAAAGCCCTGTCATGAATTGAGATGACAGAGAAGATACAGCTAGGTTATAAGAACTATATGCACACACTACATATTTTAACATATATATTTTATACATCTTATATATTATACATATATATATGTGTGTATATGTGGTAGATTTACTGTCAGTAAATACCGTATCTAATAAATATTTATCATATTGAGTTTTGCATCTGTTTGAAATTAACTGAGATTTAAGGCAGCTTTCTGATACTAAGAATCTAGCACCTCTTACAAGTTTGCCAAATTGAAATATTAGTTAAAACAGATTGTATTGAGAGAGAAATTACAGTTTTCTATAGTGTTAAGAGCTGATAAGTAAAAATTATATTACCTCAAAGAATTTCAGTTACAGAAATAGAGCCAAAAAGTCAAATGGGTTTATCTTAAACCACACAGCCCAATTTAAAGGACTAAGAAGCCCAAAAATTCACTACAGAGACTATGCATGAGGTCTTATTTTAGGCTTGACCATTGGAACTATGTTTAAATGCCACACTGTTTGCTTACAGGAGGATAACATTTGCTATCACCTTTTACGTGCATCCAACAATAGTCAAACAAACTAGTACAGACGTCAGTCTAAGGCTCATATTTCATTAAGAAAAGGGAATCTGCAACGCCGGCAGTTGTTACTAGAAAAGTCAAGTTAAAACTAACAAAGTTGGAATGGGTGATTGTTGTGGGGGAAAAAAAGAAAATGTGGCTTGGCGAAGACACTAGTTTCAAGCAGTAAAAACTGCCAGCCAATCAAAATTATTTTGCTGCAACCGTTTCCAAAAAAAAAAAAATCATCCTCTGGGTCGTGTTCATCAAAAAGTTGTTTGGATGCATACTTAAAACTAGCTACACTATAAAGTAACTTTCATCACATGATACTCACCGGGATTCTATTTCGGGACCTAAAGGCAGCAACTTTCTTGAGGTCATCATCTGTTGCATTATATGGCACCACTAAGAGCGATGGATATGTATCACACAGTCCGTAATGTTCATTAATAAAAGTTACTCGCCACCGTTCATTAGGCAGTCCCTAAAATGTAACACAAAGTTTTTCAATGTATTTTCGGCTGTACAAATAGTAATTCTGCGCTTGAATTTTACATGACATTATGGCCACATGGTGGCAACAACCTACCAATTTAACCTAACTACAGTACTGTTTCAAAACAATAGAAGAAAAAAAGATTACAAGACCACACAAAACAGCTCATTGCTGATGGACTCACAGCCTTAAACAACTGCATAGCTCTCTCCTGTACTCCCACATACACAATTCTATTCTTACAACAAGTTTCAAAACAATGATTAAAACTAGTAGATGTATTTCTTTAATTGAGGAAAGAAAATTGCACTCTCTTCTCCCTCAAAGCTCTGCCTTTCCATTTTGCCTGCTGAAAAGAGACTATGGTTCTGAGAAGACGGGGGGAGGAGGTCTCATCTCTTCCCTGTAGCCTGATACTACCTTCAGGTTAAAAATAAGATTCAGGGCAGCTTTCTTACTGAGAAACAACAACTTTTAGTTGCAGTCTGCTCAGTAACGCATTTTACAAAGAGCAGCCAGGAAACTGAGAAAGGCCGAGAAGCCCTCCGCACACACACAGTGGCATTTGTGTGGGTGTTTGTATTTTACCTTGTTTGGGTCTTGAGCCTCTAAACCGTGAACCAAAAAAATATGGAGGGAAAAAAAATAATCCAAGGAAGTCCTTATTGTTTGCTATTTATTTTTTTTTTTAAAAAAGTCATATTTAAAGCAAAAATAAATTGTCTAAAAGACATTTTAAAATTAAATATATCATCTTATTTCATTGACATTTTTCCAAAATCACCTAAAAAGCAAGGCAGAATACTGTCAGACATATAAATAACTTTTGTAAAGGAACGGTGCTTCTAAAATAAGATGTCTTTTTTTTTTTTCTTCACTTCAGGAAGAAGGAGACCAAATCAAAGACCAAATCAAATCTATATTTAGGACACTGTAGTTACATATTTGGCACATTCTCCCCACCCCCTGCTCACTCAACGGTGGCACATTTAAAACTTCCCTCAAAGAGGAAAGACTACATTTTATATTTTTAAAGGTTCCAGTGCTTTTTCTTTTCGTTACATTTTTCAAGTGCTATTTCCATCTCCCCCCATTCTTAGTGCCCCCCCCGCCAAAAGGGCTGACAAGAGAAATGTACAAACAATAATTCCTCTATGTAAATTGTCAGAGATGAAACCATCAGGCAACTGCAACTTTAATAACTCACTTGTCTCCTGTATTCAGACATTGGATTGTACACCATCCATCCATTTTCAGAAAACTTTTCTTCATTTGCAAATGCAAAAAAAAGCTGTAGGATGTAAAGAAAGCTTATTACACCAAACTCACTGAAAATGGCAAATATGAGGGCTCATCAGCAGTTATTCGCTAATGTCCACCACAAAATAGGACTGACTTTTCCATGCCAACCCCCTCTCTCCATTTAAATCTGATATTTATAAGTCTGTAAAGCAAAGAGCAAGAAGTAATAAACAATACAGATCTGCTAATGAAATAATGAATATGTGACAACAGTTAAAACGAGAAATGACTAAATAATAAAAATTACAAAGCTTAAATAGCTGGATATTTTTACTGTCAGGCGGTTGAAATGTTTTAAAATAGTTTGTATCAGCTTATTTACCATATTTCATTACCTCACGAAATAAACCACTGTCTTCTCACCAAAATTTCTCTAATACGTACAGCTGCAATTACTACATAAAATATTAGATGCTAAATTGAAAGTGGAAAAAGGTTTTAATTGCTATTCATAGCATTAGGAAGCAGTCTTCTTCCTGTACCCCTATCTCAATTGATCCTTACTAACAGAAATAAGGTGTACTGTAAAACTCCATGGAAGTTAAACAGTTGTCATTAAAAATGAAACAAAATACGCTGTCAGCAAGGTTACACTACCTCCTTTTCTATTGCTTTGTTGCTCACTCTCAAGACTCATTTATACAAGACAGCATCCTCACCCAGGATTCTGACAACTTCCTCATACCTTTTTGCTTCCTTCTCCTTTCAACCAGCTCCAAGTGGGCTGTATTACCTAACTAACCTCTTTTGTCCTTGGTTTCTTTTTACCGTTTATGATGAAAGCAAAAGTAACGTTTATTTTAGGAATCTCCTTCATTGAGAAAATTGATTTTGGTGGCTTACGAATTCTTTGGATGCCAACTGGAGCATGAAACTAAGTTGTTTCAAAAAAAAAAAAAAAGAAAACGCAGAAGAGAATGTGTTGTTCTGAGCTAACTGAGCAACAGCAGCCAGAGCAGAAAGCATTCAAGAGCCCATCATAGCTCATTTGTAACAAAAAAACCTGAAAGTCTCCTACCTATTCAAAGACATTAAAAGAAGAAAATGAATGCTAAACCGAACATCCCAAATCTACATCATTTTCACAGGCACAGACCTGAACTAAGCAGAAATGCAGAAAACCTGGCAAGCAAGAAAAAAATAATCATGGTTCTCAGGTGCATGATTACATCTACAGAGGTAAGGTGATTCTGAATTCGTAAGTGCACCATACGCCCAGGTGGAGGTTTCTTCAGATCTTATGAAGGCAGACACTAACGGCCCAAGGCAATTCTGTTTAGCCTAATATGTTACAATGGTTTAAAAAGTAAACAGCTCTAATCAAAACACTAAACTGAATCTGTCCAAAAGGAGGAGTTTTTCTCCTCATGTATTTATTACAAATAGACAAGTATTTTGAAAGAACGTTACTGCTCACACAAGATACTTTATCCCACTAGTTTTAGAAACTGGAATTTTAAATTAAATCAGTATTTTAAAGCAAGTACATTATTTGGCAAGTTTGCAGAAATAAACAATTCATTTCCAAGTTGTGCTTTCTCAATGTCTTCACCATTTTTAAAAGCGTAGGCCTTCAGTGTACGTAAACATTACAGATTCTTTCAACTAAGTGAAGTGCTATCAAGTGGGATGGAGGGAGAGATGAAGAAGGAAAAAGGAATGAGGTGGACGTCAACTGCATCAGAAAAAAAACCACTCTAATAGAAGTAGATGCAAATATCAAAAGCTAAGCAGAAAAACTGAAAAAGGTTGGTTGGTTAACTGCAAAGCAGGAATACAGCAAAACAGGAATACCACTATCTAAGTTGCAGTAGATGCAACTGATTTGCTGAACTATTAATAAATAGCTACAGGCGAGAACCATCCCCTCCTCCCCAAAGGAATGTGCCATATCCTGAAGAGCAACTATGCTAAGAATTCACCACGGAACCAAAAAGACAAAGGAGAATCTTATAACAGGAGGAAACAGAAACACTGGAATCCTAACAGATCATGTAAAAGATGTCTCAAAGGCAGGAATATGTTATTTATTTAAATTGCTACTTACTGCAAGTTTCCTGGTGAGAACTTAAAGATTACCCAACTTAAGCCTTGATAACTAAAATACATGAGTTTATTACAGTGCACTGTCATAGCTGTTACATGGAAGATTTTACAGAAAAAAAAAAAGGTGCTGCTCCAAAGTAGAAATAAACAAATGGCAGCTATGCTGCTCGTGTCACTCACAAAATAATCCACAAGAAATCAGATGGAAAAGTATATTTTGTTTTCATGTTTTAAAAAAATGGGGCTAAACTTACTATGCATGAGGAAGGGGTGGACAGAATCCTTTCCAAAAGAACAGTGTCCTACTATGTACAGCACATTCCATTTAAAACGCTTAGCTACAGCAGCTTTACCACAGCAGCTACAAAAGCTTTCAAGTCACACAACCCACAACTATTAAAGCTGACAATTAAGCTTCATCAGCTCTGTTGACATTCCAGGTAGCGCAAATTCTTCTGGTATTGCTCAAGAAAAGAATCATTAGTAGCATGGTTTAACCAGCAAAAATCGGAAGACTAACAAATAACAGAACACTACAATGAATGAGCGAGTGTATGGATATTTGTATGATCTATTCAGAGAAAACTCTTGAAGTATACTCCCAACAAGAAGAGTATTTAAAAATGAACAGTATCTAAAAACCTGAAGACTAAAAATTATTTTTCTTCAGCAAGAGTAGACTAAATTATAACAAAAATTTATATATGCACATTTATATGTGCACATTGTGTACAGACTACACGATCTGGTTACTACTGAAAGTCCTACTCATTGTACACAAGAGATTAAAGATCTGAATCCCGCCCCCACCACCTCCAACGGCCTTTCACTTCAGAGCTGAAATATCAAGTCCTAAAATATTTTGTGAAGATGGCCCAAACTTCAGTCCAGGCTAAATGCTACAGTCTGAAATACAGAAACACCCCGACCCCTACCTTAGGCCCATCTCTCACCACAAAATATACAAAGCAATATATAAAGCCATTTCAAAGAGTAAAAATGCTTCCTTTTCCACCCTGACAATCGTAGCATGGTTCCATTCAACAATATACAGTTTAAAGTAATTTCTCAACTTAAGATTTTCGTACATTCACCTCCACTTAAGCAGCTCATTAGATGAAAGTAAAATTTGTATCCGTCTCTGTATTCCAACGTGAGACAGCAGGAAAGTCAGAGTTTGAGAACACGCGTTTAAAACACTCCGTATCCATTAATACTAATTTCATACAGTTCTATTTAATTTCAAACTACAGTTTAACTTCAGTGTAACAAGCAACCCACATTTATAATCATTTTAATACTAAGAATCATGCAGATAAGCAAACATAAGAGATATGCTTGGATACAATCGTATTTTCTTGCTTGTGTCAGTACAAGCCATATTTAGCACACATTTGTACATTGCTCTATCACATTTTGTTTCTAATAAATAAAAGTAATGTGAAGTAATTTCTATTGAATAATACATTTTTTGTCTAATGGGGCCTTTTATTACTCTGATGCACTAAGTTGATAAACCCTATTATAGTGAACAAATCAATGTGACAAATACACATTTAGAACCCAGAGGAGTTTGTTACAGCTCAGGTAAGCTTCACATCTGCAGTAAAGACCCACATATTTCCACTTGTGTCCTAAATAACCCAAGCTTACAAATTAAAAGCCGTATGTTTGTATCTGTATCTCTTGATTAACTTAACATTGCCAAAGCTTTCACATCACGGTGCACATAATCTGAATGTAATTCTACAGTGCAGCAGGCAAAGGGGACAGAAGACGAAATGATGCCATTTACAATGTATTCTGCACAGGTTCTCACATCACTTCACAAAAGATTTGAGAGGTGCTATCTTAGTAAAAATACATGGCTTAGCTTTTTGCGGATATGGGTTCCTTCGTATTAGTGCCCCTCACATACACACACCTCTCGTGGCAGGATGAAAACAGAGAAGTCCCTTCACTGCCCATAAGCATTTAGTATGGGCCAGATAGGTGGGCATTTGTATCCCTCAGAGTGCGGAGGGCAAAAGAAGGCTGAAGCAGCAAACTACATGACCAGCTATAGACTATGGATCTGCAGTGAAATCCCTATCCTCCATTCTATGCAAAGAGGCTTTAATTTGCTTTTGCAAATTAATCTTAGCTAATGTATGATAAGTCTTACTTGTTTTTACCAACTACAGGTACTGATGAGTCAGATGCCTTGCACCCTGTAAGTTTTCTGAGTGGTAATTTATTGTTGGTTTTTTTTTTTTATTTTATACCTCTTTAATACTTTCCTTGATTTCTTCTTTCTTTTTCCTATGGCAGGCTAAAAAAAATTTTAAACTGATTTTTGGTTGATAGACTAATAGGAACTGATGGGCTTCCATCAGACATGTTGCACTAATCTCTATCGAACCTAGGACAGATATAGTCAGTACACTGGAAGAGATTGCAACTATCCCACTTCGAATCCAAGATGTGAGATAAAACTAGTAATCAATATAATTTAAGATGAATTTATGCTTTCTAATGGCTTTTGGCTAGCTGGTCTCAGTGCTGAGAGGAGTGAGGCCAGCTCCTGAAACGCTCCATAGTCTAAAAGCAGAAGACTACTTCTCCACTTGAAGCAGAAGGCTACTACTTCACTTTAACAAGGCTTTCAAATCTTCTAACATTTTTGGCAAGTTACTTTTTATGCTTCACTATGCAAATAATTCTGTTTACTTCCTTGCAGGTGGTAAGCTGCAATTTCAACACACAAAGTCTCTTTTTCAGTACTCCTACAGACTAAGTGCTTGCCTTCAACATTCAATTTATCATTACCATTCTGAACACAAAAATAATATGCGATACACCACTTGCTCACAAGACAATGTAGTTCTGCGAGATAAAGGAGAGCGCAGCTGCAATCTGACGATACAGTTTGGCAGGTGATATATTTACAAATATATATTTACTCTATTTACAGAATCACAGTACATAAATATATGCTCATGTACAAGTAGAACACGTACCATATATAGGATTTATTAAATATTTGACCAATCTTTATGCATTATGAAAGACGAAAGCAGAAAAACTCGAACAAGGTGTTACATACCTGCAAAGAAAGTAAATTGTTTTTTCTAACTCACCAGTTTATGCTTTTCATATATTATAAATCACTAAGCTTTTACTCAGTGAAGAGGCTGCCAGTTTCCCAGTGTGCTTAAAAATAAAGATATAATTATCCCTGCCTTTAATATGCCATTACTACAACTCAGCCATTTAAGTCTTACCTGTTCAACTAAAAACTAAGATCAGACATTGTAGTATTTACATAATTAACTTCTGATCATTTGCAAATATGGTAACCTTACACCATTATTGCATTCAGAATGAAGCCTGAAGTCAAGATGTTTTTTGCAAAATCAAGTGCTCCATCAGACAGGCACCTGACACCAGGCCTCACTGCCACATAAAACCATCTTTGTAGATCCAATAGCAACACTGGCATGATCTGACTCTCAGAGATTTTACATGACCAGGATAGCTAGCTACACTGGGAGAGGTCAAAGTCAGACAGCACGACTACCAGTGTCAAAACAGACAGAGCTATCATGGTTAGAAATAAATACATATCATGCAGGTATTACGGCGGTGAATAATCTTGTAAAAATGATGATGTGTAGTTTCAAGATAAGATCAGGAAGTGAAGCAGCTGTTATGCAGAAACTAAACTACAGAGGCTAAATATATCTCATTTTTTGCGGGTACCACAAACATTTAATTTTGAGTGGTTTGGGGTTTTTGTTTTGTTTTTTTGAAAAAAAACTTCTTTAAAAACACTTTCAGCAACAATTTTCTTTCAATTAGCACAAGTTTGCAAATGCAACAGAGGATTATGGACAGCAGCTCTTTGTTCCCTATCAACTAAGCTGTCAGTCAGATGAGCTATCAGATTTTACATTATGATATTTATTCAAGGAGATCTGAACCCAACCTATGCTCAAACTGGAGAGAGACAAGAATTAGATTCTGGAAGTAAGCACACAGGACAATGTTGAGACACTGACAAACAGTTGCAAACAGACCTGTGATTTATTATAGGCTCTCAAACACTGCTGTTTGAATGGTGACGGAGAGAAGTCTTGAAAACAATAAGTACACTCCGCTCAGAAATAATGTTTTGGGCTCTATTTACCATCCATTTGTCCGAGAATGGCATAACATGAAGAAAATGGGAGCAAGGCATCACTAGAAGTTCTTGTTTCTTAACCTCTAAGGATAGGGTTCCGCTACAGATAAAAATAAGTCAGATAAAAATCTGACATAAAATATATAGATAAAAATCTAAAGATATATAGATAATAATATAAATATAGATTAAAAAAGGTCTAAACCTTTACTGTCCTGATGATGCCTTCGTTCCACTGCAGAGCTGCACAAGCATCAGTGCTGCTGAAGCAGCTGAAGATCAAGGTTCCACAGGGTGGTCTGAGCAAAATTACCAGTTTAACACTACTAAAAATAGGACATCACTCTCTTTCCTCTCCTGCCTGCTCCCTGTTCCACTCACATGCCTTCTCTTGCTCTGGTTCTGCTGCATACTGATTTCAAACCAGGTCTCCTTAAATTATTAAAAGTGGCACAAGACTAACTCAGAAAACAGAATATTTTGTGCTGGGTAAGTGAGCTACATTGGCTTACTTGGTAATTATACAACTGTCAGTTTGGTACAAGAAGAATAATCACGCACATGGCTGGAAGGGAGAGAGAAGGAGACCAGAGAAAAGCAAGACCTCAGCACTTTAGTAGCAGAGGGCTGCCACCTTCACAGCTGTCATATGAAGCCACAGCACGTTCTTTATAGATTGTGCTGTGGCTTTATAGATCCCTGATCAAGGTGGCTGCATGGTCAGAGTGTTAGCATACATTCAGGGGAGAAGGCAGGCATGTACAGCCCAGACACACTGTCGCATTCAGACGGTGAAACCTTGTTCTAAACCAGCCACTGAAAGAGGCAGTCCTAATCATTCCTCTTCATTCGCATCCACCCACAGATGCCCCGACCCCATCCTCACACCGCGCTAACAAGATTGAGGAAGTGACTCAGGGTAAAGCTTTTATTTTTTTCTCCTTGTATAGCTTTAGTCCCTTTTCAGTTCCCCATATGGTTCATCATGCAGCCTCAAACTCACAGAGGGAAAACCAGGGCAGGAATGAACCACCAGGCAGAGATGCCCACCTTTGGCAGGATCAATTTAAACTGCTTGCCAAAAGACGATGAAAGCACATCAAAAATATCACAGACTTGCTTAGCTCATTTTGAAGTTAAGGGCTCATCCACATTTGTGACATTAGAAAATAAGGACAGGTGCAACTTCATGATATAAGATAGGCTCACTTTATTTCACTCCAATGTAATCGTAATTTCTAATTGTTATACCCTGCTTTAGATATAGTTAAGAGAGATAAAGTATGGCCATTCTCCATATTGTCACTATCTTCCCAAGTTTTGTGCTTTGTTGAATCTGAATGCAAAATTGCCTTGACTGAGCCTTTTGTTATTGAGCATAATTTTTATTGGCAAGTTATACTCAAAATGGGCCAGGCCATGTAATGATGAGCTCTGCCAGGTTCAATAGGTGCAACAAATAAAGCAGGAAGTGTACTACTCCACACATTATTCACTACCATCAGTGGACAGGAACACTGGATCTTTTTGGATTACAAAACCTAATACAAGTCCACACCTCATCACCATGTTATTCTAAGCCCTGTAGTTGGATTAGACACCACAGAAAAAAAAAAAAAAAAATACCACAATGGACTCTCCTAAGTCAGTTACAGCTTAATCTGTCCACATTCACTACACGCAAATCCACACAAGTCTCAATGTAAGGAAAAAAAATTCTTCACCATAAGAACAACTAAATATTGGATGAGATTGCTCAGAGACAGGACGGAATCTACCTTGCAGGAAATATTCAGGACTAGACTTGACCATGCCCTGGATAACCCAATCTAAGGCCCTACTTGCAACAGAAACCTGGACCAGATGACGTCCAGAAGTCCCTTTTGACCTAAATTTCTCTATAATTTGATATTTATACATACAACTTTCTCTCATTTTTCCATCATCCTTTTAAGGTCCATATATCCTGTTATGCTTTCAATCGTTCTCTATTGTAAGATGCACAAAATGCCAGCAGTAGAGTCAGAGATATATTCACTTCTTCAACAGTTTTCTTTGTGAGTACAACTCCTCACACCTACCCAAATGTAGAAATCTTTTTCATTTCTTAAGACCTATTTGTCAACTCCACAAAATATTCTAAGCAAAAATGTTTCTTTTTCCTTATGCTTTCATTCCACAGACTGTTTGCATACAGAATGAAAACTTTCTGCAAAAAAGTTTTAAAGAATTAAATGTTTATAGAGTATAGCCCATTGATGGACACGTATGTATCTTTGAAGACGGAAGTAAGATTCTTGCTGCAGCTTCATATACTCAACAATTCTCTGAACAAAGTTCTTAAAAATTCATAGCAGAACCTCAGACATTTTGTCAAGAGAGCTCTTATATAATTATCCTAAATGAAAGCACCCCAATAAAATGTAAACTGAATTTTACAAAAGACAAAATAACACATTTACTAAGGAGATGTCAAAATGATCCACCAAGCACAGTACACAGATTTTGGCAAAGAAAGGGAAGATAATGGATAGTTAACATTATTGTTACTCATTTCCTTCCACAAGATATTTTTTTTACCTGAAATAAATCTGTGTAAATTCATTACTGTATTAGCTACCTGTTATATTTTTCATCAGTTTTATCAATAAAACAAGTGTCTTACCATGTCTTCTTTTCCTGAAGTAAAGCTTTCGGTGATTCATATTTATCATTGCCTTGGAGACTGCCCAATAGTTTAACATTTTCAAGAATCAAGGCATGTACTACTACATTTCCTAATTAGGGAGGATAACTTGCAGTCTCTGAATAATGAAATCTCTATGCATCAGAGATGCTCAGTCGTTTACCTGAAGTACAGCATACAGCGTCCATAATTTTACAAATAGATGTAAATGTTGTAAACATACAAAATAAAAACACTAATTCTCTTCAGTTTATGCTGACACCAGATCCTGCGGTTATTCTTTTTAAGCAGCCATGATGTCCATTAGCAGGTCAAACAGTTAAAGTTAATTGGCAAGAACTCTACATTGAGACAATTCAATAATATATATTATGTAACTTACCAAGTTATGTGACTGGGGAAAAGCATATTTTGTGAGGACTTCAAATATATCTCTTCTACTGTGCCCTTCTTGTTTTAATGCAAACCGTAAATTTCTCATATCCTAAAACAAAGGCATTATCTTTTAAGTGAACCAAAGCAGTAAGATACTTTTATCTGATGTACAAATGCCATATTACACACTAAACATGATTTAGAATCTGCTTGCAACACACCTCAAACCATTGTGAATGTTCAGTTTTATTTCTTATCCCATAAAATAGAACAGAGCATAAGAATTCTACAAATAAAGCAGTACCACATTCTGTGTGGTGCAAATGCTGCTTTGGCATAAAGCTATAAGAAATGACTGTATCTGATTCACTAAGAAGTCTCATGGGCTATTGAATGTTTGCAGGATGGGAGTTACTCTATGTTTTCAAAATGAAAGTTTGCCAATAATCTGTCTAGACTACATTGTCCCTAGCTATTTTCTCATCACTAATGTCAAAATAAGCAGTCTGCACATTAACTACTAAAATCAAATGTGTATACATACTCCATTAATGAGTCAAGTAAAGGATCCTGAATTATCCACTGGGAACTCCCCTATGACTATATTTTTTCATGGCAACATAATTCTTTTTTGTGAGACGAAAAAAATAAGAGATAGCTGTTACATAAACTTTTCACTTCTTTTACAGCCCACAAACCCCCCATTTGAGGTGTTCTTCAAAGATTTTAGGCTTATAGAAAAATTCCTTTCAGAACAAATGAAATAATGAAGCAATGCAGGAATAATGCCCTAAAAGAAGACTACTGTGTGCAAAACCTCTTGTCAATTAGTGGTTTGGAAAGGAAGACCAAGCCCTGTCCTTGCATGCAGAGAGGACAGTTAAATAGCCTTTGTATTGGGCAAGGTTTTGGTAACAGGGAGGGGGCTGCAGGGGTGGCTTCTGTGAGAAGCTGCTAGAAGCTTCCCCCATGTCCAACAGAGCCAATGCTAGCCAGCTCCAAGATGGACCCACCACGGGCCAAGGCCAAGCTCATCAGCAACAGTGGGTAGCACCGCTGGGATAACATATTTAAGAAGGGGAAAGTTACTGCCCAATAGCAGCTGGGAGAGAGGATTGAGAATATGTGAGAGCAACAACTCTGCAGACACCAAGGGCAGTGAAGAAGGAGGTTCTACAGGCGCTGGACCAGAGAGTCCCCTGCAGCCTGTGGTAAAGACCATGGTGAGGCAGGCTGTCCCCCTGCAGCCCATGGAGGAGCAGATATCCACCTGCAACCTGTGGAGGACCCCACACTGGAGCAGGTGGATGCCCGAAGGAGGCTGTGACCCTGTGGAGGGCCCGCGCTGGAGCAGGCTCCTGGCAGGACCTGTGAACCCATGGATAGAGGAGCCCACACTGGAGCAGGTTTGCTGGCAGGACTTGTGACACTGTGCAGTCTGTTCCTGAAGGACTGCACCCCATGGGAAGGCACCCACCCTGGAGCAGTTCATGAAGAACTGCAGCCTGTGGGAAGGACTCATGTTGGAGAAGTTCATGAAGGACTGTCTCCCATGGGAGAGACCCCACACTGGAGCAGGGGAAGAGTATGAGGAGTCCTCCCCCTGAGGAGGAAGGAGCGGCAGAGAGAACGTGTGATGAACTGACTGCAACCCCCATTCCCCATCCCCCTGCACCACTCAGGGGGAGAAAGTGGAGAACTGGGAGTGAAGTTGAGCCCAGGAAGAAGGGAGGGGTGGGGGGAAGGCGTTTTAAGGTTTAGTTTGTATTTCTCATTACCCTACCCTGATCTGATTGGTAATAAATTAAATTAATTTCCCCAAGTCGAGTCTGTTTTGCCCATGCCAGTAATTGGTGAATGATCTCTCCCTGTCCTTATCTCAACTGACAAGCTTTTCATTATATTTTCTCTCCTCTGTCCAGCTGAGGAGGGGAGTGACAGAGCAGCTCTGGCAGGCACCTGGTGTCCGGCCAGGGTCAACCCACCACAGCCCTTTATACAAAAGGTATTTCCCTGTCCAGTTCCAAAAAACTCTTTTTAAATTCAGATGTGAGGAAGATGTGTTTTTTCATTCCTATAAATAGGTAAGCAGTGAGAAAAGGAACCTCTAGAATTATTGGAAAGTCTTACTTTACAGGTTATATCTAATCCATAAGAGTTCTCTCCTCTGCTTGAGGCTCCTCCCATTTTTTCAATCCTTGAAATTACACCCAATGGAACATTCAGTATCACAACTGGATCCTGCAATGAAGGTATGAGTAAGGAAAAGATTAATCTGAAAAGAAGACTCAAGCAAAATGTTCTTATGCATTCTAGAATAGAAAGCAGACGTGAAATACATACAGGAAGCAAAAGTGCGTTTCTGCGTTTGATCGAGTCTCCTCTCCCAACATGTTATGAAGCCTGTGCAGTCACTCTACAGCCTCGAACTCTAATTTAATATGCAACAAAAATACTTCAAGTCTAATACAATACGCAGGGAAAAAAGGTGGCAACACCCTAAAAGATGCCTTCTGCTACGTATTTCTGATTGCCTCTGCTTACTAAGACTGCTTTATTGCTATACAGAATAAAGTAGAACAAAATGAAAGAGAGATTACTAGTAGAGTTAGCTGCAACCAGAAAGACCTCCATTCAGTAGTCCTAAAACCTTATTCTTAAAAAAAAAAAATTATTATGAAACAGACAACAAGCATATTTTATTCTCTTTCACGTTGCTGCTTATCAAACACACTACTACTCCCTCCGCCCATGTGAGGTTCTATTGATCAAAGTATTTTCCAACAGTGAGGACAATCAAAATCTTGGTTTACTCATAGCCACTTTAAGAACTATTGCACATCATTAGTTGCTGCCCTTGATCTATCACAGAATAAGTGTAAAGGGAACAGCTATCAAAAAAGCTCGAACAGACAAAAGATAAAAGGTATCAGTTCAGTGTAACTGATTAAACTGTAATTTTACCAAGAAAAATCACACTTTTACAACACATTTAACTTCAAGGAACTTCCATTTTCATACAGACTTCTCAGTGGCACAAAGGCAATTACTATTTAGTCATTACACAATTAAGATATGGTTATTACAAACATTACAGACCATTTCAAGTAAAAAGCCTCCCATGCAATTCCACAAGTATACGTGTGCCAAAACTAGAACAAATGAACTGGCCACAAAATAAATCAAAGGCAGTGGGGGTGAAGGGAAGGGGGTTTAAAGCCAACTCATCCCACGGAAGTAATTGTGGCATATTACTCACATTTTCCACACTTCTTAGGTACAGCCTGTAGTTTGTGATGTACACTCTTCCTTTAACAGGGCCATTAAATGGACACATATAAATAACATCCTTGTCTGTAAGAAATGCAACATTTCTTAAAGATTGTGAAAAGAAAAAATCAGAGCTAAGGACAGCATTGGTTAACTAGCAGTAAAATAAAGACAGCTGCACTCATAAAAGCCACTCTTACGAGAGAGATTAATGAATTTTAAAAGTCTGAATTCTGTCCACTTGAATTATTAAGAAAATGTGAAAGTTTCGTATACTAAACTTGCCCCAATTAAATTAGCAGATTTCAGTAGCCTTTTCCTCGTTACATTTGTGTTCTCTTTCTCGCCACTATGTGAGAGAGGGCAGGACCCAGAACAGTGAGTAGATTTAAGTCCTCTCTGTGACTACTGAACCAGCCTATTCACTGTGCCAGAACAAACACGTTCTTCTGTTGATACTATTACATCTTTCAGTGCTCTGTAACCAATTCTGCATTGAAGGACATAGTTCAAGTTGTAAAGTGTTTAGGGAACTCACTATCCTGAAGAAAACCATTACATTTCAATTTGAGGCAATCAAGTACAGCATGGCCATCAGCAGTGTTTCAGCAAAGGCAGTAACAAAACGACTACTAATACATATTACTCAAAAAACCAAAGATTTAACTGAAGTAATGCTGTTAAAAACTCAAGTGAATCACTACAACACACCTATTTCTCCCCGTCCACTCATTTCTTCAGCCCAACCTATTTATCTGCCTTCCACAACGAGCACCTTCCTTCCAGTGTACTGCCCCAAAGCACAGACAATTTCCATAAGGATCATATCAAACATTCATCTTAGTCCCACACCCTCTCCCTCATGCCTTCCCCACAACTTTCCTCATTAAAAACATAACTACTTCCTCTGAATCACCACTTTGGTTTCATCGCAGCCAACCTCGTTTACAAACCCGCCTAAAAAATCCTTGGGCAGGGGGGAAGGGGAAGCTTCAGAAATAAAAGACAGACCACTTTCGGTAACATTGTGATACCTCAACACAAACTTCCATGGAAAGGCTCCATTCCAGGAAGAGCCTCCATCAAGTAAGAAACCACTGTACACAATACATTAATCTTTCTTATGCTCCAACATTAGTGTATGTAAAGGCTAACAAGCGCATAGTAGCTACGTATATGCCATATTGTGTCAAGGAAGCGTAAGATTGTACTTAGGGTAGTCACAGCTTGGGCTAAGGTTCCACACTACTGTACAAGATATCAATACACAGTGGGTAGCATGTACAATTCTCTTGGCTTCAGAAAGCTTGGAGGGGCTCTCATCACTAGACACGTGCTACTTAGTCTGTAAATACAATTATGACACATCTTGACTTGCAACTGCCTTGTATCAGAGGATCTGCCACATGTGAAAACCAAGATTTTAAAGACTTAGAAAGTTATTTGTGACAAGTGGTAAAAAAAAAATTCCTACCGCAACTACTTAAAAAAATGCATGACATTTTAGTATCGCTTACCCCCAGCCTTAACCAGTCCAAATTATGAAACTATCCAGTAAGATACATGTATATGCCAGACACCTGAACATACAAGGCATTAGGCAGCTATATAGCTTCATACCTGTAACTCTAGTCTCTCCTGGAAGACGAGGTATTTCTTCATTTTGTTCCCAGTTAGTTCCATCTTTCAGAGTCTAAAGAAAGACAAGTACAACACCACATCGTATTTTCTTTACAATTCCTTCAAGTTCCAGATTCAAAAAATCTTAATGGTAATTTCTGCATGGGAAAGAACAGGTTTTTCCACAGTAGAAATTTACAGACTGAACCAAAACAGGAACACACACCACTATCCTAAACTGCAACTATTAAACGTTTAAAGGTTGAACAGATCTGAAACACAAGCATTATGTTTTAGTCTTCAGTCTTAAGTCTTTTAGTCTTTCTCGTCATAAAATAATAGTTAACTATATTTGCACTGAACTGGAATTAAATTTCTACACTGTAAATTCTCCGAAAGTTTTGTGCATTTAATTTTCCAAGTATGCTGGACTTGGAAGAACAAATCAACTGAAATCACTTCAGCAATGTACTCACAGCTATTACACACAGCCTACTCATTTGTGACTTTCCCGCGTTCAGTAGTTTTTAAGAATGATTAATAGAAAATGATTTTTTGGTTTTTAGCAAACGTTAAAAAAGCTAAATAAAACCTTCATGCCTGTTTTCTTGCACACAGGTTACGTTTTCTTCAGCCACACAGCATCAAAAAGTAGAGGGGAATGCCATTTACATTACTTTAATGTATATCCCGCTACAGGTTAACATTTTAAAACTGAGCCAGCCATTCATATCTAGGCATAACTTATCAATTGCAGAACAGAATCTTTGTATAGCACCAAAGTGCGAAAAATTTTCAAGAATGCCACAGAATATTTCGATGTAGAAAGCAAGGATAAGACTAAGTATGTTAGAATTGATTTTAAGGAGTCTCTCATAACTTGTGATACAGAGAATATTTCACCCATCCACTCTGAAAGGTATTTAAATCAATTCAGTTACCTGCATTAGAATTCTAGCAATAAAAATAAGTATATACATTCAAGAAAAGAATCATTCAGACATTCACTTTTCTACCCAAATACGGAAGATAATGACCTCTGGGACCTCTGATGTAAAAAACATGAAAAAAGTTACACTCACCCTTTTACTTGAGGAACTCTCCAAGGAATTTGAATTATATTTAGGTGTTGACGATGAGGCCATACCGGGTATCTGATGAGAAAGCACAAATTGGAGACTTAAACTTCCTCCTGGACTGCATACTATTTACAGGAGAGATTTTGGAGGTCCACAGGTAGATATGAAGAGCTTCCAGGAATGTTTTGCAAGTTACTATTAATTTTAAAAATTACACAGTGCCTTGTAATTCAAGGTCACTACTTAAAAGCATCCAAATTTAAGAAGAAATTCACTACTAGCTCTGGGATTGGTTCTTATTATATGGAATATTCTGACTCAAGCTGTATTTTGGAATTCAGTTGTTTGAGTACTATTATTAGTTCAGTCAACAGACATTAGAGTGCTTGTTTTAAGCAACAGGATACACGTACTGTGAAATGCAAACTACTTGGAGCATTAGTATTAAGGCTTCTCATTTAGGAAAACAGGGACAAACTATGAAATTATTGCACAGCTCTTCAAAACACAAGCATGTCAATACATTCAAATGCTTCAAGTTAAACAAAAAAAAAAAAAAAAAGAAAAGGAAAGGGAAAAGCAGGAGTTCCACAGTACTACTACTTTTAAAAACAATCCCCCATTTCCTAAACTGAAACTTCAGTTAGCACACCAGAAGGGGGAGTGTCCAGCCTTCTGCTCTGAAGAGCCTTGCTATGTTTAAAGGAAAAGGACTTTATTTTTATTTTTTTATGGTATTGATTAAAGACAGAATTGCATGATACAGGACTCATCATCTTAATCATTTCCTGACATTGCACAAGGGATCTCTAGAACACAGGCTGCAGAAACGCTTATACTTGAAGTTACTCCAAACAGTAACTTTCTACCAAATTATACTTCCCTTTCACTAGTCACACGCCCTTCAACAAGCAGATTTGACATCCTACAGCAATCTTGAACAGTTTTTGTTTGTTTGTGATTACAGACCACGCAATCTTTGTTTCTGTTCCGTAAATGAAACATTGTAGCCTTAAATAAGCACTTTCTCTCCCCTCTCAACACTGAAAAAAATTTGCAGGGGCCTCTCTGCACCAGGACACACCAGGCCATGCCCCTGCACGACTGTGGGCTCTCAGTGACACTGCAACAGTCCAACACAAGTGACAGGTTAAAATGCAGGGTCCAAAATGCTTCGAAGTTACTGTAAGGACACAGGAATGTGTCTGTGCAGGAAGGTGGAAAACCACAACCTGGAGTTCTACAAGCTTGTTACCTCCCAAAAGTGCCCAAGTCTTCCACGCTTCAAAAAGAAAGCATAGGAAACCTGACAGTGTGTTTTAAACTGTAATATTCAGTGATGCAGCTTATCGGTATAAAAATCACATCCCTCCACACAGAGAGACATTAAAAAAAACCAACAAACGAACCCACATTAAATTGAAAAATGAAGAAAAATGCTTTTGAATGCCGCGGGGCCTGTGTGACCCTGTCACACAAGGTATTGCTTCCTTTCTGGGTCTCCAGCAGACTCAGCTTTCTCCAAATACTGAAACAGAGGTGCCCTAAACTAATTTTAGTGCAACACTAACAATTTAAATCAACATTAAATCATTGTTCTTTCAAACCACCCTCCACAGAAAAACTATTGCAACACGGGAGACTAATGTTTTGACTATAAAATTTAGAAGATTAAGAGAAGACATTTTCACAGTTTTTCCTTTTTTGCAATATCTTACATACTTTAAAACTTAAGGTACAGTCAACTTTTTCTACATTGTTATGCTAACTTGTGAACATCCAGTATTTGTTCAGATGACTTGCCTTAATTTATAGAAGCTTAAGTTTTCTAATAACCAGATATTTATAAACGTCAAAGGTGTATTTATTTAGAAGCTGGTTTTAAAATGTCTTCCATATGAAGTGGGTTTTGCTCGTATTTAAAGTGAGAAATACCAGCTGAGACAGAGACACAAAGGCACAGCAGCCCCAGTTTTTCTATGTCAGCATAGAAAGCAGTTTTAATAAGAGCTCACATAAATTTAAATTAAGGCTGCACCAACCATGAGAGACAAGTGAGCATAAACAAGCCCCAGAAAAGTGACTTTTAAAAGATGTGGCAACCCTGAACAGATCTGCACTGCAAAATGGAAATGTTGACTGCAGCAGGTAGAGGCACACCCAAGCGAGCTGTTGATCTTGCATCCGCAGCTACTCCACCAGCGAAGCCACAGAAAGACAAGCTTCAGCAGAGGTCACACCAGCCCACCCAGGATCCTGGGCACCCTCCTTGGTGCCAACACACTGCTTAAGCTCCTAAGAGCAAAAGCTTGTTTGGATATCCCTTATGCCTTTCAACACCACCTCTGATCATAGCATACTTCTGCTGCTCACACAGGGAACAGTATGAAGTGTTTTAAAAACCTTCTGTTTCCTCCTTTGCTTTCTACATTATTTCCTCCCTTACTGCACATTCACAAAGTTTCGGCTGAACTGTAGCATTACACAAGGTGAATTACCATTCTGAAATAATCATCTCACTCCAGAACACTGACTATAACTGTTCCAAACCTCAGTGTAAATTAAAAGGAATAAGCAAAGATCCTTTCAGACTCTCGGAAAAATTTCTCTTTGTGGAACCTGCGAATAGAGCCAGACAGAGCTCACCTCCCCTCCACGCTGCCACCCCACTCAGCCACTCCAAACAAATGTGATGTCTGTGCAGGTCTTGCAGCAGCCCTGTGTATGCAAGTTTACTTGGTGTAAAACTCCCCGAGCTCTCCATGAGACTGATTGCTTTAAACAGACTTTACAGTGACAGCAGATCCACTACCTTCAATTTCTACAGAATATTTCGTTACAGAATTACAACAAACTACGTTACATTTCCAACACTTCAATTATGCAAATTAGACTTATTCAGAGCTAATTAAGTTGCATAAATAGGTACTGAAGGTAAGGTGTTATCTGTCAGATTATTTTTTTTTAAAATCCATCAAACATTTTCATTAACATTAATGCAGGTTATTTCATCAGTATATAAGTGCAAGAATTCTTTTAGCACTACCCAAATTTTGCTCTGAAATCCAAACACGCTTCAAAAACTCAAATACTAACAAGCACATTTTATAACCACCCTCATTTCCCTGACTTCTACAAATAGGCTATGGTCAAGTAATTAAACTTTACATTATAGAACACCCATTAGACAGCATTTAGCACAGTGCCCACTTTTAGACCTCAGACAAGACAAGCATTGATAAACTGCAGCAACTTCAGCCAAGGGTCACCAGGAGGACCAGGACCTGGAGTGTCTGCCCTACAACGAGAGGCTGAGGGAGCTGGGAATCCTTCAGCCTGAAGAAGAGACAGCTTCAGTGGGACCTCACAGCTACCCACCAGTACGTTTGAGGTGGTTACTGGGAAGACAGAGTCCTCAAAGTGGTGAGTCACGAGAGGACAAGAGAAACCGAAACAAACTAGATTCCAGCTTGATTGTAGGGAAAAAAACAGAACACACACAACCTACTTTTGCACTGTAAGAGCAGTGTCAGGCAGTGAAAACAGGGCCCAGGGAGGTTGCAGTCTCCCATCCCCAGAGGTTTTTAAGACCCAACTGAATAAAGATTTGAGCAGCTGGGTCTGATCCTGCTTTGAGCAAGGGGTTGAACCTCAAACCTCCTGAAGTCTCCCTTCCAACCTAAATTACTCTGTGCTTCTGTGATCTTCAGGCAACAGACAAGGTTAAGTTCTCATCACAGAAACATGGACACACCCTTAAAGAAGTGGACTCCACTATTACCAAAAGAGTCAGCGAGTTTTCAAAAACATTTAAAATTAACGTGAAATATTTCCTTTTATAATATTATTTCTTTTTCTGTCAAATTGTAGAAGGAGCTTCTGGCAGCTTCCCAAACTAATATTGCCATGAACAATTCAAAAACATACTCCATCATAGTCTTAAAATAGCTACAACTTTCTCATTATCACTGAGCAGCAGTAGTCCTTCCACACAGGGAAAAATCTTGCAAGTAGTTTTCCACTGCAAACACGTTTTATTCCCCAGTATCACCCGTATGTACTTCCACACAAACCTCACGCTTATTAGCGGCTCAACAGAAGTACAATTAGTCTGCAAATTTAAAACAGATCAGACAACTTTGTTTATGATATTTTACAGTTACAAACAGCTGAACATTCTTCCCTGAATCTAGAATAGCAAGGAGACAAAGCAATTTTACTGGATTTAACTTGAACTAATAAACAAAGCTTTGTTAAAGTTACCAGAACTTAATATAGTAACACTAACAAGAAATGTAGGCTCCAATGATCTTACAATAACAAACTACTTGGAATCTGTATTTTCATTAAAGGTGATATTTATACTTGTGCTTCCTAGGATTCATAGGAATACAGGCACAACAAGATTCAAAAGGGTAGGGACTGAAGGCCAGACTGAATTGAAGAAGTCAATTCAAGGATCCTATCCGCTTTTTATGAATAAATGCCTGCAGACACAAGCATATGCCCACACAGAAAATCTAAATAAACTTTAAAACATGTAAATAAGCTTTTCAGGGTTAAGAAACCTGAAATGACCAACTATTCTTTCCTTAAGGTTCTTCACTGACAACAGGTTACAGGATTTGTGCAGTGCAGCTTGGAAAGACCATCAAGACTCTTATAAACCATTAGATTGCCAACAGCCTGATGAAATTAGTTCTCATTGTTTGTGATCCAGGAACAAATTAAAGCTCACTTGACATTTTGCTGGTCCTTTTAAGACTTCCATCTTCACATCAGAATGACACCAAATAATTTGTTACTATTGTATAACTAAGCCATGCTTGTGTCAACCTAAAAGTCTTTACACATATAAAGAACTAGTTTATGCGCAAACACAACATAATCTGCATCTGCCAACGGATTACTACCACAAACATCTGAGACCAAGTAAACTGCATCAAGTAAATTGTGAGCACCACTTTCCAGATATTTTTGACTCTCCATCATTGGATTAAAACTTTGGAAAAAAACGCTTTCAAATTTGTACCTGTATCAATCATTTGGAGCAACAACAATTTTGATAACACTTAATGTAAAATGATCTTTTAAAAGTTTTGTATAGTCTATAATGTTCAATATGTTAATCTGTAAAGACTGAGGAAGTAAAACTGCTAAATCACCATACACAGAAGACATTTACAGAATATACTGAGTAAAGAGGTAAACATGATGAGAAGACATTAGTGGCACATATTATTACAGTTGAAACAGTTATTTTGTGTGTGTATATATATATATATAAAAAATATTATAAGGGCAACTGGATAAGCACGAGAATTATTTTCTCTTACTAGACTCAGATCTACTAATACAGCAAAAATGAACAACAAAACGTTCGACCGAACATCTTCTAGAAGCATTCCGATTTCCGTCACACATCAATAACCATGACACAGGATAACACCAAAGTTCTCATAATCCTGCTCCAGATAATGATTTGTGCAAGAATGAAAAATGTCTGTGCATGTCCAAGGCCTCTCCAAAAAATATAGTTACAAAATTTACTAAGCCCCTTCATTTGCTGTCATAGTAATTCAGAAAACAATTACAGCACTTCTAAAAAGAGTTACAGTTACAATTAAACAATTATTACACTTAAAAGCAATCAGTGCAGTGGGTTAATCATTTAAGATCTGCAAGGCATCTGCCAGTACAGAAAAAAATGAAGTTATTTTCATAGTTAGACCTGATACCAAATAAGGAATTGTTTCAAAGAGAAGAAAAATAGTCCTATATTAGTAAGCAATTTTTCACTGTGTTTCAGAGGTAAGTCTAAGTTAGCGCAGGTATATAGAAAAAGCTACTCGTACCCTCATTTAAACAGAAGATGCAAAAAAATGAAAAAGCAGGTTTATAATGACAAAGTATACTGGTGTTACACAAAGATTGTACAGTTTTATTTGGTACAGTAACAACCTATGAGACAGTATGAATATACTGCCTCGTGTTTCACATAATAAAACTGAAAGCATAAAATACGGAGTCCTAAAAACAAAACCACATCTGTCAGCACCACAACTGCACAGAAGAGATAACACATAATACATAGATTTTCAGAAGTAACATATAGAATACAGCAAAACTCTAGGAATTTCTCACTAAAGCAGTAGCAAAATTAAGCTGACAACCAAGAAGGGAGAAAAAAAATATTTCATTTTAAGTATTAAAAAGAAAGGAACATAAATCCTTTAGGAAAAAAAAAATATGGAAAAGCAACAGTCCTGAAGGGTCAAGCCAACAGCAGCATCTAAGTTATCACATCACAGCGTCACTGAAATAAGCATCAGCATCTTTAATACTAGTAAATGAGCATTTAATATAATGAATTGAAGAGTAGTCATTCATCTCATTAAAGGTTAATAAAATTTTAGAATTAGATAAAAAGATATACAGGGATATGAAACAAGTCACAAGAAAGATCTACAGCAACGAAGGCAGTTCCAGACATCAGCTGCCCTAACCAAAGAGCACCAATCAACCAAAAAGAAACACAGCAAGACCACAGAAGTGCCACAGCCAACTAGTCAAGTCCACAGAAATAAATACATCTCTTTCACACTCATTTACCGAGTAGTATTTTAGCACAAAGGAACTATATTCAATAACAGAAACAAAAAACAAGCTAGCAGAAGTCTCCAAAAATTAACAAAGCTACAAAAAATAAATAGCATAAGGAAGAACATTCCAGTTCCAAACAGATAAAGTAAAAAAAAAAAAAAAAAATCAAAAAGAACACCATCAAAAAAATCCACACTGTCCACACCATAGAAATACTTGCTTGTATTTATTTCCAAAGGAAATAAAAAAAATCCATGAAAACTTCCTGCAACAGTGAAAGACACTAATGCAGGAGGTTTTTAGAAGCAAAACTCTATTTTTAAAAAAAAAAAAAAAATGATGTCGTTCATGCTCTCTGACCTGATACATTTAGACTACTTAACTAAAAAACAGACTGTTACCATTTTAAAGTCATACAGTACTGACATCAAAAACATGCCTACAGCAATGCCAATTCAGACAACACAGTTACATGTATTTAATTGTGGGCAGTAGCAATTACCTGTCACTTGTTATGCAACTGATGGCAAACAGAAAGAAAGGAAAGGAAAACTGACTTACCTGTGAGATGTACGTATCATTTAAACAGGAAAAAGAAGAGGCTCTATGAAGCCACTTAAGAGAGCATTTACAATGTCTTACCATCAGAGTTCAAGGGCAAATCATACCTATGGTTTACACCAACAGACCACCTTTGCATATCAGGTCATAAGCTTCTACTTGGACTTATTCCAGAGTGGATCTTTGGAGTCAGCATGTATTGCTAGATCATGGAATTTCCTATTTCTTCTTTACCATCACAGTTACCAGGTGTAAAGTTCTTTCAAGTGTAACCTCTTAGTAATGCAGTCTGAAGCCCTTACCTTTCCTCAAGTGGATCCTTGTGATTTGCGAGAGGATTATGCCACTGGTGGTTCTTCTCCCTTAATGTCTAAATTATATCCCCCATTCCCATGTAATTACTAAATCTACATTTTCCAGAGAAACCATATGAGCTTTCAAGTCTCTTTGAAGGCCTTCTCAACTCAAGCCATAACTAGAACACAAAAAGCATGCCAGCAGTACAAGCCTCAATGGGATAATGTGTACGTAGAACACATTCTGGTATTTGCCCTTCTGCACTGAAGTTTCTAAGTCAGGTAATTAAATCCATTGGTAATGCATTACAAAAAATTTCTGTATCCTACAAAAAAAGTATCACTTAGAAAAAAAACCTTGCAATCTGGAGCTACCTGTTTGCTAAATGTCAGTTCTCCACCAAGCTTCCTCTTTTAAGAAAAACGCACTCCAGAATCCCTCCTGTTGCCAATTCTCTGTTAAAAAGTGATCGGCAAGCTGTACAAAGTCACAAGGACTGCTGAATTTGTTTGTGAAGAATCAGAAACGCTCCCTCTCCCAGAAAAAGCATTCTCTTGTTCCCTAACGTGCCCTGTATTTGAAAGGGCAAGTCATTGTCCCCAAAGGACTCAATATGAACAAGAGCAAGTGACAAAAGTACACAACAGTCAAGTGACTGCTAATTCAGCAAACAAACTAGAAGTGCGCCAGCTGCCTGCCCAATCCTATTTTATAGGCTCGCTATAGCAGGTAGTTTTGAAGATATTAGGAGGGAGATCTTGCACTAACAAAAAAATAATATCCTAACAATGAATTTCTACAAACGGAAGCAAGTAGCAACAGCTTGGCAGAAAGTCTGGCAAATATTTTCTCAGTGCCGCCAGATCCTATGCATTTCTGTGTATATGTTCCTTTAAAAAAAAAATATATATATATTGCATAGCTTGTACATGGAAGCCAGGTATTGAATAAACAGCAGCTGGAGGGAGTAAAAAAATCTTCACTTCTATCTTGATTGATATTTCTACTATCTTCATTTGATGGTTTTCTTTTACTGTATTAACTTCTCATGGAATTTGACTCCCATCCTATTTTCAAAGTAAATCACAACTTCCAGCAAGACTTAACACAAAAGTTTGTAAAATTACTTCTTCTAATTATCAACCCCCCCATTGCTTCCTCCTTTCAAATTATATTGAAAATGTAGCTTAGGATGATATCCCTGGCTTTTATCCTGGCTAGCTTTCTCGTAAGAGAATTACAAGCTCTCTCACAAAGAGGGATGATACAGTAGGAAACATGCCATCACGGACACTAAGTTACTTATCTGCTGATGGACTCTGATCTGTTCACTAGGTATTTCTCATGCTTCATATCACAGTAACAAGGAAAAGCAGCACCTACTTCAATGGTAATAAATAAAATTATTTGCTACTCTGGTAACTGAGTTCTAAAGCGGAAGTTCAGTCTTGTGAGTGGATCAAATAAAGTAGTAGTTTTCCCTCTATGTATACAGCCCGTACAGCAAGTAGCTGTTAAATCTAGCTAGATTAGGTGGCATGACAGAAGCGAGAGGGTTTTTTTTAGGAACCATTTGTCACCTTACCTCTAGAATCAGCATTACATCTGTAGGAAACCTATGCCTGCAGGCTGATCCGTGGCTTTCTAAACCCACCCAGTCTATTTTCTCTACTCTGCATCCCCTGCAGGGAATGTATACCTCCCACATTGTCAAAAGCTGATGCGGTTGACAGGAAACCCTATGGGATAGCAAATACAGCTTCAAAGTTTTCTATTAAGAAAGCCTTCAGTTGCTCCCTGCTCATTCTTCTTGAAAGATATCCCCTTAGGCCACTGTAGTTCTATTGCTAAAGATTTAACTGATGATTCCACTAGAGAAATGGAAATCGTATCTGTTATACAATGATATACTGTATTAAAAAAATGACACTGTAACAGTTAAAATGACATCCCCTACTCAGGCTTTCCTCCAGCCTTCCTTTGAGAACATGTACAATCGACGCATCAGACTCCTCCTCTTTCATCTACTGTGTTTAGTCCCCTCTTCTACTACATGAATCGCTTCTCTGAATACACATAAAACCATGGAGGAAGTACCATTCTGAGTTTGTCTCTGTTTAAAAAGAAGTAGACTAAGGACTACGATGCTGTCATCTACAAACTGTTCTTTGCTTCAGTCCCTAAGAAAGGGGAGATTGGGACTGTCCTGCCTAACTCACTCATGGGGCAGCACCATACTGCTATGAGTGCTCTATTTCAAGTAACAGGCAGGTACTTTTCCAAGCACAGAAAGTTTGATACTTCCACATCTGCCTATGTATGTTATGCATTAATGGGTCCTGTCACATCACACAGAGCTTCTGGCACACAGCCTTTCCATTCGTTATATGCAACAAGTCAGCAAAGAGGTTGCACACCAATTACTTAGATTTTGTTGAAAAACACACATCCCATCTTACACAAAACTGTAACCCAGTCTACTTGAAAACGCTTACTTTTGTTTTCTCTTGCTCAGAAGCCTCCAGGTTTAATAAGTCATTTCAGTTGTAGAAAATGCAGAGATGCCCACTTCAATGTGAGATGAGAGGACAACAGTGTGTTCATTCCTTCAGCCTTCAAACAACATTTGACTTTTGTGCTGTAGCTGGCCCCTGACAGGAATGGAACAGGTAGGAAGACACTGTTAGCACTGCTAGCATATTTCAATTGACGTTGCTTTTTAGAAAACTTCAGAAAGGAAGCAAAACCCCCAAATAGCTGCTACTAAAAACATTCCAGAGAAAGGAAACAAACAGTACTAGCTCTTTTTATGTTTTATCTTGTGTCAGGAGGTTTGGCATCAAGTAGCTGGAAATGAGAAGAACCTTCTCTTCTAAAACTTTAAGATACAGTTTTGAAATGTTTCTAATGTGTAAATCTTATGCAGACTTTTAACCATGCTTATGTTCCCCATACATATTTGGGCATCTTGCTGCACACAGTTAAGCACTTCCTCTCTCATCCCTTCTCAAAGAATACTGCCATTTATTTGTTTCTTTTCCCAAATACGTTCAGGAATGACTTTCATATGAAAGCCGCTATGTAACTTGGTGAAGTCGGAAGGAATAGACCATAAAACAAAACTTATTTTTACCTGATTCAAATTCTTAGAAAAATTAGTATGCTGTCTCCTTTAAAAGAATACACACAATATTAAAGATTTACAGTATCTTCTCATTAAATTAGTCCTGCATTCTAAATTAACTATTGTCAGTTAACACTGTAACTCTACGTATCAGGCATACATTAACACTAGAGTTTGCTCAACCTCAACAATGGTACAACCCCGTCTCTTCAGCAAGTGCATCTTTTGGAAGTTTCCTTCTGACCAAGCATAGAATGATAAACAGTGCAAAGGGAAAATTCTGCATTTTATTGAAAACACCACATCTCATCTCTTGTGACGTTTGCCAAACAATGAAGCTACGTACAGCCCCAAAAGTTCTGTGTTTTAAGGCCTGTTGCGCATACCAGCTGTTAATAACTGTACAGCCTAACTTTTTTAACCACCTAAGCCACAAATTAATATTAAAAAGGAAACTACAGCACAGCGCTAATCCTGTACCATGAGATATCTGCCCTTCAAATCTGGTTAATGATAAACAAATGTATGACTACTAACAAGTAACGAGCACAATACTGCCCCAAAACTGGTATTATGCAGTAAAGCCAAGGTACTTTTTAAACATATATAGTTTTGATTAGTATCTATCATGACAAGTCAGTCCACAGGCCAACTGCAAAACACTTAACATGTACACAATTTTAAAACTGGATTTGCCTGTGTTGCTTTCTATAGCACCAAGAAAAATGGGGCTTTCTGTGAAAAGAAAAAAGCTAATACATGTACATCTGAAAAAAAAAACCAAACCAACCAACCAACCAAAAACCACCAATCACACAAAATAGGAATTACGCTTTTTGACTGCCATAGCACAAAGACCAGCAAGCAGAAACAGTCTCCCATCTTCAAGAGTCTTTCCTTGTTCTAAATGAACTAAAAGTGTTTGTGCTGAAATGGAAGGTTTAATCTTTTCAGCCGTGAACACTGAAAGTAGCCACATGCTTCAAAACAAAATTTAAGCCAGTCAGAAATGAACCCTACAGTGGCTTAAAAGTCTGAAAGCGAATGAAGTGCACTCTGAACATTTTCAGGTTACGGGCGAGGACTTCTTTTTACAGGAAAGGTAAAAACTACAGTTCAAAGTGCCTCTGCTAAGCCGTGACGCCGGGCTATGCGCTTCAGCGACGTCTCGCCTCCAGATTGATTCAGCACATCAGGGCGTGAGTCAGGGGAAGCCGGAGCCCAAGAGCAACAACACGGCCCCGCAGCCACAACGCGCCCCGCCGGCCGCAGGTGACTGCCGGCAGGGTGGCCCGCCGGGGATGCGGGGCTCCCAAAGCGCTGGGGGCGGCAAGGGGGGACCCTCACAAATGCCTCCAGCCACCCCCAGACCACCCAGTGAGGCAAAGAGGCAAGCGACGGGGGACGCGCCGTGCCCTAAGGCAGAGGGGCCGGGCCGGAGGGAAGGCCCGGGCCGGCACCAGACCCCGCCCGGGCATACTGAGGTGGGGGGGCAAACGGGAGGAGCGGATCCCTCGGGGCAGGGAGGGGCTGGGGGTGCGGGGACAGGGCCGCACCCCGCCGGGGCGGCCCCGCTGCCCAGCCCGGACCCCACCGAGACTCACCGGGACGCGGCCGCCCTCGCCGTGGCGGGCCCGAGTGCGGCGCCCGGCGCTCCACGCCCCGCGCGGGCCCACCGCGCCCGTTCACGTGACGGGCCAGCACCCGCCCCAGCCCGAGGGGAGTGGGGGAGGCCCCGCTGCATGCCGGGAGATGTAGTCCGCGGGGCCTGCCGGGAGGTGTAGTCCTGTGGCGGGAAACGGCCGCCTGAGGTGGTGAGAGGAAGGAGGCCGCCATTCGCCCCTCCCCGCCGTTGCCGGCCCTGCCCCATGCCAAGCAGAGCACTCCTAAATGAAATAACTGGGGAAAAAGGAGGGGAAGGGAAGGAAAACACGGGACATGCGTCCAGCATAAAGCAGGTCAAGTTGATCGGGCAACAGCCGTTGATGATCGGAGACGCGCCAGTGGCCCAAGCCCTCTGGATGCTCCCTGACTACAAATAAAAACTGATAAGAAGTGAAAGAATTGGTGATGCAAATGCCAGGAGAAGGCTGTAAGATTTAAATATGTAATATTTAAAATAAAAAAAAACCCTTTATAAACTGTCCCATTGATACCATGCAAGGAGCAGCTGTGTACGTCTAGAGGGCAAGATGGTGGTTCAGGGACCCTTTGCTGTCCAGTGCTGTGTGCTCTCAGGAAAAGGGGGTTTCTGATATCATAAAACATTTTTGATGCTATAAAACATATTTTTGAGTTACAAAACAACTGTACCTAGCTTCTCCAGTGGTGTGCCCAGCCATAATGTGTTTCCCTGCTCTCAGGACACGGTACCACAGAAGAGCTGGTCAAAGAACAAAAATAAAATAATTATAAAACAAAGATTACCTTGGGCTCCTTCACGATCCCAAGTGATTAGGAGCTTCATTGGTTTAACCCAGATCTTGCAGCTCTAGCCTCACATCAACGTGATGCCAGCACTCACTCCTTTGGGAGGAATATCGTCGCCGGACAGTTTGCAAGCACCATACCAACACCCATCGGCTCTGCTGTTCTGTATCTTCCCAAAAAAAGCCTTTCTCCAGGTTAATTTCACCAGTCATTCATTGGCTATGAAGATCACCATCTGAAGAGCTGACTCTGAGCTAAAGGCACTTTGAGGTGAACCATGCATTTGTATCAGACAAGATGTACTTTCAGAAGGAGCCACAAGACAATAATTTTAAAATTAATTGTATTCATTACTTTTAGGTGTCTCCTCTACTATCAATAATTTAGATCTGAAATTCCAAAAACTTTAGAAAATCAAACTCAAAAAACCACAAGGGAATTGGGCTGGTGCCTCTTATGATGCAAAAAATTGTTTCTGGAGTAAAAAAAAAATAAATTTCTACAATAAGCATGGAACTGTGTATTTTACATTAATAAGCAACAGGAGCAAGCAGTGAGCAAAGGGAGATGAAATGTTAGTTCACCTCCCTCACGCAGGCAAACTTGTCTGTTGTCTTCTGCTGTGATACGCCTTTGCTTCTGACGTCATCCTTTCAGTAAAGGCTTGCCAGAGAAGTCACTGGTGCAATTTTGAAGTCTTGCCTTGATTGACTCCAGTGTGGTCTTTCCAACTGTAAATCATAAATCAATATATTGGTTTATATTTATACATATACATTTATTGGTCTACATATATGTGTGTGTATACACACAGAAGATTCTTATTTGATCATTCATTCAAGGTTCCATTCAGATCACACGTTAAGGCTTTTCTCTGACATCATGAAAGACCGAAAGATATTTTTTTTTTTTTGTCTTACTCATTTCTGACACTTCATGGCTCAGATCACTAAAAAGTACTCTCCACAAATTCTCTCATAAATTTCTTTCCATCAATTTTGTCCTAGATCTTTTCCAGCCTGGCTTGTGCCCGTTGCATTTCTTTAAAAAGGCAAAGTCTCAAACAGCTTCTTGCTCATATGACCTTTAATGATTGCAACGATTATTCCACCCTAATCTGTCAAGTGAAATACTCTCCAGTCTTGTTCGGTGACTCTGTCCTCTCCCTTTTTTTTTCCTCCTACATTTCTAACCCATCTAAAGGCACATTTTTGAGGGGCTTTTTCTTACATACCTTCCACCTTCCAGTAGATATTAACCAGGCCTTTCCTCTTGGGCCACTTCTCTAGTCACTCTATGTTTTATCCTCAGATAATGTGTACTACAGCCACAGTTCAAACAACAGTTTCCACTCAGATTTTTCACAGCTGTGCCTCTTCACTGCAGACTGGCATGCTTTCCTAAATAAACTCTTGGCTTTTGTCTCCGTTACCTTCTCATGGCTTTTCAGTGGGACTCCACCTCCTGCTGCATGCAGTCACAAACGCCCCGTGCGTCCCACACCTGCATGGTCAGACACCCGAAGACAATGTGAACTGGAAGAAACGTGCTTTGAGTCACCTGGCTGATGATTCATCTGATGGCTATTCGGATCTGCAAGAGTCTATGTTATTCAAGTTTGGTGTATGAGTGGTTCTGGGGTGTTTAGGCTGTCTCCATTTCTGAGCCTGGTCTTCGTTCTTTTGTATTGCAGCATATGGTGCTGGGGTCATAATCATCCCAGACGGCATGCAAATACTCCAGCCTCCAATCCCTGGACCATCTGGACGAAAACTGGTTAATTGACAACCCTAATGTCATTTTAAGCTCAGTGTAGTTCAAAAAGCGTCGAGTCTTCTCCCACAAGTACTCTCAACTTTATCTATTACACTATTATCTGCCGGTATGTAATCATCTTTGACTCAGACCCTAGTCCTTTATGTTCAGACTATATCTAAATCTGTCCGTATAGCTAAAACTCCCATCTTCTCAAATCTCAATTACTGCAACATCCTTTCCTTTGGCCATGGGAAAATATAACCTTGTCTTGCTCATACTTACTGAGAACGCTGCTACAAAGACCATTTTTCTTAGTCTGTCATTTTCACCCTGTTATTCCTCTCTTTTCATCCCGGTGCTGGCTCAGCCCACTCTATCATGTCAATCCGTACCTACACGCCTTTACTCTGGAAGGCCTTGGCAGCCTGTCTTCACCCGAATTGCCATTTCCATTCACTAACTGCGGCTCCGTTCAGGTCACAAGGCCAGTTTCCACAGCCCACTTGTAATACGTTTAAACAGCTTTTGTGCATTCTTTTGGCTGGCTTTTATTTCCAAGAATCCTACAAACAGCCCAAAAGCTACTGATAATTTTTCTTAAAAACTCTCCTTAAAACTTTTATTTCCTGTAATGTCTACAAAACAGTGTCACATTTCTTTATGCTGCCTCTCCTGCCTGTATTCCGCAGTTCTCTCATTTCATACCTTGTTTTCTTCGGTCTCATAATACCTAGGTTTTCCCTGGCATCTCAGTTCCGCATGTGTATTTATTATTTGCATTACCGTAGTGCTACAAGACCCTGTTATGGATCAGAATTAACACAAAGGATGGCCCTGCCCCAAAAGCTTTACAAAGTACCATTTGGGAGCATAAGCATACCTGATAATAATATTAATTTATTTTCCTACTTTTCTGGAGAGTAGGAGGGGCAAAACGAAGTGGAGGTGGGGAGTCTGGAAATCAAGCCCATAGAACAAGTGAAAGGTGATTTATATCCAGCTACCTCACAAAAATTTTCACTTGGTTACAGTTGCTGTTGTGACAGATAAAATGGAAAAGACAATGTAGTGTTAAATGTATCATACGTATGTATAGGTTTGTCTGCATGTTCACGCATGTGCATTTTTCCCTTTATGAGTTAGATATTAGAAAAGATATGGTACATCAGTGATTCTTTCGCTTTTCTAGCACGGTGCCACTCACACCCTTTGTTTCCTGTTATTGTCCTTTGTTTGCTAACTTGATGTTTATTTGTGTCTCGGCTAAATAAAGACTGCCAGATTTAATTCGTTTAAGCTGTACTTTAAGACCTCTTTAACCTATTTCTATCTAGCTTTTCCCTCAATTAGCCTAATCATTTCTTTATCAAGTAACACGTTACCAAATAGAACACCTATAGCACCCTAAAAACACCCTGCCCCTCGCTGCTCGACTCACGCTAGCAATAAGGTGAGTTATGCAAGAGGCTGCTTGTATTTCTGGACCCTGCGGCTCCCAAGGGCTGGAAATAGCAATTGTATTTTGGGAACCATTTTCAGAAACAGTGACTGAATGTACGTACTTGTGATTGTGAAATCGGGCAGATGCTGGCTTTCAGATAACCTAGGTTTTGTGTGCACGGTACTGCTGCCACCAAAACCTGGCACGTGGCAACTGAAACAAACACACATGCACATATGTACACACACACACTATCTATACATACACATCTGCTGCGACTAGTAGAGAGATACCTCCTATTAAATGCTGATTCTTTGTCTTCAACGACAGAGAAAATTAATATCAGGTACTTGCTGATTCTATATTTAGGTAGGAAAAAAACCCCATTATTTTCTCCATGCAAAGATTAGAAGCAGTTAGTATGTTTTGTTTGAGAAATAGCTGGATTTCACAGGAAGGCAAACTCATTCTCACGGGTATCATGCCTAATTTGCATAGTAAGTAAAAGGTTTTAAGAGAACTGGAATGAATTTGGATGAAAAGAACCAAACAAATGGAAGTTAGTAATACCCACTGAATTACCAGAACTGCTAGTGGAATTAATTTTAGTACCATCAGAACAACGTCCCAAATTAAGAGAAATAGAAGAAAATCCTCTTAAATTAAAGAGCACACAAAGGAATAAGCTTCCAGTGCACTTAAATGTAAACTGCAATAGAAAGTGACCTGTTAAATGTGTAAATATAGCTCATAAAACAGAAGGACCTTTTAGACTAATACCTGTTAAGTGCTTTGCTTTTGCTCTGAAGTTCTCTGAAGGGCTGAGGCTTCATTCAAACCCCGAAAGAGCTCTAGTGACACAGGGCAGCTGAGACTGCAGCAGTCAAGTGGGTAAAGTTAAAACACCTTGTAAAAGCATAGCACATTGGCATCAAACAGTTTTATCAGCATAAAAAAAAAAGGTGTAAGATGGACCTCCCCAACACCTTCCTCCTATTGTCAAGGTCCACACATGTACAACTTAAACTAGACTAGTGTCTGAATCACTTAAAATTCAGCATGTAAGAGCTATTTTAAGCATTATTTTAAATATGCCAACAAGCACAACAGAGATGGGCTGGCAGAATAGAGTTAATACGTGCTGTATTCAGGAATACTCTTTGGTTGATAGTACAAGAGTCACGGCACCTGACAGGGCAAGAAGGGAAATGTTTTCACTAGCATTTCCTCCTCACAGTGGAATATTTGTGCGTCCTGAAAACACAGCACAGCCGCTCTCAGCTGTCATCCCTCAATAAAGAGGAGTTACCTTTAAAATACCGATGAGCTCCGGGCAGCTCCAGGGAAGAATCCCAAGGTCACAGGACCAGCCAGAGAGCCTGCAGGAAGATCAGTGCTGGGAAAGCCCTTCCTCTTTAGAAACATGCACCTGTTTAGATCGTAACATATTTTTGCTCGATTTCAATGCTAGTATTTGGTGTCATATTGTCAACAGAAGTGACTGCTTATGCAGGGTAGGCAATCAATGGGTTGGCAAGCTGTTCTGGGCACCACTACCCACCAGAGCTTTACTGATTTCTCTCTCCAGAGCCCATTTGAGCCATTAATTAGGAAGAAATTCTGCACTGTCAGGTGCTGATGATGAGCTTCAGGTTGGATTCCAGCCTGTGTCAGCAGAGGCTAGCAGTGCCTAGCTAGAGGAACTGAGTATATGGTTCCTTTTGGGTTCTCCAAAGCTCATGCTTTATTGATTTGGGTTTAATTCAAATTTTCCGTGACTATGTTTTGTAGGGAAAATTGATCTAATCTTGTTATTCTAAGGTGTTACTCTTTACAATAAAGAAGAGAACCCACCACCATAGTCAGTTTGCCTAAATATGTCATGGTGGGAAGAAGAGAAACTGGGTTTCAGGTGCAATTTTCTTTCCCATTGTTAGAGCAAATTGCCATTTATTGTCAGGATTAAAAACAATTGGCAATCGTGGTGTTAGCAGGGGTCTCTGTTGCAGCAGTCAATGGAGGTTTTTCTCTTAACTCCCACGGGACCAAGCATCATTCCTGTGGGACTGAAAGAGCCATGCTGCTGTGGATCAGCTAGCCTGGCTCACCTTTGCACTCTGGGGAGTAGGAGCAAATCGTTTTATTATGAAGCAGAATTTCTTCAGTTGATCTAATGAGTGAAACAAAACCCTCTCAGCTCTGCAAAATCGCTGAGACAAGTGGGGTCTTCGGAAGCCCTGAATATTGCATCAGATGCTGATATAGGTTTCTTCAGACAATTAGCAAAGCTTCGAGCAGCCACCTGAAAGAAATAATGGCCTTCATTGGAGCTAATGCAGTCATCTCTTCCACGAAGCTTCTTGTGAATAATTCTTGCTGGAAAAATTGTACATGATTTCTTTTCATTTATATTTTAATGCAATTTATTATACAACAGCGACCTCCATTCAGGGTTCAGAAGATCAGAGTACTTACAGTAATCTTCACAGCACTTTGTATCTGCAGCTACAGCTTACATTCACAGCATGAAAAGAATAAGAAGTTAATGTACCAAATCAGAAAGTCTCTGCGTGGCAGTGTTAATCTCAGCGTTGAGTTATTATTTATTAGTAGTATTATGGTAGCGTCTAGAGACCAGGGCCTCATTGTATTGGGCACTGCATAAAATACACAAAGAATATATTTGCTCTCTAGAATAGCTCACGGTGTAAGTTTGAGGCTGGTTTGAGGATGCGGACAAGAGGTACTGCAGCCATCATTACTGCCACAGCCAGAGGCAAAACTCTTTTCATGCTTATTGTGGATGCTGACACCAGGAATAAAATTACCTACTGACAGATAATTAAAATGAAAACATTATTCTGGGAGCAGATCTCAAGGTACAAGAAGATGAAAAGAGCCTCCCTGTCTGATTTCATGCCAGGCCGAGCACGGCTGCAGGTGGTGTCCTGCTACGCTCTTGGGTACATTAGCCATCCGTAAGAAGCTCAAGAGGTGTCAGGCGTTTGAGTTTCTAAACCAGTCAATCATGGAGACGTCTGCAAGATGAAACAGTGGGTAAAATGGTGAAGAAGTAACACATCCCCATGAGTTAGAGAGTGGTGGAAAAGCATGCACCTGTGATGGTAGAGCTACATGTTTGGTGTAGCAGCTGGAAATGTGGGCATGTTTTCTGGCTGGTAACCATCCCAGGATGCAATCACCTTTCTTTGCTACCTGTATTTAATAACGGTTGGTTCCTCTATGTCGAACGCTGGATTCATATCACAACTCACTTCTAGCCAGTTTCCTTCAAGAATGAATCTGATGCAATCATTTCTCTGTGTGTCTGGGCACCCTCCTACTAGATGATTTTGAACTGTTGGTTAATTGTACCACATTCAAAATACACTAGGGGTCTCAAGATAATTAAGTTTCACAAAGTAGACAGCCTGGGAGAAGGGGGTCACTTTCTCCCTGGGAACTCACCAGTTCACCTGTTGGAGCCTTGGATTCCCATCAACCATTCTTTGCGGCCAGACATGGCAGTCCACAGGTTATCGTCGTGTGTGTGAAGGACTACACGAAGAAAAAAAAGGAAATGTATAGATGTGTGAGGAAATAAAAAAAAAAATAACCCACACATACCCCAAAGCCCAAACAAAACCCCAGAAAGCATACCGTAGTTAAAAAGTCAGAACAGCTATAAATGTCAGGTCTGTAAGAAATCACTTCCGCTGTTTGGGGAAAAACTGGTGAAGTAAAATGTTAAAGCAGAATTGCAAATCCAAGAGCAGATACCCTCTTGGAGCACTCCTGTAGCTGAACAGCATGAACTCAGTCTCTGAGTGGCTGCAAATAACTGCGAAGGCACAATTGCCCACACAAACTGTGAGACACCAACAAAACGCTAATTTTCCAGGTAGATTCAGAGCGTGGCCTGAAATTCATTGGTGTAAAAACTCATTTCCCTTTTCAACGAGGGGCTGGGTTCTCAGTCACTCGAGCGGCAAAACTCTGCCTGTTGCAGCCAAGCATTTACAAGTATTTAGTTTAAATTTTTCTTTGGATACCCAGCCACCCGCCGCAGGCAGCGGGAACGGCTGCTCTTTGCCCGGAAAAGGCCAGCCATGGGCTAATCTGCTTTGCGTGGCCTGTGCTGAGCGGGGAGCGGGTGCTGCGGGAGGCTGCTGCGGTACCAGGAGGCTCTGTGATCTGGTTGACACAGTAAAGCAAAGGCATGGGACTAATAATAATACTTGGCACTTTTACAGTCCTAGCTGCTCAAAACACTTTATCAGTGTTAACCAATTACCCCTCCAACCATCTCTGTGGAAGAGGGTCTGTCTCAATTTTACGGGTAGGTAAACTGAGGTTGGAGCTCGGCTGGGACAGGAGCAGCCTCTGATGTACAGTGAGGAGCACACCGCTCCTCTGGAGATGGATCAGAACGCAGATCCGTCCCTTTTCTCCTGCTGTCTCCCCACAGGTCTTCTTTCCGGGCACTTGCTGCCTTAGCATTCGTAATAATACTGCTACGTTATTTCAACCACAGGTCATAAGCCCAAAACCCGAGCAGAGTAAAGATCTGTAGGTTTAAAGCAGTAGAAGGGCTCCACCTTCAAGATGCACAGGTGGCACTGTCGGGAATAATGTTGTCAGGAATATTGTCCAAGAAGAGCGAGCCACTCCGGTTTTCCCCTCCGTCAGGGCAAGGTGTGCCGGTCCCGGAGCTGGGGACGCGGCGCTGAGTGCAGCGAAGGGCTTGTACAGAAGATGGGTGAAATCGATGGCTCCTCCTCCCCTGCCTACCTGCCGGGCGGCATGCTCTCCCCGTCTGGGATGAGCCAAGTGGCTATTGAGGTTGGAAAATTAAGAGACCAAGGGGCCTGACTCACAGTCCCGCTGTGCCCACACCAGGCCGTACAGAAACAACCGGCTTATCCTCCCCACCCTCTAAAACAAAGGCCAAACTTGTGCACAGCAACCGACGGTAACGCACAGCACACTGGCCGCGAGACGTGGCTGCCGGTCCCGCTTAACTACACTTAAAAAATCCTGCTGGTGTCTGCCTGCCTCGTTAGGCACTTAAATATCTTTGGGATTCACGTCCTGAGCCTTTCGTGCCTCATGGTCCCCCGCTGCTAATGGACTTCATCAACTAATCTGAAAGGGCACAGGAAAAAAAAAAAAAAAAAAAAAAAATTTTTATTAAACAGGGGGGTTAATGGGAACCGCTTAGGCAAATAGTGTAGCCAGCTAATAGGTGAAAGAGAATAATAATTTATGGGCTGAGAAGAGGAACGGAGCGTGGGTCCTGCTCTGCCGGCTAATTCTGTTTCCCCGGCTGCCGTACAAAGCCGGCAGGGCTGACAAGGGGCAGTCTGTAAAGTTGAAACAAAGCATGTTTCTGCAGCTGGATGGAGTCAAGCACAGCTCTATATTAGCAAAGAAAAAAAGAGATTTCACAACTTTATAGCTTCAGGCTGGTTTCCCCTCAGGGAGCAAAAATAGTCCGGTCTCGCCACCTCCTGCCACTGTCCCGGGTCTTGCCTGTCCCAGCCATTCGTCAAACCCCGCGCGGCTCTGGGACGTGAGACCCAGCAGGGTCAGCACCCGGGGCCTTCCGCTCCTTGAAAAGGGATTAAGACAACATCAGAACAATTTAAATGTCCTCTTTTGATATAAACCTGACTTTGAGCTTAAAATGGCATTTCTTTTTTCTTCTCCAACCAAATTGTTTAAATCCCAGACGTTAAATTGCAGAATCATAAACCTTGGTAAGGACAAAACCAACGTGAAGCACCAAAGCCAGAAGCTTCTCACCGGTTTCTGGCTCTGGCATACGTGAGCACAGCAGCAGGGTTCAGCCGCGCAGCAAAGGGCCCTTTGCGCTGTGGGGACAAACCTTTGCTGTAGCTGTGGGTTGTTTTAATTGCCGTGATGCAACCCAGACCACTGCCACGCCAACCTCGAGAAAAAGAAAAAAAATCCAACCGTCCCTACTTCCTGAGCTCAGGAAAGCAAAGAAATGGGGCTCCGTGTCCCCAGCGCATCCATGGTCATGTGTGCTTGGCTGCACAGAGGGCACACAGCCCAGTGCAAACAGCCCGACACACACAGCCCAACACCGACACACACGGCCCAATGCCAACACACACAGCCCAACGCCAACACACACAGCCCAACACACACAGCCCAACACCAACACACACAGCCCAACGCCAACACACGCAGCCCAACGCCAACACACGCAGCTCGACACACACAGCCCAACACCAACACACACAGCCCAACACCGACACACACAGCCCGACACACACAGCCCAACACTGACACACACAGCCCAATGCCAACACACACAGCCCAACGCCAACACACACAGCCCAACACACACAGCCCAACACCGACACACACAGCCCAACGCCAACACACACAGCCCAACGCCAACACACGCAGCTCGACACACACAGCCCAACACCAACACACACAGCCCAACACGGACACACACAGCCCGACACGCACAGCCCGACACACACAGCCCAACACCGACACACACAGCCCAATGCCGACACACACAGCCCAACGCCAACACACACAGCTCAACACACACAGCCCAACACCAGCACACACAGCCCAACACCAACACACACAGCTTGACACACACAGCCCAACACACACAGCTTGACACACACAGCCCAACACCAACACACACAGCCCAACACACACAGCCCGACACACACAGCCCGACACACACAGCCCAACGTCAACACACACAACCCAACACAAACACATATGGCCCAACGCCAACACACACAGCTAAATGTCAACACACACAGCCCGACACACACAGCTTGACACACACAGCCCGACACCAGCACACACAGCCCAATGTCAACACACACAGCCCAACACCAGCACACACAGCCCAACGCAGACAGCGTTGCCCTTGTTAGGCAAATGGCTGCCTCGGGCAGAGCGAGGATGAAAGCCAAGTCCCAGACCCGCCACGTAACGGGAAATGGATCAAGACGTCTATAAAACAGCATTATTTGTTCTGCGCGCTGCTACAAAACCATCGAGTGAGCGGGGAGGGAGCAAAGAAAATGGCTGTGATTAACTACAGCTCTACTGGTTTCAGGCTGTCTGCTTTAATAAGGCGCCTTTCCCCGGCTTTATGCAGGATTGTACACAGGAGGCCTCTTGACCAGCCGGAGTCTTAAGTTCTCAGTAACTCCTGCAGCTGCCAACCAGTACTTGTGTTTTAGCTTGCCCAGGAGAGACCCTTATTGGTATTTAAAACACTTCACTCTCTTCCAGACTCTTTCCTTTTTTTTTTTTGAAATTTGCTATATAGACAGCAGGGAATAGAAGGTGAAACAAGCATCAATTTGGCATTAAGCACCAAAACCTGAGCTCAGCCTGAATAGATGGCCGGGCAGATGTGCTGGGGCCAAGTGTCCCCCCCCGGGGAGCGTGTGCCACCTGCCCTTCGGCGCAGACGCGCGGCAGGAGAGGCGGCAGAGCCGGCACGGCGTCCGGCCGCTCGTCCTCACGCCTTCCCGCGTCCTCGCCTGCCCTGCAGCCAGGTGCCGGGATCCTCTCCCGGGGCCACCCGGCACATCTGTGGGGACGGCGGGGCAGGACCGCAAGGCAAGTGCCAGCTTCCCGCTGGGTGCTCGCTCCAGCTCCCAGCCAGGTGTAAATCGGGGTTACCCTGCTGCAGGCAGCGGAATAGCTCCTGATTTACAACATCCGACACAAGAGGAGAACTTGACCTTACACTTCAACATCAGCGCAGCTGCCTTTGTTGAAAGCTTCTTAAGACAGACATGTAATCAATCCTGGCGAGCCACCGAGCAGCAGAGCTCAGGTTCTGCATAAGTCAGGGCTGGGCTTCCCGGGGAAATTGCCGGATCCAGGCTCCCATGACATCTATTCCTAGGCGCTCCCTGATGGAAAAGGGTGTGGGTTTCTGTTTTGCCTTTGTCAAAAATGGGCTGCTTTATATTAATACAGTCCACAAAGACAATTTTTCCATAAGAAGTCCAACTTACCTATGCTACTAACCTTTCAGACAGACAGGCTTTCAGTGAGCTCAGGTCTTTGGAAATTCTTGCCTTTATGGGCATTTGGTGTTATTTTAGAATCCAAGAGGAAAAAGCGTACTGCCTTGCCTGTTTTCATGGCCATAATTATGAGGGCAGTCTGGTGACGTAACCTGTTTGGGAAATAAATGATAGCTTTCAACAGCGAGTGCTGTCAGACACTTCGTTCCTTGTAACTATTTTAGAAATCCAAATTCATTTTGCACTTCCACAGCACCAGATGCTGATCTTATTTATGCCTGTGTAAGTCCCGTGCTACGCCGCTGCCTTCGGGAGACCAACTCCCTGTTTACGCCGCCTGCAAGGCAGCAGAATTTGGCTCATGGCGTAAGTCTCCGTACACCTTGTGGTGTGATCTGCTCGTCCAGTAAACGCAACGGGACAACCATGCAGACGTATTTAGTCTTACTTCCTCACCGGTTGTGACCATTCACCTTAGTGATACGGCCCGGGAAAGCAAAGGCAGGATCGGACTTTGGGCATCTGCACACTTTAAACTGAGAGAAGAAACAGGGAAGGCAAAGCACAAAAACATTTTTTGCAGAACAAACCAGACAATTTATTGTGATAGAGACATTACCTGTTACAGGCTGACACCAACCAGAACTGCGGCGCTCGTGCTCCAGTTGATAACACGTTACCCCGCGGGCATCACGCCTTCGCCCTGCGCATCCCTGCGCTCTGTGCTCCGGCCCGGGCTGCCGCAGGGAGAGGCTGGAACCCAGCAGAGCTCTGGCCATTGCGGATACATGCCAACCCTCTCAAAAGATATGGTTAAGAATCAGCAGTCACGAGTACAACCAGAGACAGCAAGATAACACTACTACTTAGTCCTGTTCTTCTCCCACGTTTGACTCCTCTGTGGCAAGGAAGGATTATCATTCCCTCTTGAGAGGTGAGGAACTGGGATACGGAGGGGTGAAAAGCTCTACCAGCTCAAAAGCTAGACAAAAAAAACAGAGTGAAAACAAGTGGGTACACAACTCAGATACACAACAAACTGTTTTCCATAAATTCAGTGGGAAACAGTTGGCTTTTGAAGACATTCTCCACCCGTGTTTGTAACCCAAATCCTGCAGAACCAAAAAGCTGAAAGGTGCATTGACACAAACACAATGAAGAAGGAGAAGAGGGCATTTCGTTATGTTTATTAATATCCTAACGCAGAGCGTGTGGGCAGTGGCCTCCTCTGCCATCTGTGACTGCCGTGCTGCTCGCCCGGAGGGGGCCCGGCGCTGCCGGCTGCCAGAGCCGTGGTCAGGGCGAAGGGCCGGCCGCGCCAGCCCTGCTGCCTGGCAGGACACAGCTCGCGACAGAAAAGCTGCTGAAACGGTGCCAGTTTTCGTAGCCAAACAAACTCACCTTTGTCCTCGCCGCAGACATACTCACAGGCATTTCTCCCACTCTCCGCGTCTGGAGGCGAGGCGGCATTTCTGGCTCATTCAGACACTCGCCGAGTTTTACAGCCTGTTCTGGGCAATTTTTTGGTGGGGCTGATTGCCTTTGCTGGAAGAACTGGCCGCTTTCCTCCTCGCCCTGGTTTCACGCAAGGACGTGCCATTCTCGAGATGGAGCCGGTTGGGGGCCATTCCCCTCGGAGCCTCCTGCCCCACGAGGACCTGCCGTTGCCCCCACAAAGCCACACGGATCTCTGACAAGACCGGGGGTGGTTGTGCTCGGGAGAGGTCTCCTGCCCACCCGAGCACCACCAGCAGAGCTTGTCCCCGACTGCTTCACACCCTGACTGTCCCCTCACACTCTGCACTTCAGGAGATGTTTTCTGGCACCTGGCTCTGGACAAAAGGCTTCTAGAAGGACCCGCTCCCAGGTGGGGACGACCCTGCCAAACCCCTCCCTCCAGCATGGACCACTTTGAGGGAGAACCCCCCCCAGGAGATACCCTCAGGCTGTCCCCACAGCGCGCCCAGGACAAAGTGCAGCGCCCACGCGCCTTCTCCACCCCTCCATGGAAGCTGGGGCGGCGTCTGGCTCTGTTTAAATGAAGCAATTTTAGCTACAGATTCTATTTGTGCATTTATTTAAGATTGCTAAAATTTTCCTGTTTCTTCCCACTCCTGCTCGCAGCCTGGGCTCCCCCAGGGCTGGCACCAGCTCTCTGTGTCCAAGGGGTGACACACACCGTACCCACCGTGGCCCTCGCAGGCGGCGCTGAACCAGCCCTCCTCGCTGCTGCACGCCTTCCTTTTCTGACGACCCAACTGACACGGGCATTTACAAACAAGAACCGTCACTTAAATACACATGCTGCTATGTAAAAAAAAACAACAACAAGGATTAATTTCTCGTTCACCTATAACTACACTCCAAAAGGAGAGTGGACCTAAGAAATCCCATCTTAAAATAAAATTAAAGCCTGCTTCAATTCTTTGTCTAGCCCGTTTCTTCTCCTAACAGCACACCCGCATTTGTACACGTTATGATATGGACGTTGTAGCATCCTGGACAAATCAAATTAATTCAAATATCTGCAGGTATCTATCTGTTGTAGCTGAGAAATGAGCACATGAAGTATATGCAATTTTCCCCTGGCAGTTTATTATGGTATGAAGAAAAAAACATTCTGTGCTTGAAGCTGACGTTATATTACAAATGTATTGCGAAGTATGACGTGACTATTAAAATATGATTACACAAAGTATGAACATTTTAAGAAGTTTACAGTACAGTGAATCTTTTATAAACAGACTCTTAAATATACATAGGACAATAGTAGCTGACAGAAAAACATCAAAAATCAACTATTCATGTTTATAGACTTTTCCCCTGAAAAAAAGTCTCACATTAAAACAGAACTTATGAAAAGCCTTAAAACCAGGAACAAATCACCTGTACACTACAAACATACATGGCAGAGGTGCACAAACCAGAGCTGCCCTTTGGCTGCGGGGCCGGGGAGTGCCCCCGCTGCCCGCCGTCCGCGCTGCCCTCGCTGCAGGACACGGGACCAGGCCTGTCACCGCCGAACCGACCGACGGGACTGTGTCACTGCCGACCGACCGACTGACGGGACTGTGTCACTGCTGACTGACCGACCGACGGGACTGTGTCACTGCCGACCGACCGACTGACGGGACTGTGTCACTGCCGAACCGACCGACGGGACTGTGTCACTGCCGACCGACTGACTGACGGGACTGTGTCACTGCCGAACCGACCGACGGGACTGTGTCACCGCCGAACCAACCGACGGGAGTGCGTCACCTTGAGAACTTGCCCGGGATCCTGCAGAATGGATCTCTGCGGGCAGGTCCCTGAATGCACCAGGAGCCCCAAGGGAACCTGCACACCAGGATCGGGATGCAGGAGTGAGCTCTGAGGGAATCAGCAGCTCCTTTTACGGATTTTATTTTATTTTTTTTTTTAACACAACTTTTCAATCTTTCCTCTTGATATGAGAGAACAGATGCCACATTTGATTTCTGCTGAGTCTGGTTGCAATGACACCCCTAGTTCATGTGTTAAGTTATGTCAAAAACATAAGTATTTTATGCTGTAATACACAGTATTACTGAAACTAACAATATTATTTGCATATTTATAACAAGGTATAATGAAATCCCTATAGTAAAACCAAAAGTTATGCTATAGATTTATTTACAAACGGTCCAGCAAAGAAGTATAAATACTTCTACATTTAAGGTTTAGGAAAACATAATTTACAAAATATTCAAATATATACAGTCATCTGAAAAACTGCCAATATTAAACTTTGATGCAGGCAAAGAATTGGCTGAGTCTGTTCGTTCCGTATTGAAAGAGGCGGCGGCTTTTCACGGCTTGTCTGTTATTTTCAAAAGTCAGACGTATGTTATTTACAACCAGGCCGCTTCTCTCACGGCTAAACGTGGCCGGAGCTCTGCGCGTGCTGTCCCAAAATGTCGTCTATCATTGTCAGATTGTTCAACCACTCCTCGTCGTTGCTGCCGCTGTTCTTCATGAGGGAGTCGAGGAAGTCCGTGTCGCTGCAGTTGGCGGGCGCCATGGCGCTGCTGTGCTGGGACACAAAGTCGTACTGCGGCAGCTCGGCGGCGGCGGTGCCCATCCTGCCGAAGGCGTCGGGCGGCTGGCCCGGGGACGGGTAGCTGGGCGGGCCCAGGCCCGAGGCGGGAGCGAGCTGGTTAAAACCGGACACTCCCTGGGGCATGGATTTCATAACATTCATAGCTGGCAATGGTCCTCTGGTTAAGTTGTGTCTCAAGTTCTGATTACTCATTGAGCTCAAGCCCTGGCCGGACTGCCCCATGCTCAGTTTTTGCATCTGCCTGACCTGGACGCCGGGAGCGATCTGGTTCGGCGGCACCACGGTGGGCTGGGAGAAGGGCTGGCCCGGCGCACCGGGTCTCGCGTTCTGTTTGGAGAAGAGAGCGTTACCGGAGAACTGCTGCATGCTGGCGTCCATTTGGCTTTGGCTGGGCATCCTCGGCACAGCGGTCGGCGTCCACATCTGGGCAGATGAGTTGGGGTAGACGTTAGGGATTCTCGGCACGCTCGGCTGCCTCAAGTGTTGCTGAGTCGCAGAGTGGTTTGCTAAGGAACCGGAGCTGAAGCCTGCCATCGGCATTCCCGGCCGCACAGCAGAGTGGCTGTGTGCTGTTTGGCACCCCGAGTTCATGCCCAGCGAGCTCTGGCTCGGCCGCAGCGGCATGTTAAAGTCAGAATTAGGTGGAAAAATCCCCTGCTGCTTGCCAGGGTTGTGTGGAATCATCACCATCGTCCCGCTGCTCTGGCTGGCGCTGGCGGGGGCCATGCCAGCAGAGCCCAAGGTGCTCTGGAGCATGGCTGGGTTAGACGGCAGCATGCGGTGGTTGGGCGGAGGAGCCGGCATCACCTGGCTGCAGTCAGCGGGAACGGGCTGCTGCACGGCTGCGCACAAAGAGACACATTAGTCGGTGAGTGCACGTTCACCCTGGAATCACGGCAGAGCCTTAAAAGGCTGCTGCTCCGTCTTTCTCTCTCATTACGTGGGCCTCTCCTCTGTGTTCTTTGTAACAGTTATCACTGGAGCGATACGGAAATGGGCGAATCTCATGGTATGGGATGAAATGTGAAACGCTTTTATTTCAGGGCAGAGGATCATTAAGCGCCCTGGACTGAATCAGACCCCAGGCCCTGTCTCCTCGAGGCTTTTCATAGCACGCCATTTCCCTCCTTACCTTGGAACTGATTTATCTGCTGAGCCGTAAACAAACTCCTCTGCTCAGATGTTACTCCCAGCATGTTTTGTCTCTGCTTTTCCTGGAAAACAAGGGGGATAATAGTCAAGTAGCGGTCTCTTGACAAACAAGAATAGCAGCAGACGCCTGAAGTGTAGCCACTGTCATCATTAACAACCTCTCCCATACACACACAGACACACACACCCCCCTCTGACGAGACTCAGCCCAGACAGTTCATTTCAGACCAAATCTTAATTGCTCCCATGCCCCTTCTTGCAAAGGTGTCCTGACAACAGCCCAGCATCGGGAAGCGCAGCCTTCAGCAGACGCTGTGCAGGCGGCCCAAGGAGAGCTGGATGAACATGGAGACCCTCACGTACATCAGCTTATGAGTGAAGTGCAGCACCTGGGGAACTCTCCGAGGACGGTGGAAGCTGAGGCCTGGCTGAACTCCCGCTGTCTTACAGCAGCACAGATAAGCTCGAAGTCACTGATGACAAGGAGGCAGAGTTGGTTTTGAAAGGGAGTTTGATCAAGGAGCAGGGCAGTACTCGGCTGAGGGTTTTACTGAGCTACTTCTCATCTCATTTCCCATCCAAAGAAATGAGCCTCCTTGACCCAAATCTGGCAGCGCGCTCAGCAAGTCAGAGGCACGTGTTCAATGCTGCCTCACCCAACTCGTCTGTGGGATTCCCCCATCCCTGCTCCTTCACACAGCACGTTACAGCCAAGTCCAGGACAAACTGGAGTCTAACATCTGCTCTGGTAAATCCCCAGGGAGCCAGAGAGAAAGGCAAGCATGGAGAACATCTCTCCTGGGGCTGACTCACTCTCCAAGCCTCCCTTCTCTGCATCTTCCCTCCCAACTTCGCGGCTGACCAAGGATGATGGCAACGATACGGAGGTGACTGAATCCTTCCCTTGCATATGAGTGGGCAGATCTGCACTTGCTGAGCAGCCCTTGGCCCTGGTCTCCCTTGGGCATGACATCCTGGACTCACCACAGCCCCGGTCTGACTCAACCCAGCAATTCCAGGGTCACTCCTTAGTGTTTGCTGAGTGGTGATTTCCCCATTCCAGTTAGTCCTGTCCTTCCCAGTGATGTGGACAGCACAGGAACCCACAGAGGCACTCGGCATCGTACCTGCATCAGCTGTCGTTTCATTATTTGCTGCTTCAGTAAATGGTTCCTCATCGTGTACCCGTTCACCGTGGCTGGTGCCGGCACAGAGCCTCCGCTTGGGATGGAGCCCGGCTCCTGAAGCCTGGCAACAATTCCAGCATTTTGATCCTGCCAAGAAAGATGAAAAAAGAAAATTAATCTCAACAGGGAGATAACAACAGAAGCCCTTATCCTCTCTGCTGATGCACTCTCTCCGGTCTTCGGCTGTCCCAAGGCCAAAACACCTTGTGGATTCACATAGACCCACGTGCCACGGCGGGGACAGCGAGGGGCAGGGGACTGCTCTGATTTCTGTCGATCAGCACAAGAAGAAGTGAGAGAAGCAAAAGGTTAATCCAAAATTCTCTGTGACTAGCCCAAGGCTACGGACTGATTCACCACCATTACTGGAGTCACACGGCTGCCTGGCTGGCAGAAGGGATGTGAGTAAAGCGTCACATTTCCCACCAGTTCCCCAACTGTTACACTGAAAGACATAAGGAAAGAAAAGTTGCATCAGGGTAGGATTTGGCAATTGGATATAAAAGAGAAACCTACAGTAAAAGAAAACAGCAAACTGAAGGCAGAGGAGGGGAAAAGGTGCCATCAGACCAGGGACCTGGAAAGATGGGAAGACGTGGGCCTGGGATTGAAGTGGTTCTTGTGGGTTCCATGATCGGACAAACAAGGAGAGCTAATTGCGAAAGGAGAGGAGAACATGCGAAAATGCAGGGTCAGGTCACGGCCAGGCACAAATCAGTACTGCAGTGGGTCTGATTCCTGGCTGGTGCAAACTGGCCTCGCTGTAAGTCCTCAATGAAAGATCCGAGTTGACTTACACCAGCTGAGGACTTGCCTCCAAAGAAAGGGCATTGTGGGGAGAAGAGAAAAAAAATATTCACAAGAACACGACGAAGACACAGCCCAAAAGGGAAGAAAAAGAATTAAACAAATACTGAAGTCTAAGCATCTTAGGAGCTGGCAGGTAGTCAGGGAAACACAAGAGAAGAACGAGGGAAGAAGCCAAGGCCTCACTGAGGACAAGATTCTGCAAGTGCTGTACCCAGGCACCGCAGTACCAGCATATTCCCCTTTCTCCGTTTTCACATCTAGCTTCTACATTATTTATGATGTTTTGTTATTATTGGCAGGGAGAAGTATGTATATTATATCCAGCATCCTTAGCCGGGCCGTGCTTCCTTTGTTTTCAGAATGGAAGCCCACATCCTTTGTTTGAGAATCAATGTTATCAGGAGATAAGGAAGACGAAAATGGTTGTTGCCTTTTGACATCTGACAATTAGAAGCATGCTCAGATGGAGAAAACAGGATACGAGCCGTGTTTCAGCGTGGCCAGAAGAAAGCCTTGGAAGGCATTTGTCACCAGGCAAGCTTCTCCGGCCTGGGGCGCCTTTCCACAGCAGCTTCACTGTGAGGAATCACCCAACTCCTTCCAAGATATTCTCTGTGAGAGCGATTACCAAGAAGGTCACTGAAATTACTCATTTTTATGGTGCCTCCTTTTGTTGTAGCACTTCGGTCTATTATGCAAAAGCACAACTGATGAAATGTAAATGCCTGCTAGATAATTTACTAAAAGACACAAACCTGCAGCTCATCACTGCTCTCATTATCATGCCTATTCATGGGCAGTCTCATAAGACTAGACTTCATTACTGGTCCTTTGCTTACAATTCTGCTGGACACCTCTCCTCCTCCCCCTTCCCTCCTACTCATTTTACTCCCTCTCCTCCCACAGAAAAAGAGGGAGGGGAGGAAAAAAGTAAATATGATTTACTACAGATGTAAATATGAAAGTTCATGTAAAGCTGGCACTCTGCTTTCATGTCAGACAGGATTCTGCAGCCACAGTTAAGCTTTGAATAATGCAGATTGCCTCCAGGGGAATATTTGAAAGTGCAGGGATTCAGTTTGTGTACTCTGTACATGAAAGACACTGAAATGTTCGTACCACCAAAACCCCTGCCATCTATCCAATTTCCTCCAAACTTGTCTCGTTGCGTGCAGAGGGTCTGTGCTTACTGAAGCAAATGAGTTTAGTGCAAGGACAATCATTCTGATGTCTCGCTCAGGGCTATTGCATTAACAAGTCATAACATTAAAGTCTCTTTTCCTAATCATGTCCACCTCATTCTAATTTCTCCTAAGCATCATCAAGAAAATAATGTTGATTTTTCCATATTATTAATGGTAAAAAAGTGTAAATCACATTTCTAATTGCGGCTCTTGTGCTGTGGCAGTACAACAGCTTAATTATATGGGACTTTCTGCAGGCCCCCTATAGCAATAATGACAATCACCGAAGTTCATTTGCAAATACACAGAATGGGTTACTGAGTTTTTCAGAGCAAAGTTGTATAACACTTAATTAGCCAGTAAAGAAACAATCTCTAGATATAAATTTTGCTTTTGGGGAAATTGGGACAAAATAGCATAGATGGGAAGACAAGGAATGAATTCAAAATCTTGCCTTCTACAGTTCACACTTAGGTTAAGCCAAAAAAAGAAAAAGAAAAGAAACAGGAAAAAGTTCTCTCTTTTCACCACTAGTGGGAACTACTGTATTCCCTTACAATAAAAAACAACCACCTAAACGTCACGACTAAGAATAGCTCTGGTGTAGTCTAAAGGACACTGCTATCTGTACCAAAGGTTAATGAACTTTAAACATTTTTCCTTTTCATCACTCCCCAAGAAAAATCATTTTCCTTCCCATAGTAAGGCCAAGCTAAACAAGCCATAATCTTAACTTGCTTACAGTTTGGACAATCCCGTTTTAAAATCCAGAAAGACAGCAAAGAGAGGATCGTGGTGTCGAAGCTGGGGACGATGGAAGCGGGAGTTCACACCCCAAGGGGCGTGCGGCTGAGCCAGCCCCAAGCTACACCAGAGGACACAGATGGCGACAGGGGATTCCTATTCTTCAGCTTTTAAAAAAATGTGTTTGTCTGTAGGTATCGGGCTTTTTGCCATTTTCCCCTCCAAAAACTCATATTAAAACATCAAATGAGCAGAATCCCTAACCAAACGGCACGCCACGCAGGCCTGGAACTGGGAAAGCGTGTGTTTGAGAGCCTGTTTCTGTTGCTAGGCGAACTGTCGCACGGCGGGTCCGGAGCTCCCGCAGCCCTCCCCGGGCTTCCCAAGGTGGCAATTGCTGTTCAAAAAGGCACCGGGGCTAAGCTTCACGGTTTTGACTTGGCATCTCATGCACGAGTTTTGAGAGCAAGGAGGAAAGAATCAGGTTTGAGGGTTGCAGGAACGTGCACTGTTCGTGTCGGTATTCAGCCACCGACCGCTGTGGTAAAGGCCGTTGCACAGCCCAGTGAAACCAGTCCCTCCCAGCCGCCCGGCCTGCGTGCAACGGCAGCTGGGGCTGGGCAAGCGCGTCTGCAGATCCCTGCGTCCAGCGGTCGTGAGCGTGGGTCCGGTCCTACAAAACACTCGGGCACAGGCTGCAAAGTGTGCGAACAGTCCCACCGAGACCAACCACCTATATTTAAGAACCTACGTCCTTCTAAAAATCCCCTGACGAGCTCGACCTGCCCAGCCCCATCATCTGATTACGTACGAGATGCGCAACTGGAGTAAATAAGCGCCGAGATGAATTGTTCTGTGCGAACGCCGTTGATAAACTCCAGTCCTCAGCACTTAGTTATATATCCAGTAATCACTTCGTGGCTTCACTTAAGTGAGAACGAAGAAATTTATGGCCCCTAATTCCTCTGAATCCTCATTAACAAACAGTCCAAAAAGAATTTAAAAGCAAGACTTTCTGAGGATCTGAGCTAGAGCTTTAATCGCTCTTTGGCAAATATGTAAAAATCCCTCTAATCTTTAATAAAGAGCATTCATTGTTTTTTAGGACTATGTGAAAACACTAAACTCATTTATCATTATTAAACTTTCCCATCTGCTCTTACGGTGTAACTGCAAGGACTATAACAAAGAAATGTACATGTTAAATTTTATTGACTTAAGCCCAGAGCTATTGGAGATGTACAATTTATTTCAGTGAGGGCATGAAGGGGACTGCAGGCTGCGAGACAGAGTCATTTGTCCAATGCTGAAAAGACAGTTATCTGCACCAAAATGGCTCTTGGAAAGGCACATTTGCTTTATAAGAAATAAGCTGCCAGGTGAGACCATTCAGCATTATGTTACAGACCCAGACAATAAAACTAAGCCGTGAATTTCAATAGTTAACAGATGGACTAATTAGAGACTGAATTCTTTGTGGTTCTAACAGATAACCAGGTCACAGCAAGGTTACTGAGAGAGAGAACAGGCAGCTTTGCAAATTTCGGTAGATATTTGCAGAGTTGGGGAAGAACTGCACTTCCTAACCGAAAGCGTTAGCAGCAGTGGAAGAACAGAAACGCGGCTAATTGAAAATGCACAAGAAATTGCAGAGTCCCTGCAATTAAAAAGTTTCTTCCCTTTCAAAAGACACTGCCGATTTGAGAAATATTCCCTCCACTTTCAATGGGGCGCCCAGCTGAATCCAGTAATTATAGAGCTTAAAACAGAAGGGTTGTTGAGATGAGCCACAGCACCCCAGAATAAAAGGAAAAAAAATAAATAAACAGGTCGCTCAGGGTAGATGTTTGTGGTAAATACAAGAAAGGGAAAAAGTGCTTTTTCCAGCTTTTTTTTTTTTTTTTGGAACCAAAGATAACTTAGCTTGAAGTACCTACCAAGACATTGCACAGTAAAAAAAACCCAGAGAGGAGAGACAAGGCTACGGGACGCGACAGGAGCCTGTGCCCCTGCTCCGCTCCGAGGCCCCGGCTGCTCGGCGGGGACTTTAGGTGGATCCATATTCTCAGCGGGGACGGCTGTTCTCTAGGGGTGGGGTGAAGTTTCATTAACTGAGTTTTGCTCTGTATTTCAAGAACATCTGTTACGTATGGGGAGTTCTGAACTCTGCTGAGGAAATGCAAATATGAGTTTCAAACTAGTGCCTCTGCGTTTCCCCGCCGGTGCATTGTCTCCTCTCCAGTAGGTGCGCTCCAGCTCCTCGGTGGGGCTTTCATGCCCGGGCAGCACTTCGCCCTGAAGCCCAGGACTAAGACTCCTAGGCACAACGACTCTACAAACACTACCAACTAAGCACTATTCATGTTGGCTCGCCCATACAATCACACGGTTGTAAGAGTTTTGTGTTCAGATGTACAAAAAAGCCACACGCAGACTCCCAGTGTCTAATAACTTTGTGCAGCCCCACAGAAAACCTTGATGCCACCTTGACAAAGGAGGATCATGGCCTCCACAGCTTCTGATCCAAGCAGATACTAAGATGGTGAATCTGTTGGGCCAATGCATACAAATGAAGCGAAGTCCAGGGTCAACGGTTTGGCAGAATGACGGTGTCAGCCCACTCTGGAGCGTGATGTCTGTGAGATGCCATGATCCTTTGCTTCACGCAGAAGTCAGGGGTCACGTACGCTTCTTGCCTCTGCTTCTTGCCTTTAACAAAACTCTCGCTTTGCTCTTTGGAAGTTTTCTGTCTTTTTTCTCTCCTCTATTCTGCCCACAATTCAGAGATGCTCTTCAAGATAAAACTGCCTTTCAGTTCAGAAACGCTCCAAAGCTTTTTGTTTGTTTGCTTGTTTGTTTTAACACAATGTATGAACACTGATAAAACAAACTGTGCAGCTCAGTGGATCTTTTTTTACCCGTCTTTCACCCATTTACTTGATATAGAAGCATGTGAAACACTACCAGACTCAAGTTTCTAAGCTTATCTTGGGGGCTGTCAGTCAGAAAAAGGCTTTGTTTGAAGACTGTAAGTGATCCATGAGTATACGGTTTTGTTTAAAAAAAAAGTTCTTTTAAGTTTTTCTTTCTTTTCATGTGGCACGAGCATGCACAGCTACCTTCAAAGGTAGTCCTCCTTCTTTGCTAGGAGCAATGACAAGATCACCACACCTGGCTAGCAATTGTATCAGGAGCTCCCCGCTTCAAGCGAAGCAGATGAAACACTAATTTCCCTATAGCTGCTCTTACACTGCGTGCTGTTCAAAACAAAACAAAATCCCATCAAAGTACCCAAAGTGCTTTTAAAAATGCACCCAGAATTTTAATAAGATGGAAACTGAGTCTGCTTCCCCTTTAAAAAACAATTAATCGAATTGGTTAAAGCTTTTGCGCAAATACTCTACCAATATTTTCAGAGCTGGTTTTATCCATCAAAACATGCCGTTGACAAGCAACAGCAATCAGACCAACAGAAAGACAGAAAATCCAGAGTGAATTATTGCAACAGTGATTTTTCTCTTAGATGAAAACGCATCCTTTAGCAGGCAAGTTGAAATCAAGCTGTGATGCTGTTACCAGCACCACGTTGTTAGAAGGAACACGGGAAACGGCTTTGGGAGCAGCCAAAAGCCTGAGGCACAACACGGATGGGGGAGCTGGTGTGTCACAGACACGCACAACCTCCGAGGGGCTGCGGTGCTTGTGAGGAGGCACAGTCAGGACTCCAGCAACAGCAGCTCCCCTGCAAATAGGTCCTTTGGCCCAAACAAACTGCCAGGCCATGGGTGAAGGCAGCCCAGAGAACAGCTTTGCTCCGCCATCCCAAGTGAAAGGCAAACCTTTCAGTAGGACGAGACCCACGGAGGCTCTGCCAGACCCCTGGTGGCAGTGGGACCTTGGCACCAGCAGTATTAACACGCTTCTCTTCAACCTGATGCTCTGGGGCTGGACTTATCCCCACCAGTCTTTGTACCACCGTACTTTAACATAAACTGTAGCTGTTAACTGTTTTTACGTGTATACACCCAAAGATACAGAGACGGGTGTTTTGTACCTGTCTATATAACATATAGTCAAGATCCAAAATTGAATTCTCCGCAAAGAACAAAATATTTATATTTGGCTTGTACAGCTATCATGATTCTCCAACCCTTGACACCCCGCTCTTGCTCCCATGGAGGGCAGCTTGCCTATAAATTCAATGAGATAATCTAAAACTGTATTTATCTCACCCAATTTCAGCTGGTAGTCCTTCTGCCTGTCTCTACAAGGTTGCGCTAGCTGTGATGACAAACTACAACATCTCGTATCTATAAAGCGGTTTGACTCAAGTAATGCTTGCGTTATGTCAAGGCAGGCTCTCAGAGGTGTCGATGAGACTCCAAAGGAGCCAGGTTAGCTCAGCACCCGGCAGAAGCTGCTGCAGAGAAACGCAATGACTGGCTGGTGAATTTATGTATTAGGGAGAGCAGAAAATACCTGATAAAGAACAGAAAAAGTGAAGATTTCATTCTAACAAAGTGACAGTCAGGAAATCTTGAGCTAATGGGAGAAATCAGTTCTCTACCTGCCCATTTCTGAAAAGCTCTGTGAACTGCAGTGAGGTGGTCTGGATCACAGAGATTTGCGAAGCCCTTGATTTCTCTAAGTTAACGTTTCCACGACTTTCTTTTTCCTTTTCATGCAAAGGTTCAATCTGCAGAGGCAGATGCCCAACTCTTGTTAACTTGCAATAGCAGTTGGCTGCCTAACCGCTTCGGAGAAGCCCTTTGCATGAAAACCTGCCCACATGCAAAACCCAGCAGTATCTGCTCCTGATTTCTCATGTAGCTGCGCAAACAAAGCATGCTCTGGCACAAAGTATCACATCACTTTTTCAGTGTTAAACCTCTCACAAGCTTACTCCTTCCTGACAGATGAAACTATTCAAACACCTAAAAAGGTTATACCGGATCGTCTACTCAATCGCGTGCCCCAAATCACCACCAGAACTAAGAAAACAAAATCCAGTGATAAATAATATGCTAAAATAATGGATAGAAAGTAGGCTGTGACTAGGTAGTCCTCATGACCAAATTTTTAAAACCAAGACACTGACGTGTTAAAAAAGAAAAATGTATTAAGGTGACCTTGAGTATGGGGAACAAGGAGCAATTCCATTATTTTTTTACATGGAAATTATTATTAAAACACCCGAAGCTGAACTGCTGTAACCAAGTCAACTCAATCTCCCCTTAAAAATTCCTTTTCTCCCCTTCCATTCAGATTGTATTTACAAACTGTAGATGTCTCATTTTTTTCTTGTGTCATTTCATTATTACAGAGTTGAGATCACTAGCCATCTGCAGCTTCATTTCATCAAGCTCTGATTTGTCCTTGGAGCAAGGTCATGCGGGACAAGAACATAAAATGCTGCTTTCCTCAACTGACAGTTCTTTATGCCTTCCTGTAAATATTCCCCACTAATTTTAAATAATTTTACCACTTCATACTCCCCCTCACGCACGCTGGAAAGGCTGATATACACGCATATTAATAAGGATCTTGTCATTTAACCACTGCATGACATATTAGAAGCAATTAATGGTGTTTATTTGCTGATAACATAGGCATTTCGAACTCCAGCTCAAGAATCCTTGGTAGCTTCATGTGACTTGTAGGATATTAGCTATGGGTCAGAAGTTGGGACCCCCCCATTCAGCATTAGCATACGCTTGGAGCGACTCTGTTTTCCATCAAGCAGAAAAAAAAATGCAGTCCATGCACAAAAATTACCAGCTGCTATATACCCTACGGTGGGTGAGTGATAATAAAACATCACTAGGTGTATGTGGGTTCATTCATCGAAATCAATAGACCGGTAAGGAAAGATTTTCAGGCGCATCACACAACGTTCCAAGCTAAAAACAAAGAAAACGGAACATGGAATTTGTACTTGGATCAGATTTGACTTGCCATAAATTCTGGAGCATCTTCTCCAGAGCAGACACTGCTTCTCTGGGTTACAGTAAAACCTACCCAAACCAACCAACCAAAAAAAAACCACCCCAAAACCCGGGTAAGTTAATTTGAGAGTCTTTATTAGCACAATCATAGAGCACCGGGAATAACTGAGTGCTAGCACTAGCTCTGGGGGTCGGTCTCCCCCTGGTCTCAGGCTGCAGATGCTGGCAACAGCAGACTGGAGGTCCCTGCTCCAGTCTCCAACTCAAGGTGCGCATCTTTTGGCACCTAGAAAATTCACCGCTGGGCTGATGTGGTGGATTCTGAGATATGCTCTGCTGTACGCAGCCATCTCGCTCACAAGCAACCACGTGAGAGCTCTTACCTGCGTGCTTTTAATAGCCCCAATAGTCCTAGACATGGAAACGTGCACATCATATGTTTGCAAACACACCTGGATATATGCTGTGTAGACAGACAGGTACACGGGCCTCCGATGGCTTTACCTGCACAAGCAAGTGTCCCTTTGGACACACAGTGGAGGGTTAGCTCATGAGACTGTGAGCATGCAATTTGTCAGAGGGAGACACCGAAAATGGGATCATTAAAGGTGAACTCCCGGTCCACCCCTAAAGGAGACGAGCTTGAAAGGTGAGTTTGCTTCGTGACCGAGTCACAGGATAAAAACCGGCCACATGGACTCAGGCTCACATGACCAGGTTCACCTTCCAGTTCCATCACGCATAGTTTCTTCAGGTGACTATGGACAAGTTGCTTCATTTCTCTCTCTGTCTCAGTTTCCCCCCAAAAGGAATTAAAGTTTCTTGCTGAATACGAGGATGAGGGTCAATTCCTGGGGCAGTGTGGGGATTATGACTTCATCCTCCTGAAACGGTGCCTCTCCCGCACTGTCAGGTTGTGACCCCAAAGACCTGCAGCAGAACCGCGCTCCATGCCGCTCACCAGTGAGAGGTGGAAGGGCTTTTTCTGGTTCATTCTGCGTACAAGATTTTGTCGTGTCCTCCTCCCTGCATGTCTCCCGCGGGTCCGGCCGCAGCTGGTTGCATCTCAGAACAGCACTAAACTACACCAACTCGTAATGGTCCCCTGGGGCCTCTAACCTGGCTGCGCAGACCAGTGGAGCGCAGCATGTCCCCGCCACACGCCCCGTGATCCCATGACTCGCCCCTTATGTGCCGGCAAAAGAAGCCGCTGCAATAGCTACGGACATCGCCCCACCTGGAGGATCCCTCGGCGCCCCGCTGGGAGCTGCGTGAGGAGGGCTCTGTGCTCGGAGCAGTCAGCCCTGTGTTTTGACTGGTCCAAGAAGAAAAGGCTGGCTGAGGTAGTTTTGGGTGAGAATCCTAAGATTTTCCTGCAAGTCCTGCCTGGTATTTTATTGAGAGAGCTTTTACTGCGGTGACAACACTCCTGCTTCACTCCGCATCCTCTCCCGCATCCCTGGCTTCTGCCCCCTTCCATCCCCATTATATGTCCTTCCCTGTCACTTGCACGGCAGGAGATGCTTTTCATTCGAAATTTAGCCACGATGAAAAAAACCGTCCAAGTGCCTCCCAATACCGTCTTCTCACGTCAGCCAACATTTCCCTGAAATTCTGTGGGATTTTGGTGCTTCTGCCACTTAAGATAATAGGAATCTAGGCAATACGTGCTTTTGAAGATTTGCCCAGCCACACTTTTGCCGTAAGGGAAGAGGGAAGCGCACAAAAGAAGCGAAGAGCCCGGAGCCAGCTCCCTGCGTGGCAGAGATGGCGCAGAGCACCCGCAAGCGCGTCTTCTGCGGAGACACCGCATGTCAACAGTTAACTTCCCTTTGTTCCCATCCAAATGATTAAGGTTAGAAGCCTGCCTGGTGACATCACCAGAGTTTAAACGTGCTGGATATGGTCCAGGGAGCCAAAGTTATTGCTGACCCCATGGTTACTGATCCGCTCCGCGAGTAGCTGATGTCTGCTCTCACTTTATGAATTATTTAATGGGTTAAAGATTGGTCAGATCTTCTTTATGCAACGTACAGCTATACAGTGGGCAGGAGGACATAAACATGCATTAACAAGGTTAAAGTCATATACTGTAACTACACTGTCTGTTTTCAGCTTGCAGCTTTATTGACTTAATCATGCCGGCATCGCAGCCAACAAATCATTAAATCCATTCCATTCTTTTGCTGGTTACCAACCACAAAAACAGAGGCAGGCAAACACGGAGCAAATCTGGGAGGGGGTGGGGAGCGGCGGCAGGGTGCGGGGCAGAGGGAGAACAGTGGGATCACTATGGAACGCCGCGCTGGCCTGTCACTGCCAGCACAAAGACGCCAAATCTGTCTTTACGGACTAAGTGGTTTCATGGTTTAAAGTGACACACTCATTTGTTCCTGTTTTGCAATGATTATAGAAAAGAAGAAGGCGGGGGGAGGAATAAAAAGCAAACTGAGCTTCTCCGTGCCCTCACAGTGCAGAGGGGGGATGTGTGTTGTCCTCGCAGAGCCGCACATCTCTGCCAGCACACCCCGGGGACGGGGCAGAGGAGATGGGGCACTCGCAGCACCCCAGGGGTCTCGGGCCCCCGCCGCACTCCCTGCTAATCGGCAGCGAAATGCAGCCATAATTAAGAGTTCGGCGCAAAAGAAAAAAGACACGGAGCATTAAATCAGTCCTGCCGTTGCCCTCCAGGAGCAGCTCCGACCACAGCGAGCAATGGGAGAAGTCCCCGTTCTCAGACTGAAGTAACAACTTCACTTTCAGACAAAGGTTTTAATTTTTGACATGGCACTTACTGTAAATTTTCGTACCCGTCTCCAGGCCCCCCGCCTCGAAGCACCCTGATTGTCAGCAGTGCAGAGAACGCAGGTGCCCACTGCAGTCAGCAGATTGCCAAAATACTGTTTCTAGGTGGTTAGTTCAAGACATCCAGGTTTGAAAATGGAGCTGTCAGCTTACCGGTTTTGAACCCAAAAGATCTTTATTTGTCACTGCTGTCATCCCCATTCGTTTCTCGACGGAAATCATCTTCTCTATCACCATAAAATACAAGTGGCTTGTTCTGTGCTAGGGGAGCATCATGTCAGGACACGGCTCCTCTGTGTTACAAGGAAGCTATGGAGGAAGAATTCAGCATGAACTCTTGGAAGCCTTCAGACACCAGGGTGTTTTGCTTCTTTCGGAGATGCTAGACACAGCCTGTTTGCAAGCTTTCCTCCACTGAGAGAACATGAAATAAGCTCCCCCTTTGCGGGGAAGACTCAGCTACACCAGGAGAGATTCCTGGCCCATTTCTATCTATTATGAAAAGTAGGAGCAGTCAACAAGCTCCCTTTTCTTCACCTTCTAGGTACAGGCTGCTTAGAGCTCCCTGTAAGAGTAACCCAGGCTTTGGCATCCTACCAGTGCAGGGGCTCGGCAGACACATTTGCACCTTGTCCTGAGATACACCACTGCAGACCTTTTTGAACACCGTCATTATTTGGTTTTATGGTTGTTTTCTTTAGACCCAAACAAGCCTTCTTACAGTTTGAGTTCCAACCTTGCCTTCTTTTGTTTACTAGTCTCCAGATCCCTATCATCCCAGAGACGTCTCCTGGCTCCATATATTGCAAATAAACATATCATTACTCGGCGCAGGAGTCGGCCAGAATTCCTCTCGGAAACAGCCGCCAGAGAAGAGCCTGTCCCCCAGCCGCTCGCCCGTGGTACCGAGGCGAGGGAACACCATCAAAGGTACTTCTTTCCAGCCACCACACTGGAAAAATGGACAGAAACAGAAATGCTTTCTGAGGCAGAAGTCAGCTATTTAAGGTACCTATATGACTTTCAACTTCACGGACTTCTGTATATTGGATCACCAGAGCTGCTGCTGCTTCCAAAGACGGAGAATAAAGGTACCTCCAGCAGACAAGGGTCAAGCCTAAGTTGTTGTCCAGGCTTCCCTCACCACAGAGCATCCGTCTCACCTTACAGGTGCACGTTAGGGTGAGGTGAAATTAGCCCCTAAAGATCTTTTCCTCCACTGGCCACAGGAGGAGCCTAAATGATAGGAGCAGGAAGATGAATCCCAACCAGTCCCAGAGGAAGGCTAACAACGGAGAGCGCTAAACCCACATCTCACAAGTCCCAAACCCCTGCTTAACCACGCAACTATTCTGCCTTTTGTGTGGGGTTCAGCAGCCCCATCTCCACGGCCTGTGTCCAGCAGAGCGAGCTCCACTTCACCCCGCTAACGCTCCCTCCCAGCCCCGAATCCCAGCTCCTCAGTGCTCCCCACCAGCGTCCACCCACCTGCCCATTTGGGTCTGCTCACCAGCACCAAGCCGGCAAAGCAAGGGCTTGAGTGATGGACACATCAGCCTGGAGAGCATCTTATCATTGACCTGTGCTTATCAAGAGAACATGGAAATGCAGAGGAGGCTCCACCGCCGCCGTCATTAGCCGACGAGCTGCTTCAAAGGGAAGCGACAGTTGTGATGTTTTAGGGCCGACACACCCAGCCAGGAGTAACACACCAGTCGCGCTATTTATAATCCCTGATTCTAGAGTCTTAAAATAGCACTGCTTTTATTTTTACATTTTTAGGCACGCTTGTATATTTAAGCAACTTCCATTCGCAGGCTCCACATCAAACACATCACAGCCAGTCTCGGAAACGAGAGACGGCGTTCCATGTCTCCCCACTGAAAGCAGAGGTGAATTCCCCCCTCCCCACGGCCCCTGTCTCCTTGGCCAATGTGATTACAGTCCCCAGGCCCATTTCCACTTATTTTTACATCTAGATCGGCTCTTCCAAATGCACAAAGCAAGGGACATGCAGCATCTGCCTGCAAACATCCAAAGGCAGCAGAGCGGCAGAGGTCGTTCCCAGACGGCTCTAATGCAGAGTCTCTGAAGGAGTTAATGGGTCCTACAATAAAGCAATTCCTGATTGTTTGTGTTTTTCTTAAAAAACAAAGGTCAATATACAGAAGTAGTCAACCGAACCATGGCGGCACGTCTGAAAGGAGAGCTCTGTACAGCCTCAGCACAGGCAGAGCGATCTGTTCTCTGCTCCCTGGTGCCACAATGTACCTTGGTTGGCATTTCTTAATGACGGGAGCATCCATGTGCTCTTTGTAAAACAATTATAAAATATTCAAGGCAGGAAAAAAAATTCCTTGCGCAGCCAAGGCTCCGGCAGACTGCATAGGTGTCAAATGGTAAATCGTTAGGCATTTTGTTTTAATTGCAGAGTTATTTATACCCTGGAACTTGTTATTAACATAGGGAAAAACAGAACCTATTGTTACCCATAATTAAAGGGACTATTATGGGACTGCAAAAGCATGGATGGCCCCAGCTAGACCACCCCTCCTTTGGCAGCGGTGACTGGCATGGGGAGGAACAGTAAATAGTAACTTAAGCTACTTCAGCCAAGAGCTTCAGAGGGGTCGGTCCCAACCTGTGAACCCCAATGCCTGTGCTGAGCCTCACCCCCCAGCACCCCTCCTCCTGCCTCTGGCCACAGACCGGGCGTGAAGCAGGGTGCTGTGGGGAAACGGCTGCGATCCCACCCTTCCCCAGCAGCGCGTCCCTCTGACCGAGGGGCACCCGGAGAGGACACATCCTGGATTTGGCCTGGGGTTGCATAACCATCCTTGTTAAAATTCAGGATTAACAGGTTATATTTTCATTTGTGAGATTGTTATCTGCCCTGAGAAAGGTTTCCGATTTCACCAGCACTAATCAGGATGCCACAATGGTTTTCCGGTCCCGGCAATGAGGCTCAAGAGCCTTTGTAGCTTGTGGAGCCAGTTTTAATTCAAATCTAACTGGCAGAGCTATTGTAGGCTGCATGTTGAACAGATTTAAAAAAGAAAAAAAAAAGTGTCTTACATGCTACTGTACCTTATTTCTAAATCCATTTCTTACAGACACAAATCCCTCTGACCCCCAAAGTGCCTGGTAGCTGCGCTGCCCTCCCAGGTGTGACACCCTCCATCTCTCCGTCAGCCCTGAGCAATGATCCCCTTAAAAGAAACCTGCCAAAAACCTGCGCTGGTGCCCACCTCAAGTTCTGGTTTATGTTGTTAAGGATACCACAAAAAACCAAGCAGCAGATACGTCCTGTATAAAGCGATTAGCGTGCCATGACAGCCCATGGTCCCCAACAGTGCGGCTCCCACTCTCGGCTCCCCGGGCAGTCCACGTGCTGCTGTCACCCAGGCACGACGCCCCGGCACAGGAGATGCAGTCGGCCTAGGAGGACAGTCAAGTACGAAACTACCGATGCCGTAATTACAACTGGGAGGCCAAACAGGCTCCCGAGAGGGACTATCTTTGTGGACAGAGAGGGGAAAAGCTCATTGACGCCTGGCTCTAGCAGATGAGTAAATGAGAGCTGGGTTACAGCCTTCTTGTTCTCCCCCTGCCTCCGCCCCCAAGGGCTGCGTGAGTCAGTGGAACTGGAGGGAAAATACACACTAAATTCTACAAGTGCAGGGATTAAAGAGACATCTACCAAGCTTGCCTCCGGCGCTCGATACCAGCTGCAAGAATTGGGTTAGCTTGACATTGCTGCTGGAGGTGAGGAGAGCCAGGAAGGCTGGCTGAGAGCAGAGCCCCTCTCTGCAGACCAGGTGAGCTGAAAGCCGGCCGCTGTCTCATTGCTAAGGCACGGAAACGCGTTATTAAATGTTTAAATCCGGGAGTGGAGTGACAGCAATTAAGAAAACAAACTCTGTTTCCTGCACAAACATGAGGTTCAGACAGTTTGGGATTATGAGATGATACATGGAAATCTGCAAGTCTGCTCTGAGCCAGTTTTTGAGGGCTGGAGACCCCTGCAAGTTCTCCGAGGTTCAAAAAAGCTCCCCCGATAATAGTCAGGTCGAGAACATTTCGGTGTCTCTTTTACTGGTGAGAGCACCAGCAAATCAACCCCAACCGACATTCACGCTGCGGGGCACCAGTCTGGGAGATCTCCGCAACCGGTGTTGCAGCTCCGGAGAGGAAATCTCCCACGTCTGGTAAATCCCGCTGCCGGGAGCGCCGCATGGCAGGGGGCTGGTTCAAAGGCTCTCCCGGTTTGTCCGCTCCCTGGAGAGGATGCCAGGACCTGCCAGCGATGACACCCCGCTGCCTCTCCCGAAAGGGTGCCACCCGAGACACGTCTGCCTGTCGCTGCCCTGTCCCCTGCCCCGTCCCCTGCCCCAGCCTGCCCCTTGCCACGAGCAGCGTTCAGAAACCACTGGACAAACCAACCCAGAAAAAAGCGACATATTACTAGGGTGTGCCTAAAGTCTTTTTTATTTTTTTTCCCTTAATACTTCCCTTTCTCTCCCCATTTGCTTCTGGACTGGAGGGAAGGGTGTAAAGGCTGACAAAACCGAGTCCAGAACCCTTTGGTTCTTCTCCCCAGGATGGCGAGGTTTCCTTGGGGCTGGAGCTGCGGCTGCCGCCGGGGTCAGCGGGAGGAGGGAGAGGAGGGCAGGGGAGGGAGAAGGGGAAAAAATGAACAGCTGCAAAGCAATTAAGCCTGCCTCTCTGCCTTACTGTCCAAAGCGGGAGGCAATCTAATTCAGCCTGGTGCCTCTCTTCCTTCAGCCGTCTGGTGCCTGCCTGGGATTCAGGAAAGGGGCTGTCTGACTGCCCACTTTGTCTGCCGAGCCAAAGGGGCCCTTCCCAGCCACAATTTCCAAAGGAAAGAGATCTTGGCTGGCGGTGGCTCTTCTTTTCTGAGAAAAACACGCGCTGAATGTAGTGGCAGCAGCTTTATAACCCTCTCCTGCCCTTCCTCAGCAAACAACCAAAGTGGAGCTGGAGCAAGAAAATGACCCCGCTGGCTCCTCCGCTCAGCACTTGTCTCCCGGCACAATGAATCAATTAGCGTCCGATCATTATTGTGGTAACTGTATCTTTCACAAGCCAGATTTTATATAGAGATAGAAAAGGATGTTTTCTGCTCATTTCCTTCCTGTCATTCCAATCACGAAGTACTGTTAAAAATACAATGCATTTAAAGTCTGTAATATTTGCAAGCCTGTGTTCCAGTTTCCCGACTGAACGGCTGGTCCTTTGTTTTCCCCACAGTATAGGTATGGAGAACAGCGATGACGGGGAGCCTATAGCACAACTGGGTTAGAAACTCACCCAGGGCATATACAGAAGGTCATCTCATTTTCATGCTCCTAATATCAGGGATTACTTTAATTCCTTATTCTGGCCAACTGTTTCAGTTTATAATCTATGGCGCAGGGCTCCTTCCAGCCTGTCTAAGGTGGGACTTGGTCTGATATTTCTTCAGAAACTGGCAAAAAAGTTTCATTTGGAAAATGTTAGTGCAGCAGTAAAAGGCTTTTAGTACCCAGTCAGAAGGAGAAAATAGGCTCTGTTAGGAGAACAAGAGTACGATTCAACTTTACTTTCAGTTAAATGTGACAGTAATCGAGACAGCAGGTAGGTACCTTCCCTCTAGCTTAATCAAGACAGAAATAAGCAAAAATGTGTACTTTAAATGCAGCTAGATGGCATTTCATATTATGAAAAGCCTCAATACCATTATCATAAGCAGAAAAAATAAGAAATCACATAGAAAGCAAGATGTTAGCTCACCATACTGACAAATGCTTTATAAAGTATGAAATCTGAGGAGACCTCTGTAAGCTAAAGCACAGTAGTTTCATCTATTGTGTCAACCTAGAATGGAGCAGCACACCCAAGTCAGGGGTCCCTTTCTAATCTTATTCCACATAGGGTCCCTGCTGCAGGTCACAGTTCTTTTTAAAATTAAAATTTATGCATATAGATATGTGCCACCTATGTAGGAAAAAGCTCAGACTTTGGACTGGGATGAAATGGATATGTCCATTTCCCCCCTTACTACCAATATTTTTTCTTAATAAAAAAAGTTCTTATTAAATGGTCAGGGGTTTTTTGGTTGGTGTTTGTTTGGGGTTTTTTTTGCAAGTAAAATACAACATAAATAAATATGGGGGATTTTACACAAAACCCTAAACTATGGGAAAACACCAATATGTCTGGCAAAATGTTTTTCAGTTAAAGATTTACTCACATTTCAGGACCATCACACAGTCTATGGCGATGTTATCAGCCTTTCTCTGTTCTTGCTGACCTTAAGCACTCTTAAACCGTTAAATACATAATATTTTCTGATAATAGAATGCCATTCACATTTCAGTAACAATAATTCACTTTAATGAGATAAGAACTTACACATCAAATTACTCTATCTCTGTTTGAGAAATATCGGCACACTTTGGGGAACTGTAGACTCACAAATAATGACTTCAAGAGCCCAACACTATTCCTGGAGACCTTGTAACTCCTGGTTACATCAACAGGAATCTGAGATGTGTAAGGATTGCAAAATCAGATGCTAATCTGCAGCGAACAACACAGGTATGGGCAGTCTGCATTTTTGCCTTAAGCAAACAAGAACCAACAAGACTATTAATGAGAGAAAACAGCACCAGTTTCTAACTGCACGTATAAACAGGCATTAAAAACAACCGTATTCCTTAAGTGAGTCATTACATTGTAAAGAAAACTTTTACAAGAAACTTGACGTTGTTTACAAATTTCCCGTTTACGTTATTTTTTTTCGTTCTTTCCTTCCCACTCATAACACATGCACCAACCTCAGCAAAGAGAGCTGCAAGAGACGGAAACCTGATGCTTAAATGAAAAAAAACCCAACAACACAGAATCACCAAATATCGACTCCGGCGCCTTCAGTTTACAGCCTCTCCGCTTTTTCCTGCAGTCGAATAGCTAACAGCTAACGCAATCTGAACACAGACCTTCCCATCAAACTGAGGCGGGATTCCTCCGCTCTCTCCGGGCAGAGGGGGGCTCAGCTCTGAGGATCCCGGCGGCTGCTCCCTGGACCAGGCTGGTGCGGGCGATGGGAACGGCCGCGCTGCCTTCAGCGCTCCCCCGGCGCCGCGCGAGGCACAGCCCCATCGCCCAGCCAAGGACAAAAAATACAGCAGGAATAGCTTAATTCCAGCTGTAAATGAGCTCAGCGGGGAATCTAAACAGTCAAGTCAATTGCCAGAATCTGCACTTTTCAACCTCGTTCTGCTCCTTTGATCAGACTGAATTTTGAGCTACGGCGATTAATGGACTAATAGCGGAAGTCACAGGGTATCTCTTGGGAGAAGAGGGAAAGGAGAGAAAAGTATCTCATCCTCGGTGTACATCTATTCTGCTAAACGCCACATTTCCACGTGAAAAACCTAAAATGCCGCTGTGGAAGGTGTGCTGACTGAGCTGGAAAGGAGGAGAAAAAGGGGGTTGTACGAAACAAAAAAATAGTGCTCGTACAATCATTCATTCATTGCTTAAACACACCCTTTGGAGCAAGGGTAAAAGAAAACAGACTGTCCCAATACAAGCGCCGTGTAAACTACCCTTCAATCCAGAACAGTAACAGTTTATACTTAATAATGACGGAGAGTAAAGGAAATATTAAACACATTTATTATGCACAGAGAAGCTTCCAAAAGCCCTGAGTATTTAAGTATTGAGAAAAACAGATTTGTTCATGACAGGGACACAGACTACTGGTATGCCAGGATAGTATGTCCTCATCTTTTTGGAAAGGGAAGAAACACATAAGCACCCTGCAATCACCAAAGAGAAAAAGGGGGTCGGGGGGGGAAGTTTTTGTTAAGAGTTTTTTTTCTTCTTCATTTGCCGTTGTTATTTCTGTGTCCGAGTGGAGGGGGCAGCTTTTCTTCCTGCAAGGGGCAAACTTTGCTCCTGCAATTCACGACTGTAAAAAACAAACCCCAGAGGACTGCAAATAATCACTGGATTGATTAAAACAAACTTATTCAAAGTTCGGCACGTTTACAAAACGCTGGTACTAACCCCCAGAAAATAAAAACAGAAAAGCCCAAAATAATTCAAACGTAAACTTGAGCTGAGGTAGGAACAAGCGCATCAAAGCTTCCAGCTCTCTCTTTTTCTGTCGTAGCACTTACATGCCATTGCCAATGATTACCGTGCCCTTTGCCGCATCCTTCTCCTCCACCTTTGGTCTTTCTTGAGCACACAAAGACATACATACATGATTCACCCCGCTCTCAGAAATAATCCCATAGTTGTCCTGGGATGACCTCCCGCTGTGTAAATTTAGGTGCGTGCGTTTGAATCTTCACAGGATCAAGCTGTTAATGTAGTGTCTTAGACCAGGATATCACACGATTCTCTCTACATTACTGGGCTTACCCTGCCTGTGCAGCTCTCCATCAATTCTGTAATGGGGAAAAATAGCTCCGCATAGCTCGTCCATAACCTGTATTCACATCTGCATCTGTCTGACACTGATCTAAGGTATCGCATTTTCATTACTACAATGAGAAATCGTTTTGCTGGTCATACAGAGAATATTATTTACGCTAAAGTAATGTATTTCCTATCTTCTTTTAACATCCCCATATGCAAAGGGTTAAATTGTGTTGTGGTTTTGGCCAAATTGGTCAATGGCTAGTAACAGATGTTCCCCCCCAACCTCTCCTACACGGAGAGGAGAAGGAGAGATAAAGAGATTTACGAGTTTAGAAGAAACTAAACTACTTTAATGCAATATTAATAATAAGATAAAAAGGAAAATAATGAAATAGATACAGTATACACAAAACCGTATTAAGCTCCCAGGATGGTGTCAGCGTCAGGCACAGGGGAAGTCCCAGGCTGGACTCAGTGACGGGTGGGAACCGGGTTCCAGAGCTGGAGTCAGGAACACACGGATCGGGATCAAAGGCAGAGGAACAGGCAGGGTCCTCCTTGGACATCGGCCATTGAGGAAAGAGGGTTGACCCTTTGATCCCTCAGCTTTTATACTGAGCATGAGGCAGGTGGGATGGAATGCCCCTGTTGGTCAATTTTGGGTGACCTGTCCTGTCCGCTCCTCCCCACAGGTGGGACCCCTCCACGCTTTTCCGTTTCCGACCCTCCAATGGGGCAAATAATGAAATTAGCTGACCTGGGTTGTTATAGCAATAAGTATAAGCAAGAGCCTCTCTGCATACCGTTCCTTGGCACAAACTCTAAACATTGGTCTTATCCCTCTGAGAACAAACTGTTTTCGACACAACATGCTGTTAGAGAGTTAGAAGAGGCCTAGTTAAGAAATAAAATTAATGAACAGAAAGTTGGTTCTGTTTTACCTCAAACCAGGACAAATTGTAATACAGGATTACTTTTTTTTAACAGTAGAGCTTTTAAGAATTACACACTGATAATGATAATATTTGCCTTTATGTATGCTATAAAAATTTTAACTTAAAAACGTACATGTAGAGTGATTAGCCTTCAAAGCCCTAAGAAGAGCTGCTACGCTCTGATTGTGGATTTCTATCAATTATTAGTGCCGGCTGCTTGAAATAGTCCAAAGTGCTCGAGACAGAAATATTGCCCAGCCGCCACGGCAGACTGATACGCTGCCTAAATGGACAGAGTTTTTGAAGACAGCTCATAATAGTGTTTGGCTTTCAAACCTTAATGTTAACAGCTTTGATGGGACTGCTTCTAATTTGTATTTAAGACCCATTACCTCTTCCTCTACGCACTCTTCCTGAAACATCATTTGTTCTAGGGGGATATTTGCCACCCAGCGCAGCTCTGTAATGGCCGTTAATTCACACCATTTTGCTTGCTCCTGTATTAATCAGCAAACTGTGAATCATCCCAGTGTTTCCAGACTCGCAGATGTACGAGAGAACCACTGAGGCCAGTTCAGTTTCTCTCCCCATTCAGACGCGGAGACAATATCAGTTCCTGTTTACAGCCACGGCTTTGTTTTCCCCCACCCACACGCTGAAATTTCTCCAAAATGCCCAAAGAAAAAAAAAAAAAAAAAAAAAAAAAGAGACTGAGTTCATTTTTACCAGGAAAGTTATTTCTAAGTATTCCATCTGAAAAAAAAACATGTTTGTACTTTTATTTTGCGCGCAGCGTTTACTGCAGCGAGGCAGAAATGAGAGAGGAGCGGAGCAGAGGGACAAAGCAGGCTGTCCCTGTCACCCCACCCCGCCGAACCGCCGGCCAGCGCCAGGCACATGACTTAACAGCATCCCAGGGACCCTCTTACTTAATTGTTTGCTTTTCGTTCTAATTGTTAAATTAAACTTCGCTTCTGGAAGTATTTCAGCCTTGTGGAGCACAGATGTAATTTTAGACTACTACAAGACAATACCAGGTCGAAACCACCCCAAAAATCATGGGTACAAAGCGTGCTCTCACAGTGTCACTGCAAAAAGCATTAAAATTAATTATTAATTTAGGCATCAAATTTGAGGTAGTAAGAAGGGCATGGTTTTAGGGAAGTGAGCACATTTTCTGAAAGCCTGTTAGTTCAAAATAAGCTCCCCAAACTGCCATTTGCTAAGAAAGATACAGAAAATACAGACAACGAACAAATCTATCTTCCGCAAATGTGGGAAAAAACTGGAATGAAGATGTTCTGATATTAATGAGAATTTACAGCACAGCTAAAACGAGCTGGGTGTACAACAGGGTCATGGAAGGCATTTCCTCATTGCTATTCATCAGCACGCCGTGCCACGAACACACCTTTTCGGTATAAGAATGATGGGTGCACTGACTTGTAAGTGAGGATGCAAGTAGCGTGTTTTACCCATCACTAACCACTGCTCACAGTGTTATTTTTAAGAATGCTGCATGCAGAAGGAAGTTACGGCATTCGTTATGAAGCCAAACAGTGAGAAAGTCCCCGAGTCTTTCCCTAGATTCCTAGGATGTTTTTAACTTCATTGCATCTAAGGGCATAGTTGAGAAAAAAATACATGTTCAAAACCTTTTGCTCAACTGCTTATAAATTAAAGATTTCTGCATATGGATAGGTGTTGGATTTTTTTTTTTTTTTTGGTGGTAATAAAGCAAGCAAAATGTGTTAGTCGAAAAAAAAAAGAAAGCAAGAAAATCTGCAGTTGGGGCCTGATTCAGCCGATGTTTAGCCCAGGAGAACTTGTGAATCCTGTTACCAAGCCGCCTAGCAAACCCAAGGGAAACTGCCCAGCTAGGCTGGCAGCATCAGAGTGGTTTTGGTACAAATGGGTGTCAGAATATGGTTTCACATCAAATGAATCAGACACTTTTTAGCATGATATCACCACTTTCCCATCACCTTTGAGAGACGAGGTGCTCTCCCACCCCCCACTGCAGAGCAGAAGGAAACAACTGTCTGTTGCTTAAAGCTCAAAACCACAAACGCAAGAGGTTTGGGTTTGTTGGTTTTTTTTTTTTAGAGTTAATGCAGAACCTCCATGCGATGGCACACTCTCCCCCGCTCACCCGGCGGCTGTACAGCCCTGCCAGCAGCGGAGCAGGGGGACACAGCACGGACACACAGCCCGTGTGCTGGGCACCAGGAAAGTCATTAAAAGCAGCCTGTCAGGCTGAAATTCAGCGCCTTCTCCTAAATTTCTCTGGGCTAAATCATATTTCCCTGTACACAATACATAAGTACTACTTCCTCTTGTCTTTCTCCACCGAAAAGCTGGACAATACCAGCTCAGCCCACACACGCGTCGCTGCATCGTCCCGCAGGCATTCCCTGATCACCTCCCGGCACCCCGCGCTGGAGTTCATAATGCCACCCGAGCCTTATTTTTTTTCCTTTCCAAGTGGATTTTGATTTGTCCAGTGTGAGATTCCCGCGGAGCTGTTTGTGTCCTAAGTGCTAAACTGCTGGCAGAACGTCTTCCATTCTATTAAACACGTAATAACTAAGGGAAAGACCCGGCTGGATTGAGGCGAGTGCCGCCGCTTTGATAGAATCCCTGATCCAAAAGGAGGGCGATGGTGAGGGAGGATGATCCCTACGTGGTGTTCAGAAGGATTTGGTTTATTCCCAAGTTTCTCCTCTGCAGATTGCTTCCCCTAATGATGTGCTATGTGGTGTCCGAAAGTGCTCTCAGCACAACAGAGAGCTAAACTGCAGGAACGATGAGTGCATTAGGCAGAGCTGCTAGAAATATCAGTGCCTGCAAACATCTTAAAACACAAGCCAAAGAACCGGGAAGGTTAAGACGTGGCTACAAGGGCTTCACTACTACAGGGAAATGCTTTGAAATACCTGGAATCTAACAGAAGACGACAACACAGGCGATTTAAAAACACACTGCGAAGGAGCAATGGGCCGAGAAGATCAGGTGTGAACTAAGTTTTTTAACTTGATTACTGCACTTCTGAAAACATATTACCGTTGGCATGTTGAGGCCAAACATCCCATTTCCTTCCACAAGTTTACTCCTTACTTTCCAAAACTTATCTTACATTGTATACTCGCAGGGGAGGGAGGGGAGGGGAGAAGATGGCAGTCTGACAGATTCAGCCAAGCAACTTTCAGACTCTCTCGAAAGAAGGGAGGGGAGAATCTCCAAGTCTGGAAAAAAAAAATCATCAACTCAGTTGCAAGTGCATGGATAAATATAAATTCAGAAATGACCATTCAAGAAGATGTTTTTACATCTGTGGAGAGGTCAAACTCCAGGCTCAGCCTTATTGCTCTCTGTAGTCCAGATTCATCACCAGCTTCCTTTATTCGCCTATTCAAAGGCACTTAATTAGCTGAAGGGCTTGTTGCGTTGCCTTCAAAAGCTCTCCACTCCCTCAACGGCTTTGCTTCGGTATTGTGCTACCATTGCCCTTTGAAATCAAATCTGTTTTTCTTTTCCACAGCATTAGTAAAAGAAAAAAAAGTAATATTTTAAAAACTTTTTCCAGAGAAAAAAAATAAAAATAAAAAAAGAAAAAGAAGAAAAAGAAAAAGAGAAAATAAAAATAAAAATAAAAATAAAAATAAAAAGAAAAAGAAAAAGAAAAAAAGAAAAAGAAAAAGAGAAAGAAAAAGAGAAAGAAAAAGAGAAAGAGAAAGAAAAAGAAAAAGAAAAAGAAAAAAAAAGAAAAAGAAAAAGAAAAAGAAAAAGAAAAAGAAAAAGAAAAAGAAAAAGAAAAAGAAAAAGAAAAAGAAAAAGAAAAAGAAAAAGAAAAAAAAAAAAAAAAGAAAAAGAAAAAAAGAAAAAGAGGAAATACCAATGAAACTTCATTCAAAGTGGCTTTAAAGTTTGACACTTTAAAAAAGGAAGAAGCAAAAGGGCGAGAGGCTGAAACTGCAGATGAAATTTGGCCATCTTTTGGTCTTATTGATAATACATGATACCGTAGTTGTTTTATGCTTTGGGAGGACTTCTTGTGGCTTCTTGGAAATCCCAAATGAAACATGATTTTTCCCTGTACTTACACAAGGACTGTTTGTACTCAGATGCCGTGGGCTGCGTTTTCTGCTTTTCCAAACTCTTAATCAACCTGCACCAGAGCTTATAAAGTGCTGCACAATCAGAACAGTCTCACCCAACAGTCACGGTGCGCTGACTTCTCACAGGCAGAAATAACTTTGCGAAACATAGGACACCCAGGAATTGGTCTGTGGTATTAACATTTCTGTTTATATTAATAAAAGCTGTATTTTGTATTCCATTATATTTATTTAACCTTTGACATCTAAGCTCTGGGTCAGTTTGCTCTTTATAACAGTGCGTTTCTTCTTCAGTTTTGTTTCTATATTTAGAGAACTCATGCTCAGAAACAAGATTTTTTGTTTAATTTTTTTCCCCCTAGTATATTTAATCTAGCTCAAGGGTTTTGGTGTTTCTCTGCAACCTATAATTTACTCTGCCAACTCAGATACTGTATTGCTGCTTTTACCACAGTTAAAGAAACACTGTCAAGTCCTTTTCAAAGGTTTTTTTAGTCTTCGGCACCTTCTCCACTATCTCATATGCAGTCCACTGCCATTTTTACTGCAAATAGTATTGTTTTTCTTTTGGTCTTTTCTCCTATCATTTTTCCTCTACCATCAGTTTTGGCCATGGAGCTGAAACGAATGTACCCTTGACTGACCATGCAGTATACAACTATCTGGATGGCAGCAGGAATGCGCTCTAAGAATAGCACATTTGGTTCTTAGAGCACACGCGGAGCTCAGAAATGCACAGCGTGTCCCACCCAAACAATTGCTGTTTATTAGCTGCATCCCCCAACAAAACAGCCTCTTCGGTCGTGTTCTGGTTTTCAACATTTCACACGCAGGGCAGTGGGCAGTAACTGCCCTCGTCCCCGAGACTCCCAAATTCTAACTCGGACAAACTTGGGCTTGGAAAAGTAATGGCCACCCAAAGGGTTTTTCTTTATTCCAGCCTGATTTAAACCGCACGGATCGCCGGCTCTTTTTCCTGCTTTCAGGGGAACCCTCCTTCCCGTTCGCAGAGAACCTGGTGGCTGTTCTGGTACCGGAGGGAGTAAAAGCAGAGCGCTTCTGGGAGCGGTGATGGTGTACCAGCATTGCTGAAGGCAGAATTGGGGCCAATATATCTAACATGCCAGAATGGGAGATCTACAAGTACAAACTGTATTTAGACATGAAAATCAGGGAGATGCCCAACTATTCAACCTGCCTGGGCAAATGCAGCTTTTCATGCACTCAGAAACAGCCAGTAAAGTCAAGTGGCTAAGCTTAAGCCCAGAAACAGTGTGTGATAGTTTTGTAGACTGTCTTTGACTCTCTGGCATTTACTACCATCTTTATATTGTGGATTTATGAGTCCAGACCTTTGAGTATAATTTCACTTGGCAAGTATCAGTCCTACACGAGTAAAATGAAAACCCACACATATCCACAAGAGCAACGTTAGCACCACCAGGCTTTGCAATAACGCACAATGCAAACTGTCAGTGCCTCAATCAATATCCGTCAATGCTCCACAATAAAGACATAGTGCTTCAGATGGGAAAAGATAAGCCCTTATCAGATTTACCAGTCATCCCGGCAGTACAGGGTCTGGGATGCAGACTGATTGTGCTTAAAGAGATGTATCATTAAGGAAAAAAAATAAATGGTAGGGCTGTGAGGCACCAGTAGTAACCCAGCTTTTGGAATGTGCAGTCTTTGCTTTAATACGCATTAAAACAACAGCAAAAAGCTCACTCTGGGTCCATGTCCCAGGCGCTGCTCTCTTCCCCATGTTGCTCTGCCTGCTACAAGGATCAAATTTCATGGTTTATTGTTCTCCCTCCAACTGGCCACCATCCACATTCTTCTTCTGTACAAAGCTGCACCTCTTGCTCAAAAGAAGAGAGTGCTATGCCTTCTTTTTATAAATTTTAGTCACATTTACAAACACACACGCAGAGTAAGGGGATGACTTTTAAACATGAAACAGCATTCCACGGAACGCTGTTATTTTTCTTTGAGCAAATTTCTTTGAATGAGGCTAAAAAAGGCAATTTTCCACCAGTAGGTTACTAATTTTTGAAGATGCAGAAGTTGTCTACCTGTCTTCTGAATCTTTAACATTTTTTGCCTTTTAATGAAATAACTGCTCTATGCTTGAAAAGTCCTAGTCATCACCCACCTCGGGAGAGAATTGGCACCGAGATTCTGCAAAGCTCAAATTCAGCTCTCAGGTACGCTGCTGGAAATCAAAACCACAGTCCTTCGAGCTACTTCACTATAATGGAGTAAAACTGGTACACAGCAGGTCGGGTCTAAAATTTCAGTATCAATGTTTCAATGTAAATAAGAAATCTGTTGCAGACAAGTAACAGATCTACATGCTAGATTCAAAGAAACGTTGCAAGTATCCCAGAATTTTACAGTTTCCTACCTAGAATATTTTTTCTGTATCATTTTTCTTTTAATTCAGCACTCAGGATCCATTTTCTTCTATGAGATTTGCAGTAAAGTTATCAAAACCTAACAAAATGTTCCACTCCTGAACATCCACCATCTTTCTTCAGCAGCTCAGCAGACTGTAAAACTGAAGCACCATCATCTGGTGTATAATTATTGTAATAAGTCTTACTTGTAAAATGAGGGAGGCACCATAAGCTTACCTAACTAGTCTGAAAATGTGAAATGCTCATCACCTGTAATCATTGTCTTAACTGTCCTTGATCTTTACTGATAGCCGCCAAATTGTAATAACTCTGACAGTGAGAATCAACTAAAACTGCAGCGCAGGCAGAGCACTAGGCAAGCTGCTGGAAGAGGGGCTATTTTGGCCAATTAAAGAGACTCACTGCAGGAATTTTTCTCCCCCCTTTTTTTTTTTTTTGGCTAATCAATGAGGTAGGGGGTTCAGAGGTGTAAGACAAAAATGCAAAGCAGGGAAAAGTAGGGCACAGGAAACCTCAGGAATCCAACAGGGATGGGGTGATTCCACACACCCTGTGGGGGAGCCAGAAAAAAAAAAAATGCTCAAAGGTTATGGACGTATGATCAAAAGCGTTGTGTTACTGCAGTTTAACAACTTACCAGCCATCATCCGAGATGCAGTAAAACACCACGAATGTGTATTTTTTACCCACGCTGCCTGTAGTGTGGGTAAAGATGGGCAGTACTTCACGCAGCTGCAGCAACTCACTTTCAATCGTATGTCCATCCATGCTCCTAGATGCCAAGACAGCAGGACCCTCCACTTTGTGTTTAATTTGGGTCCCACTGAACACCAATAGGGTCCACACGTGCTTAAAGCAACGTAACTGCTTCAGGCCTTTGTTGAATTAGGGGCCTTATATTGATAATCTTTTAAAGTGAAGTATATATGCCATATCTTTACATGTTATGTATTTGGATAAGCAAATTCAGCAAGTCACCAGTCCTTTCCAGCTGTCTGTTTTAAGCTGCTGTATCGAAAGAAGGGAGTACTGAGCATTCACAACTTGGAAAAGAAGGAGTCGATCCTCAAGTGGCACAGTGGAAACGCACCTCATTGATTTACCACTGAGAAGTTGATATTTATTAACTATCCCCTTATTTCTCATTGCTATCATAGGAAAAGGTTACACCAAGCCACCTACACTGAAGAAATCCACCTCTACAGGAACCAGTCACTGAGGAGGGAAGAGGAGCAAAGAAACCCAGGCTCCGGAGCGTACTCCCCAGCTAAGCACCATGCTCTCGAGCAGATCCTAGCAGAGCTTCAGAGGTCGGTCTCAGAAGTGTTTCAATCCTTCAATCCGTCAGGAGCTGATGGAGCGCCTGTATGCACTGCTAAGCAGCTTGAAGGATTCTGCTTCCAGAGCGTTGGTTCAGCCTAACAAGGTACTTGCCTTTGGTGGTGAGGTTCAAGGTTTCCTGCTATTCTTCCTAACAAAAAGATAGCTATTTATTCCTCACACCCAGGCTGCTCTCAGACTGAGTCCCCAAGCCCTTCCTTGCTCTGAAGGCCCCGTTCACAGTAAATCTCTCTTATCCAGGGTAGCAGTGGATAGTGCTTTCCACCGCTCCTGGAGTCTCAGAGAGAAGGTTGCTGGAGGGAAATCAGGGCTGTCTCTCACTCCTGCCAGCTGCATTTTTGTGTTTACCAGCTCGGTTGGTATCGCAGATCAACGAAGGGTGGGGAATGGCCCTCATCCAAAGCAGGGCATTGCTTCTGGCAAATGCTGGTAACAGGTATTTCAAGTCTGCCTCTTTGCTGTTCGGGAGCTGCACTGTTTGACCTGTCGTCCATGAAGGAGTCATATTTTAACTTCACTTCTCACCCCACCCGATCTTGTCTAGCCTCAGAAGCATAACCCAGAGATGAATTTGTTGAAGAGCACTAAGAAAAAAAAAATATTCCCACTAAAAAGATGATGGGAAACATGTTATGGGAACATTTCTACAGCTTACAACAGAAGCTAAATAAGAATACCACCTATAAACGTAAAAATAATTTATTTTAGTGGTATGAAATGTGTTTTGCCTAATAGCACAAAGATCTCCACTGGGCTAGAAGAGACAATGCGTGGTGGAATCACAGTACATTTCAACTGAAGAAATAAATAAAGTTACTCTGATAACCCCAGAATGCTGTTATTGCCTTGTCCATGTAGACACTGCGCGCGCCCCAGAAGTTTAGCGACGTCGCATTTGAAACACAAAGGAAAGTCAAAATAAGCAAAGAAATGACTCAATATTTTCACATAAGCCCTGTAAGACAGAAGAGATGTCCTTACCTGTCTGCTTTGAGACGGCAGCGTGGCAGGCTGCATGTGTCTCTGCATCCGATGCGGCTGCATCAGCTGTCGAAACTGCTGCTGGAGGAACTGGCTGTTGTTAGCCTGCTGGGACTGCTGGGTGGCTGGAGACTGCTGCTGCTGCTGGAGATAATGAATGAGAGACTGCTGCCCTTGTCCTGCTGTCAGAGGTGACATCTTTTGAGTAGCTGACTCTGAGGCAAAGTGAGACAGCGGTTTGGTGTTATTGAAAGAAAACTGGTCTTGGCTACCAGGGCTCTCGTTCACCAGACCTGGCTGTAAGCTACTGGATGGCTGTTGCATAATTATGTTCATATTTTTGGACTGGTTCGTAGTCATTGATTTAAAAAGCGAGCTCTGCATACTTGTGGGATTGCTGGTGGGAGTGATGTTAGAGATTAATGTACCTTGAGGACTAAAGGGCTGCTGATGCAGAGCTGGGCTTGACAGCTTTTCTGGCCTGTATGGAGGAGAAGGTCCAGTATTTGTGGAGGCCATGCTGGCAACCAAGTTGTTCTGTGGACTTTTAATGTTGTTGGCTGGTAAACTGGCTGCCGTCAGGGTGGGCAGCATGGAGCTCTGCGGGCTGAAGGGCTGCTGGTTCAGAGCCGGGCTGGAGAGCTTCTCAGACCCATAAGGAGGAGAAGGCCCATTGGATGGGGTGCTGCTGGAAGTCATGCTGGAAAGCAGAGAGTTTTGAGGACTCTGAATGTTGTTTCCTGGCAAATTATTAGCAGGCATGCCAGACACCATAACATTTTGAGGACTGAAAGGTTGATGGTGTGGTGATGATCCTGCCCTGTAAGGCGGTGAGAGACCAGGAGGAGACATGGTTGGCCAGTTGGGAGCCTGTACTTGTTGCTTAGTAGTAGACACCTGCTTGCTAGCTGCCAGTTGCTTTAGCTGCTGAGCGTGCCAGTTGGAACCAGGTATGTTGGGTAAGGGTACTGGAAGCATAGGTGGTGGCTGGTTCTTGCTCTGAGCTGCTGTAGAGATGGGTGATGCAGCAGGTTTGTTTGAGGGAGGAACTTGGAAGTTAGCTCCAGCAGATGATGGTCTCATCTGAGGAGATCCTCCACTGGTTGGATTGCAGCCTGGAGAAAAGTCTTTGTTAGCAACATGGTTCTCCAAGTGGGAAGTCTGTGGGGAGGACTTTGGAGTGGTACTTATGCTTGGTTGAGAATGACTCAGCCCAAGTGGCTCTTCAGCCTTGCTGCACAAAATCTTCTCCAGGTCAAGGTCATTGGGAGAAGGGTCAGGCATTTTTGTCAGCTCTTCCAGCAGATCTTGCAGCTCTTGGTCCACAGACTGTAAGCTGTTTCCTTTCTCATCATAATGGACAATGTTATTGTTTTGCCCTCCTATTGACCCCTTCTGATTTATTTCCGCGTTGGGTGGCACTGAAAACGGGGAACCAATGCCACCCCCATTCATGTGATTGTTTTCAAGAAGCACTGAATGACCTGCGACTCCCAGGGAAGAAGCGCCGTGACTGGTGGAGAATGGAGAACTTTGCATTTCTGGACACGCCACATTGGGATTGGCACCTTGGCCCATGGCAAGGTTTACGTCATCAAGACAAAGTCTTTTACTGTCATTTGGGAAAATGACATCAGGCACGCCACCGGAGGCAGGAGAGCTATCATCTTCCAGCTTTCTTTTAATTGATCCCTGTAACTGGGAAAATAAAAAGGAAGAAGGAAGGATCCGTTATTGACCTTATTCTAACATGCTCTGAAGCTCCATACTACAACACTGGGTTGGAGATAAAGAAAATTAAATCATACAATTAAAAAAACCAATCATGTGAGACAAATTCAATCAGGATTTAAGTGGGTGCAACTTCACTGAAATCAAAAGAGTTATAGTCAGACAAAGGCTAAATCTCACATATTGACCTTAAAACAGATGTTAAAGCTATAAAATACTGTCTGTCACGTGAACTGTAATAGAAGTTTTTTAAATAGTTTCTGGTACCATTTCAATTAAGACATTATACTCCCTGAATAACAAACATGCCAACATTTTTATGGTAACATTTTTTAGGTCTAAACAATGGCAGATCTGAATGAAACCCTGGACTGAATTTAGTGACTTTCTGCCAGTGACTCGGATTAAATTCAGACCTGAGACAACTAAATTGTTTTACATTCTTTATAGGCGCAACATCTGAAATAACTGGCATACTTTCTAAACGAACCAAACCAAAACAAATTCTCAACTATCTATCTAAACAGACTTTCAAGCTTCCTAATCACAGATGTTTCAGATTTCAGAAACCAGTAAATAACAGCTAAACCTCTTAAATTTTGTTTATTCTTCTAAGTCTAAGGCAGTATGGGCTTTGTTCTTCTGAAGGATTGCAACTCATTCATAAAAATAGAACTGTTTTCAAAATACAATTATATAAATATCTTGATCTACAATAAATGGTAGTTGTAAATCCATGAATCTTAGGGGAAAAAAATGGCCTTATACATATAAAAAGAAAGTGAAACTGAAAACAACGCTTCTAATACTAATTCAGCGTGATACGGCAATCTCTTCCAAATATAATCATCTGTGGCTTTCAATTTTAACAAGCATGACCTGTATGTCATAGGATTAATCAGACATTAACATTGCTGCTTCAAGTTAAGGGGAATAAGCATTATGTCCGTGTTTATCAATAGAGGGAGGCAGCATTTAGAAAAGTATCTAATCAGCGATGGGAAAACCATAGAAAGTCACTGTTCCTCTAAGCTGGCTCACAGTAAAGCCTCTCCCAGCCCTGGCCTACAATTGCTAGTGCTGCCAGTCATCTAGCACCGTGAAAAAAATTCACATCTAATAACAGCTCACACCACCAGAAAAGCCCCACCACCTAACCCCAGTGTAACCAGATCCACTCTAGGGCTGCGGTGGGTATGACCAGCTTCTAAATTTTATACTAATTATTAAGCACAGTTTTGCCTAAGAGTCACTACGCAATGGCCAGCCACTTTGGTGCTCTCAGGACGATCACCGCAGGGTGTGTGGAACCTGCAGGGCACAAGGTGGGCACACCTTGCACGGCTCCTTCTGCAACGTGCACACGAAGGTCACTGTGGAAATGGCCAATGCCCACCCCTAAATTCAGCCTGTCTTCAGAAAATCGACCGCAAACGTGCATTGTTCTGACGTGGGAACATGGGAGAGCTGCCCGGTGGCTCACTCAGCCAGACTCACACACGTGCTCTCTCATCACTCGTTTCTAAATTGGTGGGCAGAGAGAAGATTGCAGATTGGAGCACCTCTCCTATGAAGACAGACTGAGAGAGTTGGGGTTGTTCAGTCTGGAGAAAAGAAGGCTCTGAGGAGACCTTATAGTGGCCTACCAGTATCTTAAGGGGGCCTACAAGAAAGCTGGTGAGGGACTTTTTAGGATGTCGGGTAATGGTAGGACCGATAGGGAATGGATTAAAACTAGAGATGGGACGATTCAGACTGGACGTTAGGAAGTTCTTCACCATGAGGGTGGTGAGACACTGGAACAGGTTGCCCAGAGAGGTGGTGGACGCCCCATCCCTGGAAGTTTTTAAGGCCAGGCTGGATGGGGCTCTGAGCAACCTGGTCTAGTGGGAGGTGTCCCTGCCCATGGCAGGGGGCTTGGAACTAGATGATCTTTAAGGTCCCTTCCAACCCTAACAATTCTATGATTTGTGCCTACAGTTGCTTGGGCTAGAGATGCAGTTTTGGATTCATATTGGGCATTGCCATGCTAGTATCCAGCTTAAACAGACATTTGGAGGAGAGTGAGAAGACACAAGTTTGTTGCCCATGATCACCATGGCAGATGGAAAATCAGGTCTGCATACTACCGAGAGCAGCTGATCAGGTTTAAGGAGGAGTTCACGTACCGTCCATCCGCAGACACGGCAGTTTTGAATGGCATTGCGGCAAAGAGACCTTTTTACATGGATATTTTCCCCCCCAACCCTCTAAGAGTTATCCCTCACTCAAGCAATCAGTGCTTCTCTCCTGTGACCTCCTGTTGCATTGCTTTAACATGGGTTGCACTCAAAAACCACCGGCGAGTGAGAACCGACGCTGAACGGGGAGAGCTGCTTTCAGTGCACCATTCACTGGTTACCTGACGGCCCTCTTCGGTCAGCAGTGCTACGCCTGGTTTGAATCATTGCTCCGTGAGAGACCGCCTTCACATCACAGCCAGAGACAGCTGAAGCATCATTGATTTGATTATTCCTCTGAGCTGATGAGGCCAAAATTTGCTTAGCTTTAGGAAATGGAACAAGGCCTAAATCTTCTCCCAAGTGTTGGTCTAATGATGGATGAAATTGTTTTCCTTCATTTTCTTCACTAAAACTAAGCCAGAGTTGCATGTTTCAACAGATGTTGCCCCGTGTAGGCTGAAACATGTTGGTAGAGCATAACTACATATATTTAAACCCAGACATGTATAGAGAATCTTTACAGGGGCTTCACACATCCAAAACAAACACGGCGTGTTCCCAAGTTGCACCCTGGGAACCTTCAGGCAGGAAGTGGTGGGGGATCTCCCATACTTGGCCAGCTGACATGCTGGCATGCGTGTCCTTGCCAGTGCTTCTTTTGCCATAGGACATTCCTATGCTCTGAGTTACTGAGGAAAAATTTGGGCTTTCTAAGCCCTTTGAAAAATAGTTTTTTTAACTGTTTCACTGGGGAGTAAATGTGATGGGAAAACAAAACTCCATTTCCCCAAGACTATTACTAGTGATAAGCAGATAAAATAAGGCCATAGGTTTCAGATGGCATGGGCATTCCAAAACTGGGACAGGATTTTTAAATAGGATGCTGTTGCTTAGCCCCTGTGAGAAGCCTGGCTGCAAGAGAGGCGGTGAAATTAGCTGGGTGTCATGTTCTCTTGAAAAGCAAGACTCCTGTTTCCCAGGAGAATATTTGCACGAGGACCATAAAATCCGGAAGACCAATTTCCCCCAGTGCAGGCAGGTATGTAACTCTACACAATTTGGTAGCATTGTTTTTGCTTGAAATAGATTTGACTACAGCCCCAAATTTGAGAGAGAAAGATACCGTCCTTAAAGCAACTAAACAAATCATAGAATAATTTTGGTTAGAAGGGATGCCTGGGTATCACCAGCCCTCTGCTTCAAGGACATCGCTAATGAAAAAAATAGTCGATAGACAACAGTATTTCAGCAGGCACTTAAGGATGGAGTATCAACTACATACAGAAATCCCTTCTTGGGCTGGTCCAGCTAGCTGAGAAGTTTGCTTCAGTACTGCCCACTGAAACGCAGGCGGTCGTTGCTCCCTCGCAGCACGCTCCGCGCTGGTGCTCTCTGCGAGGAGCCAGCTCCCAGCGACTGCTCCCCATCAACCTGCCACTGTGGCAGCCCTCACCAGTGCAGGGCGCAGTATTGCAGTTTCGTTTTACTGGGACACTGGCTGGCTCAGACATGCTAACAACAACGGTGGCAGGAGTTCCTCACCAGGGAACTACAACTTTTAGGACCAGGAGCTCCTGACCTACCTAATTCAAGAAGCTGCTTGTTGCAGATCATTCACCCAGTACTCTCAAGTGGCTCAAGACCATCTCTTTAAAGCCTACCTATCCTTTTCTAGACTCTTCACTTACTAAACACATTTTTACTGCCCATTTCCTTCATTTGGCCCTAGATTCCCCAGGAAGGAGCTGATTTATTCCACCTCTTTCTCCTCTTCTTCGAGAGGGCCTACATGATCTGACAAAACCGACAGAAACCAGAACAGCACCAAAATATGTTCTTCCCCTTTCTCTGCTGATTAGTATATTGGGCAGCTCTGTTTCAAACTGAATACCTGAGAAGCGAACAGAAATACTTTAGAAGCACGACACACACACAGACACACTTAAACTTAAGCTGGCTGGAGGCTGTCTATGGCCAAGTATGGGCAAGCGTCACTCGCATGTGCAAGCAAGGACGAAGCAGACAAGCAACAAAGGGACTCTTGCGACCTTGTCAAAATTCATTAAAATGCATTAGCATGCACAGGCTAACTTCTGGTTGGGAATACCTGGGAAACAAAGGCAGGCCCTCCGATTCGGGGAATACCCGATTATGAGTTCTCCATTCTCTCAGGGTTGCTGTTAGAAGTGAGTGCGCCGTGATCCCAGCACTATTGCCCTCTCAAAACCAACAGTCTGTCTTTCTGGGAAAGACCCAAGTTAATTCCGAGTAGCGCTGCTAGTTCACAACATCAGGATAACAAGAATAAATAATAACTGTTTACCCTGCTCCGACCAAGGAAGCTGTTCAGCTGTGGTGACAAAGGTCTGATTTGTCACACGCTACCTCTTCGCACAGATCCGATTCCCTACGTGTGGGCAGAGCGCTCCGCAGGCTCCTCTTGTGCAAGGGAGGACCGGGGAAGTGAAACCAGTCCTTGGCTGCACCCTCTCCGAGACTGAGCTCTCTGAAGTTGCCCGCTCGGGTGACTTTTGGCGTCAGGCACTTTCCAAACTCAGGAGGCGGTGCTGGCCTTGAGTAACTTACTGTTTCTCAACAAAGGGAGAAAGGAAGGCTGGAAGTGGCAGAAACTGAAGCGGAGAGATCAAATTGTTAATAAATGTACACTGCGGTGGTTCCACTGGATTTTAATAACCAACCGAACGGGCATCTCTGGGCTGGCTCCCTGCCTCGCTGCCACTCAGCCCTCCTCCTTTCTCTAACACATGGGCTGTCCTCAGCCGCCCCTCCAGCCCCCCAGGGGCGCCAGGCTGCCCCCTGGCCCTGCTGCCAGCCCCTCTCAATTCTCTGCCCGTCACTTGCTCCTTCGCCTGCACCGTCTCTGGGGGGAAAGAGCCACCGCAGCCCACTCGGGAGACCCTCCTTTCTCCAGCCTTGCAATGATCCCCCTTCCGCCAGAAAGAAGCCGGGTCTAACCAGAGATTCCTATTTAGGTCAACATAATGCAGAAATGAGAGAGAGGAAAAACGTTAGCGGAGGTTATTTCTGTGCCTCTTCCTGGCTTCTGCAGCCTGTCAGAGATTCAAGCCTTGATTTACAGCAACCGCAGGGTGCTGATTATTGATCTGCAACCACCCCACCCCGCTCACTGCCATTGAGAGATCCAACCTACAGCAGCGATTCCCACACCTACGCAGCTTCTTCAAGCGAGAACCCAGCCCGATGGGACGCTGCCATTTTGAACCCATGTCTGTGGAGGCTGCGCCACGTTCTCCTTCGGTGGCTCGTCCACCTCCCCCTGCCTCCTGCATGCACCAGCGTTGCTGGAGACTCCCTTGATTTAATAGCATTAAATCTACGGATCCATGACTGGGATATCCAGAATGGGAGTCAGACAACCCTCTTCCACTGGGAATCTCAAGACCCATGTAACTCTTGGGAAATCCCAGGCTTTTCTCTTTGTTTGACTCAAGAAAAGAGAGAAATGATGGTAAAAGGAAGACAGGGCAGGTGAGGAAAATTTAGTCTCACCACGGATACTGGGATTTGCTAGTGTTGCGGCAGCTTTGCGCAAAGCCTTTCAGAGCAAGAAACCGGGTGCCTCAGAAACCTGGGGAATCCAGGTCGCCCACAGGCTGCTAAGATCTGGCATATCTGAATTATTTTGACAGAGAGCACATTACATTTTTGGTGGAAGGACTGGACTGAGCAACGCAGCAGCCCGAGATGAGTAGAAGCCTTTTTTCCCAGTATTTTTCAAGGTATATTGCAAACTGGTTTTTTTTTCCCTCTGCACAGTATAAAACCTGAGTCTAAGGGTTGCTCAACTGAGCTGACCAGAGAATCCATCACTCTCTGTCTCTTTCAAACACTAGACACTGCCAAAACTGCAAGTATGTTATTTGCCAGAGGCAAACTGTTTGCAGCATTCAGTGATCAAGACTTCAGTCTCTGTGGCTTCAACAAGCTTCAGCGAGAGCTATCTGCCCATCAGCCCAAAACGTTTCTATCTGTTCTGACAAAAACAGTCATGTAATGAGAAAATGGAACTGGCAATTTTCCATATAAAACAAGAAAACTTCGCAAATTCTTCCCCTGCGCCTTAAATGCACAATTTGGAAAGGTTTGTGCTCTCTGTTGCTCATTTATCCACACTCTAGATAGACAGATTTAAACGACCTACTAATCTTTGAGGACACTTAATGAAAAAAGGTGAGAATTTGACTGTGTGTTTAAGGCTGGGAAGTGGATCTGATAGAACACTACCTTTTAAACGGCAGCAGTTACTTGCAGCCCTGCTTAAATATCAATCAGACGTGCTGCTTTCGGTAGCAGGCTGGCTCGCACGTGAGCAACAAAACCCAAATGCTCATGGGCAAAGATCCCATTTAACTCCAGCAGAACCTGGCACCGCATTAAATGCGTTTAGCACATCTGCAAGTTTCCATTCGTGCATGCTGGCTGCAGTTTGGTAACAGAAACTCGCATTACACGTCTGAATCCAAGAAAAAATGCCTCCTGCTGACCACTGAGTAGCCAAAGCAGCCCATGACTACAAGGAACATAAACTATGCTTTATCAAAGTCACATCTCAGGCTACAAGGAGAACTGAAGGAGGCTCGAGCAATTAAAACTACGATCCACTTTCTCCATACTAAGATTAAACATAAGCTAAAATCACATTCTACTGCTTTAGGCTGTTTGACCCTTCTCATTTCAAGTGATTTCAGCATGGATAGATGCAAAGTTGTCATTTCACATTGTCAGGAAAGAGATCACATTGCCATTCCAAGCTACCAGAGATGTGCTTCACTATGCTTAAAAATAGCACTCCCCCAACTCCTCAGCTAAGGAGTACCAGAGTAAAGTCTGCTTTTGGGTCTGTTGGGAATTTGTAGGCTGGAAAGGTGGCAGATCCATTCGTAAGGAGGCGTGGTAGTGGAGAAAGGATTACGAGTAGGGAAAATTCACAGGGTGGATTTCCTTCTATTCATCACGCTCATGGAAATAGGCAACTGGAAGGGAGGATGTAGGAAGAGGAACCGGCGATGTAAGCAGTCGTTTTAACCATGAAAGGACATTGGTCACTAGCTAGCTTGCATGCATTAGGTAGATTATTTTTACCTTGAACTACAGCTTCTCCCAGTTTATAATTCACAGTAGCAATATGAAATCTGCCATCTTTAAAACAAGTATCTTAACACAGATTGGAAGTTGTTACTTAAGACTATGCACATGTAAAACACCTCTTAAACACCGCTGCTACATTTGTAGAATTTGATCTCCCGTCAGTACAGCAAACAGCGGTCCCCTGCCCCACTACCGTCACTGCTCATTGTGACCTCCTCCGGTTATTCCCTCAGCAAACCAGGAACCTTGAGCTGCGTTAAAAGAAGAAAATGAGGTGTGTGCTTTCCCTTAAAAAGGTGGCAGCGCTCCCTGTTGTGAGTGCTAAAATACAGATAGGAACTAACAGGGCAGTTGCTCCGTCACCTGGCCCCGGGCTGGCAGAGACACCTCCGGTACGTCGCCAGAGCCCATCACAAGAGGTTTCTCTGGTGTGCGCTCTCGCTCCAGAGCTACGATCAATTCCCCTTCTCTGTTACACTGCTGCGCTACAACAGGTCTCCTGTTTGACTGTTGAGTATATGTGGACTTTTAAATGGTGACTGCCGACCTGGCACTTTCTTTCGTCTACGTGGCCTTCTTCCCCAAGTCACCACGCAGCATAGGAAGTAATCCTGGCTGCAAATACTCAGAACCGCATCGTTTTGCTGGTAAGCACAAAAATCCAAAACATCATGACTATACAAAACCGGAAAGATGTGATCTTACAATAAGCTTAAACCACAGAAACTAACAGGAAATTCAACCAGGACTACCAACAGCCTAAGTTATTAGCTTTTTTTTCTAAATCTTAACCAAAAATTAAAGAGAAGGAAATACTACAGTTATGATTTTCTGATACCGATTTGTGTGAATGCCGTTACGCACATAATCACAGAAATATATCTGATGTACATCCTGCTTTAAACTGGAACACCTGACAGCAGGTAACAGCAGGTTTGTGAACATGGGTTTTCTGATTACTGTTGCGTAAAATTACAGGCAACGTCGCTAATGGCCGTGTGAATATATTGGTGTAAGATCAGTTCGAAGGAGAAAAAAAACATAGCCAAGAATATACCTATTTTGACATCCCACGCAAGCCAGCCACATGCAAGAGACCAAGTAACATTCACTGTAAAGAAAAGAAAAAAAAGAAAAAAACCCCAAACCAGTAGCTTTGCTCCTTATCAGGTCAGACAGAATTACCGATCTCACCTAAAAGGCACCAACAGAGATCTGCCCTATCAAAACAAATGTTCAGAGCCTTCCCATCTTGTCTTTCCTTAGTAATTCATCTGCTTTCAGTATTAATGGCACTGTTAAAATGGAAATTTTTCCAGGGGAAAAATTGCTGTTGACAAATGGATCTGGAGGAACAGGACTGCTGCTTGCTCCTGTGTTGTACTGCTAGCAGGAGATCTCTGTACAGATGCCTCTTAATTAGTCATCTGAAGACTTACAGCAATCGCGTCACGCATATTGTTTGGCTGTAACTTCCACATTCCATTTAATGACAAGTGTTATTAACTAGACAGCTGAAGACAGAACAAGTTCCCTGCCTCTCGGTTTTTAGGCTGTAGTACAAGAGCAGTTCTTTCATATCTGGCTGTAAATCAAGATCAATCTTAAGACTCAACGCCTTTCCATCAGTATTACCTCATCTTACCTCAGTTTTAATACCAGCGGTATTGTTTTATATCTTTTTTTTATAGTCCATTAATTTCAAAGTCCTGTGGAACACTTTGCAGTAATTTTGGAGACTACATTAATTTCTCATGGCAATAGCTAGGCTGGAGAATTGCAGATCCTCTCCGCTGAGCAAAAAGTGATGGTTTTGCTACTTGGGTCTACCAGGATTTGAAAGATACTTTTCTCTCTTCCTTTTCAGCCCCTAACACCGGCACAGTTATGCAATGACCACAAGTTAACGAGAGCTAAGAAAAAGAAACAGGCTGTATACATTCCTAAATTGTGAGGTGGCTTTACCACTTACTAGATAACCAGGTAAAACCCAGTCTGTCACTTTTTTGCTGCTACATATTGCATTATTTTTTAAAATCCTGGAAGACTTACTCCTGTGGTTTTATCAAACTCCAGGTTCCATTTTGTCAAAAGGTATGGTTGGGGAATTCACAGCCTGGAGGCAAAGCCCTCAATTAGGTCAAACCTGGGGCCAAAAAGCTCTCAAATTCCCAGAACAGTAAGAAACAACGGGATTTCAGTCTGAAAAAAAGGCATTTATGTTTCAACCACTGAAGTACTCACTCCCCCGACACTTCACCTGCGTGGCTGCACCGGTGGCTAACGCGGCGTGGCTTACGTCTGACTGCCCAGTGGCCCCTGCTTACTTTCTGTATGGGAAAGCAGTGCATTCCCACACCCGCAGCTCCTCACTAGGCTCGGCGGGGGACAAACCATTTAAAAGAGCAGTCTGAAGTTTCTCCTACGTGGTATCAGAAACCGGAGCACATCTCTACGAAAAATGGAACAAGCGGGCAAGGAAAGAAAACGTCCCAAACGGCTCCTCTCCTACCCATTCATGGGGGACCGTCGATAGCCTCCTGGATGGTCCTCTGCCTTTCAAAAAATGAAACAATTTCAACGATACTGATTAATACAGAACCATAAAACCAAGCCTCACTTAGAGTAAAAAGACCATGAATCTCGTGAGTCTCTCACTGAACCCAGGTGTAGACAGAAGTCTTTATGCAGCCAGGCGCAGAAATGTTTGGTAAAGCAGAAGAGTCTGGTAACGAACGTTTGATTTGTTTCTGACTACTTCATTTTATCCTACCACTTCCGCATTTCCCTACACACCAACTCCACTATTCTCAGCGTGCATTAACTGGAATAGGAACACGGTTCACTGGCAACATGTCATTTGCAGGCTCCCTCCCTGGCCCAGCGAGATGACCGGCCCAGCATGCAGCTCTGGCCCCTACAACACGCGCTCTTAGAACAGCATCTGTTACTTACCCGGGGACCTGACCCTTAAAGGGATCCTGCAAAACACTCGTACTAACAACCCCAAACCAAGCACAGACCATCGCCCCAGCACTGAAGCCCTCGTCCTGTATAAAGCCATTGAAATCCTGGCCTCAATTAAACGAATATTTTGGGACACTGGCTTCAGCAGGGATGGGATTTCACTCTTTGCTCTTTCATTATTATCAACTAAAGGAGTGAATTAAAAATCCACAGGATTTGAAGAAATTCTCTCCAACGGAAAGCACAACGCTTAAGTTATTTGTTTTTTAACCAGCGAACCTCTCGACTTGCTATCGATACCAGTCCCCCTCTGTCCTAGAAGCGATGTTAATCACACATGCATCACTGCAAACTGACAACATAAATGCTGACTTGTGCAAACAATGTTAGAGAAAATGGTGTTCTTGCTGCAGAAGTGAATTACACAGCCTTTCAAGCTTTCTACACTTCTCAGTTTTATGTAAACTCTAATTTCTAAGCCTTTGTTCTGCCTTTAAAGGTCACACAGTTGAAAGCTATGAAGCATAGCATGTGTTCCCACTGATATTAAAATACTGTTTACTAAATCATGCATATCAATGTAAAGAAGAAACTGTTTGCGACCTACTGTGTTAATAAGAGATGATTTATCAGACAACACGGTTCCAAGTATCAACACGTGGAACGTAAAAATGTGATCTTAATCACACAACGTGATTTTTCTTGTTGTTTTTTGAAGTAAAGTCTCCACATTGCCATGCAATCACACTAACTTCTGATGACAACGTATTTGACTGATTAAACTCTTAATCTTGCCAATGCTTAACTTCAGGAATACAAGCGGTCTTTTTAGATTCGAGCATATGATTGCACATTTGCAAGATCAGGACTTCATTTGCATATTCAAATTGCAAAACTGCATCTTCCCTTTGTCTGTGTAAGGCCAACTATAGCGCTCCAAATGCTAAACAACCACCGTAGAGTTGGACAGTATTTTTAGCATCTCTATGGTGCACTTCTATCTTTAGCTGCTGTGTTCACAAACAATCCCACAGGACACTGCATAGCTGACATAGCTCGGGCTCTTCACCACATTCCGGTTTTCTCCCAAAACATGGTGAAAGCAGACTATACAACAGGCCAGTTCGGGACCTGCCAGTTTCCTTAGATGCGGTGTCCGGAGCAGAGCAGAACTGTATCAAACACTACAACATTAGAGCATTCTGCTCTGGAGTGGGGATGGAGGTTGCAGTGACTTCCTCCAGGCAAAATACAGCTCTACGCTCCAAGTTCGCACTGTGCAGATAAATCAAGGAGGACAGTGAAGGATTTCTGCCTGTTGTTTCCTAGCAGGATGTGCCCATGGGTTCATGGCAAATTTCTGGTCAAAGCTTAACCCTGCAAGAGAAGTTAATAATTGAACTTGCCAAATCATCACAATTTCTAAATCCAACTGCGTCTTGTTTTCACAAAGAGGCATCTTAAACCAGCGAGCCATTTTATTAGACTCATGCTCATGTAACAAAAACATGTGTTAGCTCTTGAGTGCCAAGTATCATCCTGGAGGGTTACCAATCCCTGTTACAGATTTTGTAGCCAGACTGCAGTTATCTGTCACAACAGAGGAGGTAGTTTTGAATACACAGAATGAAGCGTGCTGCTCGGTTCGGGAATACTTTATGTGGTCCTGGTCTCTTTGTAAAACTCTAGGAAGGAGACGTACTGTAGAGGGGAACAAAAGAGCTCGAAACTTACTGCTGACTGTGGTGGGACTACCTCGCGGAAGCCTCCCGGATGGCTGGGGCATGGCCCCAAACTTGCTCCACCATTCCCTAGAGGAACTTTTGAACATGGCTGCAGCACCACCAGCTCCAACACGCAACCCTAGCGGCTGAGTCAGGTCTGAGTGTGTAGGAAACGTTTTTAGAGTCATCCCTATGAGGCGTTTCAAAACTACAGGTTTACCACAAAGAAAGAAAAAACTCATCATGGGGATGGCAGTATTAATCAGATGATTGACCTTTGAAGCTTCAAATCCGAAATGCTTTCCATACCGAGCTGGAGCTGCGTATGGAGAAAATGGCCTCCAATATCTTGATTTACAGAGGAAGTACTGATGGAATCCCATATATCCTGTTAATGGTGAAAGGAATGGAGTTATGTAAAGGAGCTACTTTTTTCATTAAGTGGCTCAGCTGAGGTTTGCAGATGAGCCTAGACACTTGGCTTCAATTTCATTTCAAGGGGACAAGATAACCTGAAACCCCTTGGAAAACCTTAGAGCTTGTGAGTGCTTCACAAACGGCTCCACATTTCCCCATTTACACTGATCTCCTCTCCCATTACTAAATGCTATCAAACACCCTGTTATTAAAATTCTTTAAACGGTAACGTGACTTTCCAAACAAAACCTGTTCATTAGCTTCCTCTACCTTACCACAGGTATGGACGTACCTCTGGGAGGTGTGAGAACTGGGGAGACAGCACCAGTCCGGGCCCAGAGGGTGTCTCTTGGCTCTGCGGCAGCACCAGAGCAAGGCTGAGATGCACAGGAGGCAGCGGCCAGGCAGCAGCACGTACCGTGCACTAGGTCTACAATACACATCTGCGGTTTTTCTTTTTTTTTTTTTTGGTCAGAGTTATTTTTTCCTTTTAAGCATAGCACGTGTTCAATCAAGAATATCACAGTTATTCATTGGAAGCATTCGCATTATGTAACGCCAGCATCAGGTTAAGGAGAAAAGAAAAAAAAACACAGGTACTTTGTTTTTTTCTCAGCGCTTTCTTACAGGACTTAATTTTAAAATGAGTAGAGGCTTCCCCTCCACCCAGGAGGCGAGGTTGACATCCTGGGGTATGGTCCTCATCCTACTGAGGGCTTCTCCAATGAAAACCGTGGGTTGCAAGGCTTGGCCTTTGCTAAGAAATAATGATATTACAGGAAGACTCAGTGCATACTTTCGAACATCAACAGTAAATTACCCTTCCATTTTCTAATACAGACACGATGTCTGGAGTTGAACAAACACATTCTTGAAAGGTCAGAACACTTAAACTGTAGGTACCTAGTTTAGGATAAAAAAAAACTGTTGCTGCCCTTTTAGTTATGACATTTCAGTTTACCCACAAGAATTACACTACTTCCCCTAAAAGTTTTCAAGCCCAAGAACATGCTTTTCTCACAGTGTTGGAAAGTGAAGGTAAACCTCTTTTTCTGTATTAACTTATCACAGCCACCACCGAATCCAGTGATTTGTCAAGAATACAGCCATTCCTCCCCAGAGGGCTTCAGCCACCAGCAGAGGTGTGCTTGGGGACACCCTGGCCGCCTTCGAGGAGGAGGGGCTGGAGGAACCCGACTTGCCCAGAGAGCAGCTGATGGCGAGTTGCTCCCCAGGCGAGCCACAGGCGACCATTCGCACCAAACTTTGCAAATCTGAAAGAACTATGAAATTTCCCAAAATACAGAGATGGAAGGTGGGTAGCTCTTCATTTTTTCTGAAAGCGTGGAAGGAACTTCCCCTTTCAGTTACAGTTACACGGTCTAGTGAGGATATAACTGCTGTAACGATCAGGAAACGACTGTCATGTCGGATGACACTAGGGAGCGTTACTGAGGAGCTACAAGGACCTTGCAAACTGGGGGCAAAAGTTTGGATTTGCTGGAAGTGCTCTGATCTGTCACAAAACACAGTCTTGTGTCCACCTTCAAGTTTCAGGGCGTTAAGGGAACTGAAGGAGCACCAGTTCAACCCTAGCCCAAAGAAGCGAGGTTCACTTCATTTCAGCAGAGCTGCCTGAGGTCCCTTCACCACTTCAGACCATACTCCTTTCCTGGGACTCAGACATCCTGCTGAACTGCACCAGGCCGTAGCTTATTCAGTGCTGGTGAGCAGGGAGGTCTTCGGCACGGTAAGGTGACTGTCCTCTGTATTCTGAAGTGACAGCCCTGCAGGCGGGAGGTGCTAAACCCCAGCAGAGCAGCACTGACTGACTGCAAATGCGACGGAGACTGAGACAGGTTAGCCACTAAAAAGCGGCTGAGGGTAACCATCTTATTTCATATTGGCACAGAGGCTGTCAGGTGCTGCTTTGTAGAAGGGAATGCGTCTTCTTCAGATGGACTAACTTGAGCGCTTCCAAGTGCTCACCATGGCTGCAACCCCCCATCTCCATCCTCACAGCTGCACAAAGCTCCTACCAGCTTAGCTTTGGTCCTTGACAGTACTTCCAGCATTCTTCGTGAGCATCGGCATGCATTTCACGAGTCTCCCATTCCCAAGTTCCTAACAGAGAGGCAATCTCTCTTCTGAACCAAATTTTCCGTGGAGTCCCCCCTAGTGCCCACCGGCGCCATTGGTACCCCAGCGTGGCACAGCCCATACCCAGCCCGGTAGACCTCATCCCACCGCTGTGGTTGCTTTGGAAGAAGAAAGTTCCAGTTCTTCAAAACAAACCTATTTCCTATTGAAGCAGCTTGCGGGGACTGCGAAGAAACTGTACCTGGTTTCCCGTGCTTCAGTCGCTAGATTTGCCAGACGTGATATAGGAAACGGGCAGGAAACGTCAACCTTACGTGTGGCAGCAATTCTTCCCCTTCCCTCCTGGCCACAACTCAGCAGCACACCAAGACCTGACCTTGCACTTTTCAGTGCAGACTTTCTTACACAAACATTTGAGTCAGATCTGCAGCCAAAACCAAATAAAAAGCCAAGCACGTTGCCTAATTATTTTTTTTTTTAAATGAAAAGGGTGACGCCCTGTTTCATACCTATGTGTACTCAAATCTGAAACAAACTGCGCATTTTTAACTGCATGAATTTCATAAGATCAACAAAATTTAAAAAACTCAACCTGTTTTTCACTCCTTCTGGTACCAGTGTAAAGCCTGTTAAAGAGCTGATATTCTTGGAGCTCTGTACAGACATGAGAGGTGCTGATGCACAAAGAAGGTGTACTATGATTAAGCACATGAGTTAGGAGGTTTCAGCTGTTATATTTCTCCCTCTCCCTTTTGCAGTCATCTTAATTTTGCTTCCACTAAAAAATCCAAGGCAGAAAACAAACTAAGACCTAGTCCTTCACCTTGCTTCTTTAAGCAATCATTTGGGCAATGGATGTAAAATAGCACTTTTCTAACCTGGCAGCATTTTATATTCACTTTATCCAGGTGTAAATGACAGCATAAGGAGTAAGGAAGTTTTGGGGTTTTTTCCTCTTAAACACCTTAAACTGAAATACCATTTTCCTCCTTTGTTTCCCCATTAATTATATATGAGCAGGGAAAGATAAATGTCAAGCATACCTTTAAAGGAAAAATGTACCACAATTTATCAGTCCTCCAATAATAAAAAAAAAAGTCTCCTTCTTCCTGGATTAGTGCTTTGTTTTTACGGTAGTTGTCTTAGCTTTTTGTAGTTTCTATCTGCTGCCAAGAAAACATGCCTTATTATATCACTGGAGAACGTACAGGCCCTAACTGATCATCCAGTATCTTCCAGATCATGCCATTTGTACTGCTGACCATTTTTGAAAAAAATCAAGTCTGTATTATATTTGGTCATGACCAATTAAGGATTAACTCCCAATGCTGCACCCAATTTGAAGTACTTTGGGTTAGTACACAACACGACACCAAAAATAATGCACAGGAGAAACGGGGTCACATTGGAGTACATCTGATTTAAGGAAGTTTCTTCTCCAGCAGCAGACTGTGTGTTCCCTTAGACGGCGTTTCCTGATTTTTGCAAGGCAAATCTGTTCTGTAGCAAGACAGACACTCAGTCAGAAGTGTCAATATGAGTAACTCCCTGAAAATAAACTTTGCTCATTTACAATACGGTGTTTCTAATGTGGGCCATGAAACCCAACGGCGGGGAAGGAGCTTATGGAGCTGCCTGCAAGCGAGCTGCCCCGGCGGCAAAGCGCAGGGCCCAATTCCTCAACCCAGCGAAGAAAATGGGATTCCCTACAAGAACTGCAGTGCCAGCCCATCAGATGCCGTGTCACCACGTTTATTCACCAGGCGGTTGTGCCAGACGAGATTTTGCCGGGGGGTAAATCCCTGCCGCCTGCAGGGGAGCCCGGCGCCCGGCCGGCCGGGGCTCTGGCAGCTCTTGCACAACGACTCCGAAAACCAGCCACACGTCGAGACTGGCTGTTTAATTACGGCAAAATGGAGCTGCGACGGGATTCCTAGACAGCTCTCGCATTGCCCCTGTCTGGATCTCTCATTGCCACATATTAGTTTAGGGTTTCTGAAAGAGAGTGAACTTTTTTTTCCCCTTAAAATGTGTAGAAGCTCATGGATTGAATGGGAGGGAAGAAGAATTAACCTCAGGTACGTTTCCTCTACTTGTAAATGGTTTGTGATTAACTCTAAGGGTAATCCAAGAACACAGAGGAATTTTTGTTACCCCTTAAAAATGTGTTTATGTTTATCTCCATATGAGAAAGCGGCAGCAGCCTTCACCAGCACATAATACGTTCCTGGCTTCTGAAGCACACGGCTGTCAAACAACTAAATACTTTTAATAGAAACCTGGTCCATTAATGAGCCGAACCATCAAATAGGCACACGAGAACAGCAAACAACCCCTGGAAGAGCTGCTGTCTTCCCATGCTGAACAAAAAGCTGTTTACAGTAAGAGAAATAATGCAACCTCTAATGCTTCTTCGCCTCCCTCTCCAACACATTTGCACACAACTTTCCCTTGGTTCCTGATACAAATTTAAAGAAACAAAACTTGCCTTTTTCTATGCTCACTTGTTCCTTGGTGCCCCTTTGTGTGGATGGTCTCCCAGGACCCATTTCACCCCATTCCAGCGTCAGCTGCAGATCTCAGCGGGTCCGGGCTCTCCACTGCCTCATGCACCAAACACATTTCTGTTTGGGTACCTCAGTGCTCGTCAGTAATTTTTTTTTAAATATTCTTTTAATATATTTTAAAATCTTCGTCTTTTCCCCTCTGAAACCTGTCTTTGCGATATTCTATATGCAGAATAATCTCTAATCTGCTCCATAACTGGACCTGGGCTGCTGAAACAGCTGGAAACTTTTCAGCTGATTTCTCTGTGGGCGTTTCTCGGTGTATCTACTCACAGTCAGCTCTTTTGAGAATGAAAGGATCGCCCCATCTTTCACAACGATACCAGTGCTTATTCTTGCCTTCCGCATACCTGTGCGTGTAAAGAGGTTTTATTGTTTCTGCACTCACCGTACCCCACTTGCTTCAAACCCCATGTGCAATACAAAGAACTGCGCTACACAAAGTGTGTGTCTAACACAAACATTTATAATTCCAAAGCTTTAGACAACAGTCGAGATAAACCCAGCATCAACTGCAGTGCAAGCTGTGCTGCGCGATTCAAAGGGGGCCCTGAAGGTGCAATTTGCATTTAATGTTTTTGCTGTTAGCTCAAGCTTTAGGTGAAAGAAAAAAACCCTCATTAGACAAGTGGAATCAACTGAAGGTGAAGCCTGTGGCACTCCTACTCCGTGCGGGAAGAACCACGCTCACCTGGCAGGCAAGGTGACGCTACATCCTGTGATAAAGACTGAATTTCTGTAATTTTTATTTCTGAAAAAGAATCAGTCCCCCACGTTTTAAGTATGTTCATCAAGAAATTCCTAACAACGGTAAATCTGCTTTCCTCAAACCTTTTGCCTTCCACATACAGGACAGCTGCTTTCCAGCCAAAGCACTGGGCTACACAAATGGGCTGCTCTGATTTATAACTGAGGTGTTTAAAATCAGGCAATCTAATTATCGACTTGATAGTCCACAACGTCTGCAGTCAGCAAAATTTAAAAAATGCAAAATATTGACAAGATCAGACAAATACATAATGAGGGAGTTATTAAAATGCAAATTGCCTGCCTTCTGGTACTGCTGCGGTGTACGGCACAGGACCCCAGAGCCTGCATCGAGCCCCAGCCTCCCTCCAACTCCGTGCCGGTTATGAGGGGGGAGAGAAATGGGGCTGGGGAAAACCAACGGGCAGAGCTGTCACAGGCCAGCAGGATGGGCCCCCGCGTCACGAGGACCCCCAGAGAGAGACAGTGACTGCACGGGACCGGGAGGCATTGCGATGTATGAGGAACAGGCGGCCCCGTGAACACTGGATCCCAGACCTCCAGGGGATTTCAGAAAGGCCCTGGCCACGGAGGACGCCCAACAAGAGCAGTTCAGGGCCATATCTTTTTTGGGAGAACAGCCCAAAGTGGAAACGTTTTTCAGCTCAGTGAAACTCGACATGACAATTCATGAAAGGGACTGTATTAATATTTAATAAAAAAAAAGTACAATGAAAGGATGTGATGGAAATCTTCTCTATCCAACCTGTTCCAGGATAGTTGGAGCAGGCTTTGAGAGGAGAAAGCCCAGTCCCCTGATGCGGTTTGAGAAGCCCTAGCTGGAAGGTGAGAGAGGGTATCATTGCAAGCCATATAATTCCCTCCTTTCTCATCTCTGCCCCCAACTTTTTCTTCTCATTTAAATAGCCTTATAATCCTGCGGACGTTCTAGTATACGCTTATTATTTCACTTTGCAGACACATTCTTGTAAGTCTGAGGGCTGCGTATGTGTCTGGCTGTCTATAATAGAACAAGTAAAATAATACCGTTCCCAGCTGTGGGCTGGATGATCTAAGCCCCCACCAGGAGAAAACTTTGATGGGTACTGTAATTTTACGCAACGCATTTCAATCACGTTAATATTGCTGTAACAATCTCTAAACACTATGCCAATATAGACGGTGACACCCAATTAACAGGCAAATACTAACGGGGAGGTTAAATGCTAATTTTACATTGGCATTTAGCCTAAGAACTTCATTATGCCATCTCCTATTTTAAACGGTGGCCATCCCACCTTGTGCTGTGCTGCCGTCCGTTCTTAGTCAGTATTACGTGAATCACAGTAATTCTTGAAAGACAGATAGCGCCAGATACCTGCCCAGAAGCAGAAGAAAAGATGGTCTCTGCCCCCAAGAGCTTGCAGTAACTCTGAAGCTAAGCTTTAGCGACACTGGGAGGGGAGGTCTGGTGCAGGGCGTTAAAGAGATGGTTCAGACAGAGGGATGTAGCTACTCGGTGCTCCTGAAAATGCATCAAGAGGAAAAGGACGCTGCAGCGATACAATCTCCACTGAATATTGGCCTTTTTCAGTATCTGGTTAGGAGCGTACGTGGGCAGCGAGGAGTCAGGCAGTCAAAAGGTTGCTGAGCCTCCCTGGCCGTGAGTGAGCAGCACCGATACAACGCCAGTTCTTTATCTCATCTTTCAGATAAATAAAATCCAAAAGAGATGGAGCTTAACACACACAGATAACAGCAAAGGTACAGAAACAAATTGGAAAATACTACAGCATACTTGAAGCTACAGCCAGGACTGTGGTAAAGCTGTATTGAATTTGCAGAGAAATTAGATGCCTCGTTAACTGTGGATAGATGCACAACTGCCCAAATTTAAACTTCCTCCTTTCCCCAGCTCACCACAGTCATTACAAATCATGCAGCTGAATGAAAGCTGAAAAAGCACTTGGAGCTCGGCAATTTTGCTGCGGTGAGTCCAATAATAGATGAGGAAAGAGGGGTGGCAGCACTGATAATCTTTATATCAAAAACACATTTTCTGCAAAGCAACCTACTATTGTTCATATGTAAAATACATCATGCTGCTAGGAGGGAACGACCTGTCCTGCATTTTACAGATAGTCATTGTATTACAGATTCCCCCGATTGCGACTCAGAAAACAAACCTTTCATGCATCCTTTCTTTTTAATAAATGCACAAGATACACAACATGGCTGGATTACGTTATGCTGCTCTAGACAGTGGTTTAAAATGCAGCGTTGGAGGGATATTTCTGCAGTATCACACATAAATTATTAACAAAAGTTAAGAAATGAAAGCAGAGCAAAGCTTCATTTGTCCAACCAAAGTCAGCTCCTGAAACATGCTGAGCATCATCCCCCTGTTCCCAAGTCAAACGGGCTGGAGGCAGCGCGGTACCCAGGAGCCCTGCTCCCTACGGTACCTCTGCCTGGTCTTCCCATCTTTCTCCCTGAAGCAATTAAAAAATCCTGAAGGCTTCTGGGCAAGCCTATTTTTTTCTCTCCTCTCACTCCCTCTAAAGCGACAATAGTTAGGTGGGGTTTAGTTTTTTAAAGTGCTAGGTCTTTTCCTAAAGCTAAAAACGTTTGGATAGGTGTGAGCAGCCTTGACCACGTGCAGGAAAATCTAGTCCATTGCTTATCAGTCGATTTGGCTTCACACCAAGAGTAACACACTGCTATAAAGGGCCAACACAGTGTGAAAAAGGAGCTGTTCTACTAGAATACACTCCGTTAATTCTGGTTGAACTGACATTCTCCTAGGATAACGGCTCAAAACGCGTTTAGACTGCTGTATTAAGCGTGGCAGGGAAGGGAGCAGCAGGCTGGTTTCTCTCTGATGTCACTAAACAAGAGGCAGACCGAAAAAAAAAATAAAAAAAAAATATAAAATCTCTTGAAAATCAAATGTGGGACAAACTCTCACTGCATCATCTGTCACCAAAATAACATGTCAGATTTCAAACAAAAATCCCCGCCACCGTAGCAGGAAAAAAACACTGAAAAGTCAAAAATTCCAGACTTGCCACACTTACTGTAATTGTCCTTTATAAGAAGAGCCCTCTAGTTATGTGAAATGACATTACCTCACAGCCCCAGGCTCCCCGTGCTATGCACAGGAAGGAAGCAGACACACATCTCTTTAAGAGCCGTTTCCTCTCTGCTCTATTAATTTCGGAGATTAAGCAAGCCACTCCTTTGTGGCATAATAGAGCAAGATAGAGCCATTGTGTTTGCAGAGAGTCCCGCTCACTGTTTTTCTACCTTTGAGCAGGGGGACGCCTTAGCACTTTATTCTCAGATGAAAAGCCAGAAAACTTCTAGCAGCCCTAAAGCCCCCCCCTTATTCTTAAATTACGGTTTCAGCACAAAAGCAGCCGGCAGCCCCGTACCTCTGGCCCCCCCACCGATGAGGATTTCAGTGTCTCACTGACACAGTTTAGGATGGGAAAAAAACCCAGTCACATCAGATGAGGAATTCTCTTTTCACGGGTCCTGAATCAACAGGACTTATTTAATCAGGATTTTTTGCCCGGACACACACATCCCACCTTCGGGTCCCTCCCTGCAGCGTTGAAGCTGAGGAACTAAATTTACCGTCTTTTTTTTTTTCTTTTCTTCTTTTAAAAATTTATACATCCTTTTTGCTCTTTTGCCTTCACAGCACAAAATCCCTTCAGCTCGTACCAGATGCCTGATGACCTTTAATAATACAGAGGCCACCGCCTCTCCGTTTCAAAGACTATTGACACATCTGATGTTGGAGCCTGGGATTACACGGGCTACCAAAGTGACCAGCAGAGCCTCAGCTACTCCGAAAGTTTTCTCGAAGGAAGACGAGAGAAGCAGGAGAAGATTCAGCCAATGCCAGAGCAAATCGGGATCCCCACTCCAAGCCTGGGCTTTCAAATTTCCATCTAAAGCTCACACAGATGATTTATCCTCAGCTTTGCAGTTTTCTTTCCAGACTGTTAAGCAAACGAGGCTGGAAACACAGGACCTTTTTGGAGTCAACTGCCATAGGAAATACCACTTCGTGGGGGCGCACAAAGCTGCAGAATCCTTGAGACTAGTTCGCATTTTTTACAGTGTGTAAACATGGCTGTTACTAAATAGAAATGCCATCAGCAGCGAACGGATTTCTTTAGGGGAAGGAGGAAAAAAAAGATAACACACACTCAGAGCTTTTGAGCATCAGAAGCAGCAGGAGAAAGAGCGATCTCCTGGCTGGAGCAGGAGCGCATGAGCCAGAACACTGTTTCCACTGTACCTTCCCTTGCAACGCAGAGTCAGGAACACAAAACCCATCCAGATAAAACAATTTGCCTATTCAGCAGCTTTCTTTTCATGAGCTGCTTCATCTTTGCAGGCTGCTCCCCCCTCGCCCCCCGCCTTCCCAGTCGCCAACTGAAAACTTCAGAAAGAAAAGGAGAGGAGAAAGGAGTTGTTGAGACAAAGGCCTGATTCTCTGCAAGAGGAGGGCGCGCACACCAGAAAACACGGTCACGCTGTTTTGGGCACGCTGCTGGCGAGCGACTCTGCCGGTAGTTGGAGGAGTTTGCTCCCCAGGCTCCGCTTTCGGAGCTTTCGGGACCATGCAATAAGGAAAAAGGAGGGAGCTGTAGCTCCCGCACCTCCTGAATGTGCTTCTGGCCAACGCTGCCAGCTGGGTATTTGTGACCTCCACACCTTCTCCCAGCAGCTACGTGAGGCAGGTTCCTCACAGAGTTTTCCCTGCCTCTTGCCAATGGAAATCTTAACCCTGTCCAGAGATTTTTCTTCTAGGGTGGCCCCTCGCAAAAGTGTTTTTTTACATTTTTTTTTTTTTACTATTAAATGGAGATATACTTTTCTAATGTATGAACGTAAATCACCAGTTCATATTGCAGAGGTGACTCAACAGCATTTAGATGCCAACATGTAGTTACTTCTGGATGGAGCAGGATGTGATTCAGCAACTACAGGCAAGTAGCAGTGTATCCCTTGCAACCTCTAGACACTGTCTTAATAAATTAAAGTAAAATTCAGTTTAGTCATTTTTACTTCGGTCTTTTTTTTATTACAGTCACTACTGATCTAACATAACAAATACTCTTACCCCTCTCCTCCAGCATTCAGAAGACCTATGAGGAATCATAGTATTGCCACACATCAATAACACTAAATAAATCCCACGCTCAGTATCACATCGGTCTTAGCCTCTGAAAAGGTTTCTTCCCTATATTATCAAAATTTCACCCAAAACGCAGCCCCCACCGCAGCTGTCTTACACCAACAGCTGGAAGCAGCTTCTCTGCTGCTCTGTCCTGTTACCACCGCGCCGGAGCAGGGACATCAGCCGCCTCCGGCCGGTGGACCCTGCTCCATGGGCAGAGCCGGGAAGGACACTATCATCTTCCACCCACATACGTGGGCTGCTGGGGAAGAGCAGAGATAAGGCGATTGCAAAAGGCAGGTGAAACATTTATTTTTTACTGTGTTCCCTGCAAGGTACAGAAGGTAACTGACGGCGCTGGAAAATATCAACCTATAAAGTTGAGCAAGCAGAAGCCGCGGCTGGCAGTGCTGGCGCAGAGGGTGCACAAGGATGCTGGCGGGGACATGCCCGGTGCCTGGACGGGCTCCTTGGCATCTTCTCTTGAGCAGTTTCGAGTGTCTTCATGGAACTGCATGAAAGCAGAAGGGTTTATCTTTACGTAGTGCTTTGCACCAAGGCTGGCAGGGGGGGAAGCAAACTACCTGAGCAGTCTTGGGAGATCTAACAGGCAGGATTTATTAGTTTTAATATTAAAATATTAAAAAATCTACCCTGATCATAAACTCAGGGGCTTTGAGTCATTGGAGAAAGAGACATGGATTTTTTAAAAATGTAATTTTGGAGTTTAGAAGCCCAGAATAAGTGGTAATATTAAAATCATCACTCAAAGGAACCCTGTCTCCAACATACAAACCTTTTCTCCATCTTCTATAAAAGGCAAATCTTATTCTCACATTGCCTTTATGCCAAACCCGACAAAGGGTTGCTTTGCATGCTCTTTGCCACCCACTTCACCAAGGGATTGCCAGAGGTGTCTCTCCACAAGGTTATCCGTGTGTCTGGGTGTAGTTCCCTGCACTGAAGAGACTCTGCACCACTTCAGGGATTAAGTGGAATTTGGTGACAGGGAAGGTCTCGACCGTGACTTCGTGTTAGAGACAGTATCATGCTTATTGGAAGGCATTTTGGCTCCCAACTCCGGAGGACAGCTAGCCATCTCCTTAACTTTACCTGGGCAACAATCTGCATCGGATTAGTTAAAAGTGTGAATTTAAACTGCTTGTATAAGAACACTTTTTCTAAAGATAATAATGGCCTATTACCTTTCATTTAAATTGGTTCCTAATGGCGGTAAATAAAATGAAAAGAAATGGTTTTACCCAGCCTGTCTAAACCCCAGCGTACCCCAGCCGATAATCTGTGCAACTACCTTGTGCAGATGAGACCTGAGTCCTCCTGATTTAAAATCTGTCCCGAACATAAACAGGTTACCTTTCAGACGTGTGAAATCTCAGCTCTGACATGCAATAGTTACCTTCAACTAGGGTAAGACACAATAGAAATGAACTGCATAGAGAGTTTATGCATAAAGTGCACTTTGAGGGAAAAAAAGGGAAAAAATATTTGAATTAATCAGAGCATAATTGCTTCAAAATTTGGCAGTTCAGAAAAGATTACCAGCCTTTCTTTGCATAAAGAAATATCGTTCTAATGCTTTGCAAGAAACACAAGCAGGCACAAGGAACTACAGTGGTAAGCTAAAAATTATTCAACTCTAAAAACAGATTGTAAAGTGAAGGGGAAAACTCCTAGGGAAAGCTGAGAATAAGGTTTCTTAATCTTACACGGAAGGGTTGTAAATGTGCAAGCTCAATACCTCACAACCCTTTTTGAGTAAATAAAGGTTTAAAACGTTCTTTCTTTAGCGTGACTGAATTCCTTTCCAATGTGACCTCAACATGCCATTCCTCTATCTTTATCTGCCGACACAGCAGAGCTGTTGACCTTTCACCACTGACCTGCGCAATCAATACACAGCCCACAAACTATCTCAACAGAAACGCTCCACCGACAAGTTTCTCCCTGGCTCTCTACGCCGCCGAGCTCTGCCGTTCCTCAACTTTTCCTCGGGCCCTCGCCTGCGTGTCGGCCTGACTTAACAAACAACACGGGGCTCAGAAATACATTTTCTTGGGCATTCCCTACCCAAACATGTTAAACCTGTAAGTGGTTTCTGCTGTTGTCTGCAGTCCCGCGAACTGCTTTCGTGTTACGCGTAGGATCTACGAGATCTCTACCTCACGCTAAGCACTTTGTGTTGACTTCCAAGGACAGACTTGCACAAACTGTTGGACAGTAAGATAATAACATTAGAAAATAAAAAAATATTATTAAAAACTTGCCCAAACACCGATTGGCAAAGTCTCATCTTAAAGAACTTCAGTAAACAAAAAAAATTAACACAATCAATTACAGATGCCTGGAATAAGAAAAGAAATTAAGGCAGGTCAGAAAATACTCGCGTTATTATAGATGTCTTTCAGATGACTTCCAACGCTATAAATTCTGTTGTACTGTTAACACTACGTGAAAAAGGATCTGATGCAACATTTCTATCAATATGATTTAAGAAAGCAGCCTATGCGTTTTGCCTCAAACAGATCCAGATTTTAAAGGTGTTAAAAAACGAGGGAGGAGGTAAAGTGCTGCAACGTGTTTTACTGGGGTACAGCAAAGAGAACAATCATTCCCTGCAGTGGTTACAGCAAACATTCCGAAGCATTGATTAAGATCTGAGAAGCCAAAAGAATGAAGACTATTAGAGACCGGCCACAAGCAGCAATGAAACTAACTAGTCCAGAGAGTCTGTCTCAAACTGAGTGAACGCAAAGGTAAAGCAGAGGTGCAAGTACTGAAAAGCAATTTAAGATTATTAAAACTGAAAGAATAACAGTTTAAAGAGCTTATTCCTGTGACATCTAAAATGCTTAACAAAGATGGAGATTCTCTCTCTATATATACATACACGCATATATATTAACTTTTTTTAGTGTGTATACATTTTTATATATACAAAATATAAGGAACACTTGCAATGGCTCTTAAAATGTTAATAATTGCTGATGCAAGACAGCTGAAATTTCAAAACCCAATAAGCCTGCTAAAATTTGTTGGAAATACTGCTTTCTCATATGCTCCACGTACTCCAGATCGATTTATTGTTTCTGTCCCCACCATTTAAAATAAAATCGGTAGCATGATTACAACTGTGTTTTGAATTGTTCTGTTAAATTAATAACGTAAATCAGTACTAAGTGGAGCATAACATGACATTCTTTTATACAGATTTTTTTTCAGTCTCTCTAACTTGCAAGTATGTTCTCTGTGCATTTTTAGGATCCACTAATGACAAAGATTAGCTCTTTAAAGGGCAGCGGCAGCAAAATCTTAGTAAAAGTGATCAAGTGATTAAGCTGCTCATTACAGAAGTGAGAGTGTTTGCATTATTGTCTGCACAGCAGAGAGCTGAAATGCATGTAGCAGCTCTGATTTATTTATTTATTCTTAATACAAGCAAGTAAGCACGGTTCAAATCACAGTATTTAACAGATTGCATTGATGGATCAATACAATATCCCACTGAACTTAAACTTCAAGCAGACAAGAGCTATCAAAGCCTTTCGGTAAAAAACCCTTGGTCTTTCTCATTTGGGTCCAGATCTTACAGCCTGGATCCTCCGAGCAGGATTTGACGGCTGGAGCCCCTGCGTTTCACCGGCACGTGGGCTGCTTTCGTCCATGGTCAGCGTTCCTGGAAGAGCCGCCAAGGCTCCCTGCAAGCACAAGAGTGACCTGCACCACACCCCAGGTATTTCTGAGGCGGCTGCTCATAACTTGGCGAAGGCGAAGAATATACACTTCAGATTTCTACGCGTTACAGGTATTTTCCAGTGTGAGCGTGGGAGTCAAACCTCCTGTTTGGGATTGCTTAAATAAACTGGCACAGATTTCCAGTCATGGGCGTCTGCAGCCCAGCACCAGTAAACACAGCTTCCCGAAAAGCCGGGCATCCCTCTTGCCTGGTCTGTAAGTGCAGGACAGAGGCGTCATGGCAGGACACTGGCTCAGGAAGGGAAGTGGTGTGACTCCACCAGACAAGGCAGAGATGCCACCAGGAGCCCTTGGCTACCAGCCACGGTCCTCACCTGACTCACACTGTCACCGAAGCCACATCACCCCACCACGCTGCGTGGACACAGTGCTCTGAGGAGGGAGACGAGCTGTGGCTAATATAGGTGGGGAAAAATGCAAGCCCACCTTCCCTTTTTTAACCTCCCAGAACTTGCAGAAAGCTCTTGAGATCCCAGCACTCTCCAGGTCAAACCTATGTGGGAGTATTTGAGCTGTGCTGGGGTTTTGGGTTTCGAGTGCTGGGTTTTTTTCCTTTTCTTTTCTTTTTTTTTTTTTCCTTTTAATCTAGACAGAATGAATTGAAAGTGCTGCTTAAGAAGAAAATAAGAATGCAAAACTGGAGAAGCGCCATGAGTAGGTATATTAATAAACAGACTCCTAATTTCTTATCTTTGATGGTATTCAGTACTATTTTAAATATTCTCAAAAGAATTACAAACATACAGAAGGTCATATATAAAATCCCTGATGAAGCAATTTAATGCTAAATTGAAGCTGAAACTAGGTAAGCCCAACTCATGGGATCTTGGGTATTTTCAAAGACTAGAATAGAATCAACACTACCCAAGAACACCGTGTGTTTTTCAGATTTTTAAATATTTATTTCCTAAATTAAATAGAGTAGGTTTAGCTGGTTCTTACAGCTTAGCAGGAAACAATTTAATTTCCAAGCCAATTGTATATTGACAGTTGGCAACAATGGTTTTACTTTATAAAAAGAGAATGGGAAAATAGTTGTGTATTTCTGAAATGCTTCCAGAAAATTTCCTTTGAGAACACGTTCAGTGAAAAGTATACAAACAGGCATTAAACATGAATGTAATTTAATAAACATCCACTCGGCTATACGGTGTGATAAATAGGTAATAAGAATGTAATACAGGCATTTAGCTTTCAGCTTCCAAAGGAGCTGGAAGCTAAAACAATAATACTTTCATTAGACTCTCCTGCCTGGCATCAAAAGCCAATTTCCACCTATTAATATGGATTTCTATTACCTGCCTTGTGAATACTGTTAACCCATTTATCAAGCAAGAAGCTGTACTTTTGTCACTTATTACAAGCAGAAGGGGAGCAGAAGGATTGCTAAACCATGTAACATTAGAGCATCAGATTAAATCATTTGACCTAGAAGATAAAAACATTCCACTTACATTTAAAATGGAAAAAAAACCAAACCAACCAGCCCTGCTCATATTACAGCTAATAAGACCTCTCGCAGGATCAAATCTTTCCTTGCTGTGTCAAAAAAAAAAAAAAAAAGAAAAAAGAAAAAAAATCACTGTCTGCAGACTAATTGTAAACTCGGTGCATGTGTAATTAAACATGCCTCATTGGTTCTCTTGATATGTCAATAGTGGGTAGGAGGAGGTTGATTTAAGTTAAACGACTCAAGTCTTACTGAACATTTGCCCCTTTCTGTGTCCTCTAAGCAAAGCATCATTTAACAGAACAACCTCAGCCAAATATGAGGAGCTCGGAACTAAGTGTTTATTATTCAGATGACAGCGGTGCCCAGAACACACCAAGCACTTTTCTAAGCGCACAGGGAGGCGCCGGGACAGATCCCTCTCTCTGCTCCTGATTTACACCAAGAGAAACGTGCCCTCCAAGCACGGAGCGGCTCCCCCGTTCCCCTCGCCCCGCGGCCGGGGAGGTGAACGGAGGGGCTGTGGTGCTATGGCAGAGATGACAGACACACATCTATTAATCACGTTTGTTGCTAAACACACTAAATTCCCACTTTCCCACAGCGCCAAAGTCTCCTTGTCCTCACACCCGTTTCTCTCTCAGCTGCAGCGAGCACCACTCAGCAGTTAACAGGTCCAAACCAGCACCGAGCTTTAGCCCCCCGTTACCTCACGGCTCCACCACTCACCTTCCTGCTAGGGTATTAAGACCGTAAACTTTTTCTTGCTGTTCGCACTGGATCCGATTATAAAACACATCTGCTTCCATGCCTATGATAAAAGCCCCACGATATCCACCTCACCCACTTTCTCTGGAGCAATGACCCAGGAGAAGTACTTGTATTCCTCCCACTCTACACATCTCGGCTACAGATGCCAAAAATACTTAAGACCTCAATCCACAAGGGAGAGACAGGATCTGGTAAAGCAGCAGAACACGAGCAAAGTTTCTGAAGCTGTACTTCAAGTTTTCTGCTCTCCATTCACTGAAGAAATGTGAATTCTGCAACTGGGATGTCTCAGCTTTCCTTGCCTCACTCCTCACTGCTGTAATCAGCAAACCCAGTTCACTGGACTTCAACAGCTTAGTGCTGGTTTACCCCACTCACCTGGCTATTCTTATTTTGATTCAATTTTGTCAAACCATTGAAGTCTCCCCATGTGTTTCTTTTGGTAAGACTTCCATACGACTTCCACCCCGGCACGGCAGAGAGCTCCCTGCCCCACGCGCTCCAGTGGAGCCAAGTGACCTCGGAAATTCCTTCCGAGGAAAGAACATTTCTCTTTTCCTTCTTTGAAATCTCACAGTGCTCAGTAAGTCAGGGAGCTGCTCAGAAGCCTTCGAGCAATCAGGCCGCTCATTATAGTCCTCAATGAAATTATTACCAGGAGTAATTCTCAGTGCAGTACTACAGGTTGGCCAATCTTACATCTTCTTCAAAGGACTGGGAGAAGTGCTGTGGCTTTGCGAAACAGATTTTGAACTCCTCTTATGCTCTTGGGTAGTCATTTTATCCTGTACTTTTGCACACTCCATTTCTTTCTCAGTGGTTCTTTAATCCTTCTGTGTTGATGCTGCAGCTCAGCACAAGGACGGGTGTATTTCTATAAGCCACGTACTCAGGAGACTATCAATATGCATGCATGGTGCAAGGAAGAAACATATTTCTGCTGAAGAAGAATCAGAAGTTGGGGTCAGACGTTTTTATATTTTAGCCAGATTTTGATAAGACATATTAGGAATTCATAGGGCTTTTATCACTTTCAACAGCAAGAGGATTAGACCCTATGCTGACAAGAGCAAGAACATCAGTTGTTAGAAGAAATATGCGCCACACTGAAATATGGTAAAGCACCTGAAAGACATAACATACTGTCTGATAAAAACACTGTAAGCCCTCTCAAATTCAACCCAGCGATGACTTGCCGAGCCAGTGCTTCATTTGTCTGGCAGAGCCAAAATTACAATGACTTCTGTTTTAATGCTCAAACACGCAACAGAAGCGCAAAGGAAAGCCCTGATTTAAACCACGGCCTCGCACAACAGCAGGGATTCAAACTGTGGGTAATATACTGATGCTTAGGCCACGGGACAGAAAGAAACAGTAAGAATCTTTATTTGGATTCAAAAATTTTATCCAGCAAGCTTGCAATATTGATGAAAAGATTCAAGTCTTAATTAAAAAAAAAAAAAGTTGGGTTTTTTTGATTTTTGTTTCAAATTCGAGGAAAGGTAAAGATATTGACTCAATAATAATAACAATCTCCCCCCATGTCTGAAGAAAGACCCTAACACCAAAAAGCATCTCAAATTCATCCTTCTTCGCTCTAAAATATTCAGAGCGCTGCAAATGTGTTACAAACTAAATGACTTTTTGTACTGAACTTCTAAACCCCTTGACTTTTAATAAGGTCGTGCATCATTTGATTTTAATTACAGATTTTTTTTATCCCTTAAATTTGACTAAAAATGATGTGATTTACAAAGCAAACAAGCCAGTTAAACAAAGCTAATTAAATTCACTGGAGACAGCCTTGCTTTTCCCCTCAGTGAGTGTTTATTTCAGCTCCCAGTGCTCTGATAGCTCCTGACAGCTTGCTGGGACACAAGAAAGAAGTAGGTCAGGGTAAGCTGGAATCAGCAACAGAGGATCCCATTAGACAGGCTTGTAGGGTAATACGGAGATCGAGGAAGTGTGTGATGTAGTGACAGTGTTAGAGACACATAACAAACAGCCTGAGGACAGCCTCCAGCAGAACCGGTACATTTATCTTCCCTGTGTTATAATGACCCCTCGTACAGCTTATCCAGTTTGTGATTTCTCGTACGAGAGGTGCTGTGTAAACCTAACGACAAAAACGCACTCACGGTTCGCGAGACGATGCCGAGCGAGCGGCTCGTCTCCCGAAGGGCCAGGGCTCGGTGGGCGAGGGAGTGGGCCAGCTCCCGGGGCGGGCAGCATCTGTCCCCCCTCGCTCCAGCTGGGAACGCAGCGAAGAAGCTCGCTGTGCACAGAGATCAAAGGAGAATAAGACTGGTTTCTCCTAAACCAGCTTCTAAAACATTATACGCGTGATTATGGTTGAGGTGCCTACACTGGGTCTGAAAATGCCAAGCACCCCCTAAGCAAGAAAAGCCGCCGTGGCAGCTAAGGGAGCACAGCAAAAACGCGTTACGGGGCACAAAAGATGCCTGCTTCTTACTGAGCTGTTGTCTGGGGGCTCCTGGTGAACCACCCCCCAGGTTCCTACGTGCCATCGGCACTGGCAGGAGGGCTGGGGTATGTCTTCTCATGCCACAGCACCGCCGCCTGTGGGAGCAGCTCCTGGCAGACGAGAGAGGCTGAGAAACCTGTGGTTTCTGCTGGCTTTCCCAGCTGGCAGCGCTGCGTAATGAAGAAACATCAGCAGAACCAGGGAGGAGAACAAAACCAAAAAGACCGAAGTGATCAATGTAAAATAGAAAATGCTTTATGTTCCTACCACCGTATTAGATTTTTTAATGAAAAGTGTATTTTTACTGGATATGTGTATATACCTGGACACTTGCTCATGCAACTCTTCCCTCCCGAAGAAAAGAATAAGTGTATTTTTTTAAGTGCCTTGGCAATAAGAGCAGAAAACACAGTGTCATAAACTCTGCAGTGTAATATTAAGTCAGAGGCAAGTGGAAAAGCAGAGCTCTAACTCTCCTTGTTCTCATGACTACTGCTCACACCATTAAAAGTTCAAAGTCTCTCCCACCGTCTCCGGCAGCGCTGTACGTACCCCAAACATTTCACTTATGAGACTCCATTTCTCAGGCTTACACACACAGCCAGAGAGATTCTCCTCAACTCCAAGCCGTGTAGCTCACATTAAAAAGAGAGCGCGTGTGCTATCTCAGAAAATAGGTACACTTGACAGGAACAATTTAAACCGCCATGGGCATAAACAAACACAAATGGAGAACGTTGTTTTATTTTGTTCAGAGCTCGGTACATTCCCTTCGCTTAGAGATGTCTCCAGCATCCACTTTACTTGAAGCGCCCGAGTGACTCGGTTTTCAGAAATGATGGAGGCCGTACTGATAAAACGGCTCGCGCTATTTCACGAGTTTAATTTTTGTCACCCTGACTTCATTTTCATGTTTATTCAATAAGAGTGCGTCATGTGCAGCATTCATCCCCTTCTTTGTTTCTAGTTACAATCTTTCCGCAACACAATTCATCTCCCGCGCTAGCAGCGCTTCCTGCTCTTCAGGGGGTCACACTCTATGCTCCCTTGCACCCACCCATTTTACGACACAACACATCCCTTTCCTGCAATTTTTACTCAAGCAGACAGTTCCACTGTGTTCGCAGAGGTTCTGTCCGAATGACACCTCTTTGCTCCAACCCTGAGCATCTAGGCAAAACCCCCACCCCGTTAAATGTCACGAAGAAAAACATGCGTGCCCTAACAAAAATAGGCATTAAGATAAAAGCATTAAAATAAAGGAAGACAATGAGAATGATCAGAAGAGCACTGCCTGCAAGGAAGGAAGGAAGCTTTTAACAGCACTAAAATATAAAATTGATTTGTACACATATTTGATAAAAATCAATACAATTAGCAAGTAACTGAATACTAGAAAGGGAAATTGATTGCTCGAGGGCCCAGAGGACTCGGGGCAATCAGTCCATTCTTCTAGCTCCTCCACTCTTAATAAAAATTTACTTTTTCATAATCCTGCCTGAACTCTTTGCCCATTAATAATGCTGCTAAATAGCTCTTCTTTTAGCACTATTATTGCAGACCTACTTGAATTACATTTAGAGGCAGCTTCGAGTGGCAAGTCCTGGCCATTTTGCTATCTGCAGCACAAACCTCCAAGCAATAGCATAAAAGAATACTGACTAATGAACGGGAGCACAGGAACACTTGAGAAGAGCTTATAAAATTAAGTACCAAAGTTTAAATAAACGGATTACCATAGAATTGATTTGCCACATCAATTTGGTCAGCTTTTGCTGATACATCATTCCTTCCTCAAAGGAGAAGAGCCACCGTTTCGAAACAACTAATTAAACATTTTGAACCGTGGCCTTACAAGGAGAGCAGGGCTGCATTGCTCTGCTCTCCTGTCTCCCTTCTCTAGCCGAGTGATTCCTCACTGCGGTGTAAAAATTGTTACTCCATGGGAAACAGGAGGCTGAATTTACAGTCAAATCTAGACTAAATGAAGTGGCTCCTACAGCCGCCATCTCCGAGCAGATTCCAGTTTCAGACAAGGGCATCTTCTCTTCCTTCATTAAGGTGGGACTGGAGGAATTAAAACACAAATGCTCTTCCCCACACAGAGGGAGGGAGGCTCCCAGCGCGGCCTCCCCAGGTGAGGATCTCCATTACAGCCAACCGGCCGTACAGCCTGGTGCAGGCAACTCGTACGCATCCACAAAGGAGGTTTCTCTTTCTAAAGTTCAGATGCCTTCTCAGATAAGAACTTTCTCAGGTTTTAAGCTTTGTCCATTGACTCATCTTGATAGGAAGCTCTTTAAACCAAAAACGACCTTTGGGCCCTCAACACCACCTCTGACAGTCTGCAGATGAGGGTGACACAGCCTTTGCTGTTAAGGAGGGCCCTGATTCAGCGATGCACTTGAGCATATACTTACCTTGAGCTCTATGAGTAGCCCTATCCAAACCAAAGGTGAAGAAATAATTTTTCCATATTAATGAGACCACTTGCATGCTTAAAATTCAACAGTATAATCTGCGCACTTACTAGTGCATCTCCGAAGGAACATCTCAAGAAGTCATTGAGTCGAATAAAATCATGTAGAGACCTCATCATATTCACTCCAGCAGAAACGCTTTTACTGCCGAAATCTCAACATGTACTTATGTCTCCAGTGGTCCAGCTGGACTAGTGACTAAACTGAGCCATTATATCGGCCTAAGAAAAGATCCACGGATGCTTTGCAACTCAAGCAGCAATCTGTGGTGATGCCTCCATAAGGGTGGGTGAGAGACTACACTATCACCCAGCAGGGCACCAGCGTAAGCGCCACAGGTGCAGCTGCAACATCTGCTAAGTTGCCTCACTAAATTCTTCGGATGTTCTTACTCAAAAGTTTGTCCTGCTGCTTCTTTTTACAAAGAAGAGACATTAGTCTTCACACAGAAATAGAAACCAGAAATTACACGGTTTCAGTGCTGGCCTTCTTGGTAACCATGAGTAAACCGCTTTAATCTCTTTGCTTCAGTTTCCCTGCCTTTATTAATAAAGCAGAGACAGTAAAACTTATTTCACCTAACTCATGCATCTTTTGGGAAGATGAAATGCTTGTTCTGTGTAAAGTAGTTGGAAGATGAAAGGCATCAAGTAAATATTAATCATAGTCACCACACCTACCAACAGGATCTCCAGTAGGCTGATTTGGATCCGTGTTTGAAGAGTCTTTCTTTGTGTAATTTAGGAACTACGCTTTCCTGGAGTAGTAGAGCTGAATTAAAGCCAATCAAGAATTCCCATGTTAATCAGCCTTCTTGCCTTCAGAAGATCATAAGAAGGATGATGCTTCCATTTCAAAAGACAGCACAGTGCTACAGAATGAATTACGCCAAACTGGCCGAAGCCCATTTACAGCGTGGTCATGGAGGAAACTATAGGAGTTCATCCACCAACATTCATCTCAGAGCACAGACACTTGTAAATCAGCTCCTATTCAATAACGAAGCGTCGAGTGACTTGTTCTTTCTACATGTGAAAAAGCTCTCAGAGAGAACTAAAGAATCTTTTACTTCCCCATCTGCCTTTATAAACACTGAATTACACCTCCTTACTTTGGAGAAGCTACGATGCTTCAGAGCCAGCTGTGAAAGAGAACATTACCATCTTAGGTTGACAGAATCCAAGGCCACCTTAAGATCGCAAATTTCTGTTGAAGGAGATTTGGGAAGATGGTTCACAGCAGGGGGGTTGGAACTAGATGAACTTCAAGGTGCCTTCCAACTCCAACCATTCTGTGATTCTATGATCAGCAGCTCAGCTGATCTTCTGAACCAGCTTCCCTGGCACAGTGAGGCGCACCGACCTCACGCAGACGTGCCCGCCAGGCCGGCCCGGGGAAAGCTGGTGACGCTGCTCCACGCACTTTTGCTGTTCCATGTGGGTCAAGAGACAGATTATTTACTTAACATCTTAAGCAACTCCTGCAGCTCAAACAGCTCACGCAACCACAGCTGTCCCGCTGGCAGTAACCGGCAGGTTAGCCAGGTGAAAGCAGTCTTCACTATTTCTGCCTGGACCAGTGAATTTACACAGCAAGGACAGCGGTGCAGACACACCTTGACTTTTGTCCCGGTGCTACCACCGGCTGGAAGCCAAGTGGCACGCACCGCAGCTGCACGCTGAGGAGCAGTTGGTGCTTGGGTCAGCTGTTCAGTAGCTGGGCTGCTCAAGCACTGCGCTCGCCCAGAGAAAAAAAAAAATCTTTCCAACAAAATAAACGAAGCCAACGCACACCCACGGTCACAGGGCCTTCAAAGGTGTGCAGCCCCGGCACCGTGCCCGCTCCCTGCCACAGCTCCACCTGCCTCCACAGAGCCGACTCTGGGGGAGCTCCCTGGAGCACCTCTTCACTGCTGCTACGAGAATCCAATTTCTCCAGCAGCGCAATCACAACAAAGGGATAAAAGCAAGAGTACGAGGGGAAAAAAAAAAGTCACAGACTTGAAAAAGACAACGGAGGTAAAGAAAAGCACCGTCTATAAGTCACAGAGCACAGGACGAGTTTGCACACAGGAAGCACTGCTGGTGTGGAAGCTATAGGAGATGCTGGACCTGGCAGACCAGGCACATGGGCAATCCCAGCCCTCATGGGTGATCCCAGCCCTCACGGGGTGGGCCTGGACCTGCTGCGCCTCCGTCCTCCCCCCAGATACCCACCCGGCTCCCTCAGCTCTCCCTCCAACTCCTTGGCTTTGCCCTCCCTTCGGTTCCAGCCCGTCCCTGCTCTCTCTCCCCTACCATTGCCTCCTCGTACTTTGGACCTCTTCACCTCTGCGCCCCGAGGTCTCTGGCTCTCCATCGGTGGCTGGGGCAGCCCCAGCCTGGGCCAGCCGGTGCCGCAGAGCAGCTCAGCAGGCACCCGCAGTGCCGGTCCACCTCCTCGCCCCGACCCAGCACAAACAAACAAATTACGCTACAGACACAGAGCTCTGCTCCAAAAGGAAATGACCACTGGATGTTGTTGCTTAACCTTTCTTAATAATGAACATGTATTTCTTGAAAATATATGCCACCTAATCCCCTCGGCATTGCAAACATGTACACCAGGATGGTAATTTAAGTTAATCAAGACCTAAGCTCCACGTGAAGTTTAACAGTTTGCTTTGCTACGTTCTGGGCAGCAGATGGCAAAGCACTCAATAGGACATTTTCTGCAGTCCGCGTACAAAGGCCTATACCTGTTTCTGTTCTGGCTGTGAACACCAACGAAGGGACGCTCACTGGACTGGCTGAAGTGGGTGACCATTTTAAATCCTGAAATAATAAACGTGTAGTGACCAATACAGATGCTCCTCCAAAAGGAGGACTCCTGGGCAGCCAGAATTGGTCATTTACCTACTAGTTCACCATTCCTGCCATTCTTGGATATGATAAAATTAAAGCTACACACTGGTGTAAGACTTTCGGTTATTAATCCGCATCTTACCTGTACAATTACCAACATCCAAAATTAGTTCCATGCAGGCGAGTAGTAGGGGGTTTCTTACACAACAGCACTTGGCATTGTTGCTGTAGCTCACAGTCTTTCTGTGCACGCTGTCCTTAAAAATGACCCCAGAGGTTAGGTAGCCTGGCACACGGGCATCAGAAACCAGCCCAAATGGCTAATTTGGATTTCAGATTGCTTCTGTGGACAGTCACTCAAATGCTCTCTATTTGGCCAGATTTTTGGGGGTTCAGGTGAGGGGAGAGAAGAGCTGTCAAGGGGAAAAAAAAGAATTTGTAGAAGATGTGTAGAGACAGAATGATTTTAAAGAAACATCAATTAGGACTGCCCAAGTCGAGCTTTCTCCAGGTATATTAGAGTGACTGGTAAGCAAAGGGGTGCGCAATAAACAGTTCAGCCCACGACATTCAAGATTTTCATAATTTATAACCAACAGAAGCCACACACGTCTTCAAAACACAGAGCGCACCCCCCAGCATCCAATTAATGGTGGTGTGTACAGTGAACACACTTACACTAATTGACTGGTCCAATAGTCACGGCTGCCCCCAAGCATTTCTGGAAGTAGCATTTCTGCAGCAGCACCGTGCAGAAATGCTTCACATTTATTAACTTGTTTGTTTTTGATTGTTGGATTGGCTCCCTGTTCCCAAGGCACTTAGATTTATTCTCTTAGCTTAACACTACAAAGTAATCAAATCACTCCGTTACAGCTGACAGACTGTAGGAGCCCTGAAGGGGAGGGGAGAGAGGCATCAGAAGAAACATCTACATTTTCTCTTACATCCTTCACACTTGCCGTAAACTTTAGATTTGACTCATCTACATCTCTGGAATTCAAGAATACTGAACTTTAACTGACATGGGAAGTTATTTGAAGATGCAGGACTTTCACTTGAAATTAAGGCTGATCTACCTCCTGGGATCAGGGACCAAGGTTCACTTCTCATAAAGACTGAAAAGCCCGAACGCACTCTCCTTCTGCTTCAAGTCAAACGCAAGTGTTGCTGCAACCAAGACAACATCCTTCCAACGCTATGTAAAGTTCAAACCAACCAATCCAGAAATAAGAAGAGGAGAGGAGATGGAGGATTCAAACATGCCTTTGTGCCCTTCCATCAAATGTATAGAATAGGTAAGAACAGGAAGACAAAGGAGACGGCTCAGAGAGTCAAGATTAATATGGAAATTGAGAAAAAGGGCATGCCTTTGGTTGGATTTTGACTGTGTCTCTTCAGTACAATTTATTTTCAGCTTTATGCAATGCAATATTAGAAAATGCTTAGCGCACAACCCTTGATGTAGAAGACAAAGAGAATTTTTTTGATTTAGCCAAATTCCAATGTCCTTGTCTAATGTTACCCAATGCAAAATTAGAAAGAAATTAGTGCTTGCATGATCACGTGTGTTCAAAAATAATTTGAATGACCCACTGCTTGAAGTATGGAAAGGGTCCTCTGTTATTAGAATCCAAACATATTTAATTTTAGACTGTACTCAAACTAACAGTGTAAAGCTTGAAGACAATCCCCCCACAGTTGGTTTTTTTTTTAATCAAGAAAAACAACAAAACAAAAATTCATGGAGCCTGTGATCAAATAATCTTAGAGTTTGGACATAATACGCCAACAATGTCAGGCATTTCAGTGCAGTAGCATCAAAACTAGATATTTACTGCTTGGTGGTGAGTAACCCTTTGAAAAGGGAGGAACAAAGATTCCTTTTTAATGAGTCACCATTTGGCAGTCAGAGATCAAAACCTTTTGCCTGTATTTCTGACTGCAAGATTGTATATATTTGGGGTTTTTTTGGTCTGTGTAACTTTATTTAAATCAACAGAGATAATTAAGAAAATAAGTAAGTTAAAGGAACAGGAAAAGTGAAGTCCTTAACAGTAACTGAGCATCAGCCTGATCTACTGGGTTACTGAAACACCAGATGAATTTAGAAATGATTTCTGTTTAGAAATTTGGAATTGTGAAAATCCTAGTAAGTTTTAAAGTAACTAGGCAAAGCAAAATGAAATTATACTCAGCATCTCTTCTGATAACCATATAAAATGAGTGTTGCATAATTATTCTTAAACTAATGAAAAAGTTTACATACTAAGTGTTACATACTGATGTATGGGGGAAAAGCTTCTTGTATGTGAGTGGAAGCGTGTACGACAAATGTCTTCGTAAAATATTAATTTATTTGCCTTTGCCCAAAACTTAACCTATGACGATCTGTGACCGAGAATGAAACATTAAATACATGCCTGAGAGTAGATGCCATTTTTGTCTTTAAATCTTTTCTTTCCTCCTATATCAAATTCTGAAGTTTCAGCAAAAAGGAAGGTACTATGATGGGACATGGCGGGGGGGTGTGTGTAAAAAAATCCAGCTTCATTGGCATTATCACCAAAGCAAAGAAATAAAACTATCATTCATGCTGAGGGGGTCTTAGAGTAAGGATGTACCTGCCTTTATTTTGAATATAATTTTCAACTATGTGAAAAGTCCCAAAAGACCTCAGCTAGTAACAAGCACTTCTGATTTACAGAATATTTAACTAGTTAAGGATGCTCAGTGTGAAGGGTAAGGTAAAGCACCATTACTCCCATTTTGCAATGGACAAGTGAGAAACTGGGAACTATTTACTCCAAAAATTGCCTCCACCTTGGGAGGCCTGTGGGGCTACCGATAGTCAAACCTTTTGAAAAAGAATTTTGACAGTTTTGAAATTAGAGTGGGCATTATTCGGGCTTGGCTTCTACCTTAGGAAATCTCCAAACTGTTGTATGAAAACTCATATCCACAAAAATCAGAGCAGGGACTTAGCACTCACTCCACACTGCTATCAAAGAGCCACCCCGTGAAACTACTGAGCAGCAAAAGCCTCTCCGTACCTTACTGGCAGCTCACTGAGCCCTCCCGTCCCTTACGTCACTTGATCTTAATTTATGTGCCATTTGCTTGTAGATTGGAAGTTATTAGAGTAAATAATTACAGTAACTGGTTACAGTTTGGGAATTGAGAGAACCAAAGAAAGAATTCAGAGGAATAACCTGATCTACTACTGTAAAGAGAATCAATCATCCATCTCCTTCCATTAGTCTTTTTGGCAATCCTGTGTCACCGTTGTCAGAAGCCTGGATAACGATGCCACATTAATTCTCCTTTTGAGAAAGGGACTACAAGATTTGACTCCGTAACTGTGTCCTATCTGACCTTGGGGAATCTTTGGGGGAAGTTTCCCACCAAACGCGGCTACGGTTTTTACTGAAGGAGAATTACTGAGTTGGGCCCATGCTTTATAACTCAAATGCATGACACAAAAATATACAACCAGTCTTCTGTTTCCACTAGAAATAAATTGTCAGCACATAACCAACGATTTTGCA